>NC_092818.1:83939212-84591712 GCF_023375885.2 Dermacentor andersoni
GGCCAAACGAGCGTTCTCCAACCCGAAATTGCCACTTAGCTGCTCATCTGTGGCGTCGACACCGGCGAACGCCTCTCCTCAGAAATGTCTTCGCTACAGCTCTAATGCCAGCGCCATTCGACGGTATTTGGTTGCCACTAAGTCACGGATGAGCTAATGCACTTTAATACTTACTGAAAGACTTAGTACTCACAAATATCAATGGCTATGGCGGCGCCGCTGGTTTATCCTTTTGCCAGTTGATCCTTCCAGCCACTGCAGTTGCTCGGGCGCAGCTGTGCGATGGAGACACGTACCGGTGGTGACGCCAAAGAGGGCACGCACGGGGTACACGACCCACTTTGGTTCGGTTGTCCACTTCACAAATATGCATGACAATTTGCGGCCATAAAATATGCCGCCGTTGAAATAAAGTTGTGCCGCCAACGCAAACGCACCTGGCTCGAACGGACACCGTGCGAAGCTCCGAGTATGCCGCTTCAGTACGTCATTCCCAAGCAAAAGCCCGGCTATTGCTATTCCAAGCCATAAGACACGCCGTGGTTTTCGACCGATCACGGCTGCTATGTGGCAAGGAGACAAAACCGCCGTGAGGAAGGGTACGTCTGTATCAATCTTGTTTACAGAGTGCTCGAGTGGCCGGCGGCTGCGGAAAGCGCCAGCGTCCGCAGATGCTACATCATGGTACGTTCTAGGTTCCAAAGATGTTAATCTTATCGCTAATTGACCTAACATGCGGCATGACCACGTGTTGTCGCATTTCTGCGTTAGCCTGTACCTTTTTCATTCTTTCTTTCTTCCTTTCTTCCTATCTTTCTGCGAAAGACGGCGGCCAAATGAGCCTGTTGACCGCTCCAGTAGCGCATTGTGGTTTAGTAAGAACAACCACGTATGCTGAGCGAGAAAAGAGAACGTGCTCAGCAGACTTACTGGTGCTTGTTGGAGCAGTGGCCGCTGGTGAGACACGACGCGTTAGGTCAGAGGTGTTTGATAGATGGGTTCGAGGTGGCGGTTTCGCGCTGGCTTCGTCGTCTGTCTCAGCCACATCAGCCACGCAGGCGTTGTACAGAGGTTAACGTTGCCGTAAACTGACTATACGCTCAGGCGCCCTTGAAAAATCTTAGTCCGATTTCCAGCGAAGCTGTCACTTTCAAGCACTTGAGTTAAGAATTTCAATTGCCTCTCATTCAACAACACTCTTTAAAATGTTAACCATGAAACGACTTTGACCATAAAACAGAATATCGGCGGATATATTCAAGTTGTTACAGCACACTTTATTTTTTAACTCTTTCGCAGACAATGAGCAGACATGTCTGTACTGTTAAGTTGCGTCTGTCAAATCGTTTTCTTCACTCGTCTGTGTACCACGAAATGTTACTTTAATTGCTGCATCCATAAGAGCTAGAAATAGTTTCGTTGGTTATGTTACCAGCAATATCATCGGTGGCTAACTGTCTCCAGCGGCTTGAGTCCTATCGGTCGTATAATTCAAGCATTCAGGATCAGCGCAATTTTATTAGTTATTGTTTTATTAGAACCGTATGGTGCCGCCTACAGCGCTCCGATTGTGCCCCAGTACACGATATCACAGACTACAAAGCTTGCTGTAGTTTTTTTTTTTATTGTAAACACTAAAAAAAAAAGGAAGGAAAAGAAGAAAACAAGAAAGCGCGTAACTGAGGAGTGAGGTGGATAATTGTTATGTTTTAAATTTGTACAGTTTTTTATGAGTAATTTCTTTTTTAGCGTAGTAACCCGCCGTGGTTGTTCAGTCGCTATGGTGTTGGGCTGCTGAGCACGAGGACGCGGGATCGTATCCCGGCCACGGCGGCCGCATTTCGATGGGGGCGAAAACACCGGTGTACTTAGATTTAGGTGCACGTTAAAGAACTCCAGGTATCCAATATTTCCGAAGTCCTCCACTGCGGCGTGCCTCATTATCAGAAAGTGGTTTTGGCACGTGAAACCCCATAATTTAATTTTTTTTTATTACATCGTTGAGTTGTGATAAAGTGCTTTCCGGCCCACATGGGCAGTGATGTGTCGGATCGCGGCAACGCGAACCACAACGAGGCGGCGGTGCGAGGACTAACCAACCGTGCCGCTGCTACTGCGGTCGACCCGTCGTGGTGGTGGGAAACCAAGGAGAGAATGACCTCCTACAACGAAATTGTGAAGTGGTACAGACTAAAGAGAAAGGCTATGCCGCCACCTCATCTGGGCTCGACCCGTAAGGAAGCGGTGTTATATCGACAACTTCAGACGGGGTCGTTTGTCACCCCGGTGCTGATGAGGTAAGTGTGTCCGAGTGTTTATGTGAGTGGCCTATGTTGTGTGTGCCGAAAGGAAAGAGCCACTGCAGCTCACATCCTTTCGGACTGTGCTAAGAATCCGCCCGAAGCTGCAACAATAACAACGATCCCGCCGCGGCTCGAGGCCGCAACGAGGTGCTGCGATCAAGATGTCCAAGCCCAGGCCGTCCAGCATCATGGCGGCCCTCGAAAGGCAACGACCGAGCGAAACCGGAGGGAGGCTGCCACCCCAAAAGAGGGGCAGGCGCGGTCGACCAGAGGGAGTAGTGCGGCCGTGGCCGAAGTAGAGGCGCCACACGCCGGGAAGACGTCATGGCCGCGTCACGGTGACGCCTCTCTAACAGGTGAAAGCTAACCGTTCTGCAGGCATTCATAGCAAACTTGCTTCACTCACTCACTAAATTTACTTTCGCTTCACAGCTCGTCGCTGCATTCTAAATGAATACGACCTAAACGAAAGGAAATTACGGCCTCGGCAGGATATATTTCCCGCGATGAGTGCATTAAAAAAATGTATCGAAAGTTCTAAAATAAAGTTTCCGCTTCTCAAAGCGCAGTCATGTGCGACTCATCAGTATTTTTTCGCGTCTGCAGCAGCTGCTAAATAGGAGGAATGTTGAGCTCCTCAGTGAATGTGCACGTCACAGTATTGGGTAAATTCAACAGTACGATGAATGACTCGCTAATGTTACAGAACAAAGCGCTTCCACACGCCAATTACCGAGACGGAATTAAAGACCAGAATTGATAATTCAGCATAACCACTTTACTCAAGGAGTTCAATATTCTGACAATTATTCAGAGAATTTTCCAATAAAACAATGCAATATACACTACAGCACGACATTCGATGCACGGTCAACCATAAAATATTTCTAGTTGCTAAGAGATGCTGCAAGAACGGAACGGAGAGTAAATTTTATATACTCATTTACATTGATAGACTGCCATAGTGACCAAAAAGTGGATATCAGTTGTTTATAAAACACTTAACCCAACTGACACCGCTGAATGCAATGAATGGCTGCGTTTTAATTACCTCTTGACGCAGTAATGCATCACCTATTCGTCTGGAAATGGCACAAAAACACTAATTTTCTTTAAACATGTGAGCGGCCCGCTGCGCGATAATCAGGTGTCTCGGGACTCTCAATAAAGTTTTTCCATCCGCCTATCAGGTATTTGTCTAGAAATATAGAGAATAATGTAGTAATCGCTATCACAGACAAGAGAGACGAAATTTGCGTTGAATACACAAATGCATACAGTATCGCATACACATAAAATAACATTTACCTAAGTGCAGCGTAGTGTCCGAATTTTGTGCTTAAAACTATACCTAGTCATGAAGAAAGCGTATTGTGACCCTATTCAGAAATATATGTTTACCTTCTGTTGTGGCTCTGCGACCATGTCATTGTACTGCTGAGCTCGGGGTTGCAGGTTCGAGCCTAAACCGCGGCTGCTGCATTTCGATGGGAGCGAAATGCAAAAACGGTGGTGTTCTTCCAAGAGGTGAAATAATTCAGAGAGGTGAAAGATTTCCAAAAGGTGAAAGTTATTTCTGCGTCACCCATTACGGCATGCTTCAAAATAAGATCGTAGTTATTCTCGGAAACTCCCAAAATTTGAAGAACAACGCTACAAAGACGCTTTTAGTCCGCGTCTTTGTAGCGCTGTTTTTTCAAGTATGTTGCACCAACTTGCCCACATCAAGCTCCTGCTGCCCCAAAATGTGTTTAAATAAATTCACAAATGAACTAATTAATTATTAAAAAATCGTGAACGGCGTTTCGCGAAAAATTCTTTTATGAAGATAACGAAAAAGGTTCTACGCAAGTACTTGCAAAAGTGGTTCCTCGTGGGGTGAGAACGAAGTTGCTGGCGGACAGCCTTTTCAGATTTCGTGGTTCCAGGTAGCACTTACCCACATGTGGAGCTCCGGGGCACGCATTAGCGTCAGTGACCGCGGCTTCATTAGGCAGCTTTAGTTGGGCGTCCACAACCACCCACGTGCAGGGGGCGCGAGGTTGTGCGTGTGTAGCTAGCGCGCGCGCACGATTCGGCAATAGTTGGCCGGACGCAAACGCTGAAAAGGGGATTGCCGACTTGCACGCGTAGGAACCAGTAGTGTGCTACTCATATGCCACCTACCGAAACTGTGTAGCCAATATCAGCCGCCACGAAGTCAAACTATAAGCCGGTGTCATATCTTTGGCAAGAGCGATATCGAAAAATGTGCTCTCGAGGAGCTCTCGAGGACCCGCGAGAACGTCCCGCAAAGGCCGCTGAGCCCGCAGCGGACGCTACGCAGCCTTTGAAAAGCTGCGGGCGCTCGCAAGATACGTACTGCGCATGCGCACTGACGCCTCCGCGGGTGTGCTGCGTTCGCAGAGCTGCTGCGAACGCTCAACTAAATCTCTCTATTCTCGCGTTTCGACTGCGTTTGCCATTCAATCCCAACAGAGAAGACGCGCGCGGCACGAAGAGCGCGGACGTCCGCGCTGCAGACCGCACTGCGCATGCTCAGAATGCAGTGACCTGAGTATGAGCGCTCACAATTGAATGAGTGGCGGTGCCCGCTGGTGGTCTCGTTATTAAGGCGAATTGTGCTCTTTCCAACATTATTCGCGGTCGGTTACGCCTTCTGTGAAATACAAAATGGCACGGGCGCCCGGCAGCGCAAGTCGACCCGTGCTTAGAGGCTTACGTTCAGCGGCAGTGAATACCCATCAGGCTCTACACATGTGAGTCACATTAGTTCCTCGCTTCCTATTATACCTGCTGTGTCGCTGCACTTACCTCGAATGTCTGGCTGCAGCGAGATGATTTCATAAGCTTGATTTCTAAATTCCTACATGAACGTCTTCTTTATAACTGTAGTGGCGAGGAATACGTTCCAGAAGAAGCTGTGTGACTCGTAAATTTTGGCGAGTTCTAGTATTCGGATAGCCTAAACAGCTCACCAACCTTATGAAAACGCGGAAAGCTACTCGAGCTCTTCTGCACTGTCTGAAGGCAGCAAACACGAGTACCCGAGTGTAGGCGTACTCTGCCTTATCTATGCACTAGACAAAGCAGTTGCTAATTAAAGCTACTGTCACATCTCTCTACATACCGTAGTGGCCTAGCGGCTTTGTCAGCTTCTATCATTTCACGGGTAAGCTGTTCTCGGTGTTTAGTGATTACGATGCATTTTTAGATTCGGATACACAAGGGTAGTTTCTTCACCGAATGTCGCGATGACTTTGAAAGGCTGTGTGAACATTGCAAAAATGCTCTTTCACCTTCCTAAACATCTTGCATTAAACATCTGCCCGTTAGGCACACGTACTACTGTCCGCAAGTCGACACATTACGTGCGCATGCTCCAAACCACCTCCTATGGTTACTACTGCAAATATTTCGTCGTCTGACATGAGCATTCACACGCCAACAGAACACTGATAGTTTTTCCGGAACAGAAAAAGCAGCCTTAACATCTACTTTATAGCGTAGCTTGCAACCTACATAACGACTACATATGTCATGGTCACCGGCTCTGTTCGCTGTGGAATTTCGCAATGACACAAGCAAGGCTACCTAAATAAATTTACTGCGACAAATATACGCTTTTAAGAGCGCCATATCTTTAATAACACGAACAGATGTTTTGAAAGGCTCGGCTATTTAGTTACAGCAGTCTTCATGGATACTTCCTTTGTGATTTGCTTTGTGAGAGCTCGTCACATGGCACCCAACAGATGAACGCAACAGTGCCAACGTCGGTCACGTGGAAAGGTTACTGGTGTACCGGTCATAAATGCTGGAAAGTCTTCTCATTCTGCTCGCCTGCATAGTTCTGCATTTAAAATTCGTCCACAACTTTCTTTTTTTTGCTTGCAATGCGGGATGATTGTAAAAACGGTTTCCGGTTGTCCGCCTCTGTTCCCGTTGCGATAAGCGGAACGATCTGTGCCAAGCCCAGACGAGCAGGACATGCCTTGATTTGTTTGCCCGACGGCGCGGTGTTGAGCCGCCAACCCCTTTGTCTTACGGGAATCCCCTCCCCCCCTCCTCTCCCATTCCCCTCGTCCCAAATTCACGCTGGAGGGCAACTGGCGTAGCGATGGACAGGGGCCAAGCCCGTCTTGATAGACGTACGTGCCACCTACTCCGCTGTCTCGAATGAGCGGCCAATGACGTCCATCCGCATTCTTCGTCGATGACAAGGAGGAACCGTATGTCGGAGGAAGAATTGCAACCGTCGCTGCCAAACAATGAACGGGAGAACCGTGTACTGCGAGCGAAAGAAAAAGTGTCCGCGGAAAGAAAGAAAACATAAAAACAAAGAGGTCCGCTTTCAAGAGCGCCATTTCTTTAATAAAAGCACACAGGCGTGTTAAAATGTCCGGCTATTTAATTACAGCAGTCTCCACGAATTGCCTGCACACGTCAAAGTGCTTGCTGTAAAGCCCGCACCTGACTAATATCGAGCCATGTTTGTCGTAGTTCGGTACTTTTTCTCTTGCGAAGAGTACTATCACCGTGGTTGTATTGCCGATTCTGTGCGCCTCCACCACTAGGGGGTTGCACGGGTTCACGATGTTTTCGGCTATCTCCTCCTGGGTGTCGTCTACGCCTATGCCTCGGATGACTCCCTTGACCGTGCCGGCCGGCGCCGTTCGGTAGGCGCTGACTTCGTATGTCCTGCCTCCTATGTTAAGAGCTTTGACCTTAGAGTATAGCGTGGCACGCCTCTCGTCCGGGGTGCTGACCACGATGATGTTTTGCTGCGCGTTCCTGCAGATGGTGCAATTGGAACGCAAGATGGAAGCTATGCAGCAACAACCGGATCCGGAAACCGGTTGCACGACAGCCCGCCGAGCAAAAGGGACACGTCCAAGGGCAAGGGTAGAGGGGTCTGCACCTTCGCAAGGAAAGGGATCAGCTTCATGGAACACGAAATGATCGGCAGAAGCGCCATCGAACACTGCACGGTGGAAGTAATCACGGTCAAGAGGAGGAAGGAGAGCACTTTCCTTGTGAACGTCGACAGCAATCCGTCCCACGGGCCACAGAAATCCATGGCACTATTCCACAAGGCGAGTTCAGTCGCGGGGAGCAATACGCTCGTAGTGTGCGGAGACTTTAACGCTCCGAGCCAAGACCGGGGCTACCACAGAACGACGGTCAAGGGGAGAGAACGGATGCAAGACGCCACCGACGTGGGACTGAACCTAATCACGGAGCCGGCCTTTCCCACCAGGATCAGCACATCGGTTATGAGAGACACCACTCCGGACCTTACCTTCGTCAAAACCGACGGAGGATGGACAGAAGCAAAATGGAGAAACACGGGCCAAGAGCTGGGCAGCGATCACTACATCGTGGAGGTCGTCGTACCGCTCGAAGGCCAAGGCAACAGCGGCATAAGGAAGCATCGCATTACGGACTGGGACGCCTATCGAAAGGCGCTACCCGCGGTGCAACTGGACATTACGGACATCGAGCAATGGGCGGCCAACGTCGTTGAGACGACGGAAGGAGCCACCGAAAAGCTGGAGACGGATGAACGGATAGACAAGATGGACAGTCAGCTGAGCCACCCGATAGAAGCCAAGCAGTCCATGAAGGCGAGGTGGCAGAAACGACAAACCAACCGAAGTCTAAGGAAGAAGATCGCCGAGCTCAACATGCAGATCGAGGTCCACGGCAGGGTGCTATGCGCCCAACAGTGGAACGAGGCCTGCAGCGAAGCCGACGGACAGATGCACAAGGGCAAGACGTGGAACATGCTGCGGCACCTCCTTGACGAAACCAAGACCAAGGGCCACCAACACAACAACCTGGCCAGGATCCTACACAAGGCAATCTGCGAACACGGGGAAGACGAGGTCAAGGGGCGCTTGGACGTTAAGTACCTACCGACCACCCCCGCGGAAAGACACCCGAATTACCAAGGCAACGAGAACGAGACGCTAGATCGAGACAAGTAGACGTGGGAAGTCAGAGTTGCCCTGCAGGATCTCAATGGCAGGTCCGCCGCGGGTCCCGATCGAGTGACCAACAGAGCGCTCAAGAACCTCAACGAAGCGGCCATCGAAACGCTCACGAACTTCTACAACAAGTGCTGGCAAGAAGGAAGACTGCCCAAGCAATGGAAAGCAGCCAAGACGATCCTCATCCCCAAGCCAGGCAAGCCGCCCAACATAGAGAACCTCAGGCCGATCTCGCTCACTTCGTGCGTGGGAAAGGTCCTCGAGCACGTTCTCATGAACTGGTGGCAGCCTTACCTGGAAGAATCGGAGCTTTACCCAAATTCCATCATCTGGTTTCGGAAGAAGCTCGGGACTCAAGACGCCATGATCTTACTGAAGAACGATATCATCGACGATACGACGGCCACCAAGGACAACAGGGCCATACTCGGACTGGACTTGCAGAGCGCTAAACATGGGCAGAAGAACATACCAGTACATCAAAGACTTCCTCACGGAACGGACCACCGAAATCGGCGCGGGAGACCTGCAGCTCGAAGAGAAGAAGCTGGGCAGCGTCGGAACTCCGCAAAGCTTGGTGATCTCCCCGCTACTCTTCAACCTCTTGATGATCGGGGTGGTCAACCGGCTAGAAAGAGTAGTGGGAGTCCGGCACACCATCTACGCCGACGACGTTACGCTATGGGTACCGGGAGGAAGCGACGGACACGTCGAGACAACGCTGCAAGAAGCGGTCAACGCCATCGAGGAGCAGCTGGGCGGGTCTGGACTCGTTTGCTCTCCGGCCAAGTCAGAACTGCCGGTGATTTCACCGACAGGAGCGGGCAGGAAACGAAAGAATATGGAAGTCGAGTACGAGCGTCCCAAGATCACGGTCAAGCCAGCGGGAGGACAAGTAATACCGGAGGTCGAGAAGATTCGAGTGCTCGGGCTGCTCATACAGCTAAATCGAGTCAACTGTGAAACGGTCAACACGCTCGTGGGCAAAGCGGCCGCGGCAATGAGACTCATCAAGAGGGTGTCCAACAGAAGAGCGGGAATGACGGAGGAGAGCCTGACTAGGCTCGTTCAATCCTTCCCAGTTAGCCACATAACGTACGTGGCCGCCTTCCACAACTGGAGGCCGAGCGAACGTAAAATGATAGGCGCCACCATACGCAAGGCGTATAAGGCGGCACTCGGTCTCCTCGGGAGCACGAGCATCGAAAAATTCATGGCGCTGGGAGTCCACAATACGCTGGACGAAATAGCCGAAGCACAGAGAACGGCGCAACTCGAGCGTCTCTCTGAAACGAGAACCGGAAGACAGATACTGCGGGACCTTGGCCTCGAGCCAAGGGAAGGCAAGCAGCAGAAAGACGTACCTATACCGGATAGCATCAACAGAAAGCTTAGGGTCTGCCCGATCCCGAGGAACGTGAACCCGGAGTACAAGAAGGAGCGGAGGTTGGCGAGGGCCAGGGCTCTCGTGGACCTCCACGCCAGAGAAGAAGGCGCCGTCTATGTGGACATGGCGGAGTATCGAGGGAGCAGCGACGCTGTCGGGGCATCGGCGGGTGCAACGAAGACCGGGGCGAGCGTCCGGACTCGAGAGGCGCACCGGGCGGAGGAGGTGTCCATCGCCTTGGCCGTCTCCGACCCCGGATGCACTACAGTGTTGCGTGACTCTAGAAAGGCAGTGAAGAACTACGCCAAGGGTAGGGTATGTAGTGAGGCCGCGCGCATACTGCGCGAGGCCGAAGACATCGCACGCAAAAGTGCTGTGGTGATCAAGTGGTTTCCGGCCCACATGGGCAGGGACGTGTCGGAACGCGGGCACGTGAACCACAACGAGACGGCCAACTCGGCCGCGCGAGGACTAACCAACCGCGCAGCTGCAAGCACGGCCGACTCGGAGTGTTGGTCGCGGTGCAGTGCCAAGGACGAGATGACCACCTTCAACGAAATAGTGAAGTGGTACAGACTTAACAGACAGACTATGCCGCCACCTCACCCGGAGCTTGCCCGGAAGGAGGCAGTGTTATACAGGCAATTACAGACGGGGTCCCTGCTCTACCCGGTGCTAGCTAAGCACGTGTGTCCGAGCGTGTACGCGACTGACGTGTGTAGACTCTGCGCGAAGGAGAGAGCCACCGCGGCTCACATCCTTTGGGACTGTAGCATAAATTCGCGAGAAGACGACGATCCCGCGGCATCTTGGAGGCTGCAACGAGGAGCTATGGCAAAAAGGACACAACTCCAGGCCGTCCAGCAGCTCTCGGCAGCTCTAGAGAGGCAGCGACCGCGCGAAATCGAGGAGAGGGGGGGCAGCACCCCCAGGAAGGGGGCGGCGGCCCTCTCGGACCCGCGGAAGTAGCGAGAGACCAACACCTCCAGGAGCACAACGCACGAGACTGACGTAGTGGTCGCGTCGCGGTAAAAGCTTGTCCTCCCTGCGTGGAGGGAGCCTAACCGACTCTGCAGGCATTTTCACTAAAGTTGTTCTCTCTCTCTCTTTCGAGTCTCCACGAATGTTTTCTTCGTGATCTATCGTGCGTGAGCTCGCGCTGCCACTTCGAAATAGATTGACGTAGTGGCCGCGTCGCGGTAAAACCTTGTCCTCCCTGCGTGGAGGGAGCCTAACCGACTCTGCAGGCATTTTCACTAAAGTTGTGTTCTCTCTCTCTAGTCTCGACGAATGCTTTCTTCGTGATCTATCTGGCGTGGGCACCGACCGTACCTACGAATGGAGCCACGCTAGTACGCTCTGCTAATGCAAGTTAAGATGAAAAGCCTCCGTGCTTGCTCTGGTTTGTCTGCAGATTTAGTCAGCATTTCCAATTAAAGTTATTTGCAACCTTGACGAAAACTTCTAGAGGCAAAATTCTGTGTGCTTACTTCATGTACTTTAAGCTAGCACATCCGTGTGCAAGGTATATAAGTGACTGAAGCTGTGCTATTAAAATATTTGTTACGAACGGGCCTACACCGTGGTGCAGCGATATGTTGTGATATCCCATTTTAGTGAATTCAAATTGGATGCCGCTAACAAACAGGAAAAACAAGACGTTTCTGCTCCCTCACTAGAACCTTGTTCACAACCGTTCTCTGTAAATACGAACTACTTACCAAGCCTCTTCCTGACAAGAAAAGTTTCCATCGAAGTATTGATTTCATAAATGGACGCGCTAGCAACCCTCGTATTGTACTGCTGAACGATGACGTTGTAGTACCATCGTGGAACAAATTAACTGCATATTTTGGTAAGTGCATGACAGCGTAACGATGAAGACAGCTGCTGCACGAGGAAGGTGTGATCACAATGGAGATTATTACGACGTCACTACGGCGGCAGCATGACTAAGACGGCATGGTGACAGTGTGAAAACGATGGCATGATAACAGCTGCTGCGTACCTGCAATTCCTACTGCGGTTGTGTCCTCCATCCGAGGCAAGTTACTCCTCCAAATACCATCTGTAAGGGGCCCTTAAAATGCGCCGGTTAGATAACCGTAGGACCATTACGGTTACAGAATGGGTACCAACAGAAGGGAAACGCAGTTGAGGACGGCAGAAGACTCGGTGGAGCGATGAAATTAGTAAATTCGCGAGCACTAGTTGCAATCGGTCGGCGCAGGACAGGGTAATTGGAGATCGCAGACAGGGCCCTTCGTCCTTGCAGTGGACATAAAACAGGCTGCTGCTGCTGCTGCTGCTGCTGCTGCTGCTGCTGCTGCTGCTGATGATGATGATGAAACTACCTCTGACATTTTAAAGTGAAGTTATCTTTGCCTCTTTCCTTCAGCTTCCCGCTGCTTCTGACTGCTGCTGGCTGCTTCATTTCTGAATAGCTCTTGCCGAATGCGTGAGTCAAAATAAACGAACGTTATCGCCACGCCGTCCTAGTCGCATCACAGGATAGAATGTCAGCGTTTGCATGCTGTCCCACCTAGTTCCACAACACCAGCGCTGATCCATTCACTTGCGGATTGCAGAGAAAGAAGGTGTCAAAGTGGCTATAAGCAACAAAATGGCAGAGGCGTGAGGGATTTTCTCTTCTCTTCTATTTAGTAGGTGAGGAGAGTGCTGCCAATTTGTCTCCGCTTTCATTCGCTCTCACCTGCTTTGCGCCTTTGCGTGCATTATCATAGTATTATATACAAAACGCCTCGTATTTTGCAATAATATTGGTCTCTTTGTGGGCGGTTAGAAAATACCAGCTTACCCCCGTGCTTGATTCTCTTCAGGCTCTTCATTGTTCTGCTCTCACAAAACTCGCTATGCTATTAGCTGTCGGCTAATAACAGTTAAACAATAAGTTAAAGTAAACGTGTTTTTATAGAATGTCGTCCCAACTAGCGAATGAATTGAGCCATGCGGTTTCCTGTGAATAGTGCTCTTTTCTTCCTTCTTATCAGACACGATAGGACACGTCCCGTTTGTGCTTATCAAGACCGCATGGCAATCGGAGCTTGAAAAACGCAACGAAGCAGTTTGCAGAGGTTTGCAATGAGAAAGGAAAGTGGATGACCAAGGCATGCCTTGGTGAATAGGCGGGGATTCCTATTGGAGGGGAGGACATACCGTGGCGCCGCCATGCGCAGTCATCCGTTTGACGTGCAAAGTTGCATTGCTCCGCCAGCCCTCTCCTGCTCAGACCGTAGCCGCTTTCGCGTCGTCTATTTATTATTATTATTATTATTATTATTATTATTATTATTATTATTATTATTATTGGTATTGTAGTTCACCCAAAGGAAATCAGTAAAACATTGCTATGGCTTCGTCACAAACTGTAAGATATGTTAAATAACTGCGCCGAAAAAAAATACTTTCTTATAAAGCCTTAGACACCGCCCCGACGGCCGGCGTCATCTGCTATTGCCACCGACATGGAAACCACGGAGGCTGAGTGCGCAACTTTGTAAAAGGTAAGAAATATTTTGTCGAAATAAAACTAAGCATGAAATAAGCTTTAGCGTGTGCTCGCGGCAAAGAAACATATTTTTCTGCCAGAAAGGCGTGTAATTTCCGCCGTGTAATTTCATTAATTGTAAATTTGCATCTACAAACGGGCCGCGGTTGGCACGACAAAGAAATTGCAATCGCAAAATTATATTCCTATTTAGCCCGTATATCACCGTAGAGGGGGACGCAAGTGGTTGCTCCGTTTTGTGGGAAGCAATTCAGCATGCTTTGAGCTGCATGCAGCCGCGACCATTCTCGCATGATTTGAGACACACACACGAGAGCCATATGCACATGCACGCGTCATTGAGAGAGTTTAGCTGTTATTTTTCTTACACGGGTTCTCTTTGTGACGTTGTAGCTAGACGACATTTTACATTTTCGCTAGTGTGGCGACGAGCTCACGTATGTCTGCGACAACATTTTAATATTTATCTGTTGCTTCTTATCCAGTGGCCATCTAGGCGGCCCGAGGCCCGCACCTCCCGATCGCGGGATTCCAAATAATGTTATCACACTCCCTTGCTTATTCCGCGAATTTTATGCGGTTATCACACGGTGTATTTTCGATTACGGTCGAGCATGATCGGGATCGAATTTTTCGACTACTGACTCACTTCCGCAGCTTGAACAAAAGGGCCAATGGCACTCGAGAAATATGGTCCCGATCGGTGCCGCTCGAGATCGAAAATGCAGCATGCGACACATGGCCGTATTACTTTGCGCATTTGAATGCACTAGCATTCTGCCACTATGTTGCCTTCGGATTCGGCGCCGCTCAGTAGGCGGACGATCCAATTAGGGCGCACCGGTAAATTCCGCGTCGCCGCGGCTCCGGGCGCAAGTCAGCGCGTTTTCTACTCTGCCGCTGAAGGAACAAATGCTATGCTGGCGGTACGCGTCCAACGAACAACGAACCGGTGGGCGCTGGGGACACCGAGATAGTGCATTTCTTTCTGTGCCGCATGAAAGCGACCTTCTTTTGTGAGGCATTGTGACTGCATTCGACCCTTCGTAGACCAGTACCGCTCTCCAGCGGCGCAAGAAGCTCTGGTCGCCACGCGGTTTAAGCATTCCGTATCACTCGCTCAACAATGCACGTCAGCGATCGTCTCACGTCGTCTGCTACTCGCCGTACATTCGCGCTCCTAGCACTCCTAGTGCGCACACGAAGTCTTCGCAGAAGTTCTCGCTGCAAACACATGCGTATGTGAGCTCGTTTGCTTACCCATTTGAAGTTTTATCAGCCATGCGTCGCCCAGTTTTTTATCTCTGAGGAAACAGCGAAAGCTCACGCACTGATCCTTCGCGTTCGTAGCGTACTGCGGCGCGGAGCAATTAAGTACAATGCCGCCGTTAACATTGAATACATTCCCAGCTTTTGTAGTTCTTAGGTGTACGCGCACATGAGCTCGGTGCAAAACGCCGATGTTCCTAGAGAAAAATATAGGGAAATCGTGGTTAAAAACGCCCTTCAACCGCCCGCTTCAATTCGTCGACGCAAGGTGGGAAAACGATTGCAGCGCCCGCATCTCCAGTGGTGGCCCTCACGCCCAATAAGCTACGAAATGCATCACGTTCACATACACTGCATATGCTTTCGTCTGAACGGTTCTGTTAGCTTCTCTATTTGGACACATGCAAAATACAAAATTGCCCTCGCTGTGCAATCTGTGAGCCTATTTGTACGAGAAGAGTTTCCATTTAGAATAAAAGTAAAGCTACAGAACTTCTGAAAATTGTTTCCTAAAACGAAAGCATCGTTTGGCTCAGCTGTGACTGCGGTTTTTATTGGTTGTGCTTACTTGCCTTTCCTATAGCTTACGCATGTCTGCCCATGGCCTTTCCGGTGGCAAGGAGTTTTTATTTAGGCTTTAGTAGACAACTGCCAGATTTTGTCGCTGCTTCCGACGTCTTCAATGCATTTGTGCCAATTGAGCCGGAACGCCGGTTATGAGCGCGCCTCGACGGAGCAGAGCAGCTCAAAGGTAACACCAGCTGCCGTAGTAGTTGGCGTTGCGTTAGGGCATGGACTTATATATGCGAACGTTGAAGAGACGGGTGCTTCTCATAAGCACTTTGTGCTGCTTTAGCACACTCTACAAGCTGGTTCTTCTACAGCAACCATAGTTGTGCTTTCCGTCCGGAATCCATAAATAATGCTAATGAACCGCCGTACTGATGACAGCAACGAATGCTGCTAGCAACCTACTCAGGGAAGAAAGCAATGTGGTCCCTGACATCAATGTCACAGAGCTATGTTTGATTCAACATTTTGGATGCCGCCACAATGTGCTTTCAGTCGGGACGCTTTCCGTTTCTAACTCATGATTATACTTCTTGTGTGCCTGTAAAATATAGACACCATCAGTTCTATTTAGGGCTTTAGTTTTTTTTCACCAGCTGTCTTATTATGGCTCCGTGTTTCAATCGGCATAAACTACTCAATTTATGGACAAGCCTCACTTCTGCCGTTGGCATCACCGTGAGGTTCCGCATAAAGCCCACGCGCAATAATTGTGCGCCGTATGACGTGTGTGCGAGCGAAAGCGTGCGAAGGTGAGACGGCGATCGCAGCTCAATTTCGCGCACGCAACGGCGGAAAGCGAGGAGGAAGCGTGCCGCCTTCCGCCGCATGCAAGACTTTAGGGGGAGGGTAGCTGACGGGGGCGCGATGTACGCAACATTGCCCGGGCGGCCGCGCGCGCACGGGCGCGCCGCTGTATTTTAAGGGCCAGTGTCCACGCTGCGCTGTGTTCTCAAGGCGTTGTTCGCATTGATGCAAAGGTCAATTCGCTCGCTGCTCCTGCAGCGTTTCCTCACTGCAGCGTTTTGACAGCGAGTTTCCGCCATCATCGAGTGATATGTGTTCGTGTTTGCATGGGTGGTCGCGGTACCATGCTTGTTAATTTATTCGCGAGCAACGTTCCGTGGCTCTGAAGAGATTGCTACGGAGAGAAAACGCGCGCAAGTGAGAACGCTTCTGAAAACCGTCAAACGTTTTAATCCACAATAGCTTGTGATGGGGAACACAAAACAGGAAGACATTATCAGCAACAGTTAAATAAGACAGAACACACCACTGAGTGTAGAGATTTACTTATTTTCCGACTTTTCCCTTCCGCGTCTAGGCGAACGCGAAACCGCCAACCAAACGCAACCAAAATCACTGTCAAATGATGCCGGAATACTTGGCGCGGTAACGCTTGTGCCGCAGCAACTCGCCAGCAGCTTTTCCTTCATAGCCACATAAGGCTGTCCGCGAGTATAGTATGCTTATGTTAGCAAGTTTATACGGCCGATGCAACTACTATCTTTACTTCGTATAGCTGTGCACTAATTTGCTGTCGGAACCGATGCTTCGCCTTTCGGCCGAAACTGCGTCTTTCTTACCGTACATCGCTGCTTCAATCGTCTGATTGAGCAAACTGTTATATCGCTCTCATTTTGCGTTAACAGGGAAAGCTAACATCTTCAGTTCTGTTTCTTGCTGTATAGAAGCCCTCTTACACCGAATTTCGTAGGGAATCGCTTAAGACGTTACGATTACGTGGTTCTCGCTGTTCTTGCTTTGTTAACGAGGCCGGAATTGTGTGGCGACTAAATACGCACTAAAGAAGGCAAGCGCCATTCGGCTTATATAAACGGCCGGAAAGCTTTGTACAATGTGACCAATCAGGCGAGAACTGATAGCACACATAAGGAGAAGCTAAAATTCCATGGCCTTTCTCTTTACTTTGCTGGGCCTATGGAATTCGTAACGAATTTCACTTGTTATATGTAAAGCGGCCGATACACACAGCGTATTTTTCACACATTCTCGGCATAACGTCGCCCGACGTAAGAGTTTCTATTTTACAGGAAACCACAAATCTGACTGTGATTTGAGCCAAACTGTGTTTCACGCACTCAGGTATTAAACTATAACAGCAGCCTTAATACCCACCGCCAGCTTAACAACGTCGTCAGCAGCACCATCATCCCGCTGTATAAAAATTGACGCATCGGCCCAATATATACAAGACGCAACGCTGCGAATACCATCAAAAATGCGTTTCGTGTTGTTGCTACTTCAGATTATCAATCACTTACACGTTGTTCGTTCTCGTTGTATCTAGACAGAAAGTAGGCAGCACTATATGCTTAGGCCATGGTGGTCTAGAGAGAACAAAGCTCGCCGAAAAGAGGGCACATATATCTCGTTTCAAGATCAGCACTTGCCAGGAATGCGTTACTAATCCACGACGTCTCATTACTATTCACGCTTCTTCAGTCTATAGCCTGTCAGCCCATTCATTACAGGCTGAGCAGTTCAACAAAACTGCTTTCGGCTAGCTTGGCACGCGCACAGAGACCTGAGGAACGACTTTTGTATCACGGAAGGAACGTCCAAATGTATGTGCCTGGAAACATAAATGTGGGCTTGGGACAAAGCAAAAGTGCCAGCACGACAAATACCAAAATATTAGAGAAAAAAAAAAGCAACAGAGAGCCGGATATTGCAGGGGCACACCTAACAAATAATGATGTAACACAAATGAGCAGTGTATGGCTTGAGCCGTAACACCGCACCTGCCAGGGCGGCTGGCCTCGTCCATAGCTGCGTGGCTGGAGATTTATCGGTTTGACCGGACTTCTTTGCAAGTGATCGTTGATTTGCTCGCTTAGCATTCGAAATGGCCCTTCGGAAGAACTCAAGACGGCGACTGGGGAAGAAGCTTCTATATCGCGGCTCTTCTTACGCGCAACACACGCGTGCACTAACCGGTGGCTCAGGAATACTCTTACACCGTGTACCGATCACGCGGCAAGATACTAAAAGAAGTGCCACTTTGTTTACGATGGAGTCTTGCCATGTGTCAGGTTATGGGAAGTTGTTGCTCATGTGTTGCTTTGCTTCTTCCTTGCAGCTTTCCCTTCGTTCTTGGATTTCTTTGAATAATAAAGTACAAGGCGTCACACAGTGCAAGGTTCTAAGCAATTGCGACTCATCCTTGTCATTGCCACTTTTGTGCGTATGCATTAGCAGTTGTACAACTCCTTACAAAGAATGTACAAGCGATGTGCAAGCGGTAATCACCAAATTGCGACATACGTTCTTTAAGCTTCTGGAAAGGCTGCATGTCTTTATGTACAGAGATAAAGTACAAAGAACTAAAAATTTCCTGTCACAGGGGTGCGTTTCGTTTAGCTTTATAAGCTCGGTATGAGAAATCTAACCGCATGGAGGTATTCGTAATTCTTCAATGTACACTTGTTGCGTGTTTACTGGGTTCGGGAGCCATGGGCTGCCAGGGGGCAATAACAAAGATGGAGTGCCCCCACCAGATGGGAACGTAGGCGTCGGCCAGATATCGCGAGATGGAACCTTTTCTTGGAGCTCCGTAAGTTTTCGCTTACTGCTAAATTCATATAAAAAGTAGACCTTGTCGGTCATATCGGGCGTATAGTGTGGGACGGTGCTTACATGTTTCAAAAAGCGTGGGCAAGGTTATAGGCTCGTTCAGGCAGGTGGGCTTCGACAGAAACTCGCTTACGCACTTGAAGTGCTTTTTTTGCACTTTTGTTCCTTCTTTTCATAATCCGATGCGGAGTGAGAGTACAGCCACTCTGAATGTGTTTAGACAGCTATGTTAGTGAGACCTGCTGGTACCAGTAGACTTGAAAGCGATTCTAGCGTCTAAATGTACAGTTCCACATCACGGAGAATTCTTTAGGCCACACAGTTTTAACACAAGCGCTTATGTAGCCCTTATATATTGCGATGCAATAAATACGCTTAATTGAAAGAGTTCTCGGAATGAACGAGAAACGATTTCACTTGGCTTTAAGTGCTAGATTAGTTGACCTGCAAATATATCAATTTATTTAGCATTCACACCGTTAAAAGTCGTGATTTGGGCAGCTTTCATGGTAAAAAAAAAAAAAAATGCCAGCGTCACCCACCCCGTTGAGCAATGAATGCGCTCTCGATTCGCGCCTCCAAAGCTGCGTGCTTGAGAGGCCATCCTGTGACCGTTGGCGAGCTTACAGGATGGAGATAGCTTCGCTAGAATGAGGAAGTTAATGAATGAGCCTAAAAATGAAGTCGTCCACCCACTCGAGCAAGGCCATAGAGCAAGGCCATCTTAACCATAGTGACACTTGTATCCACGTTTCACGCGAATCACTGCCACTGGTAGCAAAAAAAAAAAAAAAAAAAGAAACAAACAGAGAGCAAGTGTCAAAGCTAGGTATATTACCAGTCATGCACAATGGACGGCTATACGCTTAGTAGATGTGGCGACGATTGCAGCAAACGGCCTCTTGATCGGGCCCACTGCAAATAATCGGAATTCCTCAGTGACTGCAAGTCCCCAGGCCTTCCGTATTACCCGTTAAACTGTAATCACGATGCACGCGTCCTTTTTCCGCGATGTCCAGTCGCGAACTTCATCCCATATATATATATATATATATATATATATATATATATATATATATATATATATATATATATATATTTGCTTATTCAAGAGAACCTTACAGGCCCTACGGCAGGGCATAAAGTAAAGGGGGCATATTAAACAGTAAAAGTATCAAAAGTACAAATTTCCAACAGGATCAGTGCTATAAAAAGATTACCGTGTTACACAATACTGAAGGCACTAGGAATTCAAAGCAATATCTGAAGGCACACGAACACTTGTTACTGTTAACAGAGCAAAGGAATACCACTTATGAAAATGATATGCAACATGGCAAAAATGCTCGATAACATACTCTAGAATACCATCGCGCTAACCGGCCGTCCTTCACGCACTCGTGTGTTGTCACTTCACAAGGGTTACGCATCCATGTGAAGCCACAACAAACGAGTGCGTGAAGGAGGACGGCCGTTTAGCGCTATGGTATTCACTGTTTTTGGAATGAACTGCGATGACCAGCGTTGCGAGTACTTACTTACCTCCACTGTCACGCGCCAAAATAAAATTGGAGTTTTGCCCGAAGGGCAGCACGCAGATAGTGATGGCGAGGTTTACCGCTGCTATCACCGCCATAAGAACTTTCACTCTTACTGCTATCAGTGCGCAGTGATGCTGGGGGCGGGAGCAGCGACGGCATATTCCGTCTATTGCAACGCTTTCATTAAAAAGTTTCACTCAACATAGGTTCGGAGAGGAGCTATGTCTGCGTAACTTGTAAAAATGTAATACAACTGTGAGCGGCGATGATGTTTAGAAAAAGTTTATTTCGACAAGAGACGATACGAACACTGAGTCACAATCACGGCACAATTCCACCGGTACGATAACATGTAAGAAACGAAACACAGCACGTTTTCAATGTAAGTAATGTCCGAGTCCTCACGCACCAACATATAAACACGTATACCTACAGAAAGGCACAGTTACACATAAACTAAATGTCGTATGTACAAAATGATTTTCAATATATACAGTGTAAACAATGGTTATGTACAATGATGATGTCATAGAACACTTTACACAATTTTGAAGTGATGTGCACGAGATGTGTATATACAATATGATCATATATACTAGAGGACACACACACAGAAATCACGGGCACCTGCATTCTATGTGCATTAAATTAATACTTCTGATGGTCTGACTACTCTACGTATATTGCAGTTGTCTACCGTCAATGGAGCCAAAATCCATTGCCACTGCTAATATACATCATGTTGACAGGCCTCCTTGGTTGCTCTAGATGGTTGCAAATAAAGTCTACTTTACTAATTAGAAATTTAGGAAAACATGATATGTAGGTTTGACTATCAAATCCTTTTCATCTCAGTTCATATTCTCTAAACAGATATCTGTATGCAAGTAAATATAGGCCTGAAACCGATACTGAATTATCCTCAATTATTATTAAACACCTAAACATATACGAAGAGCAAAAAACTTGGAAGACAAAGCTTTAGCTCGGGTGCTCGTATCTAAATACATGCAAAAGGCGAATTCTTTTTCTCGGCAAGGGCACTGCACCAAACTTAGCGAAGTTTCTTGCATTTAAGAAAAATATAAATAAAATATACTGACTGTTGGTTTCGAATTTTTTATTAAGGTCGTCAATTCCTTATAAAAAAAAGTGGGAAATATTGACAATATTCAGAAAAGAAAACCATCAAGTTTACAACTTGAATTCAGCAACAAAAAATGATAATGCAATTCCGTGAATTGCATCTAATAGTACATTTAAAGTGAACATAGTTGATATGTTACACATGAATCTCAAAAGCTTTAGTAATATGGAAATACAGCTTTTGCAGAACGCTTGTAAACAATATGAGAAATTCACGTAAGATAATAATGACATTGATACATGCATATTGCGTGTTTCTTGTGGACGATGCACGCGGGCGCCCTGACGAAGACGACGCTCTCTGGCTCTCGAATTGTCGGCTGAACTGGCCAGCACCCGCCGTGGCGGCTCATTGGCTATGGCGTCGGGCTGCTGAGCACGAGGTGGCGGGATTGAATCCCGGCCACGGCGGCCGCATTTCGATGTGGGCGAAGTGCGAAAACACCCGTCTACTTAGATTTAGGTGCACGTTAAAGAACCCCAGGTGGTCGAAATTTCCTCCACTACGGCGTGCCTCATAATCACAAGTGGTTTTGGCACGTAAAACCCCATAATTTATTTTTTAATTTTGAACTATGCAGCGCTGCATTATCCTTTTAAATATACTTTGTAAATAGTCTCCAGTTCTTAATCCTTCGTTCGCGTAACATTTTGGTGGAGAGTGCCGTGCCCCGTCCTCGCCACGGAGCTCCGCAGTGACTGCACCGTCCTGCTTTCCGCCATGTCACCCAGTGACTACACGTCGTCTGCTTCTACTCCTGCGACCCCGCCAGCAACGTACGTTACGGTTACCAACCCCCGCGATCATGGCATATTTTCCGGCCAAGATAATGTCGACGTTGAGGACTGGCTCAACATGTATGAGCGTGTTAGCCAAAACAACTGCTGGTACCCTACCAATTTAAAGCTATGCTATTCGGTCTATGCAACGCTGCAGTTACGTTGGAACGTATGATGGATGCTTTGCTTAAAGGGTTCAAATGGTCAACATGTCTCTGCTACCAAGGCAACGTTCTCGTATTTTCAACTACATTTGAGACCCGCCTTGAGCGCTTATCAGCTGTTCTTCAAGTCTTCCGCTAGGCTGGGCTGCAACTAAATTCATGAAAGTGTCACTTCGGTCGCCGACAGATTACAGTGCTGGGCCACCTCGTCGACGCTTCCGGTAATCCACCAGATCCGGAGAAAATTCGGGCTGCCGCGTCTTTCCCTGTACCTCAGTCTGTCAAAGACGTTCGAAGTGGTGTAGGACTCTGCTCCTACTTCAGTCGCTTCGTTAAAGACTTCGCAGTGATTGCCCGATCGTTTACTGATCTTCTGAAGAAGGACGACCCATTTGCGGGGAGCCCTGCTCAAGATGCCGCGTTTGCCCAGCTTACCAACATTCTCACCATGTCACCTATACTGGCCCACTTTGACCTGTCCTCTCCTATAGAGGTGTGTATCGATGCCAGTGGTCACGGTGTCGGAGCAGTCTTAGCCCAGCGCCAACAAGGTCAAGATCGTGTTATCGCCTATGCTAGTCACTTCCTCGCAGCAGCGGAGCGCAACTATTCGATTACACATTGTGAATGCCTGGCTCTCGTCTGTGTGGTTTCCAAATCCCGCCCGTACTTGTATGGCACGCATTTCTCTGTAATCACGAACCACCACGCGCTCTGCTGGCTTTCCTCACTCAAGGATCCTACAGGCCGGCTTGGTCGCTGGGCTCTGTGGCTGCAAGAATATTCCTATGCAGTAGTGTACAAGTCAGGCCGATTACATCAAGACGCAGACTGTTTATCACGCTATCCAGTGGACGAACCACCCGGCGACCATGACTCCGATGCCGACGCTTGCGTTTTCTCCGTTTCTCAGCTGTTAAACGTTGTCAACGAGCAACGCCGGGATGCCACGTTGCGCGCCATCATTGATAGCTTGGAATCTTGTCCTCTGATTCGTCCCTTCAACTGTTCGTTCTCCGTGATGGTATATTATACCGCCGCAATGTATACCCCGCGGTCCTGCCCTACTCCTCATCTTTCCTAAGCACTTCCGGTCAGCTGTTCTCCAAGCACCTCAAGATTTGCCAACGGCAGACACCTTGGCGTCTCCCGCCCCTACGACCGGATTCGCAGACGCTTCTTTTGGCCAGGCTTTGCACGCTCCGCCCTGAAATACGTTGCGGCGTATAAGAAATGCCAGCGCCGAAAAACACCATCGACGCTCCCTGCCGGGTGTCTTCAACCACTCACACTACTTCGGAGCCGTTCTTTTGAATTGGCTTGGACTTACTTGACCCTTTCCTCCTATCCACGTCTGCGAACAATTGGGTCTCTGTGGCGACAGATTACGCCACGCACTACGCTACACCATCACCAGAGCTCTTCCAATGAGCTGCGCCACAGATGTCAATGATTTTTTCTTACGCGACGTGATTCAGCAGCATGGTGCTCCACACCAACTGCTCACTAAGCGTCGTCGGACATTTCTTTCTAAAGCCATCGCCGACATCATGCAGTGCTGCTCAACCAAGCACAACATGACTACGTCTTAGCATCCACAGACTAATGGTCTGAGAGAGCGTCTGAATCGCACCCTAACAGACATGCTTGTAAAGTAGTCTGTCTCGTCCGACCATACTGATTGGGACCTTGCCCTACCCTATGTCACTTTACCATATAATTCTTCGTGCCACGACACTGCCAGTTATTCCCCGTTCTTTCTGTTGTTCAGCCGAGAACCTACATTGCCACTGGACGCATCCTTTCCATCCGCCGCAGCAGAGACCATCGAGTATGCGCTTGTCGCCATCACCAGGGCAGCCCAAGCAAGCGAAATTGCCCGCGCTCACCTCCTGACCTCGCAAGAGAAGCGACGGCGTTTGTACGATCGCCAACTCAGAGGACTCCACTTTTCGCCTGTATCTCTGGTACTCCTGTGGTCCCCCACTCGTCACGTCGGCCTGTCAGAAAAAACTCCTGTCTTCGTACACAGGCCGATATCGAGTGCTGCGTGCCGTGACTCCAGTTACCTACGAAATCGCCCCAGTCAGTACCACTGCCTCATCTGCCCGGAATTCTACAAACATTGTGCATGTCGCAAGCCTCAAACCATATTACTCTCCTTTTATCACTGATATTTAGACGCTCCGGGACGGTGCTACTGCCGCCGGGGTTATGATACATGCATATTGCGTGTTTCTTGTGGCCGATGCACGCGGGCGCGACGACAGAGACGACGAACGCTCTCTGGCTCTCGAGCTGTCGGCTGAACTGGCCAGCGCTGCATTATCCTTTGGAAATGTACTTTGTAAGTAGTCTATAGTTCTTAATCCTTCGTTCTCGAAACAATATTGGATTTGTCCGCTTTCAATGGTCTAATGGGTGCTGTTTAGAGAACCGCGATACCTATTCTTGATGCAGAGGTATGAACTTTTAAACTTGGTGCTGCTATTTCTTTAAACTTTCCGATTTCTGAAAATTTGTGCAACAAAATTCAGACCCTAAATCTAAATTCCGCTAGTCGCTAGAATTTAACTTTCAGTCTCAAACGCAACAATTTTCATTAAAATTGGTCCAAGAATGATATCTGAAAAACGTTTTTGCGTTTTACGTGTATCTGAATAGGCCGCGTCGGCATTAGGCCCGAGCTATAGCTTCATCTTAAGATTCAAGTGGAACACTATAGCATTCAGCGATCCCTGACTGTTTCTCACACTTCCCGGCAACTGCAGCTTATGCAACGTTAAGGTTTACCGGGAAACGCTGGCGCAGAGGAACGCAATGCTTTATTGCGTTAGAGTAATGGTAATTCAGAGTAATGGGAGTAATGGTAATTTTGATGGAACGCCGCCGCTGGTCGCATCGCCCTTCTTTTTCCCTTTGCCGCTACTCGTGCTCGCGCAACAACTCGGCATTCCTAAGTATGCGTTGCCAACCCACAGGGGTGTTGCAACAACAATGAAATCAGTTGCTAGGCTGGTTCTTCAATGTACGAAATGCTAGTGATGCCACTCCCTACGTCTCAAGCGGCCATCGGTGCGGCAGCTTGCACAGCAGTAATATTTACCGGTATACATAAGCGGGGAGGGCTACATGCTTCTCATTGTTATCAAGAACGCCTTATCATCAATTATGCGGTTAGTATGCTTCTTTCGTGCGTGTTATTTATTGCAACGAATGCTATTAGGTATTTTGTTTGCGCCATTTCAAGCAATGAGTGTACTATTCGCTTGCCTTTGCTGAGTGCTTGAAGCTTGGTTCACCTCCGCCGCGGGTCGGTCCGGTATTTCGCTACTTTCGAAATCGGCCCACATTTTTGCACACGGACGACGACACGAGAAATGCCGGCCAAGGAGGGGCTACTAGCTTCGCTGTAAAACGAGAGCAAGGAACAACACATCACGCAGCCACATGCACAGTAGGTGCATTACAGCTGATAGTCTAGCCGCGTGATTGATTTTGTTTGAACTTGCTCGGCTGCGCAAACATTATACTGTGGAAAAGTTGACATTCTAACAGCAAAGTTACACGCGTTTCGCTTTGGTGTACACCTTCCAGGCACGAAGGGCTCAGCGCGCGTTTATGTTCAACAAGTCGATGTGCGACATTAACACACGCGATGCACGAATTGAGCAACGGAGACCACCTGCGGTGTGTTAAAGCACCACCAGGGAGTGGTGTAGGGTACGATACCTTGACCACGACATGTTCATCTGGGTTCGAGCGCTGTAGGTGATAGCTCAAAAGCCGTCTAGCGTCGCCGAATTCACATAACTTATCATAGTCGAAGCTGTGCGATGGCGTTGCCAGCTGACGTCCGCTGCTCCGTTTTGTTAGTTACCAACGTGCCATGGTATCCACCGAAACATAACTGTTCTTGCCCATGATGTGATTCGATGGGCCATCATAAGCGATTCTCGCTGAAGAGGTGAGTGAGTGTTGGCGCTTGACAAAAAGTTAAAGCGACAAGGCTAGTATGTTGTTATTATTCTATTATGCCCCCTACAAAGCGATGCGAGTGATTAATTTAGAACTCCTTGTCGGTGGGCAAAAATTTGGAATGCAGGGCAACCGCTCATATATTCTGGGGCTGCCGCTATCCCGCGCCAACATCTCCCATCCCTCAAAGAACTCGGCGCCCATCAGACGCCCAGTGGCCAGCGGGAGCACTTCAGCGCAGCGCTGAGGTGCGCTCTCGTAACAGTGCTAGCATGTATGTAAGACAGACCGCTCTCACTAGAATGCTCTTTTTAGAAAATCGTGGCAAAACGAACATAGCGCTGATATCATTGTTAGCGATAGCTTGCGCGTTGCAAGAGATGGAGAATAAACCTGCTCGAGCGAATGTAGCACCGCTATCCTGCGCCGTAAACAGCAGTGATCTTTTTGCACATGCACCTTCTCTCTTGCTATTTCCTTCTATCTATCTACGCACCCCTTCCCCACCCCCGGCGTGAAGTGCCAAAGCGACATTTTTTTCGGCTTAACCCCCCCTGCTTTTCCCTTCTTTCATCTCACTCTCTGTTTTATATGGGCCTTGAATATCAGAAATCGTGAGTCCAATGCCTGAAACACTGCTGCATTGGTTTCTATAGCGATTTCGCAGCGTTGCGGCGAATGAAACAGAACAACCTCAATTTCATTTTTTACTGCGTCAGAATGGACCCGCACGCGCTAAAGTAGTTCTTCACATAGCTACACATCCTGAATGTCTGATTGGAGGGATGTAACACGTTGGCCGTGGACGTAAAACTTGCTGTGTAATAACTGTTCGCGATGCTAGACAAAATTAAATGGAAGGCAAACAGACCAGCTCATCACGGACACTTACTTAATCACGGAGAGTTTATAGTCACCTTTTTTTTCCTATGTTCACGGCCGGAGTGGTCTCCGCGTGCGTTTGTCTAAGGTGATCGAGCTCTTTTTTTTTGCTATTAGCGTTGTGCTTCTCGGTGAAACAAGTGCACTCAAGCATAAATCTGAGGCATGCCTGCTCGGGCGCCATTGACACACGGTTCTCGATGCAGCGCTGTCCTCGAGGGAAGCGGGAAGAAGACCACGCCAGGGGGAATAGCATTCCCCTTCCGCTCACCCTTCCCGTGACGCTCCTTGCCCGATGAGGAACGCCGGAAAAGCTCGTATTCAGTTTCTTGTGGGCTCTCTCATCCACCACAACGATTAAGGTGGAGATCGGAGTTAGGTAAAAATCACATGGCATTTTCGTCCGAAGCGGGAATCACTGACTACGGCACCAAGGTTTAGCGTTGCGCATAAACATCTGGGACGGTGTTGCTACTATGCGCGCATCTCACTAGCGCGAGCACGACTAGCGCGCTCTTCCTCCTCGAGCTGTACCTTTGTATCTTTCTCTTTTATTAGGCCTTCGTCGTGATTGTTGTTCTCGGTGCTGCTGTTGTTATTCTCGTATCCTTATTTTTGTGCCCATTTCTTTCATCTTTTACGTAGTCCGTAATTTCGCGATCTTGTTTTCTCTTTGTTGCCTCACCTTATTCCCTGCCGTTCTCAATTCACTGCTGAACACTTTATCTTGTATAACAAAAAAGAAAATAGGGAGGCAACTTTAGAGCGAGACGCTGACGACAATGAACTGTCGTCCTGGTGTGATATCGCTGCGTCTATTTTTCAGTAATGACTTTCTCACTGCCAATTTCCTCGCGCGCATAGTATGTTTGCCCATGCTGCACGCATGCATATTTAAATGTGTTGAGAAATTTATTTTATTTATTTTTATTTGTACATACTGCAGCCCGATCGGGCTATTGCAGGAGTGGGTGTGAAAGGCAGAGAAATAAGAATAGTAAGTAATACAGGCCAATGCGAAAAATACAAATAAACACAAGTCAAAACTATTCAATGGCCGCCAAGAATAAGTTTAAAGGAAGAGAACGAGTAGCACCAGGCAAAGAATTCCAGTGCTCGATTACACGGGGAAATAAACTGTATTTAAATGTGTCCGTACGGGCGAAATAAGGTGCGATGTTTAGGTGATGGTGACTTCTAGTATTAGATGGTTTCGCAGGCGTTAGGTAGTTATCCGAAGATATCCGGCAAGAAGAGTTAATAACGCAATGCAAGAACTTCAATGATTCCGTGCGTCGGCGATCTGAGAGCGGTTCTAACCCTAGGGATGAAAGCGCTGTATACGGCGAAAAATCCCTATCGTACCTATGGCATATGAAGCGGATCGCTTTCTTTTGGATGGCCTCAATTTGATTAATGTGGCACTGTTTGTGTGGATTCCAGACGGGAGAAGCATAATCGAGTATAGGCCGGATTAGTGATTTATACATGAGTAGTTTAGTATCTCTTGGGGCTAATTATATTGCGGGATTCGCTATTTCTTTTATCTGACACAACCCATCTGACAAATACCATCTACGCAAATGTGACTATCGCTCAAGCCCTATAGCGACACACCGTACTGCTGAAGACAGTGTTATTTTCAATCTGTAGCGGTCTTTCTGATACTTCCTTTGCTTCCGCTATATGACACGTACACTGTTTTTGGCATGAGCCCACCTTGCTATGACACTCGCTCGCCAGGGTAAGCCATGACCATGGTGGCAGGACAACTGCATGATGCCGACGCAGCGATGAAGATGAAATGACAAAAGAATGAATTCCCCCCTCCCATCTCCTCTAGTAACCCCCCCCCCCCCCCCCCCTGGAGACGAAATGATTACCACGTCATAATGACACGGGGAGGACGATTCTGAAATTATGACGATCGTATAACGATGACAGTGGGCGCTCAATGAGATTACGATGATGTATGGCGACGATTGCGCGACGAGAAATGCATGACGATGACGGTGTAACTACGTCGGCGTTACGATTACATTAAGAACAGAACCGGATGGTGAAGGTGAAGTGGCGAAAATTTAGCTACCATGATGGTGTCACGACAATGGCATGAAAATGAGTGCATGACGATAACTGTATCATGATCACGCAATGACACCGATGGCAAGGCAATGGCGCTACATTCACCATTGAATGACGGCAGCATGATTGCCATGGAATGGCGAACGAGGAATGACATCAATAGAAGGACGAAGTCGGTATGAAGACGGTGGCACGACAATGAGGTGGCGTTGATTATATGATTACGATGGTACGATGACGGCGTGACCGTTACGGCATGACGACAATGACGTGATGGCGACGCCATGACGACAATCTGGCAGCAAGCATGAAATGACGGCTACGGAACTACCAGGCAGGAATCAAGACGGCGGGCCTATTACGAAGCAGGGTATAAAATGTCGATGGCTGCAAGAGACCTCGCTTCAAAGAAGCAATTTCATGACACTTATTTGCTTTTTCTTTCATCTGTACCGTTGGTCACAGTGTTCTAAAAATCTCTGCCACAAGAAACGGCTTACCACTGACACATGCGAAGTTTGAAGCTCTTCCTCTACGTATTTATTGTGCGATGCGGCGTTTTTTGCTCTATCTGCACTTCTCGTCTTTTCTTAGGAAGCTTCCTATTAGGCGCGTACTTAAACGAAATCACTGCGCAAATAAACAAACTTTCGCGCCCAATATTTTCACCTTCAGAAAGGTGAAGAAAGTTTGGTGTGAACATACGAGTGTTCAATAAAGCAAAAAGCCTCCGCAGCAAAAATGAAGCGAGGAGAAAGCAGTCCAAACGACGGATACACTCGGAAGAAACACTCCGCCATAGAACGTTCCCTGTTTGATCAATCGGGCGTACATTCATGCTTGTGCTGGTGGCGCTAAAACAGCCGCGGCTATTTTCTGTAGAATACAAAGCCGCAGGCGTGAAGTCAAACTATGTAATTTACCCAAACTAGCGAGACGAATATTAAATTTTAGCGGAGAATACTGGAGTCCAATGCTGGGGACCGTCCGCAAGCGAAATCGCGATCAGCGCAGGGACGCATGCAAGCGAGCATACAAACAATCAGTGTAAGCGGAGACAAATGGACATGACAAAAACAACATTAAGAAAAATTTGAAATGTAACAGCGTGGTGCGCAGATAGATTCCCCGTGCTTTCTTTTCATTTATCACAACTTTTCACTTTTCTTTCACAATATTGGGAAGCGATTTAGCTGCGATCCTCAGGGCATCGCATAGGATGTAGCTTAATGCGGTAGACTTGCTTAAGGATTTGCGTGCGCAGGGTTCTTTGTATTACGGTTGATGAGAACGCTGCAGTCGAATTGTGCTGGGGGTAGCTCAACGTAACTGCATCGTCTTTCGCTTAAATATCTACGCGCTTCATTTGGTGATCCCCACTTTCAAATTATAAACATTTAGCAGTTTATCTTCCCTAAGATTTACTCCTTTCCTTAACATTTTTATATGCAAAAATTCTGCAAACGCTTTTGACAGTTTGTATGCCCACGCAGGTGAAAAAAAAATGGGAATCGTGTGGCACTATGGGTCCATGACGAGACATACGATGTAGCCATCTCGCTTCCAAAAACAATGCTAAATGACACCACGACGTAGCGAAAACAGGCGAAAGGCGGGAGATAGAAATGTAAGACGATCAGAAAAACGAGAACAAGGTGAAAGCAAAAGCCGGCGTTTCGACTAGTGGAGTTGTCTTCTTCAAGGCCTTAAAGAAGACATGTCCACTTGTCGAAACGTTCGCTCCTGCTTTCACCTTATTCTAGTTTTGCTCATCACCACGTAGTAGTAAATTTTACAGCTAAGCTCTTAGCCTATAGTTGGCCGGGCTTTTTCTTGGGCTCGTTCTATGCTCACCCAGAAACAGTACCGCCACCTAGCGGCCGCGGCCACACAGACAGACCTCGCACGGCGGCTGGGAAAGAGCTTTGTGTTTAGGCTTACGCATTACCGAATTGCGTTTTTTTCGTTTCATTGAATAACAGTCCGACCAATCAAACCAATCAAACACTGTCCTCGTCTATAGGAGGTCACATTTGTTTGCTTTAAAAACTAATAATATTGCGGATACACTGAGCGGCTTGTCTTATCTAATTAATTGGCTGACAAGAGATCCAAGAAGGAGCATCCAGACCTGGAAGTATGAAGGATATCGAGAGAAAAAAAAAACAGGATCTGAAGTTTGTCATATGACGGGTACAGATACACAAGGAGAAATTTGTTTGCGACGTTGTCACATCAAACCGCAAACCATAAGGTCAGCCCAACTAATGTTTTCTGAAGTACTGCTGAATAAATTCGGAGGATATTTTCATACGCAACAAATTGGCTGATGATGTTGCTCTATAAGGGGGAAGAACAAGTGGCCCTATAACGTAAAATTATTTCAATCTGTTTTTATTACAATCTTTTGACCTCGAATTTACATAACTGCCGACGCGAGCACAGGGCGGTGACTCGCAGCGTTGTCTGAACAGTCCAATAAAACGCTCTCCTCGTCTGTAGGAGGTTCTTTGTTCGTTTTCAAAACGAATAACATTTTTTTTCACACAGGGAGGTCTTTCTTACCTAATTGGCTGACAAGAGGCGAGGAGCACGCTCAAGTGGAGAGGGATTCGATGGAGCTGAGCCAGTGCACTGAAAATCGATAACCTGGTAAGGAGGGCGATGCCGGTGTTTTCGATTGGCCTGCTTTCCCTTACTCAGCTTGCGGTGGCTGGTCGAAAATCGGGGCGCGCAACCGAAAGTTAAGAATGCCGCTAAAACGGATCTTCAGCGCTCGCGAAGTGGCCACCAACAATAATCTCGCAATAAATAAATCCATAAGAGAGACTGTACTCCTTGCCTTCTCTTTCCATCTGATATTTGTTTTTTTCACGGGCGAATGTACCTTTACATGGCGCTTCTTATCAGAGATCTCACCTGTTGCTTCATCTCGTGCAGCGCTCCGTCAATGGGCTATTTATGCTTGAGAATGCTTCTGTTTTAGCGGCAGGCAGAATAGTCGACTCGAGTAAGTTGGAGCATAGGTCGGCAGTGTAGGCGAAGTCTCACTCACACACAGTGACCATTAGTTCTTTCCGGGTTTGCACCCACTCACATTCCCGCTCAGGCGTTTGCAGAGTATGTGGCAGTGTGAGCTACTGTACTCATGAGTGTGCCGACCGTTGCTAACAAACCCTAAGTGCTCATATAGAAGGATTTTATAGCACATAGTCACTGTCCATAGGAAGGGTAATTCTGTGAGACAAAAATTGCAGCATGAATGAATTTCGATGCGCGGATTTATTAAGATTGCCTAAGAATTGTACCAGTTGGAGATTTTGCAAACACGCGCGTGCTTTATGGACCGCCAGGCTTTAATTCTGCAGAGAAAACCTTAGCGGTAATTCTTCGGTTGACAGCGTATTCGAAAATTTAGGTAATTAGCAAGATAATAATTTCTCATAGTAGAATTTGTTTTCTGCGGTGAATTAAATGCAAATAAAGACACTCTTCATGCTCGCCAATTCCTTTGAATAATGATGTTTCGCGTAGCACCACCTCCGTTGTAATGTTTCCTGTTTTCCATCTTCACCGTGTACGATTGGAGATAGAATAAGTGGCGTCAACGATCTAAGCGCTTTACAGCCAACTTCACAGGACACATGCAGGTAGGGCACCCTCAAGAGGGTGTAGCTGTGTGAAAAAAATGTGCAAGCTGCCCCGAATAGCACAGAGGTGCGGAAAACGTGACCACAAGGGAGAAAAACAGGATTTCGACGTTTTGGGGGGGGGGGGGGGGGGGGGGGCAGGGTCTCAGAAACAGAATGAGCTCCACAGCCAATGTGCGGACATCCCACCTTCTTAATAAAGAAAGTGATAAAAGGCGGTTAGGGCGTGTTCTACTGTGTCGCCGAGGTGAAGCGATGATTGACATTTTTGTCAATTCTGCGTGTGCTGCCGAGAGTATGGCAAGGTTGTAAACTATGCATCCATGCCGTTTCGGTGCATATTAGTCAATGACAGTATACCAACAGGCTTCCGTAATTCTCGTATCACGTTCAAGCGTGTCTGGATATGCCCGTGACAGGTTTTGTATGAACAAAATTGTTTCATGAGCAACATCTGTAAGATGCCACAATGCGTTATCCAACTTCGTGAAGGTTTGAAAAGCTGCGTTTCTGTTTTCACGCCAGCCTCCGAAACAAGATGGAAATCAAGATTGTTGCAAACAATTATTATCGTTCATTCTTTCGATGCAGCGGCCCACCTTACTTTGATCAAAGGCGCCAACTCTGATCAAACGGGCCAAGTCTGAGGAATGGCTGTCAACTGTGTAAGGGTGCACATGATAAATGTTTCATCTGACCGTTAAACTTAAGTCGTGCAAGCATACGAGAAAGGCCACCGAGCAAAGGCACATTAGCCATTGCGATATTTGTATCCTCTCTTCACACGAACCAATACTACTGGCAGCAAGAAGAGAGAGTAAGTGTCATCGCTAGCCGTACCACCATTCAGGCGTGGTTCATACGCGGTTACAGGATTCAATTGCACTGTCGTAATAGATGTAATAAGGATTTCAGTAAATCCACTCTTGATCAAGCACAATGCGAATCATAAGAATTCGTCACCCCTAGAATCCAAGAATCGAGACACACGCGTCTTGCGCGGCGATTACCAGGCAGCAATTCCGTTTAATAAGGCATTCACTCGCGCATTGCACGAGAGACGAGTTGTGCGCGTGAGCCAGCACATATACGTACTGGTTGGAAAGGGACACAGATCGTGTTTTTTTTTTTTTTTTTTTTTTTTACTGGATACCGAACACTTGTGAAGTCACAACAAACAGGTGTGTGACAGAGGACAGCCGGTGAGCGCGCGAAGGTATTAATCGCTTTTGGAGTCAACTGCTTGGAATGATATTGCAAGTACTTACCTGCACTCTCGCACGCAAGGCAAATCGCAGATAGTGATGGCGAGCTTTACCGCTGCTATCACTGCCATATTCACTATCACAATCAGTGCTGTCAACGCGCAGCGATGCGATCGGCACCGACCGGTAGCTTGCCTCTATCACAAGAATAAAGTTCTTCACTTAACACATATTCCAACACCAGGAGAACGTAATTAATCTATGAGTGTGATGATGCTCAAATGATGCGCAAGCGTACATGTCAATGGAGCCAGTCTTCCTAGCCACTGCTAACATGCACAGTCTTGTAAGGCCTGCATTGTCGCCATGGTTAGTCGCCACTTTAGTCTGCTTGTGTAGTCAGCATTTTAGGCAAACTTGACGTTTTCATACATATTTGCATTATTTTGACCTTTCTTCATATACTTTAAGCTGACATCTCTACGGAAGGTAAAAGTACGCCTCAATCCAATGTTGAATTTTCCCTAATAAGTGTTAACCACCTAAGCATATCGTAGCGGCTCGGGGCAGTGTTTAGGCAAGGAATCCCCTCGGTACATTGAGGAGTACGTCCAGCAGTAGTGAAGAACCAAAAAGTATTTATGTTACACTATTTACGCTGCCTCCAGGTACCACAGCCCACTCCAGCTAGGAGTATATTAAACATTTGGTGTCACGGTGCTTACACTGCACACACAGTCATCACTTCCATCCTCTTTTCTTCTTTCTATTCCCCGTTTCCGTCACGTCCAGTGTAGGGGAGCAAACCGGGCGCCCGTCTGGTTGACCTCTCTTCCTTTCCTCTCTTTGCTATCTCTCTCTCTGAGTTCACACCAGTAAACGTCAGCACACACCAGCACCAAAGGTCTCCACTTTCAAAACAGCCGTCTTCCCTACTAGGGAATCTGATTACTGTATCTCGGCCAATCACAAACGTCGAATCGGGCGCCATATCTCTCCCACGATCTCACACTGTTCCGCCGCACTCCTCCTGCTATGTTGGGCCTTCGCCCTCGCTATTGCGCAAGCATGTAACAATCTGGGAATCCGAGGTCGACGCTGTTCCCTATGTGGCCTTCAACGCTGGCCCCTTTCATCCATTAGTTCAGCTTGTCAGGGTAAGATTCAGGCAGACTAATATTTGCGGCGCAGTCACTCCCTCCATGGAGGGCGGCAGTTCTCGCCTCGAAGTCAATTACTTTTTTCCGCACCACGGTCTATGTCGTGCCTAGTTACCGTCTGGGCGCGCGCTGATGAAAGGACGGCGGGGAAAGGTGCAAGGAATGCTCATCGCCGTATTCAGACGTAATAATATGCAAATACCAAAAACAAAGGAGGATTAGCAATTGTGCCCTAAAAGAGACACCATGCCTACCCGCTTGCAGAGGAGCAACAAGAAGATACACAGAAGGAGCCGAAAAAAGCAGGACAAAAATGAAAGAAACGAACACCACAGCCACACGCACAATAGGTGCAGTACAGACGGGTGTCTATAGCCCTGTGATTGAAGTTCCTGCAACTTGCTCCGCCGCGCACATAACTGTGGAAAGCTTGACATTCTAACAGCAAAGGCACAAGTGTTTTGCCTGGCACGAAGGGCTGAGCGCACGCTTTTTTTGTTTATCAAGTCGATGTGCGACCTTAACACACCCGATGCGCCCACTCAGCAACAGAGACCAACCGCAGGCTGGTAAAGCACTGCCAGGGAGGGGTGTAGAGCAGGACACATTGATTGCGACATGTTAATTCGGGTTTGAACGCTGCAAAAGCGCAAAAGCAGTCTAGCGTCGTCGAGTTGGAATAAGTTAACATAGTCAAGGAGTTACGCTGATGTTGCCAGCTGACGTCAGCTGACTAGTTTTCTGAGTTACCAATGTGTCATGGTATGCTCTGTCCGTTCTTCCATAAGGTGTGATTTAATGGGCCATGTGAAGTGCTTCTCACCAAAGCGTTGAGTGAGGGTTGGCGCACGACGAGAAGTTAAAGCAAGACTCTAGTGTCTTGCTGTCACTATTTAAATATGCGATTCTAGGAGGCGATGGGAATGATTAGTTCAGAACTCTCTGTATGTAGACCAAAATGTTCTTCCTTTCGACAAGAGTACTGCTATCGCTGATAGCAAGCGCGGCATTATGTATTACCACGACTCAGTGTTACGCGCTGGATGAATAGCCGAAAATATTCAGAGTACACCGGGTTCCTAAATCTGAGAGAGAGAGAGCACATTTTTCGTTTCGTTCACCTTGCAGTATGAGATTGTGGAGACAACGTCGAAATGGAGGGTCACCGCTCAGGTCCTCTGGGGCTGCTCGTACCCCTCGCTAACTCCTCTCCCATCCACTACTGAAATCACCGCGCACCAAATCACCGAGTGGGAAACGATAGTGGCTATAGTGGCAAACAGTGCTCACAAACAAGTATCTTTGTATATTGACCACTCATCAGTGCCGTAGATTTATGAATCTACGGCACTGAACCCCTTTATCACGGTATCTTTTTTTCCATCGCACTACATTTTATTGTTTCCTCTTTGAGTCGCGTACGAAAATAAATGTTTGTTACGTTGTCTTCACCCGTGCTGATTTGAAAAGGGAGGAGAGGGGAAAGGGACGAGATAGCTAGGATGTCATTCGCAGCAAGGAACCCTGCAGTGTGCTCTACGTGTGTATAGCACTTATTGAAGGGAAAGAAAATTTGAGTGTCAAGCAGAAAGAAAACCGTGGGTCACGCTCTGTTGACACTGAGAAATAGAAGAGGATTTGAGATGTTTTTTTTCCACACCAATCTGTTCATTCGTATTTCTGCGCGTAAGAGGGAACAACGTCTTCAGTAGCCTCACAGAATGACTGTGTACCGCTTTCATTGCTGTTTTCACGCGGCGTGTCTTTGCATCACGTGCAAAAGATCCTCGGCTGCTATCATTTTATGGTTTTAGAATGTCTACACGGTGTAGTCCGCAACCTCCGCTGTGTGTCGATGAATGTAACCCGTCATTCGCGATTATCGTCCAGAAGGCGCGCGGTGCGTCCACAAAGCGGTAACAAACAATAAATTAGTAATAAATAAAGCAATAAGACATACCGTACTCCCTGCATTCTCTTTCCGTCCTACATTTTCTTTTTCCCACGCAAATGTGCATTTTCGTGGCGCGGCTTAACAGAGATTTTGCCTGTTGTTTCATCTCGCTCACGGCACTGTGTGTTGCTCTCTTTTATGCTTGAGAACGTTTACGATTAAACGGTACACAGAACAGTCCACTCGTGTAAGTTGGAACATAAGTTGGCAGTGTAAACCAACCCTCACTCACATCACTCACGTTTACTTCTTTCAGGCTTCGCATTCACTCACGTTCACACTCACGCCTTTGAAGTGAGTCTGGCTGGGTGTGAGTAACTGCAGGCATGAGCGAGTGTGCCGACCATTGGTAACAAACTTGAAGTGCTCGTAGAGAAAGCTTTTCGAGCCACTTAGTCACTGTCCATGAAAAGGGTAATTCTGCGAGCCAATAAATGCCAAATGAACGAACTTGGATCCGGAGATTTATCGAGCTTGCCTGTCAAATGTGGCCGTCGAAGATTTCGCAAACCCGGGCATACTTTATGGACCGTCAGGCTTTAATTTTGCAGCGAGAACCTTAGCGGTAATTCTTCGGGGGAAAGCGCATTTGCAACTTTAGGTAATTTGCAAGGTAATCATTTCTTATAATAGATTATTGTCTTCTGCGATGGACTAAATGTAAATAAAGACACTGTTCACGTTTGCCAATTCCTTTAATTAATGATTTTTCTCGTGGCACCGCCATCGTAGTACTGTTTCTTGCTTTCCATTTCTACCCTGTATGAATGGAGATACAATAAACCGCATCAAAGACCTGAGCATTCCACAATTGTCTGGGCGCCATTCATCCAGGTAGGGCGCCAGTCATCCAGGTAGGGCGCTGGTATACGGTCGCAGCTGTGTGCAAAAAGGTGTAATACCCGTGTCACTTGGGCACCCACGAACTCTTTTAGGACAAGGTAGAGCGACACTTTCTGAGGGAGTTCGACCTCAAGGAAGCTGTGGTCGTGTCGCACGGCCAATAACGAGTTTTTAAAAGAAGCCGCCAGATGCGCATTCAGTGGCGTTTGGTGTTTGTAGAAGTGCAAGAATGAAGCTTCTAATTGCGCTCGCAGCTATTATACGTAACGCTCCTTCCATAAAAAGTACTATTCATTACATTTGAGGCGGAAAACATACACCTTGGTAAAAATCAAAGTGCGCTTGCTAAATAAACATAGCAGTGCTGACAACGACGCTAGTCACCCTGTGCTCATGTGTGTTTTCCTTTGCGGCGTGATGAGTAGTATTTGCAAGGATACGGTGTATTAGAATGTCTAGTTTACTATAGCAAGGCTCTGCGTTCTACTATCTGAACTGCTTCAAACTAGACTCACAACTGAACATTTCCTGCATGGAGACCTCGTGAGCTTTCCTTTTATTTTGTGTACTCTGTTGTTATCAGTAATGAGTGACGAAGCGGAAGATGTGAATAATAGGTGCGAGATTACACTTGCCGTGGCGACGATTGCTTCCTTGGATATAGAGATCGAAGCTGCCAGATCAAATGTGCGCGCCATCTAGCGTAATCTTGTTCTTAACAGCCTCATGCTGAAGCTGTTGTGTTGTCCAGGAGACGTGTGACAAGGCAAATTTAGGGGTACCCGCCGTGAGCTCGTTGGTTTGAAGAGACGCTGTCGAACCTAGGCGGGTGGAACTACGGCAGTCATGTAGGATCTCAAGAACGTCATTTAAATACTTAGTAGACGGCTGCAGGCCCGTGATGCGAAGTGAAACAACAAACATGAGAGAAGCCGTGTCAGTGGAGAAGCGGGTCGCTGTTGTTTTGCACAAGCTGTGTTCCTCTGCCGAGTATAGAATAGCCAATTTGCCTGATTTGGGGAGGTCGCCATAGTACATAATTTGCAGAGAATTCTGCCGGACTGTCGTTGATGCCCTAGAAAGCCAGTGGATCAAGATGAGCGCAGAAAATGAAGTGGCAGATCATATAGGCGAGTTTTTCACTGTCATGGGCTTCCCCCAGACAGTTGGAGCACTGGATGGCTGTCATTTTCTTGTCTCTCCACCAAAGGAAAACGCCATCGATTACTACAACTACAAATGCTGGTAAATGAACCAACTACAATACGTGGTATCCGGGTGCGCAGAAGCAAGAACTGTCGTAAAAATCTCGGCAGACTTGTTCTGGTTTATTAATATGCAATCAATGTATTTCCCCGGAAATACTTACATGTAAATTGATGATATCGCATTCGAACACCTAATTCAGGAACACTTTGTCCTTATATCTTAACCGCAGCACACCTGCTCGTTATCGTTATGTTGCATATGTGTGTCTATTATTGATACTGCTCTCTTCAGCTTCATACCTCGATTCAATGAAGTTTGTATTGCAGAGTTGGTCTTGACTATCACCTGTGTTTGCATGCAGGCATAGTGTGACCCGGCTACCTCTGGTAGACCATAAATGCCGGTTCCGTTATACCAACGGTGGCTGGTATGACGCACATGTGTTTCAAAATTCCATCCTGAAAAGAGCGATTCGGGGACCAACATTCCAGAGCCCAACCATTTGTGATGGCACTTTTGTTCTGCCCCCATTCGTATCTGCGGCCAAGCTTTCCCACGCACACCCAACTTCATGAAACTTTTCCCCGGTTCGAAGCACACCCCACCAGAAGAGAGCAACATTAATTTGGTACTCTCTAAAACGCGAAGCATTGTCGAGAACTATTTTGGAAGACTCAAGGCACGCTTCAGATTTGTGATGAAGCGTATGGAGTGTGGCATCAGCAATGTGCCTATTGTCGTAAGATCATGCTGTGTGCTGAACAATACATGCGAAGATTTTAACGATTCCGTATCAAAACAGCGGCTGAACAAAGCAGAGCTACAGAACACATTGTACCAGCAACCATATAACACCACATGGACGCGAGTTGGATCTAGGAAAGATGTCCGAGATGCATTCGGTTAGTATATTCAGCTGCATTGAGACGACTAGATGCAAAGACAAACAGGACATTACAATACACTTCTTATTTTCGAGCTGAACAAGTTTTTCCTGCATGTTCATTTGTCTCTCTCAAAGGACATTCTCTCTAGCCGTAGCATCTTTCAGAGCTTTGATGAGTCTGTTGTTCTGCTCCAGAAAAGCTAGTTCAAATGTTTCTTGTGTGGAAACTCCCTTTCGTTTTCCTCACGCTGGCAGTGCTGGTCGGGCTGGACCTTAATGAATGAGCCTCTGCAGGCAGCGCTGCTGCCTTTCCGTTATCGCAGCTCTCAGCAGTTGTAGTGGCACTGAGAGGCTCGGAAACCTCGCTGAAGGTGCCACCATACTACATTGAACAAATTATCTGGAAAATATAGCTACAATGTAGTTGCTCATTTATGACTTCAGAAGCATTGAAATACGGTTATTCAGTACTACATTCAGACCTTCAAGAAAAGGTAATCAGTTTTTCACACATGTGGCTTATTGGACATAATAGGTTTGCTTAAGTGGTGTGCTTACAGAAAGTAAAAGCTAGTAAAAATAATTATTCATTCAATATTAGTATGCTATAATAGCGAAATATTTCGCACGCTTGCTTGCTGCGCATGGAGCACTACAGGTGCGTCCAATTCGCTTACACCACCTGAACCCGTTCACAAGGTGCTGCCCACTGCCATTCGTTTCAGCGGTGCAGTAATAGCGCACTCTTAACCACGCCAATTGTTTCAAAAGGTGCAGGGCTGTTTCACAATTTTGCTGCACACTCAGTATGGTCGGTGGCGACTTGGTGCCGACGTATAGGTGTGAAACAGCAGTGCAGCAGACGACACAGCACACATGATCACGCTTACGTGCGTCTGCTGTGTCTACTGAAGCGCGGGTGTATACATGCCTGAAAATCCGATCATAGCTGCTGTTCAGAACTTTTGAAACTTACGCACTCCGTGCACGTTAGACAGAAAAAAAACGCCTTCACTGCGTCTGCACCTTGAAATTTGTTTCAAGTGTCGTGCTGTGCCTGCACTAAAGAAATCGAGCTGTACAATTTCCTAACTTCTCGTGAACTGTCGTGAATGGGTTCACAGTGGTGCAGGCAAATCGAACGAACCTTTCAGTAGCGAAATTGGTGATATCTGGCTGCGTTTGTGGTGCAGACTATCTGAGAAGTACCAGTGTGGTGCTACATTTACTTCTTTGAAAGTTGCAATGGATGCCACTATGAAAAAGTAAACAATACTCGTTACAGTATCTTTTCGACAATAATAACACTGCGCTGAACTCCAAATAGAAAATCTTTCGCGTCTTCAACTGTGCAATCTGGGCTGCAGACACTTGTACGAGTGGCCTGTCGCTGTCGGGCAAACTACCCCAAAAAACCGATGTGCTTCCCTAAAGAATGGCCACGACGGTGCTGCTTATCCAATGCTAAGTTCGCGCAGTTCCTTCCTGCAGGAACAGCGAAAGCATCTCCAAAACAGCGACATAACTAATGAACATTAATAATTAGCCTGAGCGCTGTCAAACTGCGCGGTCAACCAGATGAGGGATTAACTTGAATAGTTGCGTATACCCGCTGATTTCCGTGCTAACAAGGGTAATACTACGTCCCCACAGCTCGTAAGTTTCGCCATACAGTTGGAATAACAATGTTTAATCTCATCGTAGATGCCGGCACATTTCGGCTGTACTTGCCGAGTACAGGACGTTGACAAAAGTGGCTCTATGCTGCTCGCACATTTTGAAACAAATTCCCATGTGGGTCGAAAACATGATTTTTTTTTTTTTGCGAACGCAATTATATGGACACTTCCGGCGCATTTCTGCCGTCGGCGTCAACGTGATGTTCAGTAGGAGCGAAACCTTGTGAGGGTGAGCCGGTGAACGCGGTTCAACCTCGCTTGCGCGAGCGAGGAACGCCGCGTAGGGATGCATGCACTCCAGTGGCGCGCGAGTCAGGGAGATTAGGCGAGGCAGGAGGGGCGTTCTTCTCCAGCGGCTGCTACGTGCCTCGATGTCCTCTTGGCCCGCCGCTCCGTACAGTGTAGAGACAATCGCGGCGTCTACTACGGCGTTGGCCACACGAATCGCGGACGCCATGGTGGACGCCTTTGGCGGACGCCGAAGGGACGCGAAGGGAGTCTTTAAAGCGGTCTGCGATGTGGCTAAAGTGCGCGCTCGCGCGGGCCTCATTTTCAAAGCGATCCGTGGTGTTTGCAGACCGTTGTAGTGCAGGTAGCTTCGTGTGCGCTGTGCTTTCGACGTTTTGTTCTCGTTGAAGCGACAGATGCACGAAGGTCAATTCGTTTGCTGCTGCGATTCCTCACTCCGTCATTTTGAGAGTGAGTTTCCGCATTTATCGAGCGAGATGTGTTCATTCTTATGTGCGTGTGGCCCCGTGCTAGTTAATTTAGTTAAAACACGTTGACGGGCTTGTTGGTTTGAATCCATGATAGAATATGTAAGCGTGAGCGAACAAGCACGTAGAAAGAAGCAAACACGCAAAGACAGCGCTGTCTGGGTGTGTCTGTTTCATTGTACGCTTTTGTTTAGTGAGGCTTACACGTTTGATCATTGTTAATTTAGTTAGCAAGCGAATATTTACAAGTTTATGCGGCCGATAAAACCGCTATCCTTATTTCGCAGAGCTATCTATGAATTTGATATTGAAATCGGTGCGTCGCCTTTCCGGTGGAACTGCGAAAGTTCTTTTTTTATATTCTAGCGTTCGCATAATATATAACGAGATCTTACTTACCTGTATCGCTACGTTAAGTTGCCGAATTTCGACTGTACTTCTTCTTTCTAGCGCAAAAACGATTGCGCCGTAAACTTTGGAATTTTGTTTTTCTCCCCTGAACTGGTGGAGGTGGCACTCCCGTAGGCGTATAAGCATCCAAGCTTCACTTTCAGCCCAGATTGCCCTCGGCGGCGGAGGCAGCTTGGGGGAAGCTTTCTGTGTCACTGGTGCATCGGCCATGTCACGTGTAGATAGCAAAGCCCAGACGAACGAAAGCGACCACCACCCTCCTAGCACGACAAACACAGCAAGAACTTCGCGCCAAGCGGCCTAGAGGGCCTATGTAATAAGTATAGCCCAGCAGCAAGCATAAATGTACCGAATGAAGCGTGAAAGTTTACTTAATACGATAGAACTGTTCGAAAATATACGCGACATTATGTTTAATAGATACAATAATTAAATTAGCAGATCTACAACAACAAGCATGGGCACGAGAGTACTCCCTTCATCTCCCTTGATCAAAAGTTCCTTTAAACTCTCTCAATGGAAAGGCGACCATGTGACACCAAGAGCATGTCCATCGAGATAAAGACAACGGAGTTAAAAGGGGCTTGCGAATGCCCGCGTGACAGAAATATAAGCTGCAACGAGTAGCACGGCGAGGTGTGGCAAGCGTGACCAAAAGAGAGGAAAGCACTATTTTGACGTTTTTCTTCAAAGATGAGCCGACCTGGCGGGAAGGATCTCTGAAATGGAGTGTGCACCACGGCAAATCTGTGGGAATTTCACCTAGATACCACGCGCCTCCCCCTCACCCCCCAAATATCAAAGAAAAGGAAAAAAGAAACGATTAAAAGGAGGTTGACGCGTAGTCTACTGTGCCGCCGAGGTGAAGCAATCGGCGACATTTTTGTGAATTCTGCCTATACTGCTAAGAGTGTGGCTAGGGTGTTAACTATGCAGCAATGTCATTTCAACGCATATTTCAATGACAGTATAAAGAGCAGGCTTCCGTTTTTCTCATAGCACACGTTCAAGCGAGGCTGAAGGGGCCGGTGGCATGTTTTGTATAAACATAATAATTTCCTGAGCAACACGTACAAAATGTCGCGATGCGTTATACAACTCCATGATGGCTTGAGAAACTGCGTTTCTGTCTTCGCTCCAGCCTTTGACATCAAGATAGAAATAAAGATTGATGGAAACAAATGTCATCATAATATCTTTCAATGTAGCAGCCCGTCTTACTTTGATCGGTTTTCCGAGAGGGTCCTGGCGGGGCAACATCGCAGGAACACGCCAACTCTGAGGCATGGCTGTCAACTACGTAAGGGTGCACGTCACAAGTGCTCCCGTTCCATTCTGAAGTTAAGCCGTGCACGCATCGAGCAAAGCCATATGAGCCGTTCCGACATTTGTATCCACGTTTCACGCGAATCAGTACCACTGGCTGCATGAAGAGAAAGTAAGTATCATTGATAGGTATATGACCAGTCATACACAATGGACGGCTATACGCGCTTACAGGATTCGATTACATCCGCTTAGCACATGTGGCAAGGCTTGCAGCAAAGCCCCCTCTTCATGAAGCCCAATGCAAATAGTCGGAATTCGTGATTGACTGCGAGACTTAAGACCTTCCATATTGCCCGTTGAACTGTAATTCAAGAATTGTGAGGCCCACGTTTTGCTCCGCCATTACCAGGAGCCACGTCAATGTTTAATTTCGGCATTCTCTCGCGCATTACATGAGACACGAGTCGCGGGCGTCAGCCTAGACATATGGTTATTGGTTGACAAGCGAAGCAGATTTTTTTTTTTTAGTTGATATAGAATTCTTATGTAGTAGCAACAAACGAGAGATTGAAGTATATAGGCGGCCGGTGAGCACCCGAAGGTATTCATTGTTTTTGGAGTCAACTGCTGTGAACGATACTGCGAGTACTTGCCTGCACTGTCGCGCCACAAAACAAGAGCTGACAGTATCACCCGAAGGGCGAAGCATAAATAACGATGGCGACGTTTAGCGCTGCTATAACTGCTATCATTGCACAGTGATTCTGGAGGCAGCGGCACCGACGGCATATTGCGTCTATCGCAAAAATAAGGTTTCCCTTAACATAGATGCGAACACGTGCGCTCCTTCTGCATAACCGCAGGAGTATATAGGTAAATCGTTCGATATTCCATCAGAACGTCACCGGAGCCAAGTAAAGGTGCCACTGCTGAAGTAGATAGCCATGAAAGTCCTCCATTCTCGCTCTGGCAAGTCTGCAAATTGATTCTGCGTTTCCACGTAGCCTTTGTAAACGAACTTCTTGCATTATTCTGCGTTTGCGTTCTTTCTATCTTCCTTCATATTCTTTAAGCTGACATCTGTGTGAAAGGTATATATGTGCCTCAATCCGATGCTGAATTTTCACTAATGATTATTGCCCACCAGCGGCTAGGGGTAGCGGTTTATGTTGGGAATTCACCCGACACATTGATGAGTACGTCCTATGGTAGGAATGAACAAAAAGGGTTTATTTTACATTACTTGCACTGGCTCCAGATACAGAAGCCCGCTCGATGTAGGAGCATATAAAACGTCCGAGTTCGCATAACGAAACGTCAGCACACCCTTCAAATGCACGGAAGGTCTCCGCCTATGAGACTAGACTAGAGAATCTAATTACTGTATCTCGGTCACTCACAAACGACCAATCGGCCGCAGTATTCCTCCCTTGGTGTTGCAACGTTCGGGCGGACTCCTACAGCTACGTCGCACCTTCTCCCCCGCATAATGTGCAAGCTTGTAGCACTCTAGGTATCCGAGGTCGGCGCTGTTGCCACGGTAGCCTTTGTCGTTGGCCGATTTCATCGATTAGTTCAGCTTTTCAGGTCAGGATCTGGCAGGCCGAATGTCTGCAGTGACGGCAATGTTCACAAACAAGAAACGGCTGGTAGTCACCATGTGCTTCTGCGTTCATACGCCTCACGAGGTTGTGACAAAGCTTCAGGCAGTTATTTCCGGACCTGTACTTCAGGCGCCTAAATTGAAAGCAAGAAGTAATGTAGCCCCCGTTGCTACACTAGCGTCGCACTCGAAGGCGTGGCTTCCATCGTTATTACAAGCCGCTGAGTAGAAATGAAAAGCCCTGGAGTAGGCTGACTTCCATTCCAACCGTGAATGGGAATGTTTGGTTGTGTTTTCCGCGCTTTTTATGTGTTACGAATGTTTTGATGTCGGTACTAGTATTAGGGCGTCTTGCGCGCGTCAAAGTGTTAGTGTGTGCACTTACTTTTCAGGCTGTGCTCCCTTTTTGTCAACCTTCACCGTCTCCTCTTTATTTGCGTGACAGTACGGCATTTAGGCGAGACTCTCCCAATGAGCTTATGCGTTTTCTGTCTGTCTGTGGTGTCTTCTGAGGACACAGTGCCGACGCACGCACTCACAGCTTCCCTTGACTGGAAGAACAAGATAGTGCCTTTGAAGCGCAGCTAATGATTAAACATTCACGTAGGAGCCTGCTTCTTCTTCCTGCTTGTGTGATCTTACTGTTTCCTCCGGAAATCGTCCCTCCTATACGAGGGATGTCCACGTAATGCAGGAGTCAGAAAAGCATGATTTAACAAGTGTGAGAGCGTGGAAAATTCTGCAGGCTAGATCGGCCGTTTTCGGCACGGCCAATCTAGTTACGCGGCAATGAACATAGCAGTTTTGCCCTAAAGTAGAAGCACCGATTGCGATAGCAAAATAGTAGATAGCTCAACGAAGTAATTGTAGTAGTTTGTCGGCCGTGTCAACTTCGACACATTCGCTTACAAAGTAAATTAACGATGATAGAATGCGTAAGCGTGATTCAACGAGGACGTAGAAAGGAACATCGGTACAGATGATGAAAACATCTTTTATTGACAGGTAATGCGAAATTGGGAAGGGGCCCCTATTCCAGACGCCTTCAGGGATCACCGGTGCCCATCGGCTCAGTGCCCAGTGGACATACCAAGTGCCGTCGCGAAGGACGCCTTCCCAGTGCTCTGTAGTGCGGGATGCAAGAAAGATAGGAGGAAGGCATAGGAAGCAAGGAGCGGTGCATTGTACCGTAAGGTGCAAGGGGGGGGGGGGGGGGCGAACGCCACACCCTGGACAAGCGTCGGTGTAGCGCGTGAGGTATATGATATGCAGGAAGTGGAGATTTGGAAATGTGTCGGTCTGCAGTTGGCGAAGTTCAACCGCCTCCTCCCGAGTGAAAGACGCCGGTGGAGGTTGGTACAGCCGACGCTGGCGTGGGTAGTGCTGTTTAACAAACACACAGAGACAGCGCTGTCATTGTGTGTCTGCTCCTTACTGCGTGCTTGTTCAGTCGCGCTTAGACATTATATCATGGATTCAAACCAACTAGTTCGCCAACGTGTTTTAACTAAATTAATCAGCACGGTGTGACGCGCGCACAGGTAAACATGAACCTATCTCGCTTCATGAGCGCAGAAACTCGCTGTCAAAATACTGGAGTGAGGCATTGTTGCAGCAGCCAGTGAATTGACCTTCATGCATCTCTCAATTCAACGCGAACCAAACGTAGAAAGCACGGCGCATACGAAGCTACCGGCACTACGTGCACTCTGTAAGTATTGCAGATCGCGTTGAAGATGAGGTCTGCCGGGGAGCGCACTTTGGCCATGTCGCAGATCGGTTTCAAGACACACGAGCGCCGGCAACGCGTCCCTACAGCGTCCGCCAAAGTTGTCTACTACGGCGTTGGCAACGCGAACTACGGACGCCGTAGTAGCAGCCGCCGCTACTACGGCGCGCTAGCAGCCGTAGTAGCGTAACCCTAGCAGCCGCCGCGGAAAAACGCCCCTCCTCCTTCGCCTGGCCCACCTACCTCGCAAGGCCCACCTACCTCGCACGCGACAGGAGAGGGAACGCATCCGGACCGCGTTTCTCGCACTGCAAGCGAGATTGAACCGCGTTCGCCGGCTCAACCTCACATGCTTTCACTCGCACACACAGCATAAGACGCGCAGCGATGGTTTTATCGCCCTTGTAATTAATACGGAACCTCACAGCGACGGTGATGACAGGAATGCGCCTGGAGTGTCCATAAATTTGCTATCGAAATAAATAAAAAGACTAATAACAACAACGTATACAAAGCAACCTCTCAATATCAATAAAGAAAGTGAAAGAGGAAAATTTGTTTACGGGATATCAAAGGACTGTGGCTAGCTCCGACCTCCCACTCTGCGTTGGGGTGACGGGACGGTGAAGAAAGCGAGTTGTGACGATAATGATGACAAGGAGTTCCACATACAAGGGAGGATTCTACGTCGTGATTTCTCTAAAACGTGTACCAAGTCCGGTGGCAATAAGTTGAGCAATCGGAATAATAGGAGATGTAAATAGAAATTTGTCGTAAGTTCAAATATAGCACGACAAGCACACAATAAAAACGTGGTGCCATCAGCATTCTACCGCACAGCCTGGGAGAAGTTTTGCGATAATAAGCTCATCAATAAGTCACCAACATTATGTGAATCCATAAATATTTCTTATAATGCTCATATTAGAATTTGGGGTCAAGTTTGTGGAAGTCAATGAAATACTGCGACATAGTTATTAAAATTAGTTGTTGCGAAAAGAACATAAAGATCTCAATATGTCTCTAACACATCTGCTTTATCAGAAATGAATGAAGGGATCAGTATCACAAGGTTTCTTTGTTCTTGTACATGACACGTTGGCTCGATCGAGTCTCAGTGTGATCGTCACACGGCGAGGCCCTCACATTATGCACAAAAGATTGTCGTTTGCTATCGTGTTGTAGCTTTAGAATGTTCCCTTGGTGTAGTCCGCAGCCTCCTTTTAGTATTTATTCTGTGTAGACGAATGTAACCCGTCATTCGTGGTTGTCGTCCAGGAGGCGCCAATGGTGCAAGAAACAATAAACTAGCAATAAATAAAGCCATAGGAGTGACCATACTCCCGGCGTTCTCTTACCCTCCGACATTTCCTTTTTCGCACGGTAACGAGCCTCTTCATGGTGCGACTTACTAGAGATCTGACCTGTTGTTTCAACTCGCTCACTGCTCCGTGTGTTGTACTACTTTATGCTTGAGAATGTTTGCGTTTTAGATGAAGGCAGAACAGTCAACCCCTGCAATTTGGAGCAAAGGTCGGCAGTGTATGCGAACGCTCACTCACACACACTCACCATTAACTCTTTCAGTCCTTGCACTCACTTACGTTCACATTTACGCATTTGAAACGAGTATCTGTGAGTGTGGGTAACTTTAAACATGAGTGAGTGTGCTGACCTGTGGTAACATACGTGAAGTGCTCACATAGGAGGCTTTTGGAGTCACTTAGTCACAGTCCATGGGACGGGTAATTCTTTAGACAGTAATTCCAAGATAATTAAATGAAATTGGAACCACAGATTTATTAAGCTTGCCTATGAAATGTGCCAGTCGGACATTTTGCAAATACGAGCGTGCTTTATAGACCCCCATGCTTTATTTGTGTGCCGAAAACCTTAGGCGCAAATCTCCGGTTGGAAGCGTATTCGAAAATTTACGTAATTGGGAACGTAATGATTTCTTATGGTCAAATTATGAATTCTGCGGTGATATAAATGTAAATAAAGCCACTGTTCAAGCATGCTGATTCCCTTGAATAATGATGTTTCGCGTATGACAACCTGCCTTGTAATGTTTCCTGTTTTCCATCTCTAACGTGTTTATCAAGGATCTAGGCGCTTAACAACGGGCTGTGCACGATACATCCAAGTAGGGAGCCCGCATAAGTGCGAAGCTGTGTGCAGAAATGCGTAAGCTGCTCCGAATGGCGCAGGGGGGTGAGGCAAACGTGACCACAAGAGAGGAATGCACGATTTTTACGTTTTTCTTCGAAGACTAGCAGACGTGGTAGGTAGGGTCTCTGACACACTGTGCACCACCGCCAATGTGCGAGCATCCCACCTTTCTCCAAAAAAATAGCAAGGAATGAAAAGAGGTCGGTGCGTTTTCTTCTGTTCCACAAAGGTATAACGATGATTGACATTTTTGCCAATTCTGCGTATACTGCCGAGGTAGTGGCAAGGATCAAAACTATGGATCGATGTCGTTTCAGTGCTTATTGGTGAATGACAGTATGCAAGCAGGTTTCCGCAATTTTCGTAGCGCACTTCCAAGTGTGCGCTGGAGATGCCACGGGCGTTGGAGAGGCCCGTGAGACGTTTTGAACGAACAAGATAGTTTCGTGAGCAACATATATACGGTATCACGATGCGTTATTCAACTTCATGATGGCTTGAGAAGCCGCATTTCTGCCTTCACGGCAGCCTCAAAAAAAAAAAAAAAAAAGCATATAAGCATATAAGCCAAAATAAGCATACGTAAGTTTAGTCGTGTCGTCGCGTTCTTTGTACTCGGCGACGTGCTCTAAGTCTGCCACTCAGTCTTCGACGTCTTCGAGCACATCCCCATTGAACGACTTTAAAACCCCGGGATTCTGAAGTGTGTACCTGGTGGTCATCGCGCTATCCATACCAGTTGAGGTTGTTGGGATCACTGTGTTGTCTTCCGGAGGCAGTTCCCTCAGCTGCGGCTGGCCCGATAGACCGGAGTATCGATTGGCACTGGGCTGATTGTTCCGCTCCCACGAGGGGTCTGCGGCATGAGTGCGACATACCCAGCACCTCCACCACTTCGCCACGTGTCTTCAAGAGGACTGGTGACGTTAAAATTGGACAGCGGGCTCCTGAAAAACACGGCTGTGGGACCTGGATATCGAGCGGGCGGGGTAGCACGCGTACTTGTTCCTTCCTGTCCTTCCTGCCTCTTCTCTTGGACTGTGCGCACTACTGCACGTGGCAGTATAATTCTTATTCACTTTATGGTACTTCACTTTAGCGAAGGGTTGCCTTTCGTAACTGGCTCTCACTTGTTTTTATAATTCGCAAAAAGCAAGCGCTGTCGGTGGGCCATCATCATAATTATTATCATCATCCTCACACTTTTATAGCGGTGTAATTGTAGGACAAAGGCCTCTCCCAGTGATCGTCAATTACCCCTGTATTGGCCGGGCAAGGTGATGCCAACCTATGCTTGCAAAGTCCTAATTTGATCACCCCACCTAATTTTCTGCCGTCATCGAACGCACTTGCCTTTTCATGACACCCATTGTGTAAGTCTTATGGTTACATATGTGACTCGTGTAAAAAGCAGACTCTTAAAAATGAGCACGACACCCCCACAACCAAAACAAGAACAGTCACACGCTGCCTAATTATACAGGAGAAGCAAAAAAACAAAGGATACTTAGGAACGATTGCCGCATGCGAAAAATTCACACCACCATGGCTTAGCGCAAATTTAATTTTGTTATTGTGACTGAGAAGCGGGCAGGACGGTCTCCACACCTTGGAGCTCTCTCAGCAGCTCTCGTGTGTCCCCGTTAATTAGCGAATCGCATTTACTTCTCTCTGTGTTTCGCTGAAATTACACAACAGATGCTTCTCACTAGAGCGAGTCTGCTTCGCAAGTCTGCTGCAGACAGCAGTTCTATGGTGTCGCATGCAAGCTGCACGTTTCTTGAGACTGCAGGACAACCTCTAAATACTTCTTCAGGTGTCTCTTAAGTTTTGTAAACGTATTTTAAATGTACCTGAGTGTTTCTTTAAATATCACGGGAAGTCTTTAAACGTATATTTGTACCAACAGCTGCGGTTTAAGCGACCGAGTTGAAGAAATCGAGCAATCTATATAGCGTGCGAATCAGTTTCAATCAGCAGTAGGGAAAAAGCAAAAAAAAAAAAAAGGAAATGCAGGGAGATCAACAAGCCAGACATCTGGACTGCTACCCTTTGGAGGGTGAAGGCTGTTATAAGATCAGAGGAAAAAGAAAGAGCAACTGCTGTACTTACCAACTTAACTAGAAGGCTCACGTCGAAGTAAAGTCGCTTACTGAGGTACGTCAACTTTAGAATTTACAGTACTGCCCAGCCTGGACCTCTCTCTGACTGGGCTATGATCTAAGTACCTCAGTCCGCCAGAATTATCTCGGTTACTGGGTTTCTAACGTGACGTGGAGTAGAAGGCGCTGGTGATTCTAGCGTGGACAGATGCAGTGTAGATGGCTGATAGACTCTTCACATTCGCAACAGTCCACAAAAGTGTGTGATACGACTCACTAAGTAATGAATTGGACTTCGTGATTAGCACACCCATCCACAAACGGTGCAATAACGTTGCATTGCAGCGTGAGCCCGACCATCATGGAAGAATCAAGAATGCCCCAAGGCTAAGTGGGGCGCTGTAAGAAATTTCGGATCACTGCCTCTTAAAGTCACACTAGTAGCCACTAGTAGACTCCCACACATGGAGGAAGGAAATAATAGGAGGGAGCATGCCGCAACGCGATTGAATCCGTTGTGGCGGCCAAACAAGTGATAAAAACGTCAAAGCGCGCGCTAGCTTTTAGCACTCCTGATTGATTTGTTTTTTCGATGGACATTCGAAACAGTTTGAAACTCTTCCAATAAGCAAAAACATGGCTACCCCCGTGACACTTTCGCTTAATGCCACGCTCAAATTTCTGGATTGTGGCATCGAATCGCGGTGTGGCGCTATGCGTGTCCGTTCGGCGAGCAGCATCAGAGAGAATGCCGCTCAAGCGTGTCGGAAGTTGAAGGCAAATGTTGCAGGCCTCGCCGAAAGGTGCGCGGCGTTGCTGCACTGCTACCTGCTTTTGCACTAAGTGTGCGCTGCGCTTCGTGTTGCAGTAAATTGCATAGCAACGTCTGTTGTCATTTAAGAAGCTATGCAGGCATATCCTTCACTTATAAAGGGAGGCTAAAAACTGTTTTGTAAGCTGGTCAGTTCTCGCGTGTGGGATAAAGCAAGGTATAGTTGGAGTTGGGGTGCACCTTTCTCTTTCGTTCGCTGATACATGTTACGTTTTTCCCGTTGTGGTTGCTTAGTGGCTATGGCGTTGGGCTGCTAAGCACGAGATCGCGGGGTCTAATCTCGACCCCGATGGCCGCATTTTGACGGAGGCGAAACGCAAAGGCACTCGTGTACTTAGATTCAGGTGCACGTTAAAGGACTGCGGGTGGCCCAAATTATTCCGGAGTCCGCCACTGCGGCGTGCGCCATGATGAGATCGTGGTTTTTGCACGTAAAACCCAATAATGTTTTGTAATAAGATCGTATGCGTCAGATGACCAACCGCTTGTTCGTGTCCGCAGTACGTAGTGTTCGAAGCAGGGCCAGTGCTTGGGAACATAGCGGAGATCGCAAGATCTGGCCGTATATCGGTCTCAAACGCCAAAAGCGGGAACAAGCGCTGTTTGCAGTTGCTGCTGCTTTTCTTGGGAACAGATAAATTGTCACCGCGCCGCGTTTCACGAGAAAACAACATAGCACGTACGTAGCAAAGGCAACTCACCATTTCTTGTGGGAGTCAGCGTCATCTGAGGCAATAAGCTCCACCGCGTTTGGCCTGCAAGGATGACTCCGCTCCCGCAATGCGATCAATCGCATGGATGCAAAGCCTCATGCGTATGATGCCACTGATATAGCGACAATGCAAATCAATAAAGCTTGCATAACAGGGAAAAGTACACATGGGCAATGCCTGGGTCAAACATTTAGACGCATACACATCGCTTTTTATTGCTCACAAGGGTCTGTTTACTTCTGCCGGAGTATATAACCCGCAGCCTAAATGCGCTGACGTTGGATTGTGAACCTCTCACAACTCGCCCAAAGTGCGGAACACATGCCTTTCAGGACCGAAGCAAAACAAGCATCCAGAGAGAAATGCGACCCGAGATATAGGGAGAGAAACTGATCAGGCACAGAGGCCTCCATTTGAGCCGCTAGCAGATGCTGACTTAGCTCGCACCGAATAAAAACTACCGGTAACCAAACGGCTGGGCAAATCTCGAATTTCCTCCGTGATCTCGACGCGAGAGGTGACGCGTTGGGCCGCCACTGTGGCTTCACAGATCGTTCGCTCGCCAAGGCTGGCTGCGTGACGAGATGCTCCCTCCTGTCTACTTACTTCCTCCATGCTCCCACATCACTCGATGTGTCACTGGTGAATATCCAGAAATAACTTAGTACATAAGGTTCAGGTTTGGGAGTGTAGTTTTCCAACGTCTCGCACTCTGACATGGCAGAAACTCCAGTCTACGATTTCATGAGCAGATGTAGATTGAAATATGGAAAAAATCTAACAAATTCCGAATCATAAAGTTTCCTTTGTATGTCGCTGGCCAGTTCCATCTGTGTTTTCAATCGTACTGTTAATCGCAAGCACAATCCGCCATGTTTCTAACACCAGCAGCCCTCTCAATCAGTGGAGTTTAGAGTTTTACATCGTTTAATAAATCGCATAGCAACGGCGGATTTTATTATAGGTGACCATCTTTGCCACAGACTACGAAGCCTTACCCACTAACCTTAAAGAATGTTCTGCCATAAGTTCATATAAAAGATCAATTTTAGGTTTCGCAGATATTTTAAAATAGGCTGTTGCAGATAGCATAATTCTAGTCCTTGAGCTGGACTATTCAGAGGCGCGGACTGTTCTTCCACAAGAATCCGAAACACGTATTTAACTAATTAACGAGTCTTTAATATATAGCTTATTAATTCATTACTTGAAAGTACATTTTGCAATTGAAGAATTGCAGCAGTTGAGCTTGCAAGGCGTGTTAACTTGGAATGAGTTCCCAAAATGACGCCAGCTTAGAGATATGGGTCATCAAACTACATATGCGTCGTAAAAATGCACTGTTGTTACTTAGTTTAGTTTTTTAACAAAAGGCGCTTTGCATATTGAAGCAGGAAAGTAACTGGAATCCTGAAAATGAATTTGAAATGGATGAGTTCTGCAAGCTAAACAGCTACAATTCATAAATTGTAATTGTGTCAGAAAGTAATTAATTATGATGTGCATTAGTGAGTTCTCAATAGGCAGTTGAGCATGTGTTTCGATTTCTTGTGTTATTAATTTCCGCCTCTTAAAGTAATCAAGCACAATGACAAACATTGTGCTATCTGTCTTTGGCTATTAAAAAAAAGAAATCCGTAAAACTTAAAAATGATCATCCTGTCTATTCAAAAGAACATTAATTAACCATAGCGTGTGGGCTGGTTGGAATATCATACTTGTGTTTAAAACGTAGCGCTGCAAGCATGAACACAGAGACGAGAAGAGCACGTAAGAAGCTTGTACATGCTGTTCTCCTCTTTGTGTTCGACTTTGCAGCACTGCTTTTAAACACATCTGTAATTAAGCGGCGCGCTTTCTGGTAATATATGTAAACTTAACTTAGTGCGTGTTTTCTATATATATTTTTATTTCTTTAATTCTATACCTCTTTTATTTATCACGCACTTACGCTCACATTTAATCATGTGTCGATGAACTTGCCGTCCGCTGTAGGAAGAATTCTCATTTTTCTGGTCGCAAGTATTAACAGAAATCTAGGCATTAATCTTTGAAAATGAGAGCTCCTTTTGTATGTATTCAATACCTAAGTGTACTTATACTCTAGGCAATACATGTCATTCTGATTATGATTAAATTATGATCTGTGCCGCAGACGACGATGAAGCCACGCCCATTGATTTCTTTATGACGGCCCAAAATGGCTAAATGCGCATATTTATTTATTTATTTTAATCTTTTTATATAGCATACCAAGGTGCACCGTATATATATATATATATATATATATATATATATATATATATTTATACATGGCACGGTGCAGCGATGGCTTTGATGTAGAGCATCGGCCTCGCGTGAAAAAGGACCGTCGTTCACCAGAGCACGATTGGCCACTCTGGGGCAGTACGTGGCCGCAACCCCCTATATGGATACAACTATCAAACCCCAGCCCCCAGTCCGGCCCCCAGGCGGTGGTCAGACCTGTGACGCCGCAGAAGGTGCTAAGAATCTCTGGATTCGGACAGGCCGCCATTGGAAACTGAACCTGGCAACGTTTAACGCTAGAACGCCATCTAGTGAGCCGAGTCTAGCAGTGCTATTGGAGGAATTAGAGGGCAGTAAATGGGATATAATAGGGCTCAGTGAGGATAGGAGGACAAATGAAGCATATACAGCGCTAAAAAGCGGGCACGTCCTGTGATACCGAGGCTTAGTGGAGAGACGTGAACTAGGAGTCGGATTCCTGAATAATAAGGATATAGGTGGTAACATACAGGGATTCTATAGCATAAACGATAGTGTGGCAGGTGTCATTGTGAAACTTAATAAGAGGTACAAATTGAAGGTCATGCAGGTCTAGTCGCCTACATCGAGTCTGTTGATCCGCTAGTCGAAAACTTCTATGAAGACGAGGATTCGGCGATGACTAAAGTCAAAACAAATTCTACTGTACTGATGGGTGACTTCAATGCGATGGTAGGCAAGAAGCAGGCTGGAGACAAGTCAGTGGGGAAATATGACATAGGTTCTAGGTATAGCAGGGGAGAGTTATTAGTAGAGTTTCCAGAACGGGATCATTTGCGGATAATGAATACCTTCTTCCGCAAGCAGGACAACCGCAAGCTGACGTGGAGGAGCCCGAATGGCGAGACTAGAAATGAACTAGACTTAGTATTCTGCGCTAACTCTGGCATCACACAAGATGTGGACGTGCTCGGCAAGGTGCGCTACAGTGACCATAGGATGTTACGATCTCGAATTAGCCGAGACTTGAGGAGGGAATGGAAGAAAGTGATACACAGGAATACGAGCAATGAGTTTGCGGTAAGAGGGAAAATAGAGGAATTCCAGATCAAGCTACAGAACAGGTATTCGGCTTTAACTCAGAAAAGGTATCGTAGTGTTGAAGCGATGAACGACAATCTTATGGGCATCATTACGGAGTCTGCAATAGAAGTCGGTGGTACCTTCATTATACAGGATACCAGGAAGCTATCCCAGCAGACGAAATATCTGATTAAGAAATGGCAATGCAAGAAACGCTCTAACACTACAGCTAGAATCGAACTGGCAGAACCTTCCAAGTTAATCAACAGGCGTAAGATAGCTGACATAAGGAAGTATAATATGCATAGAATTAATGCATGTTCTCGGGAACGGAAGAAGCCTAAAAGCAGTGAAGAAACTAGGAATAGGCAAAAATCAGATATATGCGTTAAGCGACAAAGCCGGCAATATCATTACTATTATGGATGAGGCGGCTGAGGAGTTCTATATTGATTTATACAGTACCAGTGACAACCAAGACACTAATGGAAGAGGGAATAGTCTAGAGGAATTTGACATCCCACAAGTAACGCCGGAAGAAGTAAAGAAAGCCTTGGGAGCTATGCAAAGGGGGAAGGCAGCAGGGGTGGATCAGGTAACAGCAGATATGTTGAAGGATGGTGGGCAGATTGTTCTAGAAAAACTGGCCCCCCTGTATACGCAATGCCTCATGACCACAAGCGTACAGGAATCTTGGAAAAGTGCCATCATAATCTTAATCCATAAAAAAGGGGACGCCAAAGACTTGAAAAATTATAGACCGATCAGCTTACTGTCCGTTGCCTACAAAGCATTTACTAAGGTAATCGGAAATAGGAGGAGCACCTTAGAATTCTGTCAACCAAAGGACCTGGCAAGATTTCGTAAAGGCTACTCAACAATAGACTATATTCACCCTATCAGTCAGATGATATAGAAATTCGCGGAATATAACCAACCCTTATATATAGCTTTCATTGATTACGAGAAAGCGTTTGATGCAACAAGCCTTGTATAACCCCTTGAAACAATTCCACTCGTTCGTTTCTGTTTCTATTACGTTGCAATTCCCCATGGATGTATTTCAAGAGAAAGGAATGACAACTTTCGAAAATAAAGTAGGAGGTTAGTTGAGGGATCAGATTTAAAGCAGGCTAATAGGTGCACGGCTAGGTTTATGCCTCAGAAACACCCATTTCATGATTCCGCGGAGAAAAGCGAAAAATAAAAGCTGCCTGTGTCGGAAAACAATAATATCGTTGTTTGCGCACGATCGTGACATGTTGATGAATATGTAGGTATGTTACTCTACCCTGTTCCTCATTTTATAGGTTAAAATTTACTTTGTTTCTTCGCAGATAGACCCACAACTCTAAATTCTCCTGTACAGTAATCGTGCATACCTTGAAGAAATAATAAGAAATGTGATAGTTTGGTTTACCGAACAAGCCGAGGCTCTATGCGTTCAAAATTGACAGAATTCTAATAGAAATCATGACAGAGAACGGCAACCTATAAGCAATGAAGCTGATATTGCACACTATTATTTTTTGAGGCTATTCGAGAATTTGTTCCCTTTTACGCGCTGAAGTAATAATCACGAGCGCTGTGTACGAATGAACAGATCGTTTTGGAGAAAACACATCGCAAATCCACTTCTATTGCTCAATCGGCAACGGAAAAACTGACGGTTTGCTTTCTATTTGACACACAAATTTTCTTTCCCTTCAATAAATATTACACACACGTAGAGCACAGGGTTCCCTGCAGCGAATGACGTCCTAGCTCTCTCCTCCCTCTCTGCCCCGTTTCAAATGAATACTCCGCGAAGACAACGTTATTTAAGTTTTTCATCATTTTGTAAACAATTTAAAGAGCATAATAAAATGAAGGATGGCGAAAAGAAATACAGTGAGGAAAAGGTTTAGTGCCGTAGATTCCTAAATCTACGCACTGATGTGCGGCCGAATAGACAAAGCTACTCGTTGGTAAGACCTGTTTGGCACTCGGTGATCTTGCGCTCGGTGAGTTCAGTAGTGGATGGAATGAGTTGGTGAGGCGTAGGAGTAGCCCCAGAGCACCTGAGGGGTCACCCTCCGCTGCTACATAGTCTCGAAGATGTCAAAGTGGAGGGTTAACGAAACAATACTGTGCTCTTTCTCAGATTTGAGTGCTCGCTGTACTCAGAATATTCCTAACGACAAATAATACAGCGCCTGCAGCCACTCTTGTAGAAACAAACGCATTTTGGTCTGCCTACATGGAGTTATAAATTAATCACTTCTATCGCTTTCTAGAATATCATAATAAAATGATGACAACTTGAGACTAGCCTTCTTGCTTTACCTTCTCGTGGTGCGCCAACCCTCGCTCAGCTCTTTGGCAACAAACACTTAGGATGGCTCATTGAATATCATCTTACTGAAGAACAGTGATGTTTCGGTGGATACAATGACACATTCGTAATTCAGGAAATGAGGCAGCCGACGTCAACTGGTAACGTCAGCGCACAGCCTCGACGATAATAACTTATGCAAATTCCACGACGCTAGACAGCTATTGGGCCTCCACCAACCGCGCTCACACCGGGACGAACATATTGTCGTCAAGGTATCGTATACTGTACACCACTCTCGGGAAAACTTTAACACGCCGCAGTAGGCCTTTGTTGCTCAATTCCAGCATCGGTTATGTTGAGGTCGCACTTACAGTTAACCATCGAACACTTGCCCTTAGCCCTTCGTGTCTGGCTGGTGGACACAACTGCGAAACACTTGTACCCTAGCTGTGAGAATGTCCAGCTTCCCACAGTTGTCCGGGTGCGCCACCGAGAAAGTTCTGACAAATTCAATCACGGCGCTAGACTCTCATTTGTAATGCACCTACTGTGCACGTGGCTGTGTGCTGTGTTTTGCTTCCTGTCATTTTTTTTCCTACCTTTATCGCCTCTTTCTGCGCGCCTTCTTGTTGCGCTTCGGCAAACGCGTTGGCCCGGTGCCTCTGTTAAAAGAAAATTGCTAATCCTCTTTTGTTTTTGGTAGTTGCATATTGTTACTTCTCAATACGGCAATGGGCATTCCTTGGAAGTGTCCCGCGAGGCCGTCCTTTCATCAGCGCGCGCCCAGACGCTGACGTGGCCCGACTTAGACTGTGATGCGGAAAAAGAAACTCGCTTCAAGGCGACAAGTGCCGCCCTCCGTTGAGAGGTTAAGTACAGCGAGTATCCCGCTACCTGCACCTGACCCTGGCAACCTGTAGTAATTGATGAAAGACGCCAACGCCCAAGATTACTGAGGGAACAGCGTCGACGTCGTTTTTCCAGACTGCTACATGCTTGCGCAATAGTGAGGGTGAAGGTGCAACATAGCAGGCAGAATCCGGCTGATAGATGCGATATCATGAGAGGGATATTGCGACCGAATCTACGTTTGTGATTGGCCGAGATACAGTAATCAGATTCCCTTGTGTAGTCTTCTAGGGAAGACGAATGTTTTAATTGGGGACACCTAAGGTACAGGTGGGGGTGCTGACGTATCCAGAGTGAATTGAGACGTTTAATATACCCCTTCCTCGAGTGGGCTGCGGTATCTGGACAAATCATCAATAGTGTTAAATAAATCCTTTTGATTTCATTCCCACTACCAGACGGACACATCAATGTGCGGGGTGAATTCCTGGCCTAAACGGTACCCCGAACCGCTTTAATATGCTTATGTGGTTAACAAATACTAGCCAAAGCTCAGCGTTGGATTGAGGAAAAGCTTTAACTTCCATAAAGATTTCAATTTAAAGAATATAAGCAAATATGAAAGAAAGTAATTGTAAAACAAATACGTCAAGTTTGGCCAATGTGCTAACTAGAAAATCAGACTAACATTGCAGACTTGCCAGAGCGAACATGCAGGCCTTTAAATGCTATCCATTCTAGCACTGCCAACATCTGTGGCTCCATTGACTGTGCGTGGACTCCCATCATGTAGGTTTAGCATCATCACGCACTTATTTTAGTTACATTCTCCAGCAGTTATGCACAAGGAACCTCAGGTTGGAACATAGCAAGGGCAGAGTACGAGCCGAAAGGCAAGACCTTAAATTCGTATAGGCCGTCTGGTGTCACAAAAGCAGTTTTTTCACGGTCTCCCGGATCTACCTCGATTTGCCAATATCCGCTTTTTAAATCCAATGAAGAGAAGTAACGCGCGTGTCGAAGCCTGTCGAGTGAATCGTCTATACGGGGAAGCGGGTACACGTCTTTCTTTTTCTTTGTCACCTGATTTAGTTTTCGGTAGTCCACACAGAAACGCAAACTGCCGTCCATTTTCTTGTCTAGAACTACAGGAGATGCCCAGGCACTCATTGATGGAAGGATCACGTCGTCTTTAAGCATTTTTGTCACTTTTTGTTGTATGGCTTCACGTTCTTTGGGAGCAACACGATAAGGATTTTGGTGAATTGGTCTCGCCATATCCTCTGTAATTATTCGGTGCTTTCTTAGAGGTGTCCGACCGACGCTGGACGTTGACGCAAAGCAGTCGTGAATTGGGCCAGTAGCGTCAGAAGCCGTTCTTGTTCGTGCGGCGACAAAGCAGTGCTGACGTCAAGTATAGGATCTGGGTCTTGCGTTGGCGCTTCTTCGAGCAGTGAACAGCAGCCGCGGAAATCCGCAACACCGTCAAAATAAGCCACAGCCGTGCTCTTTGTAAGGCGCCGTCGCTCTGTGCTAAAATTTGTTAGCAACAGGGTCGTGCACCCGTCGGGGACATTTACGAATACTCGTGCGACCGAGATACTATGAGTGAACAACAACGTGGTTATTTGGTCGGCAACGCCTTCGCAATGAAACGGTACGTCACATGCTACCGAAACAAGGATACATGTTCGAGGAGGCATCTATGTTAAGTGAAACTTTATTCTTGCGATAGAGGCAGTATGACAGCGCTACCACCGCCGACCGCATCGCTGCATATTCTTTTTACTGATTATGGCAGTGATAGCCGCGCTAAACCTTGCCATCACTATTTACGCTTCGCCTTTCGGACGGAACTGCTATCTTTGTTTTGTCACGCGCCAGTGCAGCTAAGTACTAGCAATATCGTTCACAACGCTTGATTTCAAAAACAAGGAATACCATCGCGTGCTCACCGGCCGACCTCCTTCACGCGCTATATTGTTGCAACTTCACTAGGGTTCGGTATGCAGTGAAAAAGAAATAATAAAACGATCTGCGTCCTTTGTCAACCTGCAACGGTATGGGCAGGCTGCCGCGGGCGACTCGTCTCTCGTGCAAAGCGCGAAAGAATGCCGAAATGAAACGATGATGTGCTGCCTGGTAATTGAGAAGCGAGACGTGTACCTCACTATTCTTGAATTACATTTCAATGTGGCCAATAAGGAAGGTCTCGACTCTTGCAGATAATGACGAATTCCGATTGTTTACATTGGGCTTGATCTTATATATCTTATCTTATCCATATACAATATCCTTGTGTATTCGAATCCTGTAAGCGCGTATAGCCATCCATTTTCCATGACTGGTCCTATACGTATCCTTATGGTGCAAGTGGTGTGGATTCGTATGAAATGTAGATACAAATATCGCAATGGCTAAAATGGCTTTGCTTCATGGCCTTGCTCATAGATGTGCATGGCTTAACTTTAGCAGGAAGATCAAACATTTATGATGTACATCCTTCCATAGTTGATAGCCATGCCTCAGAGTGGGCGAGTTCATGCGCTGTCGCCCCGCCAGGCCCTTCTGGGCAGAGTAGGAGCCGGAACTAGCTACAGCTTTTCGATTTTCTGCAAATTTATTTATTTATTTATTTATTTATTTATTTATTTATTTATTTATTTATTTTATTTATTGGTGCCCCAAGGGCCCCGAGGTGCCTCAGATGAGTACATGGTGGGCGTACATACGGCACATGGGGATATCGCGAAACATCAGGGGCGTGCTTCAATGGTTCGCCTAAAACACTGTGAACCGATGATAATAGCGGTTCCTGCTGGCAGGTCATTCCAGTCTCGAGCAGAGCGCACAAAAAACGGTTGCTGGAAAGTAGTGGTGCGGGCATGCTCAGGATACACTGCATTGGGATGGGTAGTGCGAGAAATGCGGTGGGCTATTCTGATGTACTTATTTTCAATCGACAAAGGATGAAATACCTAGTGACACAGGCAAAGTCGGGCGATTCTGCGGTGGGAAACAAAAGTTGAAAGGTTAAGCTGGGTTTTAAGGGCGGAGGTACTTGAACCATGAAAGTACTCGGAAAGCATGCATCTTGTTGCGTGATTTTGGATGGATTCCAGAACATTAATCAGGTTAATTTGGCGATGATTAAAAACAGCATTAGCGCATTCAAGCTTAGGTCGGATAAAAGTTATGTAGGCGAGTAATTTAACTAAAGGAGACGTTAGGGCTGGATCACGGCGGAGATATTCAAGCACATGGTTAGCGGAATTCGCTACGCTATTAACGTGAGTGGACCAAGGTAAATCAGATAGAATATAAACACCAAGGTATTATAACGAATCAGTACTGTCGATCAACTGGTTGTTAATGGTATAATTGGATATGACGTAATTACGGCGACGTCAAAAGATAATAGTTTTGCTTTAGAGACGTTTAGCGAGATGAGCCAAGTGTTACACCACAGTTGGATGCGAATAGGATTGTCTTGAAGAGCAGTGGTGTGAGAGCTGTTGGTGATTGGACGATAGATTACACAATCATCAGCAAAGAGACAAATGCCGGAGGAAATTTTAGAAGGCAAATCATTATATATATAATGCCGCAAGGTACCTGTACTCTCAGGTACCTTGCGGCACACCTGAGAGTACAGGCACTAAAGATCACGGTTAGAATTGGCATAGACGAACTGCTGTCGGCCTGGTTGAAAGCCGTGAATCCAGTTAAGAACACAGGCGTGAAGGTTAACTGATGATAATTTTAGCAGTAGGCGAGCATGGGGAACATTATCTAACGCTTTCTCAATATCGATAAGAATTGCATCAGTAGGGATGGTACTATCTAGACTAGAGTGAATATGAAGAAGAAAAATGGCGAGTTTCGTATCGCACGAATGACTTTTCCGAAAGCCGTGCTGGGTTGGGTGGAAGAAATTCAGGGATGTTAGGAATGTAGCAATGTGCGAGTACAAAATGTGCTCCAGTACCTTACAGCAAACGCTAGTGAGAAACTGGGCGTTAATTATTCGGGCATGACCGGCTTCCACATTTATGGACTGGAATGACCTTCCCTGCCCGCCAGTCGCGTGGTACACAGCCGGTGTTTAAAGGTTCCTGAAAAATTAGTAACAAGAAGGGCCGCAAATATGTTTAGTGTTTTTCAATATTTTGGCGTTAATGCCACCGATTCCTGTAGATGATTAATGTTTTGGGTAATAAATTACGTTTACTATTCCGTGTGGTTGTAAAATGATGTTATTCATTGGTGGGTGCACAAAGGCCGGCGCATCGGAAATATTATTCAGTGGTTCATTCGCTAAAATTTTACTGAAGGTGTCGTTCAGGATATTAGGAACTTCAGAGTCGGGAATCGGAAAACCAGAGTTATTGCAAAGAGATATCAAGTTGGATTGATGTGGTTTTATGGTTTTCCAGAAGCTCTTAGGGTCAGTTCGAAGCATAGAAGGTAGAGTTTTGGAAAAGAAATTACGTTTCGTCTGTTGCAATAAACTGTCATGCTCTTTGGCTGTGCTGTAATGCTTCACCCATGTGCAACTACGGTTAGTTCTTTTGGCAGCCATGAACAAACTTTTCTTCTTATTGTTTCAACGTTTTAGTGATGCGTTAAACCACGGGGAACCCGTTCGCTCTGTTACTGCGATGGTAGGAAGGTACAGTTTTTTTAAGCGTTGTAACTCGCTCTTAAACAGCAGCCAATTCGATTCAAGGGAGCGTTGTGGGAAGCCAGAGGAAATGCTATCAAAAAATATGGTGAGACCCTCGTTAATACTGGCGTAATCACCTTTGTCATGTAGCGTGACAATCTCTGTCGTTCTTCTCCTTTTAAGTATGTAGCAAGAAAATGTGGAGTGCACAGCCATGTAAACCGCTAAGGCCGTGCAGGCAGGTGACAGGGGAGAAGTTATCAGCATGGATAGTTAGAACTAGATCAAGCATGTGTGAAGAATAATGTGTGATGCTGGTTCCTTGAGTCACCAATTGTGACAAACCAGATGTGAGGCATACATTTACAAATTCGCTAGCAGCGCTATTTCCTGATAACATCGAAGCAGGATCGGACCAGTCAACCGAAGGGAAATTGCCGTCTCCAAAAAGAAGAATCGGACTGTTAGAGTATCTCACTTTTAATGAGCTAAATGCCTCGTGAAGTAGTTGCGTAAAGGGGCTGTCGCTGTTTAGGGCCACGATAATAGACCCCCATGAGAACGCATGGATGAGCAACAATGGAACTGAGCCACATCACTTCCAATGGAGACGGAATTTTCACAGGCGAACTCCGTAGATTAAGGTTAGCGGCGATAAGTACACCAGCACCGCGTAAGCCATCAGGACTATCTTTGCGAAATATATCGAAGTTGGAAATGGACGGCAAGATTTCACTGCCATCGATTGCAGAATTTAGCCACCTTTCGGTTAGTAAAATAACCTTAGATGAGGATGAACTGATTAGGCTGCATAACGAGTCTCGCTAATTTTAAAATTATCCTTCTTAAACTTGCACCCGAATGTACTAAATTGGATAAAAGAATTCTTGACTAACCGTTCACAAGTAGTGTTTACAAATAACAAGTTATCCACCCCACTTCCAGTGTCATCGGGGGTGCCTCAAGGCTCTGTCCTCGGCCCTCTTCTGTTACTAATATACATTAACGACCTGCCTTTGCATGTGCATTCTAATATCCGCATGTTTGCTGACGACTGCGTTATCTACCGAACCATTACTAGCCCATCTGACCATATGATTCTACAACAAGATCTCGACCACATACTACAATGGTGTGATGACTGGCTAATGTCCCTAAACCCTACTAAATGCAAGCTCATTCCCTTCACTCGTCGCAAAATTCCCCTTCACTTCACTTATAACATAGCTAACATCCCTGTTGAATCTGTAACCCCTTATAAATACCTTGGAGTTACCTTATCTAACAATATGCCTTGGAACGCGCACATTGCTAAAGTCACGTCATCAGCTAACAGAACTTTGGGTTTCTTAAAACGTCATTTACGTAACGCTCCCAGACACGTAAAACTACTTGCTTATAAATCATTAGTGAGGGCTAAGTTGGAGTACGCATCTCCCATCTGGAACCCACCCGAAGTAGGTCTCACTAATACCCTAGAATCCGTTCAAAATCGTGCTGCTAAATTTATTCATGCTTCGTATTCATATGAAATCAGTGCTTCATCCCTCAAAGCCGAGTGTAACTTATCACCTTTGTCCTGTCGCCGACGCATTGCAACCCTCTCTCTATTTCACAAGTTCTTTCCCTCGCAACTTAATTGCGCTCCTTACATTATCCCTGCAGCTCACATATCTCACCGCACTGGTCATTCGTTGCAAGTTTCTCGCCCACGTGCCCACACTAAAACATTTTCTGCTTCATTTTTTTCCCAGAGCAGCAAAAGGCCGGAACGGCCTTTCTCGCAACATCGCCATTATCACCTGCCCATCAAGCTTCATGCATAGCATATCAAATATAACATCGCACTGATCGTTATCAACAATATTCTGTCCAACAAAAAAAACCCACCCCTTATGTAATACCCCCTCGGGGGTCTTTAAGGAAATAAAAATGAATGAATGAATGAATGAATGAATGAATGAATGAATGAATGAATGAATGAATGAATGAATGAATGACAGCATTGCGGACATTAGCAACCAAGGTGCGCAAGGTGCATCGATGGGGTGTCACTGTTTTACGCTTCTGTTTTGGGGCAATGCTAGGAATTTTGCTCAACTATCTGATTGGTAGAGTGGTCAAACACATAGATTTCGTCATTTGTGAAGATTTTTTCGTGACGTAACTTGAATGTAAGGTTTAGGGCCTTTCCGCACTCATTAAGGCGTTTCTGGGCGAGACGCGTGCGCGTCCAAAGATCCGGAGCGTCACTGTAGCCAGAGCCTTTAAATCTTGCTGGCCACGCTCAATATTTTATCATCCTTGAAGCTCAAAAATTTCACTATAATGGGCCTGAATTTGTCTGGATGGAAAAACCCATGGCGATGAGCATGTTGAATTTGTGGGGCTGGACGTTTATGTTAAGGAGGCGATCAATAAAATCAGTTATTGTCTTTTCACAGTGCACCCATGTTTCGTTTGGCTGATCTTTAACTCCGTAGAAGACGGGATTATTTCGCCGAGATTGGTTTTGAGTGTCGTTAATGCAGGTAGACAGCATTCTTAGTTCATTCGTGTTTTCATTGGTTGCTGCACGGATTTCTTCAATTTCGGACTTCATATTTTCGTTAGACGTGTAAGCTGACTCAATATTCTCTTGTCGATCTTTAATTGCGGTAAAGGTTTTATGATGATTAGGCAATGTCATTTTAATTAATTTTAGTTGCTCAAGCATGGTTGTCTCCCCGGATTGCAATTATTCTAGCATTTTGATCACATCGAGGCAATCTTCGGAAGGACCGGGATTTTATTCAATATCACCGGCTAAGATCAAAAGATTACGTGATAAGCATGCACAGTCATACGCAGTGGCAAAAATGCAGCCTGAGCTCGGCATCACGAGAACCGAGCGGTTACTATTTCGTTTTGTAAAAAGGCAATGAGTATTCATTACCTGCACGAAAAAAAGTTGCGGGGAACGTTAGCACGGCCCATCTTGGTCGTGCTGCCGAGCCCACTGCAGGCTGCGTTTCTCCGATCCGGCTTTTTACACGGGCCCTGAACCACCCCTCGGGCTTGGTGAAGTAACGTAGTCCGCGGGTAGCATACGCTGTTGTGAACATCTCAGCCATGTTCTGCTGTCGTACGCGGTCCGTGGAGCTCGCAAGCGGAGCGCGAAGTCACCTTTTTCTCAAACGCTCTCGTTTCAAAAACCCCATAATCCTCGCTCTTTTCTGTGTGCCTTATTTCATCATAAAGCACACCCCGATACGCGGCTGCTATTGGTCGCTACGCTCGGCTACACCGCGGCCGCCGCGAGGTGCCGCCACAAGTCCAGAGGCTAAGCGCACTGCAGGCTCTCTGAGGACAGCGCGTTTGGCTTACGTTTAGCGCGGCATAGGCACCAAATCGGAAATTTGAACTGCGCGCCACGGTGACGTCTCTGCCGTAGCTTTCGCAGTGCAAGGCATTGGAAGAAGAAGGGAGGCACAGCTGATGCCGTGTTTGATTGCCGATAACTCCGCATCTAATGAACGCATTGAAGTACTTTCTGTGGCAATGTGGTTCTGAAATAGCCTATCTTCACTTCAAATGTCTTTCTGCACTTCGATAAAAAGTGGTTCAGGGCCCCTTTAAGGTGATCCCAAACAGCCGATTGCGCGGTGGGGGTCCCAGAATTCGGGCCATTCCAGGATAACAAAAACGGCTGAAGATAAGGCATGCGCTGATGCAGATGCTGTGCGGGCCAGGGTGCGCAACCAACCCGAAAGAGCGGGTATTTCCTGGTCGTTTGATTCAGAAGAAGGCCAAAAGGGTTAACACTGATGGTGGGAACAAGCCGGCCGGCAGTGGCGGGGCAACTGACGTGCAGGGAACGAGGATCCATGAGCTGCAGGCACCAGAACCCGAAGAACTGCACGAAAATGATGCGGGCAACATTAGCACGGCCCATCTTGGTCGTGGTGCCGAGCCCATATGAGAGGAAAAAGCTGAGCTTATTAATCTCAGCTTTTTTTTAAAGGCTCATTTGATTCATATTGAAAAGTGCACGCACGAACGCATGCACGCACAGTGTACGCCGAGACAGGTAGACTTGACAAAAACAATCCCGAAAAATTTGAAAGAGAACAGATGGATTTTCTTGTTTCGTTCCTTTTATCATGACTTATTCCTTTTCTGATATGTTCAGAAAAGTGTAAGTCAGCTGCATGCCTCATAGCATCGATAGTGTTTCTCAAAATGGGAGACTTGCATGGATTTTCGTGCGCGGGTGTCCTAACCCGTGCTGTTGACGAGAATGCTGCAGCCGAATTGCGCTGGGATAGCTCAAGGTATCTGTTTCTTTTATCGCCCGAATATCTCCGTGCTCCATTTAATGATCTGCATTATTTATTTACAAACATTCAGCAGGTTACCTTCCCGAAGATTTTCTGCTTTCATTGCTGTATTTATATGCCCGAAATTTACAGACTCGTTGGACAATTTGTATCCACACGCACACCTAAAAAATTGGGAAACATGCAGCATTATGAGCGCATAAGCAGACACATGAAGGGGTCATTTCGCTGCCGAAAGCAACGCCAGATGGTTCCCTGGGGCAGCATATCTTACAGCGAAGCAGGTAGGCTCTAGTTGGTTCGAAGTTTTTGTAAGTCGTACTTTACGAATTTTGGCATCAAGTATCAGTCCCTGATTCCTGGGCGCACTGGCCGTTGCATTTGTTGCACAGCGTGTGGGGCAACCAGATTTGTCATCATGCCAAACACTGTCCAAAAACAGTACAGCCACCTAGCGGTCGCGGCTACTCATTTAGGCCAAGAACGATAGCTGGAAAAGGGCTTTGTATTTGAGTTTCCGCGTAACAGAACAATGTTATTTTCTCGTATAATGGAATTAAATTCCCAAGCTGTTAAGCGGTAGCTTGTGCGAAAGTCTAAGTTTACGAATCTTCTGACGGAATTTACATTCAAAAATTCAATTAGTTTATTAGGCACTTGCGCTTGGCGGAGGGCCTGGAGCAATGAAGATGCATACTGCACTTCGTTGCACGTGCATGTGCGCACCCGTGACGCATGTCGCTTGTGGCTGTGATGCTACATTACCATGGTGGAATGGAGGTGGATATGTTGATTGTAATGAGAGCATCCCATTTTATTCTAATTAGCGAGGCCTGCTAACTCTTTCAACCTGGCTGCAACATTGTTGCAATGGCTATCAGTCAGGCTATCACTATGCGACTCTAACTAACTCTTCTAACCTGGCTGCAACATTGTTTCAATGGCTATCAGGCTATCACTGCCACTCTAGCAAGTGAATTAATTTACTTACTGTAAGGAATTTACCGTTTAAAGCAAGGAAAACAGGTGTAGTAAGGATACCAAGTCGTCCAAATATTGAAGGTTAGTTGGTTTCGGTGCAGGAAAACAATTAATTATCCGTTAGGGACCAGACGCAAATTAACGTACACCTAATATTCGGAAACAAATTGACGACGCTGTTTATTCAAGCCACGGAGTTGATGCTATCGTACAAAATTCATTACGAGAGCCTGCATGGGTGCCATGTAAAATTTAACAAGTGAAGTAAGATAAACTTTCAAGCTGCATCGGGAAAGTCTCGCTTTAAGAGCGACAAGAAAAAAAATGCAACTAAGCGGTACCGTGTTCAGCACAACGTTGGAACTGAGGGTACCTTGCACTCTTCTCACTAGCCCTTGCCGAGATTCAAATTATTTAAACTTCTCCGTTCCGCGCATTTTTTTAATACTAATCAACAAAAGAAAATTCTGACGACCTCTACAGGCCATGTTATCTTATGGCGATAACGCCGCGTAGTATTGTAGTATAACATAACATATAATGCGTAGAATTCTATATAACACCGCGTAGTATTGACAACTAGCGAATATTTATGAAGCAAACTTGAAAGTGCAATTAATTTGCTGCGTAGCGTGTCTACGAACGCATAGAAGTTGGAGTATGGAGTGTGCAGTACAAGTTTTTTTATTCTCCCTTCGCGTACATACAGAATTGGACAATACACGTCTCCGCGCTTTGCACTTGTGGAGCGAGACACCATTTCCAAAAAAAGCAAACAAACAAATAGCTCTCGGCGCATTTTCGACAGAAAATCTCAGCGACAGCTGCGACGGTGCGACTGTGCGACTGTGCAACCAACCGGTGCAACCGGTGTGCGGTGAAAATTGGATCATGTCAAACAGGCTTAAGAAAATGTCGACGTCATCGACGAGCCTACAGCATAAAATAAACGCAGAAGTAGAAAGAGACGCCCCTTGCGTTAGTGCTAAAATAATATAATAGTAACCAAATTTGTAATAGCGCAATGGCAGAGGCGCTAACAAGCAATGTGGTTTCATGAGAGGGTTTTTGGACAATTTATTTTTACATGCGCAGTAACAATGTTCCTTTTTGTGAAAAAAAAAAAAAAGAGAGAACTTCATCTGTTTTTTTTTTTTTTCTCTACTAAGGTATACTAAAAGCCAGTTCTCCCTACGTGTCACTTCAGCTTTGTACAGATTGCTTTGGACCATGTAATGCATAATGGTCGCCGTTTGCTCGATGGCACGACTTTGGCCCATTAATGAGCGGGCCCGAGTGAGTCCCGGGCCCGCCGAAAAACGCTTTGGACGCCACGGCACGGCCCGTAGGCCGGGCCGCGGCCGGGCATACGGCTTGGCCCGGACCCGTACAGTGTTCTCATGCCATCGCTCTTTTGGCGAGCTACCAGTCATCATAATAAAAATGTACATGCAAAATATAACTAATGTAGTATACATGCCACGTTGGTGCTGTAATTTTCATGTTAGCACTTTACTCGCCAACTGCTGGTGTACTTACACAACCTTTTTTTTAATAGATCCTCAAGTAGAATATTGGCTATCGCGATTTGGTCTTTGATACGCTCCTATTTCGTCCGCTCTGTTAATTTATCTTAACATTGTGTCTACCCTTTTCATTCCATTGCTCTGTGTGCGACCCTTGGTCTCGGGATTCATTGTTAACGTCCAAGTTTCTGCCCCAGATGTTAGCACCGGTAGATTGCAAAGACTGTACACTTTTCTTTACCGACAGTGGTAAGTTTCCAGTCAGGATTCAGTACTGCCTCCCGTATGCACTCTATCTTTTATTTATTCTGTAAATTTCACTTTCGAAATCATGGTATCCTTGCGAGTAGTTTTTCTAGATAATCATATTCCGGCACAGGCTCTAGGAGGGTGAGTGGCGATCATGAATTTTATTCCCTTGCCAAGCTATTGAACATCACCTCGGTTATCTGCATAATGACCTTCAACCTTATTCTTACGCTTTCTCGGTTACGGTCCTCAATCCTTTGTTGCCATTCAAACCCAGTTTTGCTGCACAGCGGAATGTCATCTGCAAACCGAAGGTTATGAGATATTATGCGTTGATCCTCGCTCCTAAGCCTCCGCAGTCTCATAACTTGAATGTTCCTTCTAGCATACAGTGAATAGCTTTGAAGAGATTGTGTTTCTCACCTGGCCCTTTCTTGAAAGGTAATGTGTAACTCGTATGGAAGCAACGTAGCTGTGGAATCTTCGTAGATATTTTCCAGGATATTTACGTGCGCCTCCTGTACTCTTTGATTACCAAATACCTTCATGACTGCTGGTATGTGCACTGATTCGAATGATTTTTTTTCATAGTCTATGAAAGCCATATATAGGTTGAATGTACTGCGCAGACTTGCCAACCAGTTGATGGATGGCATGGACGTGATCTGTCGTACAATCTTCTTTCCTCAAGCTAGCCTGTTCCCTTAGTTGATTCAAGTGCTGCCCCCCTTCTATTGGAAATTATCTTGGTGAAAATTTTATACAACGATGAAAGCAAGCTGAAGAGGCTTTAATTCTTCGATACTTTAATGTCTGCCTTCTTACGCATTAGGGTAATGTTGGCATTCGTCCACCTCTCTGGTACATTTGTAGTCGTGAGGCGTTGCGTATAAAAGGCCGCGAGCTTTTCAAACACAATATCTCCTCCATCTTTGAATTAAGTTACTGTTATTCCATCTTCGCCTGCTGATTTTTCCTGGGACATTCAACAATAAAATTTCAGACATTAAAATATGCCCAGTATAACTAGAGAGCGAGCGGGACATAATTAGGCGTTAACGAAACATTTACTGGAAAGATGCAGGTTAATCACTCCCACTGCTCTGTGGGAAGGGATAGGAATCGAGGAGTGGTGCATTGTAACGTAGTAACCTGCAAGGTGGTAGGGGAAAGGCCACATCCTGGACAAGCGTCGGGGTAGCGCGTGGAATATAGGATGTGCAGGAAGCGGATATGTAGAAATGTGTGGGTCTGCAGTTGGCCAAGTGCGACCGTTTCTTCACGAGTGAAAGACGCCGGTGGAGGTTGGTACAGCCGACGCTGGCGTGGTAGTGCTGTTTAAAAGACACCCAGACAGAAACAGCGCTGTCTTTGTGTGTCTCCTTCTTTCTGTGTCCTTGTTCAGTCGCGCTTACAGATTGTATCATGGATTCAAAGCAATTAGCCCGCCAACGTGTTTTAACTAAATTTACCAGCACGGTGTCACGCGAGAACCGGTCAACATTGACACATCTCGCTCGATGAGCGCGGAAACTCACTGTCAAAATTCTGGAGTGAAGCGTCGCGGCACGAGAAAGTGAACTCACCTTCATACATCTCTCGCTTCAAGGCTAACGAAACGTCGAAAGCGCAGCGCATACAAAGTTACCGGTACTACGTGCACGCTGCAAACGTTGCAGATCACGTTGATGAGGCCAGCGCTAGCGCGCTATTTGGCCGCGTCGCAGATCGCTTTCAAGACACACGAGCGCCGGCAACACATCCCTATGGCGACCGCGATACACGTGGCCAGCCGTAGTAGAGGTCGCGGTTGTGCCCACTCTTTCTGTGGATAAGCGGGCGTAGAGACCATCTTCGCACCCAAGCAGAGGCCGGAGATAAACACCCGTCTTCCCTCGCCGGACCTACCTGCCTCGGGCGCGACGGTAGAGGGTACGCATTCGGGCCACGTTCCTCGCTGTGTAAGCGAGATTGAACCGCATTGGCTTGCTCACCCTCAGATACTTTCACTCGCACATACAGCATAAGGAGCGCGGCGACGGTTTTGCCGCCCTTCTGCTTAATAAGGAACCTCACAGCATCGCCCACGGCGATGGCAGAAGTGCGCCTGGAGTGTGTATATAATTGCTATCGGAATAAAAGAAACCAATAATAAAATAATGCATACAAAGAAACTTCTCAATATGAATAAAATGAAAGAGCAACATTTGTTTTCTGGAGACCAAAAAGCTGCAGCCAGCTCCGACCTCCTACTCAGCGCTGGGGTGACGGAACTGTGAAGAAATCGAGTTGTGAAGATAATGATGACAACGAGTTCCAGTATTCTACGTTGCGGCATCTCTAAAGCGTGTGCCAAGTCAGGTGGCTTGCAAGTTCAGCAATCCGAATAATAGGGGATGTAAATACAAATTTATTGCAAGTTCGAACATAGCACTGCAAGTACTCAATGAAAACGTGGTGCCATCAATAATCTACCGCACAGCCTTGGAGAAGAGTTGCGATAGTAAACTCATCAATAATTCACCGAGACTATGTGCATATGTAAGTATACTTGTTGTGAGGCTCATATTTGAATTTCGCGACAAGTTTCTTAAAATCCGTACAATACTGCAAAATAGTTATTAAGGTTAGTTGTTGCGAGAACATCATGATCAGAATATGTCTCTAACACATCTGCTTGGTCAGGATTGAATGAAGGGATGAGTATCACAAAGGTTTCTTTGCTCTTGTACATGACACGTTCGATCGATCTAATCTTAGTATGACCTTCACACGGCGAGGCTCTCACATTACGGGCAAAAGATAGTCGTTTGCTATCGTTTTATGGCTTAAGACGGTCTGCTACGTGTAGTCCGCAGCCTCCTCTTAGTATTTATTTTCAGCAGACGAATGTAACTCGTCATTCGTGGATGTCGTCCAGGAGGTGCGCGCGGTGCGTCCATGAAGCGGCAACAAATAACTAGCAATAATTAAAGCCACAGGAGAGACTGTAGTCCCGGCGTTCTCTTTCCCGCCCACATTTACTTCTTCCCGCGGTAAAGCGCCTCTTCATGGCGCGACTTAACTGAGTTCTTACCTGTTATTTCATCTCGCTCAATGGTCTGTATATTTTATTATCTTATGCTTGAAAATGTTTACGTTTTAGAGGAAGGCAGAACAGTCGACGCCTGCAATTTGGAGCAATGGTCATCAGTGGATGCGAAACCTAACTCACAAACACTCACCATTAACTCTTTCAATCTTTGCACTCACTCACGTTCACATTCGCGCATTTTAAACGAGTATCTATGAATGTGGGTAACTGTACTCACGAGTGAGTGTGCTGACCTGTGGTAACAAACTTTAAGTGCTCACATAGAAGAATTTTGGAACCACTTAATCACAGTCGTTAGGACGGGTAATTCCTTGAGACGGTAATTGCAACATAATTAAATGAAATTGGAACCGTAGATTTATTAAGCTTGCCTATGAAATGTGCCAGTCGGAGATTTTGCAAATACGGGCGTGCTTTATAGACCATCAGGCTTTATTTCTGCAACGAAAACCTTAGCGGTAATTGTACGGTTGAAAGCGTATTCGAAAATTTACGTAATTGGGAAGGTAATGATTTCTTATGGTAGAATTATGAGTTCTGCAGTGATGTTCATGTAAATAAAGCCGATGTTCACGCATGCCGATTCCTTTGAGAAATGGTGTATCGCGTAGTGCCCACCTGCGTTTTAATGTTTCCCGTTTCCTGTGTCTAACGTGAGTGTCAAGGACCTAGGTCCTTCACAACGGGCTGTGCTTGATATATCCAGGTAGGGCGCCGCACGAGGTCATAGCTCTGTGCTGAAATGTGTTAGCTGATCCGAATAGCACAGGGGGTGTGGCAAGCGTGACCACCAGAGAGGAATGCACGATTTCGACGTTTTTCTTTGAAGACTACCACACCTGGTGGGCAGGGTATCTTACACATAGTTTGCACCACCGCCAATGCGCGGCCATCTCACCTCCTCAAAAAAAAAAAAAAAAAAAAAAAAAAGAAAATGCAGGGGAAAGAAAGGAGGTTTGGCCTGTTGTCTACTGTGCCACCAAAGTGTAGCGATGATTAACATTTTTTGCCCATTCTGCGTATAATGCCGGGGGTGTGGCAAGCATGTAGACTATTAATTGATGTCGGTTCAGTGAATATTAGTGAATGACAGTATACCAGCAGGCTTCCGTAATTCTCGTAGAACGCGTTCAAGTGTGCGCTGGAGATGCTACGGGCGCTGGAAATACCCGTGACACGTTTTGTACGAATAGTTTCATGAGCAACATATATGAGATATCACGACGCCTTCTTCAACTTCATAATGGCTTGAGAAGCTGCGTTTCTGTCTCCGCACCAGCCTCTTAAATCAAGAAGGAAGTGAAGATTGGTGGAAATAAATATCATTGTTCATTGTTTCAATGTAGCGGTCAATCCTACTTTAATCGCTTTTCGCAGAAAGACCAGGCGGGTGGACAGCGCATGAGCACGCCAACTCTAAGCCACGGCTGTCAGCTATTTAAGAGTGCACATCATGAATGCTTTATCTGCGTCCTGAAGTTAAGCCGGGCACTCCTAGAAGCAAAGCCATCGATCAAAGCCATTCGAGCCGTTGCCATATTTGTATCCACTTTTCACGCGAATCAGTACCACTGAATGCATAAAGGGAGAGTAAATGTCACTGCTCGGAATTTGACCAGTCATGCACAACGGACGGCTATACGCGCTTACAGGACTCGATTACACCGGCTTAGTAGATGTGGCAAGGATTCAAGCAGACCACCCGCCTCATCCAGCCCAATGCCAATCATCCGAATTCGTCATTGACTGCAAGAGTCATAACCGTCCATATTGCTCATTGAACTGTAATTCAAGGCTCGCGAGGCAACACTCTTGCTCCGCGATTAAGAGGCAGCACTTGACTATTTAATTTCGGCATTCTGCCCCACATTGCACGACAGACGGGTCGGGGGCGTCGACATGGATGTATCGTTGCTGGTTGACGACAGACGCAAATCGTTTTTTCTGACTGGATATCGAATCCTTGTGAAGGCACCACAGACGAGCCCGCAAAGTTGTTCCTTGTTTTTGGAGTAAACTACTGTGAACGATGCTGCGAGTAAACTACCTGCACTGTCGCGCGACAATATTCAAGTTAACAGTCTTGCCCGAAAGGCGAAGCGTTGATATTCACGGCGAGGTTTACCGCTGCTATCTCTGCCGTAATCACTGCGGTCAACGGACAACGATGCGGTAGGCAGAGGCACCGGGAGTGGATTGACTCTTTCACAAGATTGAAGTTTCACTTAAAACACATCCGAACACGTGTGTTTCATAAACATAACTGCCAGAGAACGTAACTAAAATGTGAGCGCGAATCAGCTCAACCCAGTGCAAATTTTTGCAAGAGTACGTCGATGGAGCCACGCTTGTTGCTACTGCTAACATGGATATTCCTAAAGGCCTCGATCATCGTACTGGATAGTCCCTAAATTTAGTCTGCTTTTCGCAAAAGCTCTGGAGGCAAACCTGCATTTTTCAACTCTATTAATGCAATCTTTGAGCTTTCTTCATATTCTTTAAGCTGCTGTCTGTATGGATAGTAAATATGCGCCTCGATTCGAGGTCGGTTTTTAGTAATTATTGATAATCATCTAGGCATATTGTAGCGGCTCGAGGAGCCGTTTAGGACAGGAATTCGCCAGGCACATTAATGAGTACGGCCGGTAGTAAGAATGAAAGAAAAAGGGTTGATTTTACACTTTTTACGCTGCCTCCAGATACCACAGTCAATAAACGGCTGAGTTCACACCAGCAAACGAATGCACACCACCCATTGCGCCAAAGGTCTCAACTTGTAAAACAGTCGTCTTCCCTAGAAGTCTAGACTAGGAAATCATATTACTGTATCTCGGGACAATCACAAACGTCGAATCGGTCGCAATATCCTTACCATGGTGTCGCACATATCCACCGGACTCTGCCTGCTATGTTGCGCCTTCGCCCCACCAAGCGGCGCAAGCGTGTAGCAATCTGGGAATCCTAGGTCCACGCTGTTCCCTCGGTTGCCTTTGTCGCTGGCCCCTTCCATCAATTCGGCTTTGCAGGGTCAAGTTTACGGATATTAATATTCGCGGCAGTTATTCCTTCCGCGGGGGGCGACAGTTGTAGCCTGCGAGTGAGCTCCTTTCTTTGCTTATCTCAGTCTATAGCGGACCTCGTCACCGTCTGGACGCGCGCTGATGAAATCATGGCGGGAAGAACGTCCAAGGAATGCTCATAGCCGTATTCAGACGCAATAATATGCAAATAGCAAAATGAAAGGAGGAATAGCAATTGTCTCCTAAAAGAAACACCATGCCTACCTACTTGCAAAGGAGCAACAAGAGAATACACAAAAGGAACCGAAAAAGGTAGGACAGAAATGAAGGGAAGGAACAACACAGCCACATGCACAATTCGTGCATTAGAGACGAGAGTCTAGCAATGTAATCAAAGTAGCTAGAACTTCATGGACTTCGCAAGCGTGATTGTGCAAAGTTTGACATCCTAACAGCAAGGACACAAGTGTTTCGCTATAGTGTCCACATGAGAGGCACGAAGGGCTCAGAGCGCATTTTTTTTTTGTCAAGTCCATGTTTGACATAATACACCCGGTGCGCGGATTGAGCAGCAAGGATTAACTACGGTGTGTTAAAGGACTGCCAGGGATTTGTGTAGAGCACGACGCATCGATTGCGAAATGTTCATTGGGGTTTGAACGCTGCAGGGACTAGTGCAAAAGTAGTCTAGCATCGTCGAATTGGTATAAGTTAGCACAGTCAAGGTGTCGCGCTGATGTTGTCAGCTGACGTCAGCTGCCTCCTTTTCTGGGTTACTAATGTGTTATGGTATAGACTTTCTGTTTTTTCATACGATGTGATTCAGTGGGCCATGCAAAGTTCTCGCCAAAGACGTGTGTGTGTGCTGGCGCTCAACCAGAAGTTAAAGGAAGAGGGCTAGTGTCTTATCTCACTGTTTTATTATGCAATTCTAGTAGGCGATGGATATGCTAAATTTAGAGCTCTGTGTAGCAGATTAAAATGCTTTTCTTTCGACAAGACAGCTGCTATCAGTTCAGCACGTTCCTAAATTTGAGAATGAGAAAATATTTCGTTGAGACTCCACTCTGACATTCTGGAGACAACGTCGCAATGTAAGGTGACTGCTCAGGCCCTCTGGGGCTACTCCTACCCCTCACCAACTCCTCTCCCATGCACTACTGAACTCACCGTGCACCAGATCACCCAGTAATTAACGACAGTGGCAAACTTCTTAATAACAAGCACCTTTATGTATTCGGCCGCACATCCAGTGCGTATATTTAGGAATCTACTGCACTGAACGCCTTTCAGCGGTTATTTTTTTCCATCGCACTTGATTTTATTGTTTTTTGTTAGTCGTATACGAAAAGAAATGTGATGTTGTCTTCACCGATTATTGGCTCGATAAGGGGGCACAGAGAGGGAGGAGCGACCAAGGGCGTCATTCGATGCAGCGAACCCTGTGTTCTACGTGTGTATTAAATTTATTGAAGGGAAACAAAATTTTAATGTGAAGCACAAAACAAACCGGAGGTCACGCACCGTTATCGAGTGAACAATAGAGCAGGATTTGTGGTGTGTTTTCTCCACAACGATCTGTTCATTCGTATAGAGCGATCGCGATTAATATTTCTGCGCGTACAAGGGAGCAAAATCTCGTATAGCCTCACATAATTACCTGTGTGTGATATTATTCTCATTGCATACAGCCTGCGGTTCTCGGCGAGAATTCCTGTTTGAGTTTTGTTAATATTGAAGCCTACAAGGTCGGTGTGTTCCGTAACCGAACTTTCATATTTTTTTTATTTCTTCATAGGAAGGAACCATTGTAGTGCAGGTTAGAAGTTCGAGGCGTGAGTCCATCTGCTATGTATTAGGGTAAATTAGATGAGTCAAGGCAGCATCGAACCTCTCCGTCTTCTGGTGGCGGTTCAAAATCTTGGGCATCCATTGCGCACACAACATCCTATAACAGAGGTGTTCATGAATAATGGTGTGACCAGAACCGTGACTGATGTTCACACGCCCTGCCAATTCATCGATTCTTATCCTCCGTTTTCGTCTAATCAGCCTTTGCAATTGTGTTGGGGTGATTGTACGGGGGCTTTGGCTCGGTCTTGGATCACCTTTGCAACGTTCATGCCCTTTGAACCGTTTGCTCCAACGCTGCACAGTGGCCAATGAAATGCAATGTTCAACGTACACGGCAGCCATAAGGCGACTAATATCTTTTTGAGAAATATCTTCAGCTGACGAAAACCTCACGACACCACGCTGTGAAATTTCGGTGTATCCGCTATGCCACGAAACCAAGTTGAACCCAGAGTACGAGGGCATTAAAGGGCCCCTCACCAGGCCGTATAGGAAATTTTGGTTATACGATGGACGTTTTTACGTGTCCTCTAAGGAGTGTTTTGCCGTAAAAGTTTTTCAAGTCGGCTGATTAATAGCCGAGATAAAAATATTTCAGTGCCGCTAACCCATGATTTCAGAAGGCGAGCTCCACTACATAATGAGACTCTCTCTCCAGTCGCCCAACCTAGCCTCCGCAAGCGAAATTCTTTCCTTGCGTTTCCCCATACCGGACCTCGAAGATCGCGTGACACATACGTCATGGGCCCCGCCTTCACTCTTTTTTCTCCTCGCTTTCTTTTTTGGCACCGCACACATTCGCTGGCGGCGTTGCGCGCGAGCTGCTTTCGTTTCGCGCAGCGCACGATTTTGCGCGCTGTGCACAAGCAGACATGACTAGCGGTATAATTCAGTGCTACGCAGATACTGAGGCAGAACAAGGGGATCGAAGAGCAGGAGCACGCGCTGGAACATGGTAGAAAATGGCATAGTTTTGGCACCTGCTCACGTGACCGCACTTTCATGAAAACATGCAGACCAAGCGGAAGTACATCTCTCTTACTGCGGTGCGAAGTAAAAAAAAACAAAAAAGAAACACGCAGACATTCCGTTTGTGTGTTTTATTATTTCTGTAAAGATAAATTCGTCAATTTGAGCAACAGATCACACTGATAACAGATGTTGTCTTGAATAATTCTCCAAGTCACGTGTCACCACGAGCGACGTCACACTGCGGGCACCAGTACGTAGGCGCAGGTACACGAGTGCGTCATCCTCCGGCTTAGAGCGCGGCCGCCGCGAGGAGGAGGGAAAACGGCGTTCGGTTTGAAATTTCAGATCGTTCGGCGGCGCGCAGCGATGCAATACTTTGCAGACACGATCATTATCGCACAATGTCTGCTCTGCGCTTGTTAGCTCAAAATGGCCAGACCTGGTGAGGGGCACTTTAAGGAACCTTTATCCCCGCACCGGCGTGTCACTGTTGTAAATCACAGATGACTCTGTGCCACGCGCATGCCTCGCACATAATGAACCGAAGCTTTATTGCGCGAGGTGGGTTGGCTCACTTTCATATTACTCGCCCTCGTGCATTAGAAATGCGAATATACAATGGAATATACAAATTCGAATATACAGCTTGTGAAAGGGCAAAAAGTGTCACTGGAAACAACGTTAACTGCACGTATACACAAAACCTCGCAACAAGATATTTAAATATACGTATTAGTCTGCAATAAATGTAGGCATCTAAAAAAGGTCACTGTATATAATGCGTCAAAGAAGGCAAATTAACATCTTGCGCAACAACAGATTTGCAGATCATAGCCGCCCTCGCTCTACTTCCCCTGATGTAACGCGCGCGACAGGAGGCGGCGCACTTCATCCCTAATTTTCTCACTTGCACACACAAGACTGAGCCACCATTGTCGTCTCACCCATGCCACTTCCGTCCCCTTACGCTTTCACTCGCTATACGCTTACGCTTTCACTCACTATAACATCAGACTAAAATTGCTGACTAGCCAGAGCGAACGTGCAGGCTTGTTACGACAATCCATTTTAGCAGTGGTAACTTCTCTGGCTCCATCCACGCTACGAAGTGTGCAAACACCATCACTATCACAGTTTAGTTACATTCTCCAGCAGTTATGCACAAGGAACCTCAGGTGTTTGAATCTATGTTAAGTGAAACATTTTTCTTGCGATAGAGGCAATATGCCGACGGTGCCACAGCCGACCGCATTGCTGTGCATTGTTTTTAGTGATTATGTTAGTGATGGCTGCGGTAAACCTTGCCATTACTAACTACGTTTCGCCTTTCGAACGGAACTGCTAACTTTGTTTTGTCGCGCGCCAGTGCAGCTCAGTATTCTTAAGTATCGTTCACAACACTTGACTCGAAAAACAACGAGTACCATCGCGTGCTCACCGCCCTCCTTCAGGCGGTCGTTTGTTGCGACTTCTTAAGGGTTCGGTATGCAGCGAAAAAAAGAAAAGACAACGATCTGCGTCCCTTGTCAACCAGCAACGATATGGGCAGGCTGACGTGGGCGACTCGTCTTTCACGCAATGTGCGATAGAATGCCGAAATTGCACGGTGAAGTGCTGCCTAGTAATTGTGGAGCGAGACGTGTGTCTCACTATTTTTGAATTACTGTTCAATGTGGCAATATGAAAGGTCTTTACTATTGAATATAATGACGAATTCCGATTACTTGCATTGCACTTGATGAAGCGGGGGCTTTGCTAGATGGATGGATGGAAAACTTTATTTGGCCCTGAAAGTAGTGATAAGTAACCAATAAGCGGGCCGCTGCCACGTCGGGACCCGAAGTCCAAGCCTCACGGCCACGTCGGGAGCCTGCTGGACAGCCCAGAATTGTTCATCCAGGTCCGGGCTACGAAGTGCAGCCTTCCACCTGGACGCGTCCTTGATCGACGATTCAATTCTTTCGCAAGACCATGGCATGTGTTCGAGCGTGGCTTAAGCAATCCTTGCCGCTTTTACTAAGCGGGTTTAATTGAATCATGTAAGCGTGTATAGCCGTCCATTTTGCATGACTGGTCCTATACCTATCAATGACACTTACTCTCTCTTTATGGTGCAAGTGGTGTCGGTTCGTATGAAATGTTGATACAAATATCGCTACGGGTTTAGGATGGCTTTGCTCGATAGCCTTGCTTGTGAGCGTGCACAGCTTAACTTTAGCACGAAGATCAAACATTTATGATGTGTGCCCTTACATTGTTGACACTATGCGTCTGAGTGGGCGTGTTCATGCGCTGTTGCTCCGCCAGGCTTTTTTGGGTAGAGTAGGACGCTGGAGCAAGCTACAGCTCTTTGGTTTTCTATAAATAAATGTTCCTCTCATTTTATTCGTATTGAGGGGTGCGTGCGTGGACTCACTCACATGCGTACGCACGCACAATGTAAGTGGAGACAAATAGACATACAAATACAATAATCCGAAAAAATTGATAGGACACAGATGGATTTTCAGCGTTTTCATCTTTCTTTATCATGACTTCTCCCATTCTGCAATGGTCAGAGAAGTGGAACAGTCCGCTTCATGCCTCATGGCATCGTATAGTCTGTTGCTCAAAGCGGTTGACTTACATGGAATTTCGTGCACGGGTGCCCTACCCCGTGCTGTTGAGGAGAATGCTGCAGCCGAATTGCGCCGGGGTTGGTGAACGTATCTGGATCTTTTTTCGCTTAAATATCTTCGCGCTCCGTTTAATGATCTCTACTACTTATATATAAACATTAGCAGGTTATATTCCCGGAGATTTTCTTCTTTAGTTGCTGTATTTACACATTGAAAAGTTCCAGACTCATTGGAAACTGCATATTTGATTGAATGAATGAATGCTTTATTTAGACAATACATTGTCCTGGACGCACGCAAGCCAAAAAGATTGGGAATCAAGTAGCATTATCAGCCCATAAGCAGACACGTGAAGGGGCCATCTCGCTGCCAAGAACAATGCTAGATGACACCATGACGCTTATCTTACAGCGACGCTGTTACACTCTAGTATGCTGGAATTTTTTGTTAGCTAGTTCTGTGCTCACCCAAACACAGTACAGCCACGTAGTGGCTCTGGTCACTCGGGCACCCTTCAAACGGTAGCTGGAAATGGGCTTCGTATTTGAGTTTCCGAGTAGCAGTTTCTTGTTTCTCGTTTAATTGAAGTACAATCCGAAGCTATCCTGTCTGCAGCTTGTGTGTAACTCATACATACTTTACAAATTTCGGCATCAAGTATCGGAACTTGATGCATCGGTGCTCTGCCCGTTGTATTCGTCGCACAGCGTGTGGTGCAACCCGAACTGACATCATGAGAAGCACTGTCCCAAAAACGGTACAGTCACCTTTCGGCCACGGTTTCTCAGGCAAACCTAGAACGACAGCTGGAAAAGGGCTTTGTATTCGACTTTCCGCGTAACAGAAGTATGTTTTCTCATATAATCGAATTATATTCCCAAGCTTTTATGGTGGCAGCTTGTGTGTAAGTAGCAGTTTACGAGTCTTCTGACGCAATTTACTTTGAAAAATTCAGTTAGTTTTCTAAGGCAGTTGCGCTTGGCGGAGGGCCTGGAGTAATGAAGGTGTATACTGCACTTCCTCACACGTGCATGCGCGTACGCGTGGCGCACGTCGCTTGTGGCTGTGGTGCTTGTCTAGCGTCGGCAACAGCATCGCAGTACATCCACATTCACATGACGGCATGGTGGCGGATATGTTGGTTGTAATGAAAGCATACCACTTTATTATAATTAGCAAGGTCTACTATCTCTTTTAACCTGGCTGCAACATTGTAGCAATGGCTATCAGTCAAGCGGAAGTGCTAGATGGTGGAAGGCCTAGGACAAGGCAAGTGCACATATTTATTTATTTCCAGCATGTCTTTTTTCAAGACGCAAGACGTCTTCATTGTCTTGCGCGCACATGCTGTTACATCGTTGGACACCTTCGTTACTGTAAAAGAGCATAATTTCATATGGGCACCTCCGCAAAATTTCTTCTCCTGTGGCGAAGTAATCTCTGTTAATTGCGCGTCCTTTAGGTCACTCAAGACTGGAGTGCGTCGTCCTCACTTATTCGTCCCCTAATGCGTTAACACCAACGGCGGGCACCCCTACCAGTCAAGAACCATTATATAATATTGCTCTGTACCTGTGATTTATTTCTCCTCTCTTAACTACCCTACCAGTTAATGCAGGGGCAGAGGGGTGAACAATCATCCTAATCGGGTGAAACAACCAAACCAGACTGTCGCTTTAAAACGGGCGTCGTGGTACCCAAGCAATGTAAGCGTATGTGTTTTGGCCCGAAGCAGTCGTTTGAATGGCTGAGGTGCATAGCGGAGGGTTCACATTGTGGAGGATTAAGATGCTCGGCTCGATCGCCGTGTATATGCAGTGACGGCAATGTCAAGAGTACCTCTGCGTGCATACGCTTCACGAGGTTGGGAGAAAGCTTCAGAGAATTCTGTCCAAACCTGTACTTTCGGCACTCAACTGAGGGCACGAGGTAATGTAGCCTCCGCTGCTCAGGCAGCGTGTTTACATCAAGTGCAGAAATTTATTTAAAAATCCCAAGGTGATATGTTCTTCCAAGTAGCATGATGCTTCATTAATTATAAAGGTAGCAATCACAGAGAATATAGTTACATGGGTTCGCACACTAATAAATGTGATCACAAAGTCATTAAAAACTGTTATTAAAACATGTAAGGCATTGCTGTTTCTCTACAATTGATTAGCTGTGGAGGTGCAAGAACCGTTTACACTTCAAATATTCAAGGATGCACAGAAGGGAGATGCAACTGGCTGACTTTACCGCACACTTTTGATTTACTATTAGAGTCCATGAAGGGTGGATAATACAATAGGACACAAAAAACAAAACAACGTCAATACAACAACATGAGGCAACAATATGACAATGATGCTGATACAAAAGGTAAAAAATCGTGATAGAATATTTATAAAGACAAATCATTCCAATGATTAATGGCGCGTGGAAAGAAACAGTATTTAAATAGGTTGGTTCGGGCAACATATGTGGTTAGTGCATATTGGTGATGTTGGCGAGTAGGTCTCGTTACTAGCAGACTTACATTGCCGGGACGAGTGCCAATTTCTTATCAATAAACTGATAAAAAAGTCAAGCCCTAATGTTTTTCGAGGCGATTCAAGTCTAGGAATATTATTAGACCTCATTAGTTTAGTTGGTGAGTCGAATGTCAAAAATTTCTTGTGAACAAACCGGACAGCCTGTCTTTGGATTCGTTCAGGTTTCCTTATGTTACATTGAGTGTAGGGATCCCAGATAGTACAGCCATACTCGAGCTTCGGTCAAATTAAGTAGTAATGAGCAAGCAGTTAAACAGAGTATGGCCCTTTGAACTGCCATTCAAGGATTGTGAGGCACGCGTCTGGCTCCGCGATTAACAGGCAGCACTTCAGTGTTTAATTTCGGCATTCTGCCACACATTTCACGAGTGATGAGTCGCGGGCAGCGGCCTAGATGTACCATTGCTGGTTGACAAGAGACGCATATCGTTTCATTTCTTTTTTTATTGTATATCGAGCCCTTGTGAAGTCACAAGAAACGAGCGCGCGAAGTTATTCATTGTTTTTGGAGTAAACTACTGTGAACGATACTGCCAGTAGTTACCTGCACTGCCACAAAATTAAGGTTCGAGTTTTCGCCCGAAAGACGAAGCGTAGGTAGTGATGGCCTGGTTTACCGCTGATATCACTGCCGTAATCACTGCTATCAGCGAGCAGCGATTCGGTCGAAAGATGCTCGTCAGATCGTCGGCGGTCGGAAAAGATTGGCTCGTTCAGAAAAACAGTTTCACTTCACACAGATTCGAACGCGTGCGTTTTATATGCATAACAGCCGGAGAATTTAACAAAACTGTGAGCGTGATGATGCTTACAGCGTGTCAGGCGACTACCGTGTCAGTGGAGCCAGGTTTGTTGACACTGCTAACGTGGCTATGCGTAAATGCCTCCATGGTCGCTCTGGATAGTCTTCAATTTCAGTCAAATTTTCTCGACAACTTTTTATAGAAATTTGTGACTTTCAATATTATTTATGTATGCTTTTGAACTTCCTTCACGCTTTTTAAGCTGGTGTCGGTACGGATAGTAAATATGTACTTCGATTCGATTCTGAATTTTCATTAGTTATGAATAATCACCTAAGCATACTGTGGCGGCTCGAGGAGGGGTTTAGGCCAGGAATTCACCCGCTACATTGATGAGTACGTCCGGTAGTAGGAATGAACGAAAAAGGGCTTCTCTTATATTTTTTTACGCTGCCTCCCAATGCCACAGTCACTAAACCTGCGAGTAGACACCAGCAAACGTACGCACACCCCCCCAATGCGCGAAAGCTCTCCCCATTTAAAACAGTCGTCTTACCTAGGAGATTAAACTGGGAAATCTGCAAAAGCGTCTGCGCTCGTCCTGTCTGCTTCTAGTCTCAGTCCGTGTCAATTGGGGCTACAATCCAAGATTATGTTAGGAAATCTGATTACTGTACCTCGGCCAATCGCAAACGTCGAATGTGCCGCAATATCTATTCCTTGATGTCGCACCTAACCACCGGACTCCGCCTGCTATGTTGCACCTTCGCCACAGCATTTCACACAAGCGTGTAGCAATCTGGGAATCCGATGTCGACTCGGTTCCCTCGGTAGCCTCTGTTGTTGGCGCCTTTCATCCATTAGTTCAGCTTGTCAGGGTCAGGTTCAGGTAGACCAACACTCGGGGTAGTTACACCCTCCAAGGAGGGCGGCAGTTGTCGCCTGCAAGTGAGCTCTTTTACTGGCGCATCACAGTATGTCGGGCCTCGTCACCTTCTGGGAGCACGCTTATGAAAGGACGGTGGATGCAAGGTCCAAGGAATGCTCATCGCCGTATTCAGACGTAAAAATATGCAAATGCCAAAATGAAAGGAAGACTAGCAGTTGTCTCCTAAAGGAGACAACATGGCTACCTGCTTGCAGAGGAGCAAGAAGAAGATATACAGAAGGAGCAAAAAAAATGCAGATGCAGAAAAGAAATGAAAGGAAGGAACAACACAGCCACACGCACAATAGGTGCATTAAAGACGAGTGTCTAGCCCCATGATTGAAATTGCTGGAACATGCTCGGCTGCCCCAACATAACTGCGGAAAGCTTGACATTGTAACAGTAAGGGCGCAGGTGTTTCGCTGTACTGTCCACCTGCGGGGCACGAAGGGCTCAACGCACGTTTTGGTTTGTCAAGTCGGTGTGGGACTTTTACACACCCGTTGCGCGAATTGAGCAACAGAGACCAACTTTTGCGTGTTAAAGCACTGCCGCGGAGCTGTGTAGAGCACGACACATGGAGTGCGACATGTTCATTCGAGTTTGAACGCTTCAGGTGCTAGCGTTCATTTCCCGCGAACTCTACAATCATCTATAACATCAATGTATGCGGACGATACTGTAATTATATTCACAGGTAGTTGACCTGAAACCTTACAATATGCTGTATCCAATGAACTACTAGCTGTTTCAATGTGGTTTCGTGAAAATCAACTATTACTATATATATACCGATAAAACAAAATACGTTACTCTTCATTCACGAATAAAAACCGAACTACGTTTCAATTAGTGTAATAATTAAACAGTCGAACCATTGAATGTGTTCCGACTATCTAGTATCTAAGTATCTAGGCAATATATTTGACAGTAACTTTAACTGGAGAGACCAAATCAATGCCGCTTGCAAAAAGTTGTCATTCAAGTGTTACACTCTCACATGAGCACGTCAATACTTTCATTTTACACTGCTACGTATATTATATTTTAGCCTGTTTCACTGCCACTTTAGCTATTGTTGCGAGTCGTAGGGCCAAACGTACATAACATACCCCACTCCGTTATTCCGATTACAAAAACGAGCTGTTCGTGCGATTACTTTCTCCTCGGTGCGTCATCCCTGTAATCCTCTATCTGAGAGGCTGCGTGTACTGCCGTTTACTGGCATACGAGACTACAAGATTTCCTGCTTAGTAAATAAAATAATAAACACAAACACACCTCTGCCGCGGGCCATTTTCACTTTTCCGCCATTAAACACGCGGCATGCACGCAACGGTAATCTTAATCTCCCTTTATGTTCGAATGTGTACGGCGAAAGATTAATTCAATTCTCTGGTATTGAGCACGAGGTCGCGGGATCGAATCCCGGCCACGGCGGCCGCATTTCGATGCGGGCAAAATGCGAAAACACCCGTGTACTCAGATTTAGGTGCCCGTTAAAAAACCCCAGGTGGTCGAAATTTCCACTACGGCGTGCCTCCTTATCAGAAAGTGGTTTTGGCACGTAAAAACCCATAAATAAATAAATGAATTAATTCTTTGGTATTAAGCTGTGGAACAATTAGCCTCTTGCAATAAAACTCGCAAGAAATTTCGACATTACATGCAAATGCCACTTCTTATTTTGTCAAGCATGTCCTTGAGTTTTATTTTTGTTTTGTTTGTTTTTAGCGCTGTTCTGTAACTATATATAGTATTTACCGCTTATGTATGATATTTTCGCTATTTTGTTTGTATAATACTGCTAAACATTGCAATAATTTTTTTGTATTGGACCCATCACTAGCCGCTTTAGGCTTTCGGGCCAAATATCTTTGTACGCACTTTTCATATTATAGTGTAATAAAATTCCCTTTTGATTTGATTTGATGATACCGTTTAAAGCAAATAATACAGATGTAGTAAAGATACATAATCCGCAACATACTGAAGGTTTATTGGTTTCGGTGCAGGAAAACAATTCTCCATTAGAGACGAGGCGCAAATTACCGTGCACCTAATATTCGAAAACAAATTGACGACGCTGTTCATTCAAGCCACGGCGTTAATGCTATCGTAGAAATTTCATTACGATAGCCTGCATGAGTGCCATGTCAAATTTAATAAGTGAAATAAGATAACCTTTCAAGCTGAATCGGTAAATTCCCGCTTGAAGAGCGACAAGAAAGGAACGCAACTAAACGGTGCCTTGTTTAGCACAACGTTGAAACTAAGGGTTCCTTGGTCTCTTCTCATTAGCACTTGCCGAGATTGAAATTATTTAAAATTACTCTGTACGCGCATTTTTTTTATACTAGTCAACAAAAGAAAATTCTGACGACCACAAAAGGCCATGTTATCTCATGGGGATCGAACACTGCGTGGTATTGACAGCTCGCAAAGGTGTACGAAGCAAACTTAAAAAAAAATGCTTTTCATTTGCTGCGTAGCGTGTTAATGAATGCATAGAAATGGGAATATGGAATCTGCAGTACAACTTTATTTATTCTCCGTTTGCGTAAGTACCTAATTCTGCAATCAACGTCTTCGCGGTTTGCAGTTGTTGAGCGAGACGCCCTTTCCCAAAATAAACAAACATATAGCTCTCGGCGCATTTTCGACGGAAAGTCGCAGTGACAGCGGCGACGGTGCGGCAGTGCAACCAACCGGTGTGCGGTGGAAATTGCATCATGTGAAACAGGCTTAAGAAAATGTCGACGTCGTCGACGAGCCTACAGCATAAAATAAACGCATGAGTAGAAAGAGACGCCCCTTGAGTTAGTGCTAAGTTAACATATTAGTATCGATAGTTGTAATAGCGCAATCGCGCAGGCGGTAAAAGGAAATTGGTTTCAAGAAAGGGTTTTCGGATAATTTATTTTTACGTGCACGGAAACAATTTCCCTTTTTGTGAGAAAAAAAAAGAACTTCATCAGTTTTTCTATTTTCCCTGCTAAGGTATACTAAAAGCCAGCTGTTTGCACGTACCCGTTCAGCTTTGCACAGAATGTTTTGCACTATGTAATGCATAATGGTCACATTTGCCCCAACGCACGACTTAGGCCCATTAATGAGCGGGTCCGAATGAGTCCCGGGCCCGCCGAAAAACGCTTTGGACGGCACAGCACGGCCCGTGGGTGGCGGTACGGCTTGGCCCGGACCCGTTCAGTGCTCTAGCACCACCGCTCTTTTGGCGAGCTACCGGTCACCATATTAAAATTTTACATGCAAAATAGAGCTGATGTAGTATACATGCCACCCTGATGCTGTAATTTTCATATTAGCACTTTACTCGCCAGCTGCTGGTGCAATTACACAACCTTTTTTTGTGGATCCTCAACAAGAATATCGGCTATCGCCAGTTGGTCTCTTATACGCACCTATTTCGTCGGTTCTGTTAATTTATCTTACAATTATGTCTAACATTTTTCATTCCATTGCTCTGTCCGCGGCCCTTAACTTGCTTTGGGACTTCATTGCTAACGTCCACGTTTCTGCCCTAGATGTTAGCACCGGTGCATTGCAAAGACTGTACTTTATTTCTTTTAATGACAGTGGTAAATTTCCAGTCAGGATTTAGTACTGCCTGGCGTATGCATGCACTTTATCCCATATTTTCTGTAAATTTTATTTTCTAGACTAAGGCTCCCTTGCGAGTGATTCGGCTCCCTTGCGATAATCGAAGTCCGGCACAGGCCTTAGAAGCTGACTGGTGACCATGAACTTCATTCCCTTGCCAAGCTATTGAACATTACCTCTGTAATACACAGACAAGATATACATAACAAGTAGCGCATAATCTGCACAATAATCTTTAACCGTACTCTTACGCTTTCTTGGTTAAGGTCCTCAACCCTTTGTTGCGATTGATCCCCAGTTTTATTGAACAGGATAATGTCAACTGCAAACCGAGGGTTGTGAGATATTCGGTGTTGATCCTCACTCCTAAGCCTTTGCAGTCCCATAGCTTGAGTATTTCTTCTAGCATGCAATGAACACCTTTGAAGAGGCTGTGTCTCCTCGCCTTGCCCTTTATTGAAAGGGAATCTTTTACTTGTGTAGAAGCAATGTAGCTGTGGAATAATTATACATATTTCTCAAGCTATTTAGGTATGCCTCCTGTACTCATAGATTATGCGATACCTCCATGACTGCTTGTATCCGTTCTGACTCGAATGATTTTTTCATAATCTATTAAACCCATACACAGGTTGCATGTACTCCACATATTTCTCAACTAGGTGATCGATGACATGGACTTCATCTATAGTAGATCTCCTTCTAGTTCCCTTTGTAGATTCAAGTGTTGCCCTCATTTTACTAGAAACTATGTTGGCGAAAATTTCCTACACCGGTGAAAGCAAGGTAATGGGCCTATAATTCTTCAATACTTTAATGTCTGCCTTATGGATTAAATATCTGGTACACTTACAGTCGTCAGCCATAGCGTATAACGGGCGGCGAGCTTTTCAACCACAATACCTCCTCTACCTTTGAATTAATCGACTGTTACTTCATCTTCTCCTGCTGATTTTCCGCGGAACATTCAGCAATAAAATATCATACATCAAAACACGATTAGTAGAATTACAGAGCGAGCGGCATATAATTAGGCTATAACAAAACATTATTTAACACATAGTTGTACGTTAATAATTCCCACTGCTCTGTGGGAAGTATACGTATCAAGCAGCGGTGCATTGTACCGTAGTAGCGTGCCAGGTGGTGTAGCAAACGCCACATCCTGGAGAAGCGTCGGGTTTGCGCCTGGGGCAGAACGAAGTGCAGGAATCGGAGATTTCAAAATGTATGGGTCTGCATTTGGCGAATTGCGACCGCCTGCTCCCGAGTGAAAGACGCCGGTGGAGGATGGTACAGCCGACGCTGGCGTGGGTAATGCTGCTTAGCAGACGCACAGAGACAGCGCTGTCTTTGCGTTTCTGCTTCTTTCTGCGTCCTTATTCAGTCGCACTTAGAGATTGTATCTTACATTCAAACCAACAAGCCCGTCAACGTGTTTTAACTAAATTAAGCAGGACGGTGTCGCGCGAAGTGGTAAACATGGCCACATCACGCTCGATGAGCGCGGAATCCCACTATCAAAATTATGTAGTGAGGCATGGCGGCCCGAGCAAGTGAACTGACCTTCATACATCCCTCGCTTCAACGCGAACGAAACGTCGAAAGCGCAGCGCATACGAAGCTACCGGAACTACTAGCAATCTGCAAACATTGGAGATCGCTTTCAAGATGAGGTCTGCGCGAGCGCTCACTTTGGCCACGTCGCAGATCGCTTTCGAGACACACGGGCGCCGGCAACGCGTCGCTACCGCGTCTGCCAAAGGCGGCTACTACGGCGTCCGCAATTCGCGTGGCCAACGCCAAAGTAGACGCCGCGGTTGTGAACATTATTTCCAGAGAGGCTTGTAGGGAGGAAATCGTGGCGCCCTAGCAGCCGCCGGAGAAAAACGACCCTCCTCCCTCGCAGGACCCACCTGCCTCGCCAGGTTGAGCCGCGTTCGAGGTTGAGTCGTGTTCGAGGTTGAGCGAGGTTGAGCCGGTTGAGCGAGGTTGAGCGTGATTGAGCGAGGTTGAGCCGCGTTCGCCAGCTCACACTCGCACGCTTTCACTTTCAAGATTCACGCTTCACGCGTTCAAGGTTCGCGGCGACGGTTTTATCGCCCTTTGCTCGGAACCTCCCTGCGACGCCGACGGTCACGACAGAAAGGCGCCTGGAGTGTCCATATAATTGCAATAAACGAAAACAATAATAAAACAATGTATACAAAGAAACTTCTCAATATGAATGAAGTGAAAGAGGAAAACTTGTTTACGAGAGACCAAAGAACTGTAGCTAGCTCCGATCTCCTACTCGGTGCCGGGGTGACGGAAAGGTGAAGAAATCGAGTTATGAAGATAATGATGACAACCAGGTCCACGTACAAGGAACGACTATACGTTGCGGCATCTCTAAAGCGTGCGCCAAGTCCTGTGCCTAGCAAGCTGAGCGATCGGAATACTAGGAGAGTTAAATGGAAATTTGTCGTAAGTTCGAACATAGCACCACAAGCACACAATAAAAACGTGGTGCACTCAATATTCTACAACACAGCCTGGGAGAAGAGTTGCGTTAATAAGATAATAAGTCACCGATACTATGAGCATCCATAAATATTTCTTATAAGGCTCACATTAGAATTTGGCGTCAAGTTTCTTGAAATCAGTAGAATACTGCGAAATAGATATTCAGAGTTATTGTTGCGAAAAGAGCGTAACAATCTGAATATGTCTTTAACACATCTGGTTTGTCAGAATTGAATGAAGGGTTAAGTATAACAAGGGTTCCTTGCTCTGCTACTGACACGTTGGCTCGATCGAATCTCAGTGCGATTTCCACACGGCGAGGCTCCCACATTACGGACAAACAATCGTGGTTTGCTATCGTTTTGTGGGTTTAGAATGTCCCCTCTGTGTAGTCCGCAGCCTCCTCTTAGTATTTATTGCGTGCTAACGAATGTAACCCGTCATTCGTGGTTGTCGTCCAGGAGGCGCGCACGGTGTTTCGATGAAGCGGAAACAAACAATACACTAGCAATAAACAAATCCATAGGAGAGACTGTAGCCCCGGTGTTCTTTTTCCCGCCGACATTTTCTTTTTGGCGCGGTAACGCGCCTCTTCATGGCGCGATTTACTAGAGATCTGACCTGTGGTTTCATCTCGCTCACTGTTCTGTGTATTGCATTACTTCATGCTTGAAAATGCTGACGTTTCAGCGGAAGGCAAAACAGTCGACCCTCGAGACATTGCGCAAAGGTCGGCAGTGCATGCGAACCCTCACTCACCCACACACACACACTAACCATTACTTATACTCATTAACTCTACTCATGAGTGAGTGTGCTGACCATGAGCAACACTATTTAATCTCATATGGAAAGCTTTTCGAGCGACTTAATAACAGTCCATGGGAGGGGTAATTCTTTGAGACATAATTGCAACATCAATGAAATCGGATCCGCAGATTTATTAAGTTTGCGTATTAAATGCGCCCGTCGGAGATTTCGCAAACCCAGGCGTGCTTTATAGATCATCATGCTTTATTTCTATACCCAAAACCTTAGCGGTAATTTTTCGGTTGAAATCGTATTCGTAAATTTACGTAATCGCGAAGATAATAATTTCTTATGGCAGAATAAAGAATTCTGTGGTGATAAAAAAGTAAATAAAGCCACTTTTCGCGGTTGCCAATTCCTTTGAATAATGACGTTTTGCGTAGCACTAGCTGCCTTGTAATCTTTCCTGGATTTCATCTCTAACGTGTGACAATGATCTAGGCGCTTAACAAAAGTCTGTGCACGATACATTCAAGTACGGAGCCCGCAAAAGGATGAAGCTCTGTGCAGAAATGTGTAAGGTGCTCCGAATAGCACAGGGAATGTGTGGCAAACGAGTCCACAAGAGAGGAATGCATGATTTTGACGTTTTTCTTCGAAGGCTAGCAGACCTGGTAGGCAGGGTCTCTGAAACAGACTGTGCACCACCGCCAATGTGAGGGCACCCCACCTCTTTAATATATATATATATATATATATATATATATATATATATATATATATATATATATATATATATATATATATATATATATATATATATATTCTTTAAAACTGATGGTAGCGCTAAAAAGGACGGACACACGATGAAAAGACGACACGACCTGTGTCCGTCCTTTTTAGCGCTACCATCAGTTTGAAAGAATGCATCACCAACTAGCCCCGCACCAAGTTTTATTGATATATATATATATATATACACAAAGGAATGAAAGGATGTAGGCGTGTTGTCTGCTGCTTCACTAAGGTGATTGACATCTTTGTCATTTCTGCGTATACTGCCGAGGGTGTGGCAAGGATGTAAACCATGGATCGATGTCGTTTCAATGCATGTTGGTGAATGACAATATACCCGCAGACTTCCGCAATTCTCGTAGCACACTTTCAAGTGTGCGATTGAGATGCCACGGGCGTTGGAGATGCTCGTGACACGTTTTGAACGAACAAAATAGATTCATGAGCAACATATATAAAATATTACGATGCGTTATTCAACTTCATGATGGCTTGAGAAGCTGCTTTTCTGTCTTCACGCCAGCCTCCGAATTCAAGATGCAAATCAAGATTGATGGAAACAAATATCATCGTTGATTGTTTCAGTGTAGCGGCCAATCTTACTTTAATCGGTTTTCTTAGAAAAACCAGGCGGATCGACAGCGCATGAACACGCCAACTCTGAGCCATGGCTGTCAACTATGTAAGGGTGCACATCATGAATGCTTCATCTTTGTGCTGAAGTTAAGCCGGACATTCCTACAAGCAAAGCTATCGATCAAAGCCATCCCAGCCGTTGCTATATTTGTATCCACTTTTCACGCGAGTCAGTTCCACTGGATGCATAAAAGGAGAATAAGTGTCGCTGCTCGGAATTTGGCCAGTCTTACATAATGGACGGCTATACGCGTTTGCAGGACTCGATTGCACCCGCTTAGTAAATGTGGCAAGGATTCAAGCAGACCGCCTGCCTCATCAAGCCCAATGCAAATGATCCGAATTGATCATTGACTGCAAGACTCATGATGGTCCGTATTGCAAATTCAACTGTAATTCAGTGCCCGTGAGGCACAAGTTTTGCTTCGCGATTAAGAGGCAGCACTTGACTGTTTAATTTCTGTATTCTGCCCCACATTGCGCGATAGACGAGTCGCGGGCGTTGGCCCGGAGGAATCTTTGCTGGTGGACAACAGACGCAGATCGTTTTTCTGACTGGATATCAGATCCTTGTGAAGTCACCACAAACGAGCGCGCAAAGTTGTTGATTGCTTTCGGAGTAAACTACTGTGAACGATGCTGCGAGTAGTTACTTGCACTGTCGCACGACTAAATTAAAGTTAGATGTCTTGCCCGAAAGGCGAAGCGTTGATGTTCATGGCGAGGTTTACCGCTGCTATCTCTGCCGTAATCACTGCGGTCAACGGACAACGACGCGGTCACCAGAGGCACCGACGGTATATTGGTTCTTTCACAAAAATAAGGTTTCAATTAGCACAGCTTCGACCCCTTGCGTTTTATATGCACAACTGCCGGAGAATGTGACTCAACTGTGATCGCGTAAATGCTTAACCTAGAGATGCCGTTCGTCGTGCCACGTCATTGGAGCCAGACTTGTTTGCACTGCTAACATGGATATTCTTGGAGGCCTCCATTGTGGGTCTGGAGAGTCGGCAATTTTAGTCTGTTTTTCTCGATAGCACTTTAAGCAAACCTGTCTTTTCCAATTTTACTTAGTGTTCTTTCGAACTTCCTTTACATTCTTTAAGCTGCTGTCTGTATGGATAATAAACATGCGCCTCGATTCGAGGCTCAATTTTCACTAATTATTGATACTCACCTAAACATATTGTAGCGGCTCGCGGAGGCGTTTAGGCCAGAAATTCACCCTGCACATCGATGAGTACATCCGGTAGTAGGAGTGAACAAAAAAGGGTTGATTTTACATTTCTTACGCTACGTCCAGATACCACAGCCAGTAAACGTCAGAGTTCACACCACCAAGCTTCGCCAAAGGTCTCCACTTTTAAAACATTGATCTTCCCTAGGTGACTAGACTAGGAAATCCTATTACTGTATCTCGGGCCATTCACAAACGTCGAATCGGTCGCAATATCCTTCCCATGATGTCGCACCTATCCACGGGACTCTGCCTGCTATGTTGCACCTTCACCCCAACAAGTGGTGCAAGCGTGTAGCAATCTGGGAAACCGAGGTCGACGCTGTTCCTTCGCTAGCCTTCGACGTTGGCCCCTTTCATCATTTCTGCTTGTCAGGGTCAGCTTTGGGCAGACTGATTGGGTTTTTTACTGGTCGATCTGTAGCGGCAGCCGAAATCCACGAGCGAGCGCTCGAGTTTCACCAATCGGAATCGGCCAGCGGAGCGCAAAAACGCTCCGCGGGGGATCACGAAGAAAGTCTGCGTACACGTGCCACAAACTGGTTCCGGAAGCGATGCCCGACTTCCGCTCTGTACGTTTTCATGGCAACCAAACTTCGCTAAAGAACGCTAAACGCGATCTCTGCAACAGCACCGAACGGAGCCTGATTGCGAAGCAACACAATGTTGTGCGTGCCGCCGGGTTGACGGTTTCTCTAGAAGACGGAAGTGACGCGAGCTATTTCCGCCCGAATCCGCACCTTGGTGGCGGTACAAGTGAGAGCGATCCGGAGTGGAGCGAGTTGATCCGAAACGACCAGTGGAAATCGACCAGATCGACCAAAAATCCAGATTTGGAAATCTAGATCGACCAGTGAAATTCGGATTCATTGCCACGCAGCAAGAACACCTGCTCCGAATCGACCAATGAAAAATGCTACAACCTGAACGATGTCGGCGCCAACATTTTACAGAGTTGTATACTACATCAAGAATTCACTCGGTTTATTTTATTTTATTTTTTAGTTTTTGATAATCGTGATCGCAACACATACCGCCTACGTACGGTGCGTACTCTATACACACCGTATCTATAGCAATATGTATGCACGTGAGCGTGCCGTTTGAACCATTGTGCTGTAGCGGGAGCGAAATATGGAGTTATAGCTCAGCGGAATTACGGGCCAGCGGGGCCAGCGGGCGAACGGAGACGCCACTGCCAAATGTGCGTTGCGTTGGTGCGGCCAGCGTTTTCACGGAGCGGGCGGCTCGCTCACGCGCTGGTGTCCTCTCTACAGCAGTGCGTGCCGCAAACCACTGTTTTTTGCGAAACAAACATGGCGACCACCTACACTAACAGCGCCACGTCGCCGGCATCGTCTTCAAGCGCTGCGCTGGCTCGCCTGCAGGCGACGAAAACCTCGGCCGGTGTTTCACCAATGAAGAGGACCTCTCTACCCTGCGAGAGGTTTCAGCAACGAGGCCATTTGGCGACGACTTGAAGTGGATGAAGTGGAAGTGGAAACTGAAGGGAGCGTACTGATATTATCACGCTATCTGCAACCTTGTTTGACAGGAGGCACAGCAAAGCGTTCCGCTCTAGCTCCGCTCCACCGAGCGACAGATCGCGAGCTAAATCTCCTTTCGTGCAACGCCTCGCTGACGTCTCCGCTCGCCCGCTTGCCCGTAAACCCGCTGAGCTATAACACTATGATAACACCGGCGGCGATCGCTGGTGTTTTTTTTTTTTTCTTTTTTGTCGTTCACCATGATAGCGCGTCTACTCGCTTCGACGCAGCCAGCGAGCGGTGGTAATTACGAGACAGACTCGTGGCTGCCTTGCGCCATGGGTCGTACAGCGGGACTGCTTTCGGGCAGCGAAACCGCAAAACGCGTACGCGTATTCCACCCTGTCCTACAGAGCACCGATGTAGGCGGCAAAAACGCTGACATAACAAAGTCGGGCCGCCCATATGTACACCGTTATCTGCAGAGCACGCAAGATGATCGCATTGCACGATTGCGATTTGACCAATGCAGTAACGAAGTGCGAGCACCGTCTGTGTAGCCAACCGAATACAGCACAACCGCACAACCTCTTTTGGCCGGCGCGCGAGATTGTGACGTCACTGCTTCCCTGCAGCCGCAATTTCTGGCACTGTGGCACGCGGCGGCAGTACGATAGTGCCCGGCACTTAATGCTTCTCTTGCTGTGTGCGTTCGTTTTAAAGTTTGCTACTGTCGCTTGTATTACGTGTTACGGATGTGTAGCCTTAACGTGCGATGCCGAACAAATGTGTGCTTGCCTGTTCTGCGAGATACATATGTGGAAGAAGATACTGGCCTTTTCACTTCTGAAAGATCAAAACACTTGGAAGAAATGCGCCCATGGTATTCCTCGGAAATATATTGCGCCGACGTCGTAGACACAGGTAAAGTTCTCTCTGCGGTGTAATGTATTTGTGCCCTGCCCTCGTTACAGATGCTGGTGTTATTACTCTAACCTATCTTGTCCTTAACGGGGCGCATGTAAGAGCAAGCGCAACATAACACAGCGGCGATGGTAGTGGTATAAACTGGCGGATAATGATTGAGAAAAGCGGTTCTAAGGCGAAGACAGGGAGTGTTCTGCAGGTCTTTTGATGCTCTTAAACTGTGTGTTGATGACTTTGCGATGGTGATGCCGCTTAAAAAGTGGCGAAGTGTGACAGTACATAACAATAAGTTTCGTTGTAGATGAACTTTAGGCTGCACCGCACGACGACGCTCACTCACTCTGTAATAACACAGTGAGGTTATCGTGGCCCTAAAAGCTCCTGTCAGAAATTTTTTTTCACGCTAGAGCTGCGAGTGTTTCCTAAACGCGTGGGGGTAAAGAAAGCTGTTAGGTCTCCGATATGTCTCCATATTCCATGCTGCTGTACTGACAAACTCCACACGAACATTTGACTGCACCGCAAATAAGCAAGCTTGTGTGTTTTGCGTGAGATGCAAGTGAGGAAAGCAGGAACAATAATACGTGTTGAAAAATAATCCCTGTTGTTTCCACCTTGAACCTCGTGATACGCGGAAATTACCGGATATCTGCTGTACTGCATAATGCTTGCCTTAATGCGGGCACGCTTGCATCGAGACACTGAATATATTATACTGAATTAGGCACTAAGTATATATATATATATATATATATATATATATATATATATATATATATATATATATATATATATATATATATATATAATCATTATCATACATATTGATTGTATGTGTTTGGATTCAGTAGAACAGTGCAGCATTACATTGGTCGCCTACACTAGTAAAGGTAGAAAACGTGAACATCTGGCTGAATGATGCCCATGCTCGGTAAAAAGCTTTTTCTCAGATCCCGCCCCCTAAACGTTTCGCGCCTACTGTGTTTGTCTGTACTATCGCGTTCAGTAGGCGTGCAGTACGCGGCCTAATCGCGCTTTCTATGTCGAGCTGGTCGCGCTGAGGGTGCGACACGTTTCAGCAGCGCACATCGGCACATTAATCCCTATGCTTTCGGTCTTCCGTTTTCTTCGGACGCGGGCACCAACATGTGCATATGCTATAGTATATAGTGAACCGATAATAAATCGACCCGCCGAGCAGAAGCTCCACTCCATGACGAAGCATGCTGCGCTAAACACGGGAAGTCGCCCTTTCTGCGGGGCCTATATGGCATGATCGCTTCATGATAGAGGCATGCCACATCCGAAGAAAGCGTACGATGAAAAAAACCCGGGGCTTGATGTGTATTGCTTGAATGGTTATGCCCTCCACATTTTTTACGAGCGCATTAGGCTGCATCGCATGTCGGATCGCATCGTCTAAAGCACATCGGATATTTGCGACGCCGCACAAAGCCTTCCAGCCACGATTCACGTATGGAAATCATAGTTAAAGCGCCAGAACGGCGTATTTTTAAAATTTCGTTGGATTTTGTTTGGTATTGCGGAGCTACGTTTAAATGTCTATTCTAACTTCGAATTCTATTCCAACTTCTAATTTATGCCAGTAAAATAAGTAACTGCTCACGTGGCTTGTCTGCCGAAAAAAGAAACACCTGGCGCTAAACGAAGCATATCGGAGCATCTGTCCACGTTACCTCGCCGATAATTGGTTCTAAAAGTCACTGTAACACCATCAGCAAAATATCAGAAAGCCGCGTCTGGAAAAGCTTGGAAGCACAAGTGAAAGCCTCTTGGTTGGAGGCGCAACGACGTGACTGACGTCATGCTACATGACCTGCAGGCCTGAAAATCTACTTAGGAGGTTATGTAACCTGCTTCAGCAGAAACACTGTAGCGAACCACCGAGGTGGCTCAGCATAGCTATCGTGTTGCGCTGCTGAGCCAATGGTAACGGCTGCAGTTTTGCCCCGCAGCAGCCACATTCCGATTGGCGCGAAATGCAAGAACTATCGCGTAGTTAGGTTTAGGCGAACGTTAGAGAACGCCCACGAGTCAAAGCTGTTAAGGAGTCATCCACTATGGCGTCTCTCATAGCCACAGTGTTGTCACGCTAAACTTCACGTATAAAAGATATTGCTGCGCGTATTGGAAGGCATATGAGGATGCGTAGGCTAACGGGGAGCCATGTCCCGGTCACCAGCACACTTGCAGTGCAGTCTTTGCTACATTAACAAGCACGTAGGGAGTGGACACACAGGCAGGCGACACGAAGCGTGAGGTGTTCATATTAACTGTACCCCTGTATTTTACATCGTTATACTGTGTACCGCAGTTTTAAGTCTCCTCATCGAGCCTACGCGATTTAACAGAATCATGCTGGTCAAAGAGTAGCGCAGCTGTCATATGTTCCCGCCTGAGAAAATTACGCCACCGCACCGCGCTGCCATTTGCACACTGTTGCGTTACCTCGATCTGCGCTGCTCACGAGATCATCTCCCTCATCACCGCCGCCTGTAGTTATGCCCCTGAATAACGCACGTAACCTAATATGCCTAATCAATTAAAGTAATTTTCATTTACAGCATCGGCTTGCAGAAGGTTGCACGAAGACCGGTACGAAGACCGGTGAAAATTTTCAGCTCAAGGTCGACTACACTGTTACAGACAATATTAAATTTTTTTCGCGCTTCGATAAGTCGTTTCAGTGGTTCACGCAGCGTCTTGTGTCTTGTGCTGTATGTTCATCTCCTCTGCCTGTTCGGGACAATCTCCACATGCATTTGGCTCTTGCCAAAATGCCTTGGCATCTCGGTCCTTCGATCCGAGACAATTAGAATTATTAGTATGATAGGAAATGTGCTAGGCTAATAGAACACTTTCCTCCCTAATTATAGCCACGACCTGGTGACATTGATAATGCACATAACCGACCAGATTACTTATGCAAGTGTGTGCAACTACTGCACTAAAGTACGTGTCTATGAGCTTAAGAAAATCTCCTCGACGTGCAGAGACGATCAGTATATTGTATGACATCTCTGGAACATAACGAATACTGGTGCTGACATAACTATTTGGCTGTATCGTACCATTCCATCCTCAGGAGCACAAGTATTCGACTAAAGCATCCGTCCACTTTATTTCTCATGTGTACATTCATATTAATTACTGCATAACTCCTGGAGTAACACGTACACTACTCACCTAAAACCACTGCAAACTATCCAGAACCAGGCAGTTAGAATAATCACGTCAAATCCACAAACCGGCAATGCTAAACCGTTACTACAAGCAAATAACATTGTAGACGTTGGCACCCTTGTCAAGCACAATCTTGCTACTTTTCTTTTCGAAATAATAAATGACAAAATCTCATTGTCACTAATTCCTCTATCATCTCTGACGAATACTAACTGAACATGTTTCGCGCTGCATAATAACTCCATTCTGCTGAAAATACACACTAATTATGGAAAAGTGAGCGTTCATTTTGCAGCCATATCATCACGTAATACATTAACATCTGCCATAAAACTCCAGAAAGACCACAGATATTGCCATGCATTCAAAATGTTCTTTTTGTCCGATATGTGTGTGACAGTGTACTCTATGAACCCAATTTTTGATTGACACCTGCCGCTCTTATGTACTTCAACGTGCTGATGAAGTTCTTTTTCAGTTCTTTCTTTTGTCTTTTTTCCATTTTTCTCCTCTTTTATGCTAGTTTTATCTAGTTTCACTGTGTCACTTACTGCCGACACATTGTTGTCTACTAAAATCTTCGTGTACTTATATCTGTATGTCCTTATTTATAATTTTTTGTAATTGTACTAATTCAGCTGCTGTTCTTGCCATTGTAACATTTATGCTAACACACGCAGTGTTTAAGATTTCAACTAAGATATCACTAAGGTGATATCTTAGTTGAAATCAAGAAAAAGAAATGGACATGGACAGGACACGTAATGAGGAGGGAAGATAACCGATGGTCATTAAGAGTTACGGAATGGATTCCAAGGGAAGGAAAGCGTAGCAGAGGGCGGCAGAAAGTTAGGTGGGCGGATGAAATTAAGAAGTTTGCAGGGACAACATGGCCACAATTAGCACATGACCGGGGTAGTTGGAGAAGTATGGGAGAGGCCTTTGCCCTGCAGTGGGCATATCCAGGCTGATGATGATGATGATGATGATGATGATGATGACGCAGTGTTCCACACGCGCGAGGTGACCACAACAAGATTAAAAGATGACACATACCGACAGTCGCGGTGCGCCATTCTTATCTGTATGGAGATGGGGCCATGACTATGAACTTCGAGAATCTTCCACCATTTAACTATACATCACTAACAAATAACAAGACTACAAAACGCCGCCGGTGGGTTCAACCGCTTGCAACAACTGAAACTACCCTACCTACGGCACGCTGTGTAATATATACGGACGCAGCGATTATCTCTAAAGGACAAATAGCCTTCTCAAGACCCGCACACCGAGCCCTTCGCAGCTATGCAAAGGACTTTTCAGACTCCTTATTATTTGAGCTGCAGGCTACAAACGATGCGATAGAAATTCTTGCCTACTTGCCTAACATCAACGAAGCCGACATGTAACTGGCAGCCTCGGCGCAGTTAAGCATCTCAAGCAAGTAGCGATAACGTTGCGTATTTGTGAGCTGATACACAACATTAACAATTCTACACTTGTGAACATTATTGTCAATTAGGTGCTTTTACATGGTCATGACCACAAAGACCTTGAGGACCACACTGCTGACTCTTTCTCGACACCTGTAGCCCCTCCTCTTTCCCTTCTCTCTGACCCCCCACTCTGTTTTCACGGCCAGAAAATCCATTATCCTGCATGGCACGCTTCCCTTAATCCCCCCGCGTGTCGTCTCCCTTCCCCATAATCTTTCTCGGGGGGAGGAGGTCTCCCTTCGAAGACTTCAGGCCGGGGCGTCCCTTTCGCCAACCATCACTTGTGCTTGGGGCCAACCATACGAAGACATTGGTTAGTGTCCGAAAGGGTCTGCTCCTGCGTCTGCAGCGGATACGCACCATCTACTTCGCACGTGCGCTGTAACAAAGACAATTCGAGAAATTGTACTTAAAGGTGTGAAATTGAGCAGTGATCAAACTGAAGACTATTAAAAATGGAGCATGGACAACGCATTTTATAAGTCGCTTTTGCAGTATCGTAATGAAACGGCCCTGTGTGCTTATATTTCGTTCCATACTGAAGCTATGCCGCGTGGCAACTCAAGCCGAGAAACAAAAAAAAAAAGGGGGGGGGGGGTTCCGTGACTGCCTACGGAGAAATTGCCCGCTGTTTCTTTTTTTTTTTTTCTCGCTGGGCAGCCTTTGCAGGAGCCAAAGTCTCCATGCACTACATTTCGGACAGGCACGCCACTGCGCCCTCTGGCGTCCACCGAAGAGGTGCGATGATGGATCTCGGCCAGCCGTGACCGTGGTGCCTCGGCCCTGCTGCCCGCCTCTCTCCCCGCCCCACGCCGCGCTGTTGGGCTGTTCCCACGCCTTTCATTACGCTTGCACGTAGTAAGCCCGCTGCTGCTGTGGACTGGCGTTTCTTTGCAAGTATTTCAGCTTATCTTGGACAGCGCTGATGAGCCGGGACCAGTCCTATAGGCACATTGTCTCTCTGCGCTTGTTTTTCCGCCTCAACTCGGTCACTGATCCTCTCACTTCGTCAAGCCCACTTTCGCGTTATAAGCGCTGTGCCAGAAGAGGCACACAACGAAGCGCGCTGGCAAGTCGTTAGCCGTCGACCGCTTAATATAGTGCAGTTGCCAATAAAAACGGTGTCATACGCTGGGACGTGTTTCTCCTGCTTGTTGGTGGTGAAGGAGAAAGCCATTGATGTCGCAGAGCGCGCATATTTTGGGAAAAATACGGATGGTGTTCATTGCATAGCGCCTGTTGTTATATAAGGCGTCGCTGCCTACCGCAGCGCCATGAGAAGGCGCGCGCTTGGAGCCGCCCAAGGGAGAGGAAAAAGAGAATGGAATAAACACAGAGGATGAGTAATGTCTCCATTCCTGTCGTACTGATTTATTATGCACGATATAACATAATTGGCGACGAGGATTTAACAACCCATCTGCTACCGGTTTGCCCTTCATCTGTGCCGTCGATTGCTGCATATCATCCTCTACGATGAGTATTTCGGGGCTACAACCGCCACCTCCGTTCCTGTCATCACCTGGAGACCCAGTCATCCCATGGGAGCAATGGATTCAAGCGTTCAAGAACTACATGGTGGCGTCGGGCGCCTGCGACCTACCTGCCATGCGTCGGAAGGCGATTCTGCTCAACTGCTTGGGCTTGGAAGGACAACGCATCTTCCACACTCTCACGTCGGAGGACGACCGGCGCTTTTTGGCTTCGAGCGCCACCGGAGGGACGTTGACGACTCCAGCCCCAGATGAGTTCGACTGCGCTGTTGCGACACTTGAAAGTCACTACAAGAGCTCTGTCAATGTCACCGCAGCGCGTCACCGTTTCCGTCGACGTGCACAAGCCCCAGGTGAGACTGCGCTCGATTACGTCACCGCGCTACGAGGTCTCGTAGCAGCGTGCAACTTCGGTGACTTGGCGGACGACATGATGCGCGACCAGCTTATAGAAAAAACTACTAGTGAATACTTGCGTGAACGTCTTTTACTGGAAGAGTCTCTTACGCTTTCTCGGGCCCTTACCATTGCGAGACAGCATGATCAGGCGACTAGAGAAGCAAGAGAACTTGCACGACATGAAGCACAAGTGCATCACGTTAAATACACAAACGCGTCAAATATGAGAGAAAAGCACTGTGGCACGTGCACGTGCTATAAGACGCCAACTGAAAGTCGTCGAGCTCTGAAAGAGCAAGAATGTTATCGTTGTGGCTCTTTGGACCATCTGGCGAATAGCCCTCACTGCAAAGCTAAGACACTTAAGTGTCGCAGATGTGGAAAGACTGGCCATCTGGAAAAGGTGTGCAAGTCCTCCCAAAAGTCTGAAAAGAAAATTCAGCATGTCACGGAAGGCGACGCAGATACAGCTGACACGGACGATCACATAAGTGTTTGTCACATCTGGAGTCGTAAGAAGGGAATTTATGCAGTGTTGGAAATTGAAGGAATTTCCGTGTCGTTCCTGATTGACACTGGATCATCAGTTTCAATCCTAGCCGAAGAACTTTACCGACGCCATTTCGATACTGTATTTCCTCTGATATCAACATCCGTCCAGCTCCTCGATTATTCTAAGTCAGCAATTCCTATAAAAGGATGTTTCATTGCTCCAGTTTCATTTCATGGACGATGCACTTCTGTCCTTCTGTACGTTGTGTCGGGAGGAACAACAATTCTGGGGTTAGATGGCATCGCGGCTCTGGATATGAAGATTCAAGGGTCACCTCTCAGGTGTCTGCTAATGACGCAAGAAACTCCTGTGCTCCCTCCTGAATTACGTTCCGAGTTCGAGCACTTGTTTGAAAAGCAGCTAGGAACTGTCAAAGGTTTCACTCACAAGGTCAGAGTTCGTGCATCTGTTCAACCAGTGGCCAGCAAACTAAGACGACTACCACTCGTCATTCGTGAGCAAGTCTCGGCAGAAGTACAAAAATTAGAAGCTGAGGACATCATTGAGCGCGTCGATTCTTCAGAGTGGGCCTCGCCAATTGTCGTAGCCAGAAAAAAGGATGGCTCGATTCGCATGTGCGTAGACCTACGAGAGCCAAACAAAGCTATAGTAGTGGACAGTTTTCCCCTGCCACAAACTGAGGAACTTTTGAACAGCTTGGCTGGTGCACAGCGATTCTCCAAGCTAGATTTAGCTTCTGCATACCATCAGTTACCACTAAGTCCAGAGAGTCGTGATCTTACGACGTTTATAACCCACGACGGACTATTTCGCTTTAAGAGGGTGTGCTTTGGACTGGCATCGGCACCGTCAGCGTTTCAGAAGATGATGCATATGATCCTCCAAGGGTGCAAATGCGTCTTGTTTTACATTGACGACATAATCGTGTACGGACGCTCCAGAGAGGATCACTTGGTCAATTTGCGCACTGTTTTGAAACGGCTCTCTGACGCTGGCCTCAGGCTCAACTATAAATGTGTTTTCGACGTCACAGAGTTGACTTTCCTAGGCCATGTTGTCAGCGCCAAAGGGTTATTCCCACTGATGTCATCTATCGAGGCGATAACCAAGGCACCATCACCTACAAATATTAATGAACTTCGCTCGCTGCTGGGACTCGCAGGCTTCTACTCGAAGTTCATCCCGCATTTTTCTGATGTTGTGGAGCCAATGCGTGCCTTGCTTCGCGGAAACGCGCCTTTCGCTTGGACTGCGGCAGCCCAAACCGGTTTGGAGCAGCTGAAAACATTGATAACATCTTGCGAAGTTCTTCACCTTTTTGATCCTCAGTTACCCGTGTACGTTACAACTGATGCCTCGGGATATGGATTAGGTGCTGTACTGCAGCAGAATAACGGAACATCACTGCAGACTGTCGCGTTCGCCTCACGCACTCTTCAACCGCATGAACGGTAGTACTCCGTCGGTGAACGTGAGGCCCTTGCCTGTGTCTGGGCCTGCGAGCACTGGCACGTTTACCTGTGGGGCCGACCTTTCATCTTGCGGACAGACCACGCTGCTTTGGTGACGCTCCTCTCAGCGAAAGGCACAGGTCACCGTCCGTTAAGGATTGCGCGCTGGTCATCCCGGTTGCTGTGCTACAACTACACCATGGAATACAGGAAGGGTAGCGAAAACGTCGTGGCTGACGCACTCTCCCGGCTGCCCGTACAGAGTTTCATCCATGATGCACCCGAAGAAGAATTTATATGTCTCTTGTCCCCAGTAGTTACCATGCAAGAGCTTCGAGAAGCAAGTGCCGCCGATCAGGCTATCTCTCAAGTTAAGCAGTTTCACACTACTTCTTGGCCTGACAAGAAATCTTTGTCAAAAGAGCTGCTACCTTACTTTCACGTGCGATCTGAACTCTCTGTTGTTAGCGACATTCTTTGCCGGGGTGACAGGATTGTCGTGCCTTTCGCTTTGACCCGCCGTCTTATGGATCTGGCTCATGAGTCACACCCAGGAATTAGTCGTACCAAATCTCGTCTTAGGGAGTCATATTGGTGGCCGTGCATGGATAATCACATTGAAGAACTTGTACGCACATGTGTAGCCTGCCAGTCATGTGACAAATCAGCACATACATCTGCAGCCCCAATGCAACCCGTCACTCTTCCTGAGAAAGCCTGGGACAAAGTTGCTATCGACATTGTGGGACCTTTCACGCAAGCTCCAACTGACTGTCGATTTGCCATTACGCTTATTGATTACTACAGCAAGTGGCCAGAGGTGACTTTCGTACGCGATGCGACCACGTCTACAGTGACCGAATTCCTACTTGAACTTTTCGCAAGAGAAGGATATCCACGTGGTATCGTATCCGATCATGGACCACAATTTTCTTCAGCGAATTTTGAAGATTTTCTCACAGAGCGCGGAATCACCCATTACAACTCTTCAGTGTATTACCTGCAAGCTAACGGTTTAGTGGAAAGATTTAACAGGGTATTAAAGTCCTATATTCAATTAGCCCTGTTAGAGCGTCGTGAGATAAGAACAGCGATGTTTGATTACCTACAAATATATCGCTGTACGCCTCATGCGACTACTGGTGTTGCACCCGCTATTCTTCTTCATGGACGCCAACCTCGCACCAGACTTGACATTGTGGGATTCCCTGACAACTGTTTCACCAATGACCCTTCAAAAGCACTACAACAGTTGAGAGAGCGCATCAAGAACAAGCAAATGACGTCGAAGCGCTACACCGATCAAAAACGCGGTGCCAAGGAACCCAACTTCGCCGTTGGTGACTACGTGCGGGTCAAATTACCTGCAGTTCATGGGAAGTTATCTTCACAGTTTTCTGCGCCCAAGAAAATTATTGGAAAGCGCGGACCCGCCTCCTACCTCTTGGAAGATGGGCGGGTGTGGAACGCTTCCAAATTAGCGGCCGTTCACCCTGAAGCTATCAGCAGAATGAAATTAGGTACCACGGCTGTCATGAACTGGTCACCGGCATCCGATCACTCAACTAGTGCGGCTGTAAACCATCCGTCACAACCTGGCACATCACGCGCAGATAATGCACCCCTGAATCCTGAACCACCTGCTGCAGGACACACGCAACAAGCTTCAGGTAATTTGCCAAGATGCGAAGAGCGCGTGAGGAGAAGCGCCCGCAACAAGAAGACACCAAAGAATCCACATCTACATCAGGAAGTAACGGACCCTTTTTGTTTTTTTTTTTTCACGAGGGGATATGTTATATAAGGCGTCGCTGCCTACCGCAGCGCCATGAGAAGGCGCGCGCTTGGAGCCGCCCAAGGGAGAGGAAAAAGAGAATGGAATAAACACACAGGATGAGTAATGTCTCCATTCCTGTCGTACTGATTTAATATGCACGATATAACACCTGTCAGGTTCAGCTGTTTGTTGTATTGGATGTTTCCTAGGGATATCGAGCAAATCTCGAACGCCGCGTTCTCGTGGATGAGGTTGTGCTCTTCTGTAAATATTTCAGGAGTTGTGAAAGCGACTTTATACGTCTTCTGCTGTTCGAATATAGCAGGACTTGACCAAAATTGGAGTAATCATTATACCTCAGCACAAAGAGCACACAAGGGCATAATCACTTGTTCGTGTATACGCATGACAGCCGTGAAGGAATATGCAACAAAAGGACCTTCCAGATACGCACCTGCAACATCTTGTGCTCCCCGAAGGACCAGTTATAGCCCGCAAAGAAACCTCACGTCTCCTTATCGCATTCTTAAGAGAGACTGGTCTGGTGGACATGAGATGAAACATCACAGTGCTTCTATAAGAGACGCTTAAGCGGGGCAACTGCCGGCGTTGATCGTCAGCCTAAACCCGGCCGCCCGTTGCTACAGCTCACCACCACCACCACCACCACCACCACCACCACCACCACCACTGTGTGCGGTGTAACACAGTGTTGCAGACGATACCACGATACTTGCTACGCGCTCTCTCTTGATAACTGCCGGTTAAAAGTCGATTTTGCTGCGCTATAAAAAGCCCATGCTTTTGAGAATGTACAAACGTTCTCAACAGTAATCCGGACAAGCTATACGTGTTCCAATGTAACTAGTTCGGAACTAGCGTAATGTAAGAAACGTGCCCCACTGAAGTGCGATCATGACAGCGAAACAGTTGCGCTTATATGACTCCTAACTTCTGACGTGTTTCCAGCGTAATTGCACGACAGCCCCGCATTCTGTTTGCCCTTACTTCCACGTTCGTGCAGGTGTAGTCCAAAATAAAAAAGCCCACGTGGTTAAAATAAAGCTCTGCAGCACGTGCCTGTGTTGAGAAAGTTAAAGAACAGGAATGATGGCAAATATTTCAGCTGTGCTGTAGCATACTCAAAGGTGGTTAAAATGTGATGAACATACATGAACGCAAAGTGACTATCATGGGCCACATTTCGGTGGGCAGGTTCCAACTCTACCGAAATCAGATATAAGCAGTTTCATTGTAGCATGGAATAACCAAACGTAATGGTAGAGGAGGAGAGGGTGTACCCGCCAGAGGAAGCTATTCAAATTGACGGACTGGGACAAGTTCCGAAAGCAGCGAGTCGAACAGAGAGGTGAGGAGAGCATCGATGATATTCGAGGCATGGGTGAAGACGCTCAAAGACGACATGAACAAGGCGGCACAGACGATCGCACCCGAAGTCCAGGTTGACAAGATCGACAGCCGACTAGCCCACCTCTGGGAAGCGAAGACATCACTACACGCCAGATGGAAGAAGCAAAGGCACAACCGAAAGCTTCGTAAAAAGATCGCACACATTAATTGTCAGCTAGAAGAACATTGCCGGACCTTAAGGCGCCAACAGTGGTATGACATCTGCAACGCAGTCGATGGGCTGCTCCACAATGGCAGCACGTGGTGTCTCCTTCGTCACCTCTTGGGGCAAACGCAGAGCAAGTCTGCTCAGCGAGCAAACCTGCAACGCCTTTTGGACAAGGAACTGGCTGCCACGAGTGATCAACAGCTCGTGACACGCCTGCTAGACAAATACTACCCTCAACGACTCGATGTTCAACGCGGAGATTACACTGGAGATACAAATGTGACACTCGATGAAGAATTTCACGAGTCAGAGATCCGCGCAGCTCTCCACGACCTTAATGGCAAATCAGCACCTGGTCCCTACAAGGTTACGAACAAGACTCTACGAAACCTTGATGGTGCGTCGATAACCGCTCTTACGGCATAGGTCAACAAATGCTGGCGAGCAGGTCGCATTCCAGTGGCGTGGAAACGTTCTTAGGCAGTCCTGATACCGAAGCCAGGCAAGCCGTCCAACCTCGATCACTTGCGGCCCATTTCCCTCACATCCTGCGTTGGCAAGGTAATGGAGCACATGCGCCTCTCCCGCATCAACCGCCACCTCGAGGACTCTACCACCTGATTATCAACGACCCAACTAGAGGCAACCGGGCCATCCATCTGGAAAAAACATTTGACAATGTAGCAAATGCAGCAATCCTGAGCCGAATAAACAAGCTCAACATGGGCGAGCGAAGCTAAACCTACATCAGAGACTTCCTGTCGTGCCGCACAGTCAACCTCGTGGTCGACAGAATGACATCCGACCAATATGCACTAGGAAGCACCGGCACTCCTCAAGGTTCAGTGATATCCCGGCTGCTTTTCAACCTCGTCATGCTGGTTCTCCCGGCCTACCTCGACGAGATCGACGACCTCCATCACTCCTTGTGTGTAGATGACATCACCCTGTGGATCTATAAGGACAGTCACGGTCAGATAGAAGAAACCTTACAAGCAGTGGTCTCTGCAGTTGAAGCCTACCTCCAAGACACAGGTCTACGACTATCTCCACTCAAATCGGAGCTGCTCGTCCACCACCCGCGCCGCCAGCCCAAGCCTACATCCGTATCGCGCCAATGTGACGAAATAATTCTCTATACGCAAGACGGCTCCTGTATTCCCCGAGCCCCGAAGACACGCATCCTCAGCATGCATATAGCAGCCAACGAGTCAAACATGGAAGCTATCCGCAAAATCGAAGGCCAGGTCACAGCGGCTACCCGCCTGATCAGATGCATTACAAACAAGCACATGGGCATGAAGGAGGACAGCGTCATGCCCCTCATACAATCTTTCGCAATCAGTCACATTGCTTATGTGGCTGCCTCACAACTGGCATGGAAAGATTGCGTTTGCACAGAAACTCCGAAGACGATAAGGCATCTGTGGCTCATTTGACTACTCGGTGGGCGAAAACCCGTATGTGATCCCGCCAGGACCACGAACACATGCTGTAAATGCGAGTTCAGAATGAGTGCTCAGCAACGATTCCCTATGGTGACAGGGTGATGTACAGTAACGTGCTAGATGGTGAGGCCGATTGAATGTGTGTTTGACATGAGTTGATTCTTTCTTCGCGCGAATGTTGAGCACAGTTCTTGCGAAAGCGGGTGAGAAACCTAACGAGCTTCCCCCAAAAAGCCAAATTTTAAGACAAAAGGTGCAAAAAATTAGTAAAAGAAATTTAAATATAAGCTCGCAACGACAGCTGGTTGCGGGTGGTGCGAAAGAACGAGCTATTGGACGCCATTGAGAAATATGGCGCCTGACTCCATGTATTCGCAATTGAAACCTATGAGCTATGGCTTATATATCTTTATTTATGTTTATTTTAAAATGCCTCAGAGGCATTGTAGCATTCAATAAGGCGGGCAGTACATACAAGATACATGGAATATATCACATGACATCCATAAAACTGTAGCAGTGCACACAATACAACCGTAACTACAACCGAGGTGTAAACGTACTACTTAGTTATGGATTCACTAGTAAAAAACAATGTAATAACAAGGAATGAATCACACAAAATATTTCGAATTGAGTCGAGTAACTAACAAGAGGAGAGTGTCAAGCAACAAGACCAGGTATGCGGCCCCCGCCACATACCCTTGCGAAGGCTACCCTGGCCGCGGGCTTGTGTGGTATGCGGCTGCTGCTGCTGTTTGCTGTTCGTCTTCCCCCTTCGGCATACACGGGCCAGGTGCCCAGTTTTCCCGCACGTAAAGCATTGTGCTTGAGAGAACTGGCACTGTGAGGGGGAGTGGGCACCACCACAGCGACCGCAGGTACTGCCCGTTGTCGCCAACTCCTTGACCGCCGCTTCCGCCGACGGTGAGCCAGTCGCACGGGAAATCTCGCCGGCGTCCTTGGCGGCAGCTTCCATTGACAGCGCTGCCTTCACGGCGTCGTCCAGCGAGGGGTCGGGAAGCTCCAGGAGTCGCGTCTGCATGGCGGGGTTGTTGATTCCGCAGACGACACGGTCCTGGAGCAGCGAGTCCAGTTGGTCCCCGAAGGCGCAGGCACTCGCTAACCCTTGTAGCGCAGTAACGAATTGCCCGAGGGTCACTTCTTCCCGGCGGCTGCGGTTGTTGACGCGGAAACGCTCCATTAGTGTGGACGGTGCTGGGTTGAAATGTGAGCGCAATATGGCGAGCAGCTCACCCAGCGTCTTAACGTGCGACGTGGCTGGCTTGAGAAAGTCGAGCAAGAGGCTGAAGACGCGGGTCCCGCAGCTGGCCAGGGAAATGTCCCGCTGTTTGCCCTCGGGTGTGTCGTTTGCCGGAAAGAACACGTGGACTTGCTCCTCGTAAATTTGCCAGGCGGACCCATCTCCTTCGAACGGCTCGAGCCTTCCGTACAGCGGCATGGCGGCAGCAACGGGGGGCGGTGTTTCGCCGCTCTCGGCGGCGTGGGACGATCCGTGGGTACTCGTCGCCATCCTCGTCGCCAGTGTCACGATCCACCTGGGCTCGTGAACAAGGGAGGGCTCGAGGCACCCTCCGATAGATAAACGCTCCGCAGCGTGGTGGTGCTGAACGATGACTGACCGCCGAGCAGCCGTGCTCGTCGGTGTTTATTGTGGTGTGGAGACCAATGTTGCCTGCCGAGCTTAGCAGGACACCGAGCCTGGCGGCGAATCAAGATTATGCCTGAGGGGGCGTCACGTGTTTGTTGCAAACAGTAATGAACGCATGAATTAAACACATTAAATCACACACCTAATAAAGCACATGCTTATTATAATATGTGACATTATAGCTTTACCAACAGAAAACATGTAGTAAGACCACTAGTACAAAAACTACCGGCAATAGGATAAAATCTTGCCAAAAATAAAGCAATGGGAAGTAACGCGAACAGAATAATAACACGCAAGGCACTTGAAAAGAGAGTATCGTGTTTTGTAGAACACAGGTCATTACCAATGTAGACAGTGTTTTAGTGGTTAATTGAATGAATCAATAAATCAGCACTTCAGAAATATTTCATATAGTATATTAAACTTGGCTTTGTCTAAGTGTTTATGTTTATATAGAATAAATAGAAGGTTATGATTCAAAGCCCGGTGTTTCTAGTCGATACGAAAACGTGGTACGAACTACCCTCCCACGTTACGAGTACAGATATCACAACTGTTGCGCTGCAGAAATGCAGTAGTCTGAATGGTGCGTTTCAATGCAAAAGAGCAGATGTAGAATGAACGCAGGATGCTCAATTCATACATATTGACTTGTTAACTCGTTTATCTTTCAGAGGTGAGCGCTTTTACCGGCTAAGAAATGTTATCGCTCAGTGCAGGACGCGCGTACATGATGGGTAGTTTCTATAATGTTATCGATGCTTCTATCCGCTGTTTGTTGTCGCCAAACCTTGTGTAATCTGATTTCATGTATGCGCGACGCCAATGGTGTAGAAGTTTCTGGAAGACACGCGAGCACGAGCGATTACTCAGGAAAGTTTGATGGTTCATGTATAAAAGCTGACGCGCTTGACCCGCTGAACAGATTTCGACGATCGCTGACAGTGTTCGCCGCTGTCGCCGTTCTTTAAGCGTAGTCTCTTTTTCTGGGCACAGGTCCGCCCAGTAAAAGTTAGTTCCGGCTTTCACAGTATTGCTACTGTATTCATTACGATCACTACCACGTGACATTTGCTGGACGTGCTTTGCGTTCCTGTACAGGACTCCCCCACAAAGCCGTTATTGAAGCGCGAACGCGGAGGACAACACCAAAGTCGCCAAGAACCAGTGAGGTAGCAACAGGCTGCAAGGACTGGCCCACGAGCACGGACGTTTGCCTGAGACGACCAGGAAGATCGTCATCAAGTCATCCCCAATGGCAGGCCAGGCGTCCCCCATCATGCTACAGCAGCCCAGGGTTCAACATTCGAATATCCGGAAAGCTGGCTTGATACATACGAGAAGGTCGCTACGTTTAACTACTAGAGTAGTGACGACAAGCTACGCCATGTCTTTTTCGCAATGGAAGATGCCGCCAAGACGTGGTTCGAGAAGCCACCTTAATGACGTGGGATCTGTTCCGCACCGGTTTCCTGCAGATATTTACAAGCGTCGTGCGAACAGAGCGAGCTTAAGCTCTACTAGACACCCGAGTGCAGCTACCTAATGAGAACGTTGCCATCATTACGCGAGAAATGAGCCATCTGTTCCGTCACGCCGACCCGGAAATGCCCGAGGAGAGGAAAGTCTGCCTGCTCATGCGTGATGTGAACGAAGAAATTTTCGGCGAAATGATACGAAGCCCACTGAAAACCGTCGACGAGTTTCTTCGGGAGGCCACGAGCATCGAGAAGACACTAGAAATTCAGAACCAGCAATTCCACCGCCCCACGAGCTTACCAAAGTACCCCGGAGTTCAATCACTGGCCACCAACGACCTGCGCGAGACTATCAGAACGGTCGTGCGGGAGGAGCTTCAGAAGCTGTTCTCTTCATTGCATACACAACTGGCTTCGATTGCCGACGTCGTACGCGAGGGTTTGCCTTTAACGCACCGCGAGCACAGCTTGGCGAACGACCTCGCGATATCGCCGACTACTTCGCCGCCACTAAGTGGAGCCTTCGACGACCATCCCGTTATCCGTCACCAGGCCGCTACCTGTCGCAGCAGTGCCGTCCATACACTGGCCCAGGCCGGGGCCGGTCTGTGAGCCCGTATCCGCAAAACTAAAAGGAGCAACCGATGGCGGTGCGGTTGCTGTTCATCGAACTGACGAAAATACTCCGCCGCCTACGAAGACTCCGATGAGACTACCTCGACGACATAACAACGACACGCCGTCGTCCCAACGAAGTCTGGAAGCAAAGAATACGCCGACGAAGAGAACCTGACGGCGCCACGCAGTCAACGCCTTAGTAGACGCAGGAGCCGATGACCCCGTCATGAGTGGACCCATCGCCGCCCCGTTGAAGAAAGTTGAGACTGCATGGGAAGTCCTGCAAATTCGGACCGCTGGAGGGCACCTCATAACGCCGACTGGAATCTCCACGGCAAGAATTGTCATTCATGGCCGGACTTAGCCTGTCACGTTCGTTTCCTCCAACTGTATGCACGATACGTCATTCTCGGCCTGTACTTCCTAAACCAACACGGCGCCATCATCGGACTGAAGTCGAAGTCAATAACGCTGTCGGAAGATCGAGCGATACCGCCGGAGAGCTCTCGTAGTCACCACGCCTTGAGTGTGCTCGAAGATCAGGTGAGCATCCCGCCTCACTCCAGCATTCATAGTAAGAAGGGTTGAAATCTGCGCCAGTTGGTACATACTTGCACGAAAAAAACAGTCAAAAACACAAAGGACAAGAGGAGAGGCTTACACCACAACGACTGGACTCAGTTGATAGTCCAGTCGTTGTGGTGTGAGCCTCTCCTCTTGTCCTTTGTGTTTTTGACTGGTTTTTTCGTTCACATACATTCATAGTAAGGTTCGTCACAGCGCAACACACGACAAAGACAAAAGAAGGTATAAAACAACGACACGGCTCTGACTTTAACGTAGTTTCTAGTAAAATCAAGGCAACACATGAATGAACAAAGGCTGGCTCTGGGATATTTTCTACAATGGATCATGTTCTTGTCATTATTGATATAAGTGGGAAATCTGCGGTGCACATTCAACCTCCCCATAAATTTTATAGATTATGAAGAAATCATTTCATTCCGTACAGATGCCAGCAGTCAAGTAGTTATTGTGTAATTAAGGAGTACAGGAGGCATACGTAAATAGCTAGGTAAATATCTACAATGATTCCACAGCTACATGGCTTCCACACAAGTACAAATTACCTTTCAACAAAGAGCCAGGCGAGGAGACACAATCTCTTCAAAGCGGTTACTGCATGCTTGAAGAAATATTGAAGCTGTGAGACTGTGAAGGTTTAGGAGTGTGGGTCAACGCCGCATGTCTCACAACCTTCGGTTTGGAGATGACATTTTCCTGTTCAACAAAACTGCGGATGAATCACAACAAAGGGTTGAGAACCTTAACCAAGAAAGCGTAAAAGTATTGTAGGTTATTATGCAGATGACCGAGGTAATGTGCAATAGCTTGGCAAGGGAATAAAATTCATGATCGCGACTCAGCCTCTAGAGTCTGTGCCGGAGTACGTTCATCTCGAACAATTACTTCCAAGAATACCTTGATCTTGAAAACTTAATTTACAGAACAAGTGTGGAATAGAGTGTATACGGCAGGCAGTACTAGATCCTTACTGGAAACTTACCACTGTCGTTAAAAAAAGTGTACAATCTTTGCAGTCTAATGGTGCTAACGTCTTGGGCAGAAACTTGTACTTCAACAATGAAGCCCGAGAGCAAGTTAAGGGCCGCGCACAGAGCAATGGAATGAAAAATGTTAGGCGTAATGGTAAGATAAATTAACAGAACCGACGAAATAGGTGTGTATCAGAGACCAAATGGTGATAGCCGATATTCTAGTTGATGTATTAAAAAAAGGCTGTGTAAGTACGCCAGTAGTTGGCGAGTAAAATGCTAATATGAAAATTACAGCGCCTGTGTGGCATGTATGCTACAATAGCTATTGTTTGCGTGTACATATTTATTATGGTGACTGGTAGCTCGCCAAAAGAACGACGGTGCTAGAGCACTGCGCGGGTCCGGTCCAAGCCGCACGCTTGGCCGTGGCCCAGCCCTTGGGCCGTGCCGTGCCATGCAAAGCGTTTTTCGGTGGGCCCGGGACTCACTCGGGCCTGCTCATTAATAGGCCGAAGTCGTGCCTTTCAAGAAACGCAACCATTATGCATTACATGGACCAAAGCATTCTGTGCAAAGCTGAAGTGACGCGTGGAAAAAGCTGGCTCTTAGTATACGTTAGTAGAGAAAAAAGAAAAACAGTGTAAGTTCTTTTTTTTTTTCACTTTCACTATAATGAGCCTTGTTTCTGCGCATGTAAAAATTAATTATCCGAAAACCCTCTCTTGAAACAACTTCCCTGTTACCGCCTTTGCGATTGCACTATTACAACTCTCGATGCTAATATATTATTTTAGCGCTAACGCAAGGGGCGTCCCTTTCTACTTATGCGTTTATTTGATGCTGTAGGCTTGTCAATGGCGTCGACATTTTATTAAGCCTGTTTAACATGATGCGATTTTCACCGCACACCGGTTGCACCGGTTGGTTGCACAGTCGCACCGTCGCAGCGATCGCTGTGATTTTCCGTCGAAAATGCGCCAAGATCTGCAAAGCGGTTTCTTTTCTGAAGTGGCGTCTCGCGCAACGAGTGCTAAGCGTGGACACGTTTTCGGTGCACTTATGAAGGGATAATAAAAAAACTTGTACTGCAGATTCCATACTCCCATTTTTATGCGTTCGTTGCCACGCTACGCAGCAAATGAAGTGCATTTTCAAGTTTGCTTCGTACACCTTTGCGAGTTGACAATACTACGCGGTGTTGGATATCCACGAGATGATATGGCCTCTTGGGCTCGTCATAATTTTCTTTTCTTGAGTAGTATAGAAAAAATGTATGTACGGAGAAGTTTAAATAATTTAAATCTTGACAAAGGCAAGTGAGAAGAGACTACCCGAAGTTTCAACGTTGTGCTGAACGCGACCGTTTAGTTGCCTCCTTTTCTTGTCGCTTTTAGAGCGGGAATTTCACGATGCCTCTTGAAAGGTTATGTTACTTTACTTAATAAATCGGACATGACAAATGTGCAGGCCATTGTAATGAATTTTCTGTGATAGCATTAACTCCGTGGCTTGAATTAACAGCGTCGTCAATTGGTTTTCGAATATTTGATGCACGTTAAATTACATCTCGTCTCTGATGGGGAATTCTTTTTCCAGCACCAAAACCAATATTTTGTTCAGTAAGTTGCGGAATTTGTATCCTTACTGCGCCTGTATTACTTGCTTTAAACGGTAATTAACCCAAGCGTAAGTAAATTATTCGCTTGCTAGAGTGGCGCAGTGACAACTCACCCTCCTGCATCGTCATGTAATACTCGTTCAACAATGCGAAAAGCAGGCAAACAGCCTGTTCATGTGTAGAAAAAGCCGTAGATGACACATTAGAGAAAATTAACTTAAAACTGTGCAGTGAGGTCAGCCAGCTGCATCCTTTCCGGTGCATATTTGAATATTTTAAGTATAAACAGTTCTCGCACGTCCACAGCTAATCAATTGTACAGAAACATCAATGCCTTAAACGCTTCTAATAACAGTGTCTAATGTGTCTGTGACCACATATCTTAGTGTGTGAACCCATATAAGGATATTCTCTGTCATTAAGACCTTTATAATTATTGAAGTACCCTGGTACTTCGAAGAACATATCACCTTCAGAATTTAAAATAAATTCCTGCATTTCGAGTATACACGCTGATGTAGCAGCGGTGGCTACTTCGCGCTCTCAACTGAGTGCCGGAAGCACAGGTTTGGGCAGAATTGTCTGAAGCATTCTCGCAACCTAGTGAGGCGTATGAGCGCGGAGGCACGAAGTGACTCCCAACTCTTTGTCGCTCTTGACATTGCCGTCACTGCGGATACTCGGCGAGCGAGCCGAGCATTTTAATCCTCCACAACTTGAACCCCCTGCTATACATCTCAGCAATCCCAACGACTCTGCTTCGGGCCAAAGCACAGACGCTTGCATTGCTTGGGTGTCAATACGCCCATTTTAAAGCGACAGCTTTCTTTGGCTACTTCGCCCGATCTGGATGAGTGTTGACCACTCTGGCGCTGCATGAACCGGTAGGATAGTTAAGAGAGTAGAAAGATTGCCCAGGTGCTGAGTAGGATGATATAAAGGTTCTTGACTGGTAGCTGTGCGTACCGTCGATGAAACGCATTAGGTGACGAAAAATTGGAGGACGCTTAAGCTTCGCCTTCAATAGCGGAACGCCACAGCGTTCTCGTCGACCCGCCAAGGGGTGTAAGAAAATCCACTACGGCGCAGCGATCACTTATGAGGCGCGCCACATCGGACTTTGCCCCCACAAATCACGCGGTGAGCATCGAGCAACGCAGCGTTCGGTGCGGCAACGAAACGTGCGCCTGAGCAAGGGGAACGAAACGAAGAACTCGGTGTCTCGGAACGTCGTGATCGGCACGGACAACCGGGCCGCGACGCGCCTCGCACCGGTCCCCGCACAGCGTCAATGCGTGCGTGGCGCGCCACCTGTCGTGGCAGCACCGTACATTGTGAGGCAGGGGGTCTTCTGTGTTTGCCGCAAGATGGCTCTGCGTGTGCGGAAAGCGCAGAAGAAACGTAGCGGAAGCGTACTTCGCTACGCGTTTAACGGCGACTTCTGTAATGTACATGCTCATAATTACCGATATACACAGCAGCATAACTTTCTACGGCACGTTTGTAAGTCAACACCGCATTCACGAGAGGCGTTTTTGTCCCACTTTGAACAATCGAACTCATGGCTGAGTGGTAGCGTCTCCGCCTCACACTCCGGAGACCCTGGTTCAATTCCCACCCAGCCCAACTTGCAAGTTGTTTTTATTTATGAATTGCCTTCCGGGATTTTTCGCTCACGGCCGACGCCAACGACACCGGCTTTTCTGCGACATGAGCTCCTTAACACTATCGCGTTAAAATGTGCGTTAAAATGTGTGAAGAATAAGAATGGGCTGGCGTGCGTTTGGCAGGCATTCTCAGATCATGAACAGCAGGTTGCCATTATCCCTCAAGAGAAAAGTGTATAACAGCTGTGTCTTACCAGTACTTACGTACGGGGCAGAAACCTGGAGGCTTACGAAAAGGGTTCTACTTAAATTGAGGACGACGCAACGAGCTATGGAAAGAAGAATGATAGGTGTAACGTTAAGGGATAAGAAAAGAGCAGATTGGGTGAGAGAACAAACGCGAGTTCATGATATCTTAGTTGAAATGAAGGAAAAGAAATGGGCATGGGCAGGACACGTAATGAGGAGGGAAGATAACCGATGGTCATTAAGAGTTACGGAATGGATTCCAAGGGAAGGGAAGCGTTGCAGGGGGCGTCAGAAAGTTAGGTGGGCGGATGAGATTAAGAAGTTTGCAGGGACAACATGGCCACAATTAGTACATGACCGGGGTAGTTGGAGAAGTACGGGAGAGGCCTTTGCCCTGCAGTGGGCGTAACCAGGTTGATGATGATGATGATGTTGAAATGTGCACTTGCCTTGTCCTAGGCCTTCTACCACCTAGCACTCGTTTTGCTGATAGTTACTGCAACAAAGTTGCAGCCAGGTTAAAACCGACAGCAGAGCTTGATAATTAGAATAAAAGGGGATGCTCTGATTACAAACAAAATATCTGCCTCCAGTCCCCAGGGTTGATGTGGATGTACTGCGATGCTGTTCCCGGTGCTAGACAAGCACCTCCTCCACAAGCGACGAATTTCACGCACGCTCGCACGTGTGTGGAAGTGCAGTGTATATCCTCATTGCTCCAGGCGCTGCGCCAAGCGCAAGTACCTTATAAAGCTAACTGAATTTTTAAAAGTAAATTGCGTCAGAAAATTTCTAAACTGCGACTTACACACAAGCTACAGACAGAATCACTTGGGTTTGGAATTCTAATATACGAAAGGAGGAGGAGGAGGAGGAGGAAAAACATTCGGGTTGCTCTAAATTGATTAATTTTCGCGGAAAACATACTTCTGTTACGCGGAAACTCAAATATTTTACAGCTGGCGTTCTAGGTCTGTCTGAGTAGCCGCGGCCACTGGGTGGTTGTACTGGTTTTGGAGTGTGTTTCTCAAGATGTGAATTCGGGTCGCACCACACGCTGTGCGATGAATTCCACGCGCAACACGTCCAGGCATCAAGGACCGATACTTCGTGTGCACATCTACGACACGCTTTCACGGACTTGTGCGGAAGTGCATCGTCATCATTCTTCTAGCCTCTGCTTCATGCGCGAGTTCGTTATTGAACTAAGTAAACTTCACATATTTCGTCAGAAGATTCGTTATGTACGACTTACACACAAGCTGCACACAGGATAGCTTCGGATTGTGATTCGGTTATACCAGAAACAGAACATTGTTACTCGGAAACTCAGATACAAAGCGCATTTGCAGCTACCGTTTCAGGTTTGTCCTAGTGGCTGTGGTCACTAGGTGGCGGTACTGTATTTGGTGACACTGAACCAGCCAAAAAAATAAAGAAAGGTCCAACCAACTAGAGTCTAACAACTTCATTGTAATATATACTACGCCATGGTGTCATCTAGAATTGTTTTTGGCAGCGAGATCGAGGCTCCATGTGTCTGCTTATGGGCTGATAATGTTGCGTGATTTCCAATTTTTAGGGCGTGCGCGTGGATACAAACTGTCCAGCGAGTCTGGAAAACTTCAGTATATACATACAAGGAAAGAGAAATTCTGGGGTAAAGTAACCTGCTTAATGTTTATAAATACATAATGGAGATTATAAAATGGAGCGCGAAGATATTTAAGCGAAGAAAGATCCAGATACGTTGAGCTGCACCTGCGCAATTCGGCTGCAGATTCACGTCTACAGCACGGGCCAGGGCACCCGTGAACAAAAATCCACGTAAGTCTGCCGTTTTGAGCAACATTCGATACGTTCTAATGAGGCATGCAGGTGACCGTTACACTTCCCTGAACATTAAGAAAAGGGCAAAGTCATGACAAAAAAGAAGAAAACAGGGAAAATCTGTGTTTCCTTTGAAATTTTTTGAATCAGATTTGTGTGCGTGTGCGTGTGCGTGCGTGCGTGCGTGCGTGTGTGTGTGTGTGTGTTTTGACTGGAATAGCAATATAGTACCTTTAAACCGCAGCTGTAAAGCATGGTCAGTAAGGTGTGGCAACTTGGCCAACGTCTCTAACATATTGTTCAGAGGTTACGCGGCAATGAAAAACAAAATAATAATGACAAACATTTATAGGAAGAAACCTCTCTATATGAATAAAATAAGAGTAACATTTATTTATAGCAGACCAAAGAGCTGTAGCTTCCTCCGGCCTCCTACTATGCCCAGAAGGGCCTGGCGGGGCCACAGCGCATGAACTCGCCCACTCTAGGGCATGGCTGTCAACTGTGGAAGGGTGCACATCATAAATGTTTGATCTGCGTGCTAAAATTAATCCATGCACGTCTACGAGCAAGGCCATCGAACAAAGCCATCTTAGACATTGCGGTACTTGTATCCACATTTCATGCGAATCCGTACCACTTGCACCATAAAGAGAGAGTAAGCGTCATTGATAGGCATAGGACCAGTCATGCAAATATGATGGCTATACCCGCTCACAGGATTCGATTACTACCGCTTAGTAGATATGGCAAGGATTCGGGCAAACCCGACGCTTCATCAAGCCCAATGCAAATAATCGGAATTCGTCATTATCTACAAGACTCAAGAACTTCCATAATGCCAGTTGTAACTGTAATTCAAGAGCAGTTATATACACGACTCGCTTCACAATTACCAGGCAGCACTTCAGTCTTTAACTTCGGCATTCTGTCGTGCATCGCACGAGAGACGAGTCGCCCGCGTCTGCCTATCCATATCGTTGCTGGTTGACAAGGGACGCAGATCGTTTTTTTTTTTTTTTTTACTGGATACCGAACCATTGGAAGTGACAACAAACGAGCGCGTGAATTAGGGCGGCAGGTGAGCACGCAATGGTTTTCATTGTTTTTGGAGTCAAGCGTTGTGAACAATACTGCGAGTACTTTGCGGCACTGGCGCGCGACAAAACAAAGATAGCAGTTCCCTCCGATAGGCGAAGCATAGATAATGAGGGCAAGGTTTACCGCTGCTATCACTGCCATAATCAGTAAAAAGAATGTGCAGCGATGCGGTCGGTGGTGGCACCGCTGGCATACTGCCTCTATCGCAAGAATAAAGTTTCACCTAAAATAGATTCGAACACGTTAGGTTCCTTGTGCATAACTGCTGGAGAATGTACCTGTGAGCGTGATGAAGATCAACGAACACGAAGCAAAGACTGGACACGTCAATGGAGCCACAGAGGATTAACAGTGCTAAAATAGATAGTCGTTAAAGGCCTTCAGGTTCGCTCTGGCTAGTCTGCAATTTTAGTATGATTTTCTAGTTAGCACATTGCCCAAACTTGACGCATTTATTTTACAATTACTTTCTCTTCATCTTCGTTTATAGTCTTTAATCTGAAATCTGTATGGAAAATAAATGTTTGCCTCAATCCGACGCTGAGTTTTCGCTAATACTTTTAACCCCATAAGTATATTATAGCGGCTGGGGGGTAGCGTTTAGGCCAGCAATTCAACCCGCACATTGATGTGTCCGTCTGGTTGTAGGAATAAAAAGGGTTTATTTAGTACTACTGATGCTTTCTCCAGATACCGCAGCCCACTCGAGGTATGGGTATATTAAACGTCTCTGTTCACTCCCGCACCTTAGGTCTCCCTATTTAAAACAGTCGCCTTCCATAGGAGACTACAGTAGGGAGTCTGATTACTCTATCTCGGCCAATTACAAACGTAGAATCGTTGGATTATTCAAGGGGCTAAGATATCAATATCCCCCACCACATGAAGCATTAACAAAGGAGGAGGCCGCAGGATGGCGGAGACTGCAAACGGGCTCTTTACCAAACTTACACATACTAAGTAGGATGTTCCCCACGCAGTATAGCGCAACCTGTCCGTGGTGTGGAGCTAAACCAACATTATACCACATTACATGGGAGTGTACAAGAAACCAGGGATTCCACAAACACAAAACACCAAGTGCGGAGCAATGGGAGAGCTGGCTCACCAGCCGCGAGCTAGAGCTCAAAGAGCTCTAATAGCGCACGCGTGCGAGGCGGCCCGGCTCAGTGGAGCCCTGGACTAGGGGCCCATCCATGGCTGAAGAGGACCCAAGCTTCAAGAATGAAGACTTCGGCCTCGACCCGCTATAACCTTAAAAGAGTCAATAAAGTTTTCCATTCCATTCCATTCCATTCCCACGATGTCGCCTCTATCTGCCGCATTCCGCCGGCTAAGTTGCACTTTCATCCCTCACTACGGCACAAGCATGTTGCAATTCGGAATCCGAGGTCGACACTTTTCCCTCAGTAGCCTTCGACGTTGGCGTCTTTCATCAATTAGTATCGGTTGTCAGGGTCAGGCTCGGGTAGCGGGATACTCGCTGTTGTTATACCCTCTCAACGGAGGGCGGCAGTTGTCGCCTGCAAGTGAGTTTCTTTTTTCCGCTTCATAGTCTAAGTCGGGCCTCGTCAGTATCCGGGCGCGCACTGATGAAAGGACGGCCTCGTGGGAAACATCCAAGGAATGCTCATGGCCGTATTTAGATGTAACAATATGCGAATACCAAAAACAAAGGAGGACTGGCAATTTTCTCCTAACAGAAACACCAGTTCTACGCGTGTGCCGAAGCGCAACAAGAAGATGCACAAAGGAGGCGATAAAGGTAGGAAAGAAATGACAGGAAGCAAAAACACAGCACACAGCCACACGCACAGCAGGTGTATTGCAGATGAGTCTAGCGCCGGGATTGAATTTTCGATAACTTTCTCGGCTGCGCACTCGGACATCTGTGGGAAGCTGGACACTCTCAAAGCCAGGGTACAAATATTGCACTGTTGTGTCCACCAGCCAGGCACGAAGGGCTCAGGGCACGTCTTTGTTGGTGAACTGTAAGCGCGACGTCAACACACCCGATGCTCGAGTTGAGCAACAAAGGCCTACTGCGGCGTTTTAAAGCGTCCCTGAGAGTCGTGTAGAGTATATACCTTGGCGGCGGCATGTTCATCCCGGTGTCAGCGCTGTAGGTGGAGGCTCAAAAGCTGTCTAGCACCAACGAATTTGCATAAGTTATCATTGTCGAGGCTGTGCGCTGATGTTGCCAGCTGACGTCAGCAGCCTCACTTCCCGAGTTACCCCTGTGGCGTGGTATCCACTTAAACAAAACTGTTTTTCCATAAGATGTGCTCCAATGGGCCATCCTAAGTGCTTATCGCCAAAGAGGTGAGTGAGGGTTGGCGCTCGACGAGAAGTTAAAGGAAGAAGGCTAGTGTCTCGCTCTCATTATTTTACTATGATATAAAAAAACTATGAGTGATCAATTTAGAACTCTATGCAGGCAGGCCCAAATGCATTTATTTTGACAAGAGTGGTGCTATTGGTGGCTGCAGGCGCGGTATTATGTGTCATTAGGACTCAATGGTGCGTGCTGTAGGAACAGTGGAAAATATTCGGAGTGGAGCGGGTACTCAAACCTTAGAAAGAGCACGCTCTCGTTTCGTTAACCCTCCAGTTTGACGTCTTCGAGACAACGTCGCAACGTAGGGTGACCACTCAGGTGCTCGGCGGCTACTCCTACCTCTCACCAACTGGTCTCCCATCCACTACTGAACTCACCCCGCACAAGATCACCGAGTTGCAAACTACGGTAGCAAACAGTTCTTACAAACAAGTAGCTTTGTCTATGCGGCCACACATCAGTGCGTAGATTTAGGAATCTATGGCACTGAACCTTTTCCTTACAGTGTTGTTTCCCGCTCACGCTTTATTTTATTGTGCTTTTTTTGAGCCGTTTACAAAATGATGAAAAATTCAAAAGAAATGTTACGTTGTGTTCGCCGAGTATTGATTTGAAAACGGGGCAGAGAGCGAGGAGAGAGCTAGGGCGTCATTCGCCACAGGGAATTAGAGGCGTGGGTCTATCTGCGAAGTAATAAAGTCAGTTTTAACCTACAAAAAGAAGGAGCAGGGTAGAGTAACATATCTGCATATTCATAAATATGTCACAATCGTACGCAAAGAACGAGTTTATTGTTTGCTGACAAAGGCAGCTTTTATTTTTCGCTATTCTTGGCGGAAGCATGAAATGGACGTTTGTGACGCATAAACGTACCCGTACACCTATTAGACTACTTCAAATCTGATCACTCAGCTAACGTCATTTTTTTATTTTCCGAAGTCGTCATTCCTTCCTCTTCAAATACATCCGTGAGGAATCGCAACGTAAAAGAAACAAAAACGAACGAGAAAATCTGAAAAATTACAAAGCGCAAAGAAAAATAATGTTGCTACTAGCATTTTTTTCTGTTTGACTTGCCCTTATTTCTGTTTTCTTGTTTGTTTACAACTGATCAACCTCACCTCGCAGACTGAGTAGGAGTGCGGCTCATTTCTGATGCGGTGAAGAGTTTTTTCTTCTTCTTTAGTTACACTCCAATGGCAACACAACCCAATGTTGTTTTTATGTTATGTGCTACCATGTACCTTTAAGACAAACGTTTGTTACTGGAGCTTATTGACAGCAAGTCCATAACTGAAAGGGAGAAAGGGAGATAGTCAACACCCTTATACGCAAGACTTTGAAGATCGCCCTTGGCCTACCGGAGTCCACAAGTACTGCTCGTCTGCTACAGCGGGGGGTATACAACACACTTGAGGGAATCGTGTATGCCTCGCAATCGTGAAGCCTCGCAACTCGAACGCATGTCCCTGACAGCCACGGGCCGTTAAATCCTGTAGAAACTCGGCTTCAGTTACGACGTCCAACACGGTCAGAAACAGGTCATTCCACCCGATTTCAGTGACACACTGATCGTCGCCGCTATCGCTCGAAGCATGCACCCGAATATAATCGGGGCCGATGCCAGGCCCGTGCCAAGACACTGCTGCGCTCCTTGTGCGGGAAGAGGACTAGGCGCTTGTCGCGGCTGAATACACACGCGAGCACCGGTTCACGGCGGTAGTCGTGCACGTTAACTCTCGGCTTACGCACGCGTGTAGCGTCCCAACGGAATACCTAGAAAAAGCGGAAGAGGTAGCAATTGCTCTTGCGCTTACCGACCTATTCTGCGAGGTAGCTCTTAGCGACTCACAATCCGTAGTTCGCAACTACGCGTGGGGGCGCATATCCCCCGAAGCACTCCAGATCCTAAGGAAAGCTGGTAGACATCACTTCAATAGCACCGCAGTCATGTGGTTACCAGCGCACGTCGCCACCCCCACTGATAAGGGCCCCCTTAACTTGAACGAGGTAGCACACTGCTCTGCGCGAGAACTGACCCACCGCGAAGAATCGAAGGCCACCTCTTCGAGTTCGGAACTCATGGTTCAAAACACGCAGGAATGCTTGGTCAGATGCAATGACATCACCAAGCTCTACGAGCTAGGCAGGCGGTTATTGCCCCCAGCTTACCCCAAACTGGAACGTCCCCAGGCAGTCGTCTGGCGACAACTGCAGACACACACCTTCCCCAGTCTGGTGCGATAGCGGCACATATTCCCCGCTCAGTGCCCAAGTGCTCTTTGCAAGTTATGTCAGAAAATTAGAGCGACGCTCTCACACATGTTGTGGGAGTGTCGTGTTATATCAGCTGCAATGGCAGTAGCTCCGGAGTCTCAGGCGTCGAAGTGAGCCACCGCTCTGCACAGCTCCAACCTCACGATGCAAAAGTGGGCAGTACAGCAGGCCCGAGAGGCGGCGACGAGGCAAGGCCTCGAAGTCCTCTCATGGTATACCTGAGCCCGGGTCGTTAAACTTTGCCGGATTCAAAATAAAGTTGTTTCCATTCATCCATGGTAGAGGAGGGATGCCTGAGAGGCGATGGAAAGTCTGTACTGGCACAGCAAGGCATTATAGCCGGTGTCGGCGTGCACCGTGACTGTGCGGTCTTTCCTCTACTTGAATCCTATTGTCGCTAGTCTGTGTCATCACTTCTCTAGCTGTGAACGTTGATGACCGCCTGTAACCAAATGGTTGTGCTTCTCTATATCACGAGGCTCATCGCGTTCTATTTACTTACCCACAAAAAATTTATTGGGCTTCTCATTTGTAAACCGCCTTCTTCACGAGGGACGAGATCTTGAGCGTGAAATTTTTTTAGCTCCCGTTGTCGGCGACCTACAATTAACCTTGAGCCAAAAGCCAGGGCCGTAATCCAGGCACTCAAACGAGCACATCCGGACAAGTTGACAAGAAAATTTATTCACCCGTAGGCATGCTTACAACTGTGGTACGATGGTAAAATCAATATAAGGTATAGCACACGTAATACATCGTACCTGATCTAAACAAAACAGATTAGCAAATGAAATAATAAATGGTGTCTGCTTAACACTGGCTTTACCACACACAACAACAACAACAACAAAACACCATTACAGCTTCCACGCAAAGGCATTATTGTCAGCCTCGAATTTATGAAAGACACCCGGGGCACATACAGATACAGTCTGAACTCAGGCAACAGAATTGAGCATTATTCTGGCTGTAGAAAGACTTTGCCTCAGGAGACGGTTATGTACCGCGTAGACCAGCGGCGAGGAAACTAAGCTTCACCGAGTTTTAACAAATGTTCTTCAAGATGACCCCATGCTATCACCCGTAGTTTCCGCATTCAGGGGTACATTGCTCTATTTCACTACCGAGATCGTTCTGCAATGTTGCGAAAGCACCACAGAACGTAGCTCGCTGTAGTAGACGAGACTCGCAAACCGATCTCGGCGGTGTGATGGCCGTACGATGGATATTCCAAACATTTTTGCAACTAGCTTCCAGAAGGTTCGTGCTACAATGCGTTCCTTTACCACATGCGCGTTAGTCTCTGTTTGTGCGCAATGCGTACATTTATCATTCGCTACCATATGCCACAGTTCAAGCCTGTCTCTTGTAAGTAGATATTGCCAATGAAAATTCTTCCCCTGAGAGGGCAAATCAGGTGAAAACACGGCTGCCCGTGTTTGTGTAGCACCTGTTCATGGAGATACAGCTGTCTCACAGAACATTTCACAAAGCCTAGAAACTGGTGTCGCACGCCATTTTGTAATTATTAGTCGTACAAGCTGGTTTTGCAAGCGCGCAGCCGCCGCATGCTGCGGTGCTGGCGTTACCGCTGTCGGAAGCAAGTTGCTTATACTCTGCGGCATAAGCGTTCGACAGTAATGGCCCAGCCAATAAAGGAGCAGTGGCCTAACTGGTTACTCATCATCATCAAGTAGATCACATGTACTTTTAGTGCAAACAGCCTACCAAATGCAACTATGCACGGCAAGCTCCAGCCTCCACTGGATTTCGGTAGACGCAAAATATGCTGCGCTACGTTTTGCGACTTGTTTAGCCAGAACCATGAGAAAATAAGTGAGTTTACTACGCGTGCTTTTGGTGACAGCGGGAGAGTTACCCTTCAGCAAACCACAGTTTACTGCACAATACGTTATTAATAAAGTAAGCCCTTTCTGCCAGCGGTAGGGGCGACGCAGTCGCTGCTTCCGACTGTTCTTTAATGGAACTGACAATGTCTCACCACGTGTGATGTGAAACACCACTTGCACAAAATGTGATGCCTATTATTTGCATATGCTCGATCTGTTTATTGTCCCCTGGTAGTATTACCACAGCGCGACCTAAATTTAGTGCTTCACATTTCCTCATATTTAGTTTGCCCCCTGACATTGAAGCTTATTGAATATAAACACGAAATACATCTACAATACTGTCCCCATCCCGTAAAAACAAAGTGATGTCATCCGCATACGACGATACTTTTATGCACTCTGTTCCCGGCATAGGAAGACCTCTTACGAGCGGGCTCTCGCTAAAACGCCTTAACGCCGAGTCAATCGCAAGCACAAAAAATATGTATGACAAAGGACAGCCCTGCCGCGTCCCTTGTCACATCGAATCTAGGTGTCAAAATGCTGTTAAGTAGTAGCTCAGACGTTGTTCCCAAATACAACATCCGCAAGATGTCTACAAACTCTTCAGGGATGTTATAGCAACGTAAAACCTCAAATAAGTACTGGTATTCTAAGCGGTGGAACGCTTTGGCTTGGTCCAAGCTCACTAATACTCCTGAGGCCTCCCGCGCTGTTGTGTATTGTGTGATATTACGTGTTAAGTTGAGAGACGAAAATATACTCCTACCAGGCACGGAACATGTTTGGTGTACACTGACTATGTTCGGCAATAATATCTTCATGCCATTAACAAGAAGGGTTGTCAATATTTTATAGTCTGTGTTGAGCAGCGTTATACGCCTCCAGGATCATGGTTCTGCAAGACTGGAGTCCGGCTATGGCAAGAGCATTACGCGGCCCCGATTAAACGATTTAGGAATAGCTTCCCGTGCAAGAAAACCCTTAAGGAGCGATACTAAGGCAATGCCTACCTCCTTCCAGCAAGACCGGTAAAATTCGACTGGTAAGCCATCTGGGCCGGGTGTTGATCCGCTGTTCATAGATCGTATAACATCAAAAGCTTCTTGCAGGTTTGTTGGAGACAATAAATTCTGGCCTTCTGTATCTTCCACTTGAGGTAGCTTAGCGCAAAAATCTGAAATTTCTTCACCCAAGAGTTGTGCATTGTAAATATTTTCCGATGAAAATGCGTCTGAGAACTAGTTCCAAAATATTCTTTCAATATCCAGCCTCGCACCGCTCTCTGTACCGTCTTCTACTATAACCTTTTCAATAAAAGAGCTGTCATTTTGCCTCCTGCTCGACGTACGAGCCAGCCGCAATACCTCAGGATCAGAAATTGGCCTGTTAGTCATCCACGCCTTTGCAGAGGTGCCAGAGTACCAGCTCATAAGTCTATGGTAGCGTTCACGCTGGTGGTCTAGGTATTCGCGCATAAACTGTGTTTGGGAGCCACCGTTTCGTACTATTCTTATTTTTCTCAGGCGCTTACAGAGCTGTTCAGTCTCTTTTCTTTTTCGTTTGCTGCTAGCTGCTTTGCATACTTACCTGCACCTTTTAATGTTGTAGCTACTGACGCTTTTATTTCGGTTAGGGTAGCCTGGTCACACAAAGAAGCAATGTCTAGTTTCCACATATCAGTGCAATCACCTGGCCTTCTTTCGAGGTTCAACACGACGGCGAAAGCTCGATGATCTGAAATGTGTGCGGTGTCCACGGGGAGATCGAGGATGTTGCACTGGACAATTTGCGCTGTTAATTCGGGGGGGGGGGGGGGGGGAGGGGGGCAATACCTTCGAGCTAAAGGACATTGCGATTGCCTTTGCTGCCATGTGGCGCCAAAACTTCCACCATGCATATAGACCCAGGCATCCGATAAATTGTATTCGTTCAATATACGAGATAATTCAGCTGCATGCGCATTGGAAGCGTTTTGTCTTGGCCCTCGGGAGTCGCGTATGGGTCCGAGCACACAGTTAAAATCACCAACGATAAAGAATGGTTGGTTGTCTAATAAAAATGGGGAGAGTCTCACAAAGAAGTCATTGCGGTCTGAACGTACTGCGGGACCATAGACGTTCAATGCCGGAACTTCCCTCTCGCCCCAGAAAAATATCAAAAGCTATTACTCGAGCTTCCAAATCAAATAGGCGGTGACTTCCGTGTAGAAGCACGCTACGAAAAACCACCACTCCTACACCGCGACATCTCCCGGGGCTATATGAAAAATAAGCTTTTACAAAAAATTTATCACAAACACTTTTAACTTCCTTCTTTTTTCTCACGTTACACTCCTCAAGAAAGAGGAGGTCGACTTTTCGTTAACGGACGAAATGAATTATTTCTTTCTACTTATCTATGCCACGAAATCTTTGTGCGTTGTTGGATCTGGAGGACAATCCCAATTGCTGTCTCCCAGATTTTGGACCTTGCCGTTGGGTGCGGGAGTTGGCCGAGGTTGGCGAGGACTTTGAGATGGAAACTGGAGGTTTATTTACATTATTTACAGTGAGAGTACAAAGAAATTAACAGTCATAAAGTCATTATGGGCCGGCAGCAACTCGGACGCTGCGGGCCGTGGCAAGAAGCTCGAAAGAGATAAATGAAGGAATGCTCTCTTGCTGCTCCCGGTCCCTGGCTTTTAACCCCTTCGGTGTCTCGAAGTCACATCCCGTTCGGCCAATCGCCGAGCCCACTCAGGTGTCGTCATTTTCGGCCAACGGTAGGCGCCTGTGCGAGTGTACGTCACATTCGGCACAGAGGGTCACTCCTTGGGCTCCAATTGTCCGAGGGATTATTTGTCTGCTGTATTGCCTTCCCAGTCTGCAACTGCCTTCACAAAGGCGGATGGGGGGATTGCTGCCAGGGCTTCACGGTGCATTACAGCCGTCTTGCCTTGGGACCCCCGTTACCTGGAACAGTGCCAGGCTCTGGCTAGACTTTCGGGAAGAATCAAGCAGTGAATAGCTCCAGATACGGCGCAGGAGGTGGGGGACGCCAACTTGTTTGGACGTGCTGCGCCGATGTGGTCGGTGTGGTCGATGTGGTCTGGTGCCGATGGGCCGATGTGGTCTGGTGAATTCGAAGGAGGTTCAGGAAAAGGTCCCGTATCTAACAGCGTTAAGTGTCATTATGTGCAAATACATCGTGAGTTAGTTGCATACGGATTTAGACTAAGGCAAATGGCTTACCACAGACTAGTTGCGAATTGAATCGGTGTCCTACATCAATGCAACAGCCAGAACACGGGAAAGTAAGCATTGACATAGGAGTAGCACAGCAGCGAACGCGAAACGGGAACTACTCATGTTCTTCACACAAGTTAGCGGGAAGCAAGCTAATTCCTAAAATACCGAGGTTGCAGAAGCTCGCACAGGGACGGGAAAGCGATGTCTGCGCCAAACATCGTTCCGTCAACGCTGCCTGGGCTTCGTAGCGGGGAGTAGAGGAAAAGCAGCCCTCACGGGCAGCAGAAGCAGTGTAAGGTGCCATTGTTAGTACCTCTCAGAATCGGAGACAGCATCCATGGTAGTGGTGTCTCGTGGCACTTTCTTGCATTTCTTGGAGGGTGTCGCCATAATTTCTGATGGCGTAGAGCGCTCTGAAGAGAGCATTCTCTTGCCTTCGTCAGACGCTGTTTGCGAGCGCGTGCGTCTCTCATTCACCGCTGTACTAGTGCCACTCGTTGTGACAGCAAAATGATATCAACCGGCCAACCATTCAAACCGTAAGAAAATGCGGTTTCTGGCCCAAACCCTTTGTACAGGACCGCATTATATACGCTAGTTGCTGCCAGAACAAGTTACAAAAATATGTTGCTTCAGAGTTCTTCTTAATGTTTGTTCACAATGTCACTCAAGCTGTAACTTTTAGTACGCTGGAGTTTTATTTGTCATTTCCAATAGGGCAATGTTCAAAAGGCAGATTCAGAGCACCATATACTTGATTATCATCTTTTGGCGCTGAGACAGGGAACGCGTGCGGTCCGTGATCTCCACGGCGCGGGTTTTGCGTCGGCTCGAGAGATGGTGCCACGGTGTGTGACCAAGCTGGCAGCGTCGGGTGTGTCGCGGATGGCTGTTTTGCCGAAACGACAATTGCAATGAGGTTCAGTTCCAAACAGATTCGTGTGCTGTGGTGTGGTGCAGTGTGGCGCGGTGTGGTGGGGTGTGCCATTGCGAACGTGCACTGTACTCGTTTTAAGATTGCGGCGAGCATCATCTCAGCCAATCTGCTTTGCCGGTAGTCATTTCATGCTTTCATCTACTATCGATTACGGGAAAGCCATAATTTTATTTTCCTTTTTGTTGTTGTTGTTCACAATCTTTTATTGCGACCTGCGTGTTTTTTGTTTTTGTGCCTACTGCCGCAAGCAGTTATCTGTCCATGCTTTACTTTACTCTTTGTTACCTTGTCATCTTTCTTTCTTTTTTTCCTTTTGACCTCACTTCTTCTTATCTCTACTCCGGTTTCTATTCTCTCGTTTCCAAAGAATAGACAGGCATTGTGCCCCTGTCTGTGGCAGTTTCGAGCCTTTTCCCTCCTTATTTGGTGGTGGTATTAGAATTGGTGGTATGAGCAACTTCTGTATGTTTCTTCCTTATTAAGAGTTCCTTTTTCACTTTATCTTCTGCTTTCTTGCTCGACGGGAGGGCTTCACTTATACGTACGACTATACGGGATGATCATTTATAAGTTTTACGGAATTTTAAAATGTCACATTTCGCAGATTGCATAATTCTTGCCCTTGAGCTGGATAATTCGAAGAGGCGAACATTACTAACACGAGGAATTGAAACACATATGGCAACTACGAAATGAAAATTATTTATTAACTTTGAAATTATAACTTCGTGCTACATATTGCTATTTACGAATTGTAGCCGGTGAGCTAGAGAGACGCATCCATTTGAAGTTAATTTCTCGGACGGCACCAGTTTCTAGATATTATTTACCTAAATGTGGGACGAAACAAATGGGTCTTCCCGCTACCTTTTTGCTTCAATGCATAAAACAACTTTTGTTAAAAACGTTACTGGACCAACAGTGCATTTTTACGGCGAGTTTAATGGTGCATATCTCATAACTGGTGGTATTGCTACGGAACAGCCGCCACAGTGTGGCTGCACTGAGGAGGACGAAGACGACGTGTGTGCCGGCTTGATATAGCGTCGCCATTTTGGCCTCCGTGAGCTTCCCTCTAAATAAATTGTAAATTGTATTCGGCTTCAGCTTCACGTAACATTAATTTGGTGGAGGTGGACGTTCCCCGTACCCTTCATGGAGCTTCGCAGCGGTCGCAACGGCGACAATGCAACTTCGGCTCCTGCTGGCGGCACTTCATCTACGCAAGCATCTTCGCCTGCAGCCCCGACCTACGTCGCCGTTTCTCCACCTCGGGATCCTGGTGTTTTCAACGGAGTCGGCAGTCCTGATGTTGACGACTGGCTCCGCTTATACGAACGTATCAGCAGCAGTCACAGGTGGGATCCGACTATTATGCTTGCCAACGTACTTTTTTACCTCGATGGAGCTCCATTGGCGTGGTTCGAGACTCGCGAAGAGGAGATCTCTAGCTGGGATCTCTTCAAAGACAAGCTACGCGACCTTTTTGGCAATCCGTTTGGTGGACAAGTCAATGCCAAGAAAACCCTTGCCACACGTGTACAGACGTCGGCCCAGTCGTACGTGTCGTACATTCTCGACGTCTTGGCCCTTTGTGCCAAGGCTGACCCAAACATGACTGAGGACGACAAGGTTAATCACGTCCTCAAAGGCATTGTGCTGACGACGCCTTCAATTTACTGGTGTTTATGAACGTCACCAGCATCGATACCATTCTCAAGGAGTGCTGCCGTCTCGAGCATGCTAAAAGCCGCCGGGTATCCCAGCACATCACGCGACTTCCCAACACAGCTGCTACGCCATCCTGTGGCGACCTCTTCCACCAGCCGTCGCGATGTGACAACTGGACCCGCATCATTCGTCGTGAGGTTGAAGCGGCACAACCGGCGACCCCTTCATTCCCGTTACCTGATCATTCTCCAGTGACAATCTCCTTGATCCAGGCCGTCGTACGTCAAGAGTTGTCCAACGTCGGCCTGCAATCCATTCGTTCCGTCCACTCGGAACCTTTGTCTCCACGCACGTCCCCACCACGCTCTTCTTAATCCTCTTATGGACAGCGCAACCCCTCCGAATGGCGAACCGTGGACGACAAGCCGATCTGTTTTAACTGCCGACGCATTGGACATGTCGCTCGCCACTGCCGCAGCTGCTGGACTTCTCCGACGCGCTATTATCCGGATTACCCCCCTCGCCCCTCTAGCGCATCCTTTTCCTTCGCCCCTTCGATGTCCGCTCCATCATCTGACCCTGCGACACCTTTGACACGACCCCGCTACTCCCGCTCGCCTTCTTCCTCCCGCCGCCGATCTCGCTCGCCCCCGTCACACCGTGCTCCTTCTCCGACCTACTCGCCGCACCCCCGACCGGAAAATTAGACAGTGCAGCTTTTGGAGGTGAAGCTGCATTGACGACTATGGCACAAAATCCTCGCTTCACCATACCCACGAACAAGAATCTTTTGGACGTTCTCGTCGACAATGTTCCTGTGTGCGCGTTGATTGACACCGGGGCGCATGTGTCCATTATGAGTGCTGCTCTTCGCAGTCGGCTCAAGAAAGTTCTGACGCCTGCCCCGAACCGAGTTGTACAAGTCGCCGACGGATGGACTGTCGCTATTGTTGGCATGTGTTCTGCCCGACTCACCATTGCTGAGAGACACACCGTCGTTCTCTTCACTGTCATCGAGCATTGCCCTCACGAACTCATTCTCGGTCTGGATTTTCTTGCCAATCATTCTGCCCTCATTGACTGTGCGGCCGGATCACGTCGCCTTGACTTGCCTCTTCTTGCCGACCCTGTGGACCCGCCTCCAAGCCATCTGAGCTGCATGGATTTTATTCGCCTACCGCCTCACTCTGTGACACACGTCGTCTTGTTGTCCTTACTAGCTGTACCTGACGGCAATTACGTGGCCGCACCAATTCCGGCCGTTATGCTTACACATGGTGTTACCGTGCCGCACACTGTGCGGACAATTACTGGCAACCGCACCTGCCTTCCACTTGTCAATTTCGCGCTAACCGCGCAAGTTCTACCTCAGGGCATCTCCTTGGCTATAATTCGCGCTTTGCAGGATGATGAGGTCGAGCCATTCATAGTGGAAGATCGTTACAGCTCAGCCCATACCGTGACGTCATCGTACGGTACTGACGTTTTTCACTTCGACAATAGACCCTTACGTCAAACGTCCATCGTGACCCATCGCATAAATACTGGCGATGCGAACTCTATTCACCGACGTCCATACCGTGTTTCTGCGTTGGAACAAGCTGTTATCAAACAGGAAGTCACAAAGATGCTTGCAATGGACCTTGTCGAGCCTTCCTGTAGTCCCTGGGCATCTCCAGGGGCGTCGTACTTGTGAAAAAGAAGGATGGAACGTGGCGCTTTTGTGTAGATCATCGCCACCTGAACAAAATAACAAAAAAGGACGTGTATCCTTTGCCACGTATTGATGACGCTCTAGACTGCCTGTACGGTGCCACCTATATTTCTTCTATCGACTTACGGTCCGGCTACAGGCAGATATCCGTCGATGACATGGACCGAGAGAAGACTGCATTCGTTACCCCTGACGGCCTTTATCAGTTCAAGGTGATGCCTTTCGGTTTCTGTAACGCGCCCGCCGCTTTCGAACGAATGATGGACTCTTTGCTTCAGGGGTTCAAATGGTCCACCTATTCGTGCTATCTGGACGACGTCATCGTTTATTCGCCCACATTCGACACGGATCTAGACCGTCTTTCAGCGATTATTGACGTGTTCCGCCGTGCCGGTCTCCAGTTGAACTCGTCAAAATGTCATTTCGCTCGCCGCCAAATCGCCGTCCTTGGACACCTCGTAGACGCCAGAGGCGTGCAACCCGGTCCGAACAAAATTCGCGCCGTTACGAATTTTCCTGTTCCGAAGTCTACCAAGGACGTTCGTAGTTTCGTAGGGCTGTGCTCTTATTTCCGACGCTCTGTGAAGGACTTTGCGACCATCGCACGTCCCCTTACCGACCTCTTGAAGAAAGACGCCCCTTTTTCTTGGGGTCCTGACCATGCCGCATCTTTTTCGCAGCTGACTACTCTCCTTACCACGCCTCCAATTTTGGCCTACTTTGACCCGTCTGCCTCAACGGAAGTTCGAACTGATGCCAGTGGTCACAGCATAGGAGCAGTGTTAGCACAGCGCCAGCGTGGACATGATCGCGTTATAGCCTATATGCCAGCCGACTTCTATCACCCGCCGAGCGCAATTATTCAATCACAGAGCGCGAGTGCCTCGCTCTTGTGTGGGCTGTTGCGAAATTTCGTCCACACTTGTACGGACGCCCCTTCTGTGTCATCACTGATCACCACACTCTCTGCTGGCTATCCTCGCTCAAGGACCCCACGGAACGACTCGGTCGCTGGGCGTTACGACTGCAAGAATATACCTTCTCCGTGGTATATAAGACGGGACGCTTGCACCAGGATGCCGATTGTTTGTCCCGCTACCCAGTCGACGAACCGGCTGATGCGGACGCCATCGCTTGCGTTTTCTCTGTGTCCCTGTTGCTTCAAATCGGCAACGAGCAACGGCGCGATCCTTCATTACGAGCCCTCATCGACCGTCTGGAGTCAACTCCTGGCGACGCCTCTCTCCGGATGTTTCTCCTTAAGGAGGGGGCATTATACCGCCGCAAAATTGATCCACACGGCCTTCACCTTCTGCTCGTCATTCCATCACACCTGCGTTCGACTGTCCTCCAGCACCTTCACGATGCTCCCTTGGCTGGACACTTGGGCGTCTCGCGCACATTCGACCGTGTACGCCGTCGATTCTATTGGCCGGGTCTCGTCCGCTCCGTGCTGCGCTACGTTGCCGCTTGTGAGCCCTGTCAGGGCCGGAAGAAGCCCTCCTCACCTCCAGCTTGATGTGTCCGGCCGATCGAAATCCCACCCGAACGCTTTTTCCGTGTTGGTCTAGAGCTTCTTGGACCATTTCCTCTCTCGGGCTCCGGAAATAAATGGTTCGCCGTCGCTACCGATTATGCTACGCGGTACGCAATCACCAGAGCCCTCCCGACAAGTTGCGCTACTGACGTTGCTGACTTTCTGCTCTATGACATCATTTTAGTGCACGGCGCTCCGCGCCAATTACTCACTGACCGTGCCCGCAGCTTTCTGTCGGCAGTCGTGGAAGACATCCTCCACTTCTGCTCAACAAAGCACAAGTTCAGCACGTCCTACCACCCAGAGACCAACGGCCTCACGGAGCGCCTCAACCGGACCATCACCGACATGCTTTCGAAGTACGTTGCGACCGACCACCACGACTGGGGTCTTCACTTACCATATGTGACGTTCCCGTATAATTCATCGCGTCACGACACCGCCGGTTATTCACCATTCTACCTCCTATATGGCCGAGAACCCGCGTTGCCCTTAGACACTTTGTTGCCCTCGGCCACACGTTCAGCCACTGAATACGCCCGCGACGCGATCGCACACGCCGACCACGCGCGCCAGCTCGGCCGCACCCGTCTCGAGGCCTCACAGGAGCATCCGAGATGCCTCTATGATTGCCACCATCGTGACGTGCACTTTTTTCCGGGTTCTCTGGTGCTTCAATGGTCACCCGTTTGACGTGTGGGCCTTTCCGAAAAGCTGCTGTCGCGCTACACTGGCCCTTACCGTGTGGTACGACACGTGACCGATGTCACGTATGAAATCACCCCCGCCGATCTCTCAGCGCCATCATCAGCTGCAAGTGACATCGTTCACGTGGCAAGACTTAAACCATACCACACACCTTTCACAGCGGATGTGTAGATTAGACGGTGCTTCTAAAGCCGGGAGTGATGCTACGGAACAGCCGCCACGGTGTGGCTGCACTGAGGAGGACGAAGACGACGTGTGTGCCGGCTTGATATAGCGTCGTCATTTTGGCTTCCGTGAGCTTCCCTCTAAATAAATTGTAAATAGTATTCGGCTTCAGCTTCACGTAACAGTATATTAGAAATTAATTCCATACGTTTTGACAATCTCAACGGGTACAATTCCTAAATTTCAATACGCGCCGTAAAGTAATTAAGAAGTTAATTAGTGACATGTCGGTAATTATTTGTATATTGTTTCGATTTTTCGTGCAAGTAATGTCCGCCTGTCTGAACAGTCCAGCTGAAGGACTAGATTTACGTTATCTGCAACAGGCGATATTACAATTTCTATGAAATTTAAAAATGACAACCTCGTTTATTGACTAGCGCGCAGCGGGCCGCTCCCACGTCGGGACAGAGAGGCCGAGTCTCTCCGCCGCGTCGCGGGCCCGTTGGACAGCCTATAACTGTTCTTCGAGGTTGGGGCTGTGTAGGACCGCATCCCAACGTGAAGAAGTGTTGTTTTCATCGCTGTGTAACGCGGGACATCGCCAGAGCATGTGAGGTATATTCGCTAAATCGTTGCATAGTGCACATGCATTTGTTGTCTGAATTTCGGGGTACACCTTGTGAAGAAGTAGGGGGTTCGGGTAAGCCCCCGTCTGTAGAAGCCTTAGTGTCAAAGCCTGAGGTCTATTGAGTTTGCAATGTGGGAGGGGGTAGATCCTCCGAGCCAAGTAAAAGTGCTTAGTAATTTCGGTGTACGTGGAAGGAGAGTCCCGATTGTCAGTACCCCCAGCGTCACGCTGCCCGGTAGCTACGCGGTTGATGATCCCTCGCGCAGCTCCGTGTGCCGACTCGTTGAGGTTGGGCGGGGCACCCTCGATCTTTCCCATGTGGGCTGGAAACCAGATCAATGTGTGTGGCTTGATCTTCTTGCTTCCTAGTATCCTTAGGGCCAGCTCGGATATGGTTCCTCTGGCAAATGCCCTAACAGCTGATACGGAGTCACTGTAGATTGATGTCCTCTTGTTGTCCAATAAGGCCATCGCTATTGCAGCCTGCTCTGCGATCTCAGAGGACGTTGTCCGAATCGAGATTGCGTTCGTTATCTGCCTTTCATGATCTACGCTAACTACAGCGAAGGCCTGTCCGTCGGCGTAGCGCGCTGCGTCTACGAAACTGTTCTCCGAAGCCCGTTCACGAGCCTTGTCCAGGAGAACCTTCGCGCGCGCCCGACGTCTTCCCACGTTGTGCTCTGAATGGACGTTTCGTGGGATCGGGGCGACAATGATGCGGTCCCGCTGCTCTCGAGGGATGCTACAGAACTTTGTTTTGATTACTGTTGGGGGAACGCCCAGCTCCTGTAAAATGTGTCTTCCAGCTTGTGTGGTAGATAGCCTGACGAACTGGGCCCTCTCCTGTGCTTCCGCTATTTCCTCTAGCGTGTTATGCATGCCAAGTTGAAGTAAGCGTTCCGTGTGAGTGTATATGGGGAGGCCGAGAGCTCTCTTGATTGCCTTCCTGATTAATGCATTCTATATGATTAATGCGATCTATTCGAGATCTCTAATAATATTAAGGGCAGAACTTTATTTCTGCTCGAGGAGTCGGAAAGATTGTGTTCTTACCGATGCTCAGAAGAACATCTCCAATGTTCTGCTTCTTTGTTTGTTGGTATATACGCATTCGCTCGCTCTTTCTTTTTTCCTTCTGAACTTGGCCAGATGACGAGGCGTCTGTCTTGCATCGACGATGTATTCCTTCCTTTGTGTTGGTTCGTTCTTTGTCCCATGGATGAAGTTATCGATGGGCACTCGCATAAGCAGAACGTGTAAGCTACTACAGTGAAGGCGTTAGCAAGAAATATTAAAAATCATCGAATGAAAAAATGGTGTTTCCGCGATGCAAGAGACTTTGTTCAGTGTTTGCTTGACAGCGTCCTGACGTTCCCTGCAAGAAACATCCGATCTCGTTAGAACGGAAGACTTTTGGCACCTCAGGAGAATAGGGGGTTGGGGAGCGAGAGGGAGAGAGAGGGGAAGCTGAGAGGGTGTAAGGAGGCGTCTTGATAAACCTTGCACTAAAGGCTGTCCCCTACGTGTCACCTACGCCTATGACTTCTTTAAATGGCTTTATTGTTGCTTGCGTGCATTACGCCCCGCCCTCTTTTCATAATCTTGCTTTGAAAACCTCGCTGCTTTCTGAATTCACTCCGTAATGCCTTCCCAAAGCGCTGTTGCTTCGAGGGTATGAACAAAGGTACACTTTGGTTTTTGTGTTGGAATGATGGAAATAAAAATATCCGGATGTCAAGCCCTGCGGGAATCAATGCAAGCCAAGCTTTCTGTGCTGTTTGCTTTGACTGACCATAATTAGCGGTGAGGCTGGCGTTGAATGTTTACCTTGTTCAATATTTAGTCCAATGCGAGAATGGTGATTTGATGTTCGACCTTACCTTGCGTGCACCACCGCTGTTTATCTGCGTGGTACACAGAATACACAGGGAACGTGTTTGCGTGAGGCGTTGTTGTGCGCCGTACTTCATAACCTATGAGAGGGTGGAGCAAATTCATTGCCTCACATGGCATATCACTCCATGGCAGAAGTATTACACTTTATTTGAATTATAGGGCTGTACGTGCCAGAGACACAATCGCATTTATGAGGCACGCCGTGGTGGTGGACTCGGGATTGATTTTGACACCATGGTGTTCTTCAACGTTTCCTTAAATCAAAGTGCGCGAGCGTTATTTATTTGACGCCCTGAAAATGCGGCTGCCGTGGTCGGAATCAAACCCGCCACCTCGAGAAATGCCATAGCAGCAAAGCTACCGCGGTGGGAACATCATCATCATCATCATCATCAGCCTGGTTACGCCCACTGCAGGGCAAAGGCCTCTCCCATACTTCTCCAACAACCCCGGTCATGTACTAATTGCGGCCATGCCGTCCCTGCAAACTTCTTAATCTCATCCGCCCACCTAACTTTCTGCCGCCCCCTGCTACGCTTCCCTTCCCTTGGGATCCAGTCCGTAACCCTTAATGACCATCGGTTATCTTCCCTCCTCATTACATGTCCTGCCCATGCCCATTTCTTTTTCTTGATTTCAACTAAGATGTCATTAACTCGCGTTTGTTCCCTCAACCAATCTGCTCTTTTCTTATCCCTTAACGTTACACCTATCATTCTTCTTTCCATAGCTCGTTGCGTCGTCCTCAATTTGAGTAGAACCCTTTTCGTAAGCCTCCAGGTTTCTGCCCCGTAGGTGAGTACTGGTAAGACACAGCTATTATACACTTTTCTCTTGAGGGATAATGGCAACCTGCTGTTCATGATCTGAGAATGCCTGCCAAACGCACCCCAGCCCATTCTTATTCTTCTGATTATTTCCGTCTCATGGTCCGGATCCGCCGTCACTACCTGCCCTAAGTAGATGTATTCCCTTACGACTTCCAGTGCCTCGCTGCCTATTGTAAATTGCTGTTCTCTTCCGAGACTGTTAAACATTACTTTAGTTTTCTGCAGATTAATTTTTAGACCCACTCTTCTGCTTTGCCTCTCCAGGTCAGTGAGCGGTGGTGAGTCAGCGGTGGGAACAGAAGCGTTGATTTGACGTGTGAGCGCTTCCGTAGTGTCGCGTAGACCCTACGCTGCGCTTTAATGCGGCTCTGCTTCTGCACGCCCTACGTAAGTATTGTCAGCTTGACATATTTGCATGGTGTTTATTTTTCAGAAATACCAGCAATTTACCGTAACTTGAAGTTAAATTTCTTCCGTTTGCCCGCAACTGCTGTTGTGCCTATAGCATTAGCGTTTCCTTGCCATGTCACCTCACCTTCTCCTTATGATTGAATGAATGAATGAATGAATGAATGAATGAACTAAGGTGCCTCTTGAAGAAAGCGAGTAGGTGATGTAATAATTAACACAATACGGACTACCTGTAATATTTCATGTACATTCGCCGGAAAGCTCGGGAGACCAGAGGTCTCCCCCCCCCCCCTCCCTAAAAAAATTACTTTGGGAGCCTAGGCGGGGAGTCAGAAATGAAAGGCAGCAGCTGATGTCCACGTGATCTACCAATGTTGCACAGCTGTGTCATACCATCGTACCATATTTGAAATTTACCGATGCCGAGGCCTCTAAAACTTTCCTTCGGAGGGCACATTGTATAATGTGCTGTAACGTGGTGTCTAAAGAACCTGTGCGCCACGTGCGGAGAGAAGAGACAGGCCCGGTTTGGACATGATGACGTTATATTTGGTGTGAAAAGAGATGCACACGCGCCGCATTTGCCGGCCAGGCTAACCCCGTCTGTCAGCAGCATCATCACCGCTACCATTGCAAGATTATCTACAAAAACCCAATGGAAACGCACTATTCACCTAAGTGGCTTTGTGTAAACCAGGCGACGCGAACGCTGGCGACATCATAGCAAAGCTTATATTGCCAGAGAAACCCATATAAAAATGCCGGAATGGAGCTCCACATTGTAGCTCAGCTAGATATTTACTTTTGCAGTATTCTTGGTCTGAGTGCTGGTTTTGGAAAGGTGTTTATAGTCTCCTCAATTTGTCAATTATAGTCTCTCAATTTGATTTATCACCTTTGTGGCGGTATGCTAACCACTTAACCCGCCTGTTTCGGCTAAGTATCTAGCTGCATATTGTCGGGGGCTAAAATTCAAGTGCGGCCTAAAAAAAGCTCTTCATTCCTTTCTATTTAGGTTTATTCTGGCATTTTGTATTTCGTTCTGACGAGAAGGACCTTAGCCAGAGCGTAAGCCCTGCAATAGCAGAATAAAAGTCGCACAAACCCTCTAACGTTGTAACGCCCCAAGAGTAACAAGTTTCTGTCACTTTCAAGCGAAGTATGCGCCTATAAAGTTCAACCCAGTAGGAAAGGTAGGAAAAAAAGAGAGAAAGACAAGAAGGTTAGTCAGTGTAAATGCCGGTTGGCTGCCCTGCGTCGGGGGAAGAGATAAAAGAACTAAAACATGATAGAAGTAGAGAGAAAATAAGAGAGACATCGTGTTATTGGCACGGAAAGCAACGTGCTGCAACGCGCCACAACGTTTAGAGCTCAGAAAGAAAGGCAACATGAATGTCATTTAAGAAACATCGAATTCTGATCAGCCTTCTCATTGTCACCTCGTAGGGTAACAAATCAAACCTCCCTCTACTTAACATCTCTCCCTTCCCTTTTGTCGTCTTTTTTTTATGTAAATGCCATGAAACGCTAGCCGAATGGCAGCTCCAAATGGCGCACGCATGCATGCTCGAACGAGCACAGCGCGTGTTCCACATGGATTGAGCATTTAGGAAATTTTCTTCTTGCTCCTGCTTTTTTCCTGCTCTCGTTCGGCGCCGCTTCTTGAGCGGATCTTCTGCGACGGACAATTGCAGAAGCGCGTTGCTTTGGCGGAAAGGCGGCAGCAAGGCAAACTCGTTTACGTACACCCTGCCGCCGTTCTTCGATCCACTTTGTTCCATCTGGCACTGGAACTCTTGCGAACACGCGAACGACCATCCCTTCTTTGATCCCTCACCTGGCTCTGATGCACCCATTTCTCTTGATCTCCCGCAAACTCCTGAGGCATGGGAAAGTGAAGCCAAAAAACTAGAGGCAGAGCAAAGCTTTCATTTCGAATACTTTAGGCAGTAGCGCACCACCGGTTCTTACTGCCGCCCATTTCCTGTTCCCTCGCTTTACAAAACATTCTTTGGCTCCTGCTGAAGTAGTGCATCCCTAAGTCAGCTTACACAGCGACGAAAGGGCTTGCTCAGAGCCTCAAATCAACAGTGGTAGTCAGTCAAACAATTACAAAGAAAGATAGAAAGAAAAAGAGAGAGAGAGGAATGCGGGCGAAGCCCGAACCGGCAACTCGTGATAGAATGCCACCACGGCCAGTCGCCTCTCCCCCAGCAAACATTTATCTCCCACCCGTTTCCCGAAAAGCAGCCGCAGCGCACTTAAGCTACAGTGTGAGCTTCTCTGTGAGCATGCTATTTAGGCCACTTGTTCTTCGGACATCTTTCTACTTTGCTGTCCCTGCAATGGCTGGTCCAGTACCAACGGGAGGTCTCTTTTTTCTTTACCTCTTTCTCACGGATAATAACGATAAGCTTTAGCGCCGTTTTCAGACGTGTTGGAGTCCATGTTAATCTTTATTCTTACCGCGTTTATAAAACGAAATGCGCAAGAGAGATTGCGAACTGGGTGCGCCCCTCCCCTCTGCTTCGTTGCCATTCGCCTGTCCCTCACACGATAGCTGAAGGAAGGACAAAGACGTCGGTTGGCATGAGGCGTTCGTTTGACGGCCATTATATCGCAAAGCACGTGGCGGATGGACGGAACGGGGCCCGCCCATGACCCACGGGACACACTTCTCGTTCCTCGTCGTATAAAGGGTGTCCGCGCGACAGGATATCTGAATACGTTGTTTCGGTTCCCGAGGTCAACGCGACCGCGCGATACACTTTGACATGAGTGCGTGCTACTTTTGATCGTGCTTGTCGCCTTTCTCTTGAAAAGGAAATTCTTTGTCTACCACAGCATGGTTTTGCCTGTCTCAGTCGGTTGGTTGGACTCCCCTCTAGTAGATTCCGGCTCACTGTTAGAAAAATAAAGCAATTGTGCCTCTGACTGTCCACCCGTGGAGAAGTTGACACGTCGACCTCGAGCGTAGGCAAGCGCTGTAAACACTGATGAAAATTCACCTAATAGCTCTCTCATTTGTGCGTTGCCACTGGCAGCCTGGTGTGACTGCCAGAGCCGTACGAAGCAGATCGGCTACTCGGTTTTGCATCGCTGATTATCTCAAGAAAGCGTTTGCCATCGACGCGTGTTATCATTAAAATCGCAGCTGCGTCAGTTCTATGACATGTACCGCAAATATGAGATCACGAAAACACCAAATAAGAAGACGCTGTGTCGACTGTTGTGCATACACATGAAAGGGCGGCTGCCAAGAGTTTACGAGTTTCTGTGACTACGGTAAGGCCCAGTGGCGTGAAGTGCCACTTACGACATTCAGATCACGCTAAACGCGAGGGCCTTGCTTATAAATTATTTTTCTCTGTATTCCTTTAGTCGAGTCGAATCAATATTAAGATGCTTTGAACGCGCTACAGCCGTTTTTAGGACGTTGCCGGGGATCTGCAAGCGTAACGATCCTCCTCCATTTCAAAAGCTCTTCACACATCGGGCACGAAAAGGGCTTGTGTGTGTCAAGGTGTCGTGTTGTGATCGTTGGTCTTTCAGAATTAGGGTTATGTTTGTTTAGGAGCTGGTTAGAAGGTAAGAATGGCTGATTTTACTAGCAAATTTAAAGCTGCAATGCCGGAACTATCCTAGCCCTTGCTCCTTCACTTCAGAAGAAGTACTGAAATCATCGCAGAGTTCTGTGCTGCAACACAAGCTACCAACAGAAGACTCGAGACACACCCAACCGAAAAATCGATTGCACTATCGCAGCCGCCATGCTTAAGGAATTCGGCTAGCCAAAGCCGGATTTCCAACCACGCTTCCCGACGCTTTTGGTTGTGGTTACCCCCGTGCCTTTATCTCACGTCCAACTCTCCCGTCTCTGTCACTTCCACCACGGGTCAACGGGTCAATGGAAAACCAACGGGTCAATGGAAAATCCCCAGGTGCCGCAGGGCGGGGCGTTCGGGAAAGAACGGAAGCGAAATTCCGGCTGTTTCTCTGCCTCCAATTCAACCTGGCGGGATGCAAACGGCCATGAGCAGGCGGCAACCGAGGAACCAGCCAACGAAGCAACTGCGCAAGCAAGCGGCTCGTCTTCAAGTGGCACACCCGAGATTCTACCTTGATGACAACCGACTGACCATGCGTTCCTCCCGTGCACAGGCGCGCACCCTAAGGAATCTTCTAATGACTGGTTTCAGTGCCCCTCTTTGACTCTGCACACTTGTGATAGCTTAGCGCTCCTGGAAGGACTTCTGCGATGTTACGAGAGGTCGGAACACAATCGTTTTTCCTTCTGCGTAATGCTAGTTTTCCAGCCTTCCCGGTGCTCCCGCTTCAGATCTTTTCACCCTGCGCTGCCTGGCGAGAAGCATGCGAGATTGAGGCATTAGCGTTCCACATTATACGACCACATGGATGGCATGACGGCGAGAAGGTAGCAAAACGAAGACGTAGGGGAGGAGGCAGAATTAAGGAAGCCATTTCCCCGTGAATGCGGTGGGTCAGCGTTGTGGCCATAATGTTGAATCCGAGTCGAGAAGTCTGTCCGCTTCTTCTAATCAGAGAGTTCGCGCAGCAGAACCCGTGTCGCTGTTCGTCGCGAAGTACTGGTACTGAAGAAAAAATGAAGAGAATAAACGCACGAAACCGAACTCCTTGCGCAGCTCTCTTATTCCTATTTACCCGCTCTACCATACCGGCTGTGTCACAAGGGACACAGCCAGTAGGGACAACTCTCTAGGTGGCGCTTAAGTAAAAACCGGTCTTGATGCCTTATCTTGTTTATTTCGTTTCACTTTAGCTCTTACGCCGAAGCTTCTATCCCCATCTCCGCTAATTGCCCGGGAATGAATTATTGAGAAACTGTTTCACTTGTCCCTTTCCTCTTTTGAGCTCCATACATACGAATGCCTCACTTCGGCTTCTGTCCTTAGTGTTTCGTTCCCTGGTTCGTTCTTTTTATTTCTGATCCGGTAATTGCAGCCCTCTCTGCAAATGATCGTTTTGTTGTGCGATTATGGGGCTACAATATTTATTCTACTCGTCTTGGGGTTGAGCAGAATAGCAGCGAAGTTGATGTCTTTCTATTTTGTGTGTGGTTTCACTTTCTTAAAATCACGCGGCACAGAGATGTTAATACCAACTAAAGGACATGTGGATATGATAGAGCAGAATGGTATTCGCTAGAGGCAGGCTGATCCTGCAAGGTTTAGGATTTCGATCTCTGTGTTATGAGGAGAAGAAACAAGCCTCTGCAGATCAGAATGCTGTAAAGTACTAATTACATAACATTAGTACATTAGTGGAATGCAGCATTGCGAACGCTGTGCCTCCTACGTAAAAGGTGTCAAACTCTCGCCAAACTGTTCGACAAAAGAAAAGAAGATTAAATAAACATGGTGCAAGGTACAATTACAAGACCTTCGGTATTTAGCGACACCATAGGTCTTAGAATGGTGTCGCGGGCTGTCTTTTTCAGAGTTTTTCTTTTTCTTTTTCTCATTGAACGGGTTGGCTGTAGTTAGCTGGCACAGGCTATATGTTTGCCTGAATGCTGCGAACGTAAAATACAGGCACGCCTATTTACAGTGCTCTTGCCCACGGATTCGCAGTTTACGACTAAAACAAAATAACGACACAATTTTAATATGTTTCCAAAGTGTGATGTGCGGTAAAAAAGTAATTTATAAGTTAATTTCTTTCTTTCTCATCTTTCGATGAACCAAAGTGAATGCTGCTTTAATTAGCTTATGTCATCCGTAAAATCCGCCGTGTCGTATTACTGAAGTCATGTCAATCATTATTGATAGCAGTACACTGCACAGAAAACCGTCGTGGTTGTTTAATAGCTTTGGCGTTGCGCTGCTAAGCTCAAGGTCGCGGGATCAAATCCCGACCGGGGTGGCCGCATTTCAATGGGACCAAAATGCAAAAATGCTCGTGTATCATGCATCGGGTGCACGTTAAAGAACCCGAAGTGGTCAAAATTAATCCAGAGTCTCTCATTACAGCGAGGCTCATAATTAAATAGTGGTTTTGGCACTAAAAGCCTTAGAACTTTTTTAACCCTAGAGTGTTTTCAGCTCCTAAACAACCAAGGTTGTTGCCTGTTTGCGCGTATACAATGTCTCATCGGCACACACCGCGTAGTTCTAGTGCTTGGGCTTAAATGAGAAATTGTACGCCGACACTGATCTTCCAAGCTAGTCTGTATGAAATGACCGTAAAAAACAGTGTACCTCTAAGTTACAACGAAAAATTCACTTCAGGTTCAGAGAGCAGTGTCTACTCGGAGAGAGGCATCCGCTAACACAGAGGCACTGTGCGCATGAAACTAAAGCTTGTGAACATCTGTCCTGTTTTCTTCAATACGTCTCATGCTGTGAGACTCTGCGCATGCAGAGAACAAAGGTGACCTGCAAAACGTTTACCGAGACGCAGAGATAGAAGCAGAAGCTATTGCCGCATCATTAGGCGCCTCCGCAGAGAACGCATGACGCTAGAAGGCCCAATAGGCGGCACTACTAGCACGTCTGTCACTTGTCTGAGGAAACACGAACAAATGATGGAGTAAGTGCGAACGAATAATGCAACGCAGGCACCCACAGCAACCCAAAACCATGCACACCGCAATATCTTAAACGCCCCATTGTTATCTTCGCGCACGGCTGAGCGCTGTTTGTTAGCGGAATTGCGTCGTGCAAACGAAAATAATTGAACGGAGGAAACCTTTGCGCAATGCAGGCATGTTTTCTTTCTTTCTTTCTTTCTTTCTTTCTTTCTTTCTTTCTTTTTTTCTTTCTTTCTTTCTTTCGTGCTTACTCGTGCTCGTTGCGGTGGACATAACAGCAGTACGTGCTCGGAGGTTATCCGGCCTCACTTAGCAGATCAAGCCATGAGTCACCATCACCCCATGACATTGTGTTTGGGCGAAGATAAAAAAAGCTGCGTGCAGAACACGAGCGCTTGAAGAGGGCGTGGCCACATATGGAGCGCTGAAGGAAAGTGCCGTATTTATTGGAATGTAAGCCGACCTGGATGAGTTTGCCATTCTCTATCTTGGAAAAGGAAATTGTCTTCTTACACGGGAATAAACACGGTGGACACGCGTACGAGGTCACGAGAATGCGAGGAAAAACATGGACTTAATTTAATAGCAGCGCTCTTTCAGTTCAATGCGTCTTACTTCCAGAAATTAAGTTTATTTCTGTTTTTATGAATATTTAGCCACTTCTATAAAGAGCAGGACCTATTACAACGTAAGCGCCTGACATCGAACGTTATTACCTAACCGGCGTTGCCTAATATAAATAATTGGTGTATAACTGGTCGTCGCTGAAACAAGTAGAAAGCTATCATTAAATAAATAAATAAATAAATAAATAAATAAATAAATAAATAAATAGTTCAAATGTATTCGAAAAGAAAGAAAGGTATCTATGCCACCATATACATAAAGAAAGTCACTCCTATAGAAGATTGAAAAGCGAGAGCGCTGTTTTGCAGTGTGTGGCATCAATAGCTTCCACCCTAATTCAACGGCTCGCCGGCACTAATATGTACAGAAATGTTGTTCCCGCTGAAAGCTAAGAAAACAGCGTAATTAGGGTATGAAATCTCGTTCGTTCTCGCTATTGTACAACACTATAAGGCACCTTCATTGCCATATACCACGGAAAACGGTTAAGCACGGCAGGCGAACCATAACGAAGCCCTAGGGTAATGAAGTATAGAGCTGTGAAGGAAGCCAGAAGGTGACGCAACGATAGGCGACTGTGGGCAACGGGATGGAGGAAGATTTACCGAAAGTGGGCGGTGGTGCGGCCTCTTATTAGCGAAGTGCCTGCTAGTGCGGAGACCAGAGCCCTACTTTTATAACAGAGTAGCATGGACCCAGCGCAGGCTTGTGTCCCCGGGTTGGCCACTGTACCGTCGCTCTGCACACGTGTGATGCATTCGTCTAGGTTGAACACGCATACAGAAAAAGAAGAAGAAAAAAGATGGGAGAGAATGTGAGGAGCGGATAAAGAAAGGTATAGGTACTACGAAAGACAGAATAAGCCTTTTCATGGCAATATTTGTACGATTCCCCGGTGGCCGTGCTGAGCGTTGCTTACAAGTTATTTGCACTTTTCTTTAACTTCGTCTAAACCAGTAGCCCGAACAGACAAGGTAAGGATAGATAACACCGAAAAGGCACAGCGCGTGGAGCGGTAGTGGTGAACGCGTAACGTACTGCTTGTCATGTCTCGAGCACTCCCCATCGAGTTCAAGCTCCTGCGGTGGGTAGATGAGGCATGCATATGGACAGCGCCGAAGGCGTGCTCTTGGTCGCCAGCGTGTGCGCGGCAGCGTGCCCGTTAAAATCAGCCGGCCTTCTATAACGTGTACAAATTGTATGGATGCGTACAGGTGTTCTGAAGTAGGCCGAAGCTCCGAGGCTTTTAATGCGTAGGCATTATTTGGCGTGCTCCCCGGAGAAACGGTGTCTGTCCCGTAATGCCTTGTAACTGGGAAATAAGGACGTAAGTGGTCGTGCTAAGACTTTTAATTGTTATACTAGAGCAACTGTAGACGATAGATAGCTTCAAAATGGATTAAAAAATACTGGTCATGTCGCCGTCACCTCGACATAGTCATTTGATGCGATAAAAAAGTATAAAATGATAAGAATAACTGACTGGTAGATGTGGCTTGGGGGAAAAAAGACTGATTATAGTAGCGGTCAGGCTCAGTTTATACGATGGCCTTGAACGGGTCAGATGTGCCGAGACGATGGCAATAACACCATAGAAACATAAGCTTGATGAAATGGAGCTGCGTCGTAGGAACGCTGAACTACAACGGGAATGCCGTAGTCGCAGAAGTAACAACGAGAACGGCGATAGGAACTAGAAGATAATCAGCAGCAAGAAGAAAAATGGTGCTCAGAAGAGGAACGGAAACGACGTCACAGGGCGATGCTCGCTAAAACAAATGCTACAGAAGTTCTGAGAAGTTTCTACTAATGCCCTAGTATTCTTTGGTTCCGGAAAAAGCAATGGGTAGACATGCATGAGCCAGCAAAGCATGTGAGCGAAAGCGAAGTAACGCCGGGCCAAAGAATGCTTACGCATTAGTGAAAAATTATCAGAATTTTTGTTGAATTTTTCGATGCTCGATCAAAATCTGCTTTTCCGGTGATTAAAATGTCTAAACGTCCGTATGGTACTGCCGAGCTTCACTGCAGATTGCCGCACACGCATAATCGCAGACTGCATGCCACTATTTTACATGCATCTTCAACGAGAGCGTCGGGCGGGGTGCCGACGTAATCTGCGTAGGACCTTTGCGAGCGTATATAGGCGCACAAGCAAGCGCGAAAGGACCCGCGTTTTCTGCACATTTTCTGACTACAGTCCTCAAAGTGCGAGTTCTGGCATCAGAATGCCAACAAGCAGCGGCAGCACGTGTAGACGGCGAGAAAATTTCCATTCTCGGGGGCTTCCGTGTCCCAAAGATTTGATGGAAGGGTGGCTATAAAAATTATTTACGGTTGTTACGAACACAAAAGGAATCACAAATATGCTACCACTTCTGAACATCGGCTAGCACAGGGATATAGGGGAAATTGGGCTGCATAGAGGAAGAGACAGAGAGAGAGACAGAGAGAGAAGAAAGAACAGCAAGCCGAGGGGAAGCAGTGATGGGTTATTTGCAATATTTACACTATACACAATATCTACAAGAGCCGTGGAAACTTCGGCGATCGTGGCGCTGCTGGCGACTCGAGCTCACGTGCAGTCGGCAAACTAAGGCTGACTCTCCACGTATAAGGCTAAACGAGCAAATACGCATCTAATACGATGTACCAGCTGAAGCACGAAAAGTGCAATTCACTCGTCTCGGAATGTGCTTACGACGGCAAGCAGTCGCTCACAGCGATGTCATTTTATATGGCGCAGTCAATGTAAAATTTAAAAAAATGTGAAAAACCAGAAAAGCGTCGTCTGTCTCGCTGGAGAACAGCCCCCAGAAAACAAATACGAGCTAAGTCTCCGCGGCATCAAGTCGTGGCAGCGGAATGTTCTGCGTGCAATACCTGTCTGCTTATTTCTTTTCTCATACCGTGTAAATGAATAGGGCCGTTTGCGAGGCTGTGCAGGAGTGGCCGCAGCACGTCTAGCTAGCATGACTTTCCTGTACGCAGCTATTGTCCGGGGGGCTTAAACATGCAGATTCCGAATGATTCACATGCAAATTTTGCACTGTTGGTGCGGGGTCTGATCAGATTGGGTATGCTGCCGTGGCCGGCTCGATCACTTAGAACGTGGAGATTGATTCTGCTTTCTGTGTTCGCCGCAGGGATATAGAGATACCCTCTTGTAACCACCCCATAGATATACAAGGGATGAAGTAGAGGAGCTGCTGGAAGTTGACAAATGAAAAAAATTGGAGGACGCTTAAGCTTCGCCTTCATGAGTGTAACGCGATAGCGTTATCGCACCCCGTTCGCACCGCCCACTCATTCGCTAGGCATGCTCTTGAGTCACACAAAGACATAGTTTTCATATACAACACTTGTCTACAGCACAACTTTTTTCTAATTATTTGTTCCAGGAGCACCACTCAGACGCATGACTCCTCGCCAGCAGCACGGCACACATCGCAGGGGACGCTTTCCCACCAGACACGTTACGGCGCAGCGATCACGTCAGAGGCATAGAAAGCTGCACCTAGGAATCGCGCTGTGAGCGTATTACGTATCTTTGTGAAGTATATTTTACGTTGATCTAAATAAATAGACGGCTTCGAAGAAAGTCATCCACTGAACGAGAAAGTACCGGCTTGCTCTACGACGTTCCATATTTCCCAGCAGAAATGGCCTATACGTTGTACTTTTAGTGAATAGTGATATGGTTGGCGACCCTTATTCGGAGTCCGCAAGCTGAATTGCCCACGTACGCCCATCTTCAAGCCCCACCGAGAACGCGTTTGTGAAGCGGGTACATAATTCCCGCCCGTTGTTCGAGTCGCCTTTACTGAACTCGGAGCATCCCCTTACAAGCTTAAAGAATGGAGGACAAGTAAGTGACGCAGCGCGGCAAGACTCCATTTAGAGGCTTTATTTTAATTCCTATTTTGTCCTCTTCTCGAAGCACCAAGCACTCTCTAGGGCGGTACAGTCTCCCGCGCCTCAAAGTGACAGCTCCTGTCTCGCGTGCTTAAAATGACCGACTGCTGCGCCGCGTGCCTCGTGGATTTCAGCGCTTGTCGTTGACGTGCACGGCACACGCCGGTATGATGCTTCCCGGTAAAGCCACCCATGCGTCCAGCCGGCGCCTGTATGCACAGCGTTGAGTTATCCGGGCCCCGACCTCCTGAGGCGCAGGCGTTCTTGCTCATCTGTCGTTCCTTCCTCGCACATCAGCGTGTGCCGACTTCCGCAATCGCGTTGGCTATAGGTTGCCAAGACGACTCCGTTATTCTCCGCTGTCAGCGATGGCCTGCGTTAGTGTTGTACGTAGGACTTAAGAACGGTTTGTGACAAAGTGGTTCTGGGTACGCCAATGTATTTTCGCCAGACCTTTGGGCATAGACGTCTTGAAATTGACGCCAGAGTCTGAAGATTTCTACTTATTGAGCCTGTCTTGAGCATAGACCAGTACGAAATTATTGCAGTATGCTCGTAAATGCTATTAGTTTGGAAGTCAATTACTCCAATTCGCCAAATAAAGAGCCCATTAGTGACTATCACACGATGTTACGCGTCCGTGAAAGCTAGTTCTCTATGGAGCCACGGCCATAAATTTCCGCCTGCTGAAATTATTGTATTGTCTTAAATTCTCCATATTTAATTGTTGAGAGACTGTAGCCGGTTAAACACACCTGCATATACTTTAGTGTACAAATGAGACATGAACGGGAGGTTATGAAACATAATTATGGCGAGTAAATAATTCAGAGAGCGTGGTTTCGTACTAATGATCTCCAGCCGTCAAAAATCTGCTAGGCAATAATCTAAGCGCACTATATTTATGCCGCCATATCGTTCGAAGTAGTGGCAGCGGAATCTAAATAACGTGCTCTAGTAACCTCTAGCTTTTTAAATTTGTCCACGATAGTGTATGCTGGGCATAAAAAGCCTCCACAGTTCCACAGTCTGCTCGGTGTGGGTCGGTTTGCTTTGGTGAGGACTAAATGTAGCTGTATAACCTCCACCATGCTAAAAGCGAGCACATCTTAATCACCTGTTCTTTTTTTTCCCTGATGGAACTGGAGATTTCTGCTCGAGGTGCCTCTAAACTGCAAAGCTAAGGTGTCTTCCATGCAAGCCTTTCGATATTCTTTCCTGCATTTCTTAGAATTAGGCGGCAAGAGATGTGTCATGGTTGTTCAGGTTAAGTGAGAGTGCGGCTTTATATTGTTGCGTGTGGAAAGGCACAGACGAAAGAGGCTACTTACAGGCTATTTACACTGGCGCCAGAGAGTCAGGCCGACTCTCGCTCGTGCCAAGGGTACAGACCCACTTCGTCGTTCTCGCGGCGGCTCGTCTCTTGAGCATCTCTCGATTATATCGTAATAATATCAAGAATAACATGTGCAAGCTAGTCCAGTCTTAGAAGCAACACTTCATGCGCATTCAATTTCATACATCTCCACGTAGGAGGGGACGGCTGTGTATAGTACTGAAATATCCATTTCATATCTTTCTTCGTCGGCTAATCTTTGTTGCGTTACCATGCCTCTATATATGCATTCAATGTAGTACTTAAATGAGGAAAGAATGAAGCTGAATAGGCAATTATTCGATGCTAGCGCACTTCCAAACCATGTAGTCTTTGCTGACAAATTTGACGTACGTTCCCTAACTCTTGTCAAGACATCACCAAGCGAAATTATTCAGTCGTCATAAGATATATCGACACTATAGGTTTAAATACTTCAAAGTCGTACATTTAAACCAATTCTTTGGGGTTTTGGGCCATTGTTTCTACGATATGCAAGTAAAAGCCCATGCGCTGCGCTTTACCAGTGCACACAGCGATGAAAGTCATTTTGTTTCTTCCTTGACTGAATTTATATTTTAATACTTCGATAGAATACTTAAAATAGTACCACATCGCGCAAGTCACGAGGACAAGACGTAGATTTCGAAACTGAGTTGGGGCTACTTGTATCGTTGGGAGTACCATAGCTAAATTACTCGAGAACTTTGAGTGTCCTGCTAATATACACGCTGCCCCTTGTTGTGCGCACTCTGTCAATATGAAATTCCCTCTCTCTTGTCTCATTATATCTCTCCCCTGTCCCTACCCACATGTGCAGTGTAGGGTAGGCAATGGACGAAATCTAGTTCCTTGCCTCTCCTTAGGCAAGGAACTAGAAAGGATCTGGCGTTAGCAAGGATCTCCTTAGCAAGGATCTGCCCTCCTCCATATTACCTCCCTCCTCTTCGAAAACTTTCTAGGTCCTCAAACAGAGTACTCACTATTTCTCGGCTCGTCGGACCTTGGGCGGCCATTTCATTGAATGGCCATTTTCATGGGCATTTACAAGACTGTTGCGACATAACGCTATCGTGCCAAGTACCACGTACATAAAGAGACCACCATAAGTAAACCGCCATCTCAAGTCCGGCCCGAAAATAAGCGTGCTAACATGTGCTACGCAGCAGAGCAGCGCGCGGTGGAGCCGAAGGCTCGAGCTCAAAAATCGTATGGGATGGGAGCACGGCTCAGCTCTGAAGCACTCATGCTGCAAACGCAGCGACGGGAGTTTCTTCGCCCCGCCAAAGAATTTGCCCCTCTCCACCCCTGCACTAGGCGGATCTGCTTTCTTTAATTAAAGTTTCGGCTGGCAGACCGTTCACTTAAGCATGACGCTCGGTGGCGATCCTCCACCCCCATGATGAAAGTGACTGCAGGGTTACACCGGCCTAGGAGGGGGCGGTTATGGTAGATTTCAGTTGCCCTCATCCATCGCGCGCTGCGCGTTTTAGTTATTTGTTAAACTACATTTCTTCACGGTTACCTTTTTGCTAAGTTGTGGTAGTCGCGCAACGTACAAGCCGCGCGCGCAGGTGCTCGCGCCGTGGCTTTCGCTCGTGAAAGTGATCCTCTCCTAGCGACACGTCGTCTGTTTTGTTCTGTTTGAATTATCCCAAAGCGAGCTTGCGGTAATTTTGCTTGGGCGTTTGGCATTCCTTGAGGGACAGAGCCTTCCAAGTGCCTTCCTGGGATCGATGTCACCGCCGACGGCAAAAATCGATTTTACTGTCGGCATAGGTGTGCACAGAAACGCGGAACGCGGAAAACTACCGACTTCTCGCGCTACACTTAAACCATGCTGCAACATCAGCTGTTCCAGCAATTTCCTCTTCAATCACAATTAAAACAAACGAGCAACCTTTGTTAACCTCGCAGCCTCGTGTGCTATATGGCGGACGCACATTTTGTCTCGCTCCATGATCGCACGTGGAACTTTGAGCGCAGTGGTACTAAATATGTGTCGCCAACTTCGCCATGCGAGAGAAGGCCGCAACGTTGCTTCTACAGGTTGTTTAAGGCAACATTTTCAATTAAAAAAAATTGCCTGTCACAGTTTGTACAATTTTAGTCCGCGAGCAAGCCTACTCGAAGTGTGTGGACTGAACCGTTTACGAGATATGTGCCGTCAAACTTGCGTTGAAAAATGCGCCCCACTTACTTTCTCAACAAAACGGCGTTTTATACGTTGGATCACAAACGTAAGTGGAATGCCACCACATTCCTCCGCAAAATTTCGGGAACTAATATCTCTGAACTGCTGTCATCCTGGGTATTCGTTCCGAGTGAATCCGTCTTGCGAACTTCCCGGTTAGAATTTTTAAATTGCCATATGTGCCGTGGGTAATTCACTACTTAACAACTTAAGTAGTGAATTTATGTTGATTAGTTGATTATGCATTTCGATTTTTTGTGCATGTCCACTTCTTTGAGTAGACCAGCTCATGGACTAGAATTGTGTTATCTGCCACAGGCGATTTTCAAAGCCTTTTAAAAGTGTTCGCTGAGACACCCGCTATAAGCAGTTGAATACGGTCTCCCTTTTATTTTGACGCACCATCTGTCGGGCACAGATATGCCAAGCGAGGCAACGGCGTTCACAAGAAAGCTAGATGCGTTCACTTACGTCAATCAATTAGGCCGCTGTTCCGATGCTTACGCCAGCAGAAACACTAGTCGTCCCCCGGAAGGCTGGAAGCAACAAATTATTGACGCGTGTTGCTTGGCCCAAGAGGAGGAGAGAGAAAAGATAGACAAGAGGCAAGCACATAAACTATAAAAGTGTCTGCTTGGCTAGCCTACACGGGGAAGGGGAATAGAAAGACGAGATAGAAAGACGAGATAGATAGATAGATAGATAGATAGATAGATAGATAGATAGATAGATAGATAGATAGATAGATAGATAGATAGATAGATAGATAGATAGATAGATAGATAGATAGATAGATAGATAGATAGATAGATAGATAGATAGATAGGGGCAGGCTAAAAACACGTGACTGGCGCCGCAGCGTGATATGATATGTGCTGCAAGCATGAGCTCACACATGAACATGTAGAAACCAACTGTACTACGCTGCTGCCATTCGAGGTTCAGCAGCAATTATCACAGTCCCTTCTTTCATGCGTGCAGCCTGCCACAAAAGTTTACCGGACTTGCTTTTCACGGCGTGCATGAATTTCTTGTTCCGCTAAGACATAGTGGTTCTAAATTAAATGGAACATTGCGTAGGCCCAAAGAACTTACTATAAATTGAGGCTTTGAATTGGACAGCTAAAGACGTGGTCTAGGTTCCGCAGGAATTAAACTGTTTTTTTTTAATTTTTATTGCAAACGCCATGCCTTCTGATAGTTCGTGAGGCGAACTGTCGAATTACATCGTACAAAGGATCCCGCCGTACAACTATTGCGTGTGTCCCTTTTGTAACAGCAGGAGTAACGGGCATATTCAGGAGTATTTTTTTAAATCGCATATCAATTTATGCTGACAGGACACCCGATTTCCTCTATTTTTTTTAGCGCGCTAATGCAATCAAGATGACGACGAGAGCCAAGTGCAGAGAGTTAGGCCGGCGGAGAAACATCTGAGCGAACGAAGCAACAGCTTTCGCACTTCCTGCAATCACTGGCTGGGCTATGAAAACCAACTGATGTGCAGAGCAGATGCAACAGCAATGCTCTAAGATTGAATTATCGCGTTTATCTCTCTTCCCCTAGAGAGACAGTCGACAGAAGGGGCGAGCAAAGAGCGGACACTTGCAGGCAGGTAGCAGAAGCCCGATGTAAGGCATTCGCCTTTTATTCTTCTTTTTTTTCTGTCATCTTTCGTTCGATCACTTCATGAGCAGAGGTGAAGACGTAGACGTTAGGAGCCGACGCACTGAGCTGAAACATGCACCAACACGCGTAATGGGCGCCGATCCTCAAGTCGTGAGTGCCTCGCTTTTACAGCCTCTTGCGGGTGTCCATCAAAACGAATATAAAGAAGTGGATTGCGACGTTAACGGCGCGACGAACTCTGTTCTTAAGCATTTTGTATTTTCCTTATACGCCATGGCCACGTTCTCTTGGAAATTCCGGTGTTTACTGGCTTGATAGTGTCAAACCTAGAGTTGGTGGACTTCACTAGACATAGCGAATTTGTAGAAAGGTCTAATGATAATATGGTGGTAACATTATTCGGTTTCACCTTAACTACTTGGCTCCACGGAATGACGTCGCATGAGGTTTCAAAGTTTTGCGCTGCCGTACTGATCTCTCAGTATCGGTATTGAGGCTAGACTGTAGCAGAAAAGTATTTTAGTTTATTGTATTATGGTAATGTGGTGTATTGTACGTGCTACATTCTGACTAAAGGAAAGCTTTTTCGTGAGGCAAACCTAATTTACGCAGCGGTATAATAATATCGCTCGTACATTCAGTACAATAATAATCATAGATGCTACATATAAAACCATAAGTGTTAAATAAGGTTCATTTGATAATTTATAATTATTCACAAATATCATACAATATTGGTACCGGCATTACCGTATACAGAGAAGCACCTGGCCACATACAGTGAGTCTTTACGCTCAGCAAAACGCAGTAGACTACGCACTTCTCAGACGCAGCAATTGAATTAAACTACCGCATTGCGTGTAATAAAAGGCAACATGCCAGTGCTCATGCTCTCTACTGAATTACGCATTTCAAGGGAATAAAGCATCACCAGCGTAGTCTCAAAACAAAGCAGGGATTACAAGGCAATTTTTCCTTGTAATGGCACGCCTTCTGGCCGCGGCAACGACCCGACAGTGAGAGGGAAATGATAAGTTACTTAAATGATGGTTCCAGGTCTATTCGGGGAAGTGGGCAAAGGGAAAGGTGCAAAATGTGGCTAACTATGAGGTTGGCACGCGAGGCCTCATATAGTGGATGGCATGAATTTGTAGCGTAAGAATACCGGAAACATTAGCAGTAACAGACAGCGCAGAAAGAAACAGGGCGCTACAGTTACAACTGTTTATTGAGGTAACGCGCAAACACCACGCATCTTTCTGCGCATTGTAGATCGTGCTGCTTGTGAGCCATGTTTTTCTGAGGTGAGGATCCTGGACAGGAGTATAGATATAACAGCGCGGGAATTGCTAGGTGCATGCCACATTCATTTCTGTGGTCAAGCTTGTGTTAGACAGACGTCTGTTTCCTTACATAATTCGGAAAGGAAATTGCTAAGTTTGCCGCTTGGAAAATGACTTGTTCTTTGCTCTCTGCCGCTCCCTGGTGTCGAGTGGGCGCGCGCGATATATATGTAGTAGGCTTTGTGTATAATAAAGAAGCGCTGTCTTTCTTACTGCTCTGTCTATCGGTGCTAATCTTTCCTTTCTGGCAGTTTTGCGCTACCAAATTGCCATTCAGAAAGCATCAGTTCGCCCAAGAAAATGTGATTGTGTTCTATATTGAGTTGGATGTCTGTTTGTTGTTAACCCTTGGTCAGATCCGGTCCTCAAACGGTGTGAGAACCTTAGCCTGGTAGATATCCCGGAATAAGTAGACTCTATCACATTCTCACACAAAGTTGCCATGCACTCTGTTGAATTGCACACGAAAGTCAGGCTCTAAAAGACACTCAAGTTATCGTACGCAAATGCCACCAAAGTTAATCTCTTCACTTCGCCTAACAAACACCCACTTCAGGGCAACCTTCGCTTGATTTTCGCTTGCAGAGAAAGCGGCTTTTGCCTCTTCAAACACAAGGCGTTATAAGCTTTAACTTCCAAAGACTAAATCTGATGACGCCTGCGAGATTAAGAAATACTGTATCCGAGCTCTGAATCCCTGTAGCAAGCTGGCATGCAAATTCCGCCTGTATTTATTTAAAACGCGGACATTGCTTCAAGACGTCTTCACTGCTTGAAGAAATGGTGTCTGCCTTACAATGGTAAGCGGACGAAGTAGCACAATCATCAATGGTTTAGTGGGTTATACAGAAAGGCCTCGCATTCTTGAAAACTCTTCGCTTTTGTATTGTTCTGTCATGGCTGTCTGAAAGGGCGATCGATTCCCATCCTAATACCCCCGACCCCCTAGACGTCAACGCTTTTGTTGCAGGCGCAAATGCGACCACTTCTTAGGCTGCTGCGGAATAAGCGACCGCAAACATGGTGGAGATAATATGGAGGCATCTGTCGCATCTGCGAACACCGCTATAAAAGAAGTACCTCACCGATTCGTCTTCTGTGGGCACGGCCGACGCGGCTCGGCCATGACGCCAACAAGGACTCTGTTCTGCGTCCTAAGGTCAGTTTTCACAGTAGTTGATTACGAAGCGATTGTCGTGGCATTATTGCCCTGCCATGCCCACGGAAGTGCCTTGACCTTACCTATGAATGCCTTCTTGTCTGCAAGTTGCTTCTCTGCGCTCACATTGAAACAAATACAGGTCCTACGCAGAAAGAAATGCATGAGCTGTTGCTTGAGGGTCAAACTGTAATATTCAATGATATTTCAGAAATGAAAGTCCAACTATACCCAACATTAATATGTAACCTTCAGCAGATGTTCACCCGAATCGACAAAAGGCTGTCTGAGCCTTCTCCTACCCAAGATGCTAAGGCTCAAACTACCCTAAATTTTATAGAACAAGTTTTTGGCTTCCAGAAAAAGAAGCTTCCAGATCGCAAAGACAGAAATATGCCATCGAACATAATTATTCATGGTATTTCTGAACGCCTCGAGGAAACAGAAGCGCATCTCAAGGAAAAAGTTCTTACAGAACTAATGAGAGATACACTGCATGTGCAGTGCGAATATATCGGCCGCATTCACAGGCTTGACAAACAAGACAGCAAACGTCCGCTCATCAACTATCTTCAAGATTTTAAAGAAAAGAAGCTCATATCCGAAAACTGCAGCAAGCCTAAAGTATCAGGCATGTCTATTCAAAATGACTAGTAGCATGCGACGCTGAATGAGCGGAAGCTTCTATCGGAAAGTGCAGAAGCCGAGAAGCTGCAGGGTAAGAAAGTACACTTACTTCATTACAAACTAAACGTTGATAAGATATTCCTCTGGGATGAGACAAAAAACGTGCGCGTCAGGATAGTGAACCAACACTCGCAGGAGCTTGAAACATGACACCCTTCAAACGAATGTGACATGCACTTGTGTATAATCGGCTTAAACGCACGTAGCGTAATAAACAAAACAGAACCTCTTGAGATTTTTCTACTAGAACAAGACCCACACATTTTTTTTCATAAGAGACGTGGCTTCGGACTAAAATAGGTGACGAGGATGTTTTGCCACATTGTTATCAAGTTTTTTGTGACGATTGGTCTTCCAGGGGAGGTGGCATGGCAGTCCTTATTAAAGAGCACATAGATGCTGTTCTCATGGAAAACATTCCCGGCATCGAATGTTTATACATAATGCTCTCGTGCTGGGGCCATAACGTTTTCTTCTGTGCCATTCGCAAATCTCTTGATGCCGATTCTGAGTATATAGCCAAGCTGGAAAGGCACATCTGTCAATTGCAGAAAAATAAATGGCTACTAATAGGGCACGTTAACTTGTCAGGCGTTAATTGACAGCGCTTTGAATCACTTCCCTACGACAGCAATCATTTAAACAGTATAATTAACATATTTTAACGCATTACCTAATCTAAATAGCTCGAGGGAATTCCGAAACTATTCTGGATTTGGTATTTTTACCGACACTATTACTTGGATATACTACCCAGGTTGTGGAAGGGATTTCTAACCACTTGCTTGTCAGTGTTTGCTAATCCGTTGCTACATTTATCAAATTGAAAAACCTTGTGAAGCATTCTTTCAATGACTACTCACGTGCAGATGATGAATCCATTATAGAACATGCGGAAACATGCCTTACTGATTTTACTAACAATGACGTGCACACTTTGGCGTCGTTTGAAATGTATGTGTCATTACTGCATAAATAAGTTCGTGTCCAGCACACGTAAACTAAAGTTCATGGATAGACACCTTGAATAACGCGTGAAATAATCCAGCTGAAGCGAAAGATAAAAAAGGTTGAAGAAACAGCGCATGCATATCGGTCATCTAAAGGAACTAAAAGAAAACGTTGTACACGCGGTACACTCTTCGAAAGAACATTGCTTTAATAGAGTGCTGCCGAATTTCATTCTAGGGGAGCCAAAAATTTTTGGAATTATTTAATCGAAAAATAGTACCCACTATCGCAAATTTCTATTAATTGTTCCATAGTTACCGATCATGGTGACATTGCGTGTCATTTCAATGAATACCTTAACGGCGTGTTTATAACTCTGGTATTTGTCCATTGAGTGACACGGTAGTCCATCGTTTTGATGTGGATTTTATTTCACACCCTGCGAAGTTTCTATGCTCCTAAATTTATAAACTAAATCATCACGTAGTCCTGACAACCTGCTTAACGTGTTTCTGAAGCGATGTGCGATTATTTTATTACAGTTTCTTGCTATTATTTATAAAATTGGGCAGGCCAGCAGCAGTATCGGCAACATGTTCAGCAATCACTTCTGCTTTGCTCTACAGGTTTTGGCGGCCCTTCTGAGCGGACCGGCTTCCACTGCATGGCTGCGACTCCGGCAACGTGCGTGGACCAGACCTACGAGCCTATGAATCACGGGCATAATCGGTGGACCTGCAAGGTCGTTCCAAATAGGTCGCGAAGCTTCGGGCGAAAAGCGGTTCAATACAAATTGTCACCGACATCGGCAAGGGGGGTTATGGGAGCAGCGATTGAAGCGCGTCTATGTTTGGAGGGAAGAAGCATTGGGAAAGAAAAAAGCATTTTTTTAGTTCAAGCGAGACGCAGTCAGATTCATTCAACAAAAATAAAATTCCTGGTCAATTTTATATATTCGTGACGAGTTAAGAATACACAAGTATATTTAATTTTTTTACTATTAATAAATGCATTTTTTTCCAGCGCCCGTCGTTACAGGGGGCGTTGACGCCACTGTCACACGCAATGCAATGCACCTCTTGAAATAAGCAGAAACGTGCGCTCGTAAAGTTCACCTGTTGAAATACGCCCCCCTCACACGTTGTGCTCTTTTGCTTGTCGAAGTTTGTTTGAATTTGGTGACGCGGGTAGCTTCATCGCTTCTTAATCTGTTCAGTCAAAAGTAGTGAGTTACGACCGCCAGATAATTGTGTAGTTGTTTTCGTGCGACTGCACTGGCCGACGGGCTTGGCATCCGACGATAGGATCAGCACTCTACACCTAAAACTTTCGTCGGTCACGGAAGAAAGTATGTTCTGTGCAGGGGCGTGATTTCGACAACCGTACGGCTGGCCTTTTCCTGCATCGCTTTCCGCGCTGAAAGCTCGAAACGCCCATCAAGTCGAATGGCGGGCATTTGAATATATAGCTCCAAAGGCAGGTCAACAAAACAAATTTTGCGCCTTCGAAAACAAAATGATGTCACTTCTGCTTTTAACGGACATGGCGTCACATTATTTTTTCTTCAGCCGGAAGTGTTCCCACCACATACAGATGGCGCTAAGCCTCATGAGCCGCCGATAGACCGCCATGTTTTGAACGTATGGGCCCCTATGGAAGCTTCGCTACCAGGTATATTTACCTTGGGCCCTACGACTGCGCATCAACGACAATCGACGTGGATGTTTTCAATGAACTGACTGCAGAAACACTGGCACGTGCCAGATGCCCGGTGATTAAGGTGCCCTACGTTCCACAAGTAAGAGAGTATTGCTCTTTCTTGACAACTGCGACGTCACATCACGTGGCTTGCCGAGCTCCTTTAAAAGACCGAGCAACATTGCCTTTCGTCAGTGGGCAGGCCAGCACCAGTACCGGCAACATGTTCAGCAATCACTTCTGCTTTGCTCTACAGGTTAGTAAAAACATTCCTATGTACTGTTACTGTAGCGATGACCGGTTTTTGTTGTTGTTGCCCTGCCCACAGTGTATCAAATGTATTTTGACAAATATTGCATTACTGCCTACTAACCTACTTCTTTCGGGCGACATTGAGACAAACCCAGGGCCTTCTGAAAAGGAGGTGCTATCAGAACTATCAGATGGCCAAAAGCATGTCCAAGGAACTATTGGAGGAATTGTTACACAGAATGAAATCAAGAGCAAATCTCGACACTAAGCAATAGAATAGATGACATTGAGCAACAGTTATCCAGTTTGGGCTCACTGCCGAAACAAGTAACTGAAATAAAAAAAACACACAGTTTGACAGTAAATTATCATTTCTCACAAATAAGGTGGATGAATTAGAAAACCGAAGCCGTCGGAATAACCTTATTGTTTATGGCTTTGAAGAGTCGGGAAACTAGACGTTTGAAGAATTTAAGAAGATGAAGGGTGACCTAATAACAAAGAAGAAAGGTATAACGCCTACAGGTATTGAAAGATTTCATAGGCTTGGCCGCAAATATAATGGGTAATCTAGGCCACTTATTATGCTTCTTGACTATCGGGAAAAGTCGTCCATTTTACTTGCATCCCACAAACTAAAAGGCTCGTCGTTGTCTTAGAACGATGGCAAAGAGAAGGCGCTGTCAGCGTAGGCGTGGCCGACGCGGGTTGCATAACGGTAAACATTTGAGCTACATTATCTACCTGAGAGTCTAGTGACCTTGAAAGCTGTGCTTATTGGTAACTAATTTACTCAACATGCAGATGCAAGTCATGAGACATAAGGTTTTGCGTGGAATGAAGCGATTTTACTTCAATTTCGAGGCCAGAATTTATGCTCGCACACATGAAAATTTCATGGAAGGTTAGCCATAAAACGCTTTATTGTAAAGCAATTTTAACGACATATATCATGAAGAGAAAGTTATTTTGTCCACTTACATGGAGGAGTGCGCATCCAACCAGGCCTGTCAAGAAAACAAAAAGACGTTTACGTTCCCCATTAACGATTTGTCAATAGGAACAAACCTGAAAAGTAATGGCGTCCCTTAGCGCTGGTAAAGTTTTTGATGGCTAATATGGGGGTGGCTAGCGGAAGAAGTTTGGTAGTGTGCGTGCGTCTGTTGGGACTGATTCTGGGGGTATTTAGTATCGTGTGCACTCGAAGAAGAAAAAACAGACCGCTACGATGCCACATTCGAGTTCTTCCGATGTCGATTCGCTTCCTCTTGGTTCCACGAGGTGAAGCTGGGTGGGAGAATATTAAATTAGAACTAATCGAAGAAACGTGTGCGATCTCTCGTCGTTTTTTTTTAACCCTGTATGAGAAGTACGTGCGTGCGCGGACTGTGCGTCTACGCGTGGTGCGGCAAGGGCAGAGAGGGGCGTGGATAGTAAGCAGGGAGGGTAAGAGATGCCGTCTGACGGTAAGCAGGGAGGGTAAGAGAAGCGGACGTGCAGCAGGGATTTCGGGCGTGAAGGTGACGACCAGTGGACTGCCCCCCGCTCCGTAATGGGACGGGGGGCTTCAAAAGAACACGCGCCTCCGAACGCTCACGATCTCGCCGGCTGCTGCCCTCATTGTGACCGCGGGGGCGCCGAAATCGCTGCGCGCTTGCTAGCGTTGTAACTGCAGGTTCTGCGCCGTTGATGTACTGCCGCTTAGCTGCCCCCGTGTGCGGTGGCCCTCTCGCCTAGCACTTTCTTCATGAACTGAGCAAGCAGAGGCGGGTTTCGGCTCTCGGTTTATGCGCTTTACGTTGAAGGCCGTTGTGTGAAAGCCCGCAGCTCCTGCGCACGCTGGAATCGCGTCGCGTGCTGACCTTCTTTCCTGAGTCGTCGAACTGCTGAGCGTGGGAGAGTCCGCTTTTAAATCTTTTTCTGCGCGTGTTTCTGTGAGCGATGACACGAGCGGCGAAGGAGCTCTGAGAGAGCTGTGGCGCTGTGTCATCGAGATGGGTTCGACCTCAATGGAAGGGCCCTGGCTGGGTGCCCACAGGGAAGCGTTTGCTCTGTATAGTCACTCATCCTGTTCTTACCCTGCCGAAGTGCTGCAATGGCAGTACAGCTAGTGCGTAACATTGGCAAAAGGGAAATTAACACAAATTCGCTAGACAGGTTCTCAAACTCCCATACCTGCTAGCTCTTTGGTACTCTAAAATTAAACAGTGTATCAAATGCTGCGTATTTACCGTATATATAACGTTGTGTATACGTTTTCAAAACTGGGCTGTCTCCGCGAGCAGGTAAAATAAATCGTTAGACATCAATGACGCCTGTATTAGTGTCTGTACCGATGTTCACGCCTATTCCGTACTGTGTGTTTTTGAAATGCTACATTTTAATGGCGATAGCTACTATGTTACCGTGCTCATATAGATTGAGAAACAAGAACGATGATTCAGCGTGTGAGCTTCGTCACCTTTATGTTCATGTTGATGCGCCGTATTCTATTGTTAATTATAATAATGTGAAGCGAACATCAAAATTTGCCTTTCACGCCCTGATAGTCGCATGGATGCCGCAGAAAAATTAATATATTGAATCATAAGAAAATGGCTGAAAGTAAATTAAAGATAGAAAGCTAATGCTTGTTTTTTTAAGCTGTAACCGAAGGGCAACAAAGGAACCAACGAAACCACTAAGAACAAGAACTACATAATCAACACAAAAGAACCAACACAAGAAAAAATTCTATTTTGAAATTGGGAATTTATGGTAAGTTTGATGAAAAGTGTATAGCGTTAACGTTAAAGATACGAAAAGTTGTCTGTGTGCGTCAGAAATCGAGAGACAACATGGCAAAGATCATCCTCAGCTAAGAATAGTTACAAAGAGGACAGCTAACGGCAAACATTCAGACAGCATTCGGTTTCCTAAAGAGACAGAAAAACTGATGCTTCATTGTGGTTTATGCACATATACATGAAAGGAATTCGGCGCACGGGCTAAAGACAATCTTGGAACACCAAAATTATTTCTTAAATTAACAGTAATACAATCAGTTATTGCGCTCAGCGATAAACAGTAGTCCTTCAATTTTTTGCGCGAATTCTTTCTTTCTTGTGGCTCATTGACCGTCTTCACACGCTCCTTGTTGATCGACAGAAGGTCACGTTACAGTGAATGTGCAACACAATTGGTGAATGGGGCGCTAAGAAACTTTTCCGGCTTCGGCTATGGCTTCAGGAAGGAGCAGTTATACTCCTCGAATCCCATTCCCACCACCATGACTTCAGCCCACATAATTGGCTTCCTCCACGCGAGAAACGTTATCTCGCGTTGTATAAATGACCTCTACGCTCATAACGCCACCTGGCGAACCACATCACATCCTGTAATCGCCGCACAGCATGCGGCGATTACAGGATAATCGGCGGCTGCGCAAACCCTCCAGCCATCGCGTGGCAGCAATCACGGGAGCGAGCATGCGAGGCGGCCAATTACCGAGCCGGCGTAAGGAAGGGCCTCAGGTCGCTCTTAATTGCGTTTCCTTTCAAGCAGCGAGGAGGCCGCGAGGATACGGTAAGATGGCTCTCCGACGAGGCTTGAGACGCCGCATGCTCACGCACGCGGTCGATTTACGTCACACTAATGCCGAAAGCTTTGTGGCTGCCAAAGTGACCGAATTCATGAAGCGTTTCGTTCGTAAGAACTGTTCTTCATTGGTTGGTTGCGCTGGGTAATAACATATACTATGCTGCGATAGGCCGGCAGCTGTCCTGGAGGCCTCTCCTGCACTAAGTGCTTTGTAGATGCTCTTGTCGGCTGATTGAAGTAGCATTACGATGCTATCTGTGAGCTACACAGGACACTGACGCGGGTTAGCTTATCATGCTGGCCGTCCTATTTCAATCCCCATTTCCATTTCGCAGGGCCTGCGGTCCGCTCCTACTAACGAATCAACACCACCACCATTACCTTGGTGAAAGGCTGTGAATTTGTTCTGACTGCAGCCTTTACACTTAACCGTGCTTTGGGGCCTCTGAACGCGTTTGTAGTGAGTCCCGTGTGAAATCATTATGAAAATCAATAATGTGGTATGCTTAGCAACATTAGCTTTGATCATACTTTGCGAGTATTATCACTACATCTCCATCTCCTTCTTCAGTTTTTGCACGCCACTAAAAACTTTACAAATACGTTTGTTTTGCGTGGTAGGTACAGCAGCTGGTGATGTCCATCGAGGTGCAGAGATTATCAGCATGTCAATTAGCTACTGTACTGTCTCACTGTTACCAAGTGCTGCAACGGCCCCAAGAAAAGCCATCACAAGGAAGCTTCTGTGCATAAACATTACAGGGAACCTATGGGCTCATGCAGCAGTTTCACAAACGTTGATTAACCTCTCCTGAGAGCTTGTGACGTAAGGAAATGCACGTTGGTCATTTCGTGCACCAGCATTTAAAGAGTTTCTTTTTTGTGTGAACACTAAGTACGTGTGTTGCGTACAATGCGCGCTTTTCTTTGAAAAGAACTGGAGGTCGCGCTAATTTACCTTCAACCATCTTAAAACAGCTTTTCGGCGTATGAAACGGCATAGACGGTAAAAAATCACACACGAACAGCGCTGACTCTCAAGTGAATGTTTGTTACGCAAGACGGAGACGCTAATGGAATGCGCAGATCCATTCCCTGAGCCACAAATGTAATCAATCAGGCACATCTTTCCTGCAGAAGTAGCTAGATCGTCCATGGCCTATCTTGCGCTGAGAAAGCTGTTTGGATAATAAGGCTCTTCTTTATTTATCCCATTACAAAATGTGTAATTCTGCATGCAGCCACACATTCAATCATGCATCGCTTTAAACATCTCTGGCACTTTTACAGTATCATGTCAAGAATGACCTTTTGACCGTAACGTGGTACGTCTAGGAGGTACAACGCCATTACAGCGCTTCTTCGTTTCTTGATATGCACTAGCCTGCAGTAACCGCTTGTGGCAGACTGAACGATGAACGCTGCAGCTGGTTTGTACGTTGCGTACTACTTACTGTGAACTTTTCTTTTCCCCTTCTGATAATACGTCAGTAAACTCATCTTCCTTGGTGCACTGAAGCCATACAGACTCTGTCATGGTTAAGCTCCTTGCCTTTTCGTCATCACGTCTCTACCTCATTCTCTGTCTCCTTTTCTTTCTCTTTCGGCGATTTAAGTATATTTCGACTTGTAAGATAACGCATAACTTTACCTTTCAAAAAATACTCCTTTTTTAGTTCTGTTTTGCAGCAGCTGTGTTATCCCGCTGCATTTACGCCTGGACCTTTCCTGCAACCACACTGCGCTACACGGCAGCAATGTAATAACGGATAATCGCGGCTGTTCGGAGTAGGACGCTTTGCGTGGATCACAGCCTCGTCCGGCGGCACCAATTTAACGCCTACCATTTGTCCCTGAGGCAGCTTCATGGCGTAATCACCCGCGTATTGGGTGTTTCTCAATTCACAACTCCGCCCTGAATAATTGAAAGTGTGCCTGTGTATACTCGGGCATCCCTTTGAGAGAAAAAATAATGCGACGGCATAATAAAGGACACAATGGAATCAATGTGTTAAAGGCTTTTTCTACATAATCGCCCCCTATCTGGTTTTTATATTTGAGAAATCGTTAGGTACTTCTTGCTTGCCTAAGGAGCGGAAAGTTGAAAACGTGGTACCAATCCATAAAAATGGCCCTAAAAATATTGTCTGCGACTACACGGGGAGTATGGTAGCGCGGTTCAAAGACGGGACAAGAGAAGACACAAAGGGACACACACAGCGCTGTGTGTCTTCTCTTGTCCCGTCTTTGAATCGCGCTGCCATACTCCCCTTGAAGATGCATTACCAACAAGCCCACATTGCAACCGACTACACGCCAATTTCTATAACGAGTGTGTGTAGTAAAACAGTGGAGCACATAGTATACAGGGCCATACTAAAACACCTAGAAAACAATGATATTTTAGCGAATATCAGCATGGTTTTAGGTCTGGTCGTTCTTGTTCGACACAACTCCTAGAATGCAGCCACGATCTTGTTCATTCGTTCGTCCTCTGTGTACACACTGACTGTATATTTATTTCTCTCCTTTTCTTTCTTTTCTTTTCTCCCCGCCTTCTCACTCTCCCGCTCTTGTCCCCTCATCTTGGGAACGACGCTCAGAGACGTCAGGCGACAGCGCTGATTACCTCTGAAGTCTCTCGCTTTATAACCAACCACCAGCGACAACACCCGCACGTGACGTCACTGCACTAACCCTTTAAAGCTAACATGCCGAGGATGACGAGGCCGCCTTTGACGAAGATATGTCCTCCTATCGAAACGTTGGCCAGCCTTTCTGAGGCACCTTATCCTTGTTTACAAACTTTATACCACAGTGTGCTATTCCATCTGTCAGCCCCTTTCTTGATTTTAGATTTTAAAAAGGCATGATTCTGTTCCCCATGTATTGCTGTTACATAAGCTATCATCCCTAGGTATCTCTCCTTGATTGCTTGATTGGATTAAGTGTAATCTACAAGAACGCATGCAACGTGTTATAATTAATGGCTCACAATCTGATTATATTGCTGTTACTTGGGGAGTTCCCCAGGGATCTGTTTTGGGGCCATTGCTGTTTTTAGTCTACATCAATGACATTGCTCAGGTTGTATCATGCAAAGTCCGTCTGTATGCAGATGACTGTGTGATTTGTCACTGCATTAGGTCTGCACTTGCAACGCAATTTGGACTGTATAACACGCTGGTGTGTTAGGTGGCAAATGTCTTTGAACCCCAGTAAGTGTCAATACGTCTCCTTTACAAGTAAACAAGCACCATATCTGTTTCATTATACATTAGACAATGTCCAGCTATCGCGAGTAACTGAGTATAAGAAGTGTCTCGGTGTTTATCTCTCATCGAATTTACCTTGGACTAAGCACGTTGAATATGTTACAGCGAAAGCCTGTAAAATGCTAAATTTTGTTAAACGCAACTTCCGGTTCGCTCTTCGCAAAATTAAAGAACCACATTATTTTTCGAACGTAAGACCCATATTAGAGTATTAGAGGGACCCGCAAACCAAAACTTTAATATGCTCGAACTTGTACAAAACCGCGCAGCCCGTTTTGTCTGTAATAATTGTGACCTTACTTCTAGTATTACTGCACTTAAGGATAACTTGGGGTGGGCATTATTAAGCACACGCAGATAAAACATGAGATAAGAAATGTTTTCTAACATATATTTCAGTATAGTTAAAATAGATAAAGAAACTTACATTTTACCCCCTCATTTCTTATCTCACAGAAATGACCGCTCTTTAAAAATAAGAGAAATTATTTGTAGAACAAACGTCTTTAAGCACTCGTTGTTTCCAAACACTATATCACAGTGGAATCGGCTACCGCAGGAAATTGCTGATTGTCGCACTGAAGCATCGTTCAGAGCATTTCTGTTGAATTTATAGCGGCGTGAACTTTTCTATTGTTGTGTTATTTTTGGTTGATCAGTTCTGTATTTTATCGAGCTTATGTAACACTGTGTATTCCCCCCTGTAACAATGCCTTCGGGTGCTGCAGGTACTTGAAATAAATAAAAATAAATAAATACCTTTGGTTTGACCGTGAGCACTCATGAAGGACGTTGAAACACGCCACTAACTGCGACTGGAGCACAGTTCAAAGGTTCCATGATCGATGAAGTGTCTCTTGGAATAATTTAGAGAAACAGAAGAACATGCACACAAAGGGACAGAAGGAAACGGCTAAAGGTTCCATGATCGATGAAGTGTCTCTTGCAATGATTAAGAGAAACAGAACATGCACACAAAGGGACAGATGGAAACGGCTAATTATTCGATCAGTGCCGTGGGGGAACAAATAATTGGATTGTGAATTCCTTGACTCGGTGCATTTCCGCGCAAGTCATTAATGATTCGCCGTGTCCGTACTTCACACGGAGAAGAATGGTGCTCGCATTTTTACGGCGACGCTGTCTATGGCTAGATCTCGGGATTTTTTTCGCTTCCGTTACGTCGGCAGAAACCCCAGTCGACTGATCTTGTCGGCTGTGCAGGGCCAGTTTCAGTTTCAATTCGAAACGCACAACTAAAAACAGCCGTCAAACCACATGATTGATGACGAGGCACGCGCACTTCCGCGTTGATGAACGTATATACGTTGCCGCCAATCCCTCGCCAGTGGTCGTTGTTGGAAACTTGAGCGTGGACATCTTAAAACAGGAAACAAAGCAGTGGTTCAGTGGTTCCTAATACGTGGAAGAATTTCCGATTACGATTTAAAAACTACCGTGCACGCATCATGCATCGATGTAACTTTGGTCAAAAACATTTCTCAAATAAGAACGGAGAACAGCTGTGTGTCATATTTTTCATTTTATTTCATTTATTCAGCCCTCAGGGCGAAAGGCATTAAAGAGGGGAGTGGTTACAAAACAGAAATACTTAAATAAATACAATGCATATTACAGAACAAGTATTATACAATACAATGTTATACAATGTTAGCTAGTGCAGAACTAAAATGCTGGTTATCAATTATGTCGACGATATCGGCGGGAAGGCGGTTCCATTCGCGTGATGTGCGAGGCAAGGAAGACTGAAATGCAGTTTTAGTGTTACATGTTTCAATGCCAACTTTGTGACGATGGTCAATGTGATTTGACACGTATCTGGGGGACGAAATGAGGGAATCGCGTAGCATGGGGTGATGGTATAGTTTATGAAAAAGGCTCAAACGAATTGTCTGCCAGCGGGATGCTAGAAGAAGTAAAGAAAGATTAGGTGTCATGCTTGTTACACTTGCGGTACGGTTAAAGTTGGGCAGGATAAAACGAGCAGCGTTATTTTGAACCAGCTCAAGTAAAGTTATCAGTTTTTCATGATGCGGATCCCATATCGCGGCGGGATATTCCAAATTAGAACGTATTAGTGTTTTATAAAGCAGTAATTTCAAAGAAGGAGTTTTGAGAAAGTTACGGCGTACCTAGCCCAACGTGCGGTTAGCTTTGCTAGTAATGTATTCAATATGGCGCGTCCAGTTAAGGTCAGCAGAAATATGAACACCCAGGTATTTATATGGAGTAACCGTTTCTAACGCAACGTTATTTAGGTAGTATACAGGCGGAGAGTTGGCACTTCTTGATATTCGCATAATTTTGCAGTTATTAGTATTAAGTTCCATAAGCCATTCGTTACTCCAAAGAGAAATGTTAGAGAGGTCACGCTGAAGACTGTTAGCATCGTCGGGGGATATTATATCGCGGAAAACAACACAGTCATCAGCAAACAAAAGAATGTTAGATGATACAATGGAAGGGAGATCATTGATGTAAATAAGAAATAAAAGGGATCCAAGCACTGACCCTTGCGGCATGCCCGAGCAAACTTCGCTGAAAGGTGAGTTAAAATTAATAGCGTGAACAAACTGCGACCGGTTAAGAAGAAAGCATTCAATCCATTTCAGAACATTGTAGTCGATATTCAGTTGGGTTAGCTTTAAAAATAATAAGCGGTGACAAACCTTGACGGATGCTTTCGAGTAATCTAGGAAAATGCAGTCAGCTTCTCATACGCGATCTCAAATATGGTGAAGTTTGATAGTGAAGCTGGCAAGTTGTGTTTCGCAAAAAAATGACGTACGAAAGCCATGCTGTGCGGGTGTAAAAAATGAATTAGACTCGAGAAAGTTCACAAGGTTAGTGAAGATTACATGTTCTAATAGTTTGCAGCAAGTACTAGTGAGAGAGATGGGGCGATAATTTATAGGGGATCTTCTATTTCCTGGCTTCAATAGTGGATCCACCTTCCCGACTTTCCGTTGTGTTGGCAGAGTGGAACTATCGAGAGTCTGCTGAAATATCTTTGTTAGTATTAAGGAACTGCAGACAATTGTATTTTTCAAAAATTTAGCATGAATGCAGTCAAAACCGGGCGATGAATGAAATTTTAGGGCATGAATAAGTTTAAGAACGCCAGATGAATCGATTAAAACTTGAGGCATAGTGTGGAAACTATAGCAGAGTGGAACGGGATGTTTGGTGTTTGATGTGCGCTAGAAGTTCAGAACAAAGGTTTCGTTAAGTTCTGATGCGCATAAATGAGCCGGAATAGGGTCACCTGACGCGTCAGGTAAGTTAATAGATTCTTCGGTATGCGGGTTGATGACGCGCCAAAATTTTTTAATGTTGGTCGATAGCATCGATGGTAAAGTGTTAGAGAGGAAGTTATCTTTTGCTTGCTTAAGCGCAGTTATATAGGCATCAGCGGCAGTCTTGTATGCGTCCCAGTGTGCGTTACATTGTGATAGCCTGGCTGTACGATATCGGCGCTTTTTTCTGTTAGATAGGCGTCTTATATGAGCCGTATACCATGGGGCTTTAGGATTAGAAGTGACGGTGCGTCTTGAACATATTTTTGAGTTGGTTCGTGAACTTTGGCCGTGAACATATCCCAGTTAGTTTGCACAGAGCGTTCGTTAAGGTTTCTGAAGAAGTTTTGAGTAAAAACTGATAATTCATTGTTAATGGCATCGAAGTCTGCTCTAATATAATCTAGTATGGTCTTTTTCTTTCTTGCAGGTTTAGGAAAGACAGTGTTAATGTCGAAAATGAGCAAAGAGTGATCACTTATGTTAGGTAAATAGGTGATAGCTGAAGCAAAGTCGGCTTGATTGGTTAGGATTAAATCTAAAGTGTTGGCTGTGTTGACAGTAATTCTGGTAGCGTTAGTGACTAATTGGGTAAGTGAAAAAACAGCATAAATCAAGAAAATCACTGGCGTCCGATGAAAATTGAGATAGGGTGGGAGGCTGCGTGACCCAACAAATATTCGGAAAGTTAAAATCGCCTATTAAAAACAAGGAAGCCGATGGATATCTGGTGTGTATTATGTTAACTTCGTCATGAAGGTCGTTATAAACGAGCGTAGAGAAGGAGAACGATAGCATACACCGAATATTATTTTCTGGTCGTCAAGAGTAACTGATGCCCAGACAATTTCCAAGACGCTATTAGTGTAGACGCATGATGACGGTATGTCTTTCGAAATAGCAATGAGTACACCGCCTCCCCGTTGATTAGATCGGTCATTGCGATATACTGCGAAGCGGTGTGCGTTGTGAAAGAGTTCATTATCGTGAATTTGAGATGATAGCCAAGTTTCAGTAAGTGCCATATGCGCAGAACAGGTCTCGATTGCCGATTAAAGAGAAAGAGAAGTTTTCTTATTCAAGATACTTCTGATGTTAGTATACAGAATCGTAACATCAGATGATGATGAATGACCACTGCCCCTCTCGCGCCCCTAGGACGCACACCGAACGAAGCGCTTGATCCTTCGGGCGCGTGTTCGGAAGGCTGCTCGATTTCATTGATGGTGTCGTTAGATGGATTGTACATGAAGCATTTGCCGCGTATGTATAGCTTATTGTAGCGAAGGCGAAATTTGGGTGATCCCGGATGGCCAATTCCAAATTCGGTAAGTTTTCGTCTCGCAGTTCCAGTGGCGGGGGAAAAATCTTCGTTTATTGAAATTTTGTGTTCCTTGAAATCATTGCGATGTGATAGGATTAACTCTTTTATTTTGTAGTTGGTATAATTGGCAATGATGGGTCTGCATTTATTAGCGGAAAATATCCCTAAACGATGAACACGCTGAAATGGGTCGTTTAGTAACGAGTCAAGAACCTTCGTTAGTGCATTGGTCAGTGTGCTTTCAGTTTGTTGCCAAGTTTCAGATGAATCTGTCAGTCCATGAAAAATCAAATTATCGCGGCGTGACCTGTCCTCCATATCATCTAGGCGCTTTCGTAAAAATTTATTTTGTGAAGTTAAGCTTTCAATACATTCTTGCATGCCTGCAAACTCATGGCTGAAGGTATCAAGAACTTTCCCTTTCTCTTCTAGTTCATCTAAACGCTTCTGAACGTTAGTTATTTTTATAATTGCTTTGTAGTCGTTATATGGACCACAAAGCAAATATAGCAGTAATTTTAATGTAATCAATGAAATAAATGGTTTATAAATTTCATTGAAAGGCGTTTGTCTCTTACATCACTTTTAAGATCAATGTGCGTAACAGGTGCACATCACGGGATCGGTGTTTGATATAGCTGCCTTACAATAGGGCGCTTCATCTCTACAGCTTCGTTGACCAACCACCTTCACAGGAGTAGATTGGCGGAGAGTTTTTCTTTCACATCGATTCTCATATATTAACATTGTTTCGAGCATAGAATTTAATATTCTTGCAGCTATCCTTCTTTCAGGAGGAGAATAAGTGTAATCACGGCGTGGGTACCATTTTCTCGTTTATATATATATATATATATATATATATATCTAAACGAGAGAAGGGGCACCGATGGTCTCGATTAGGTTAATCACGACTTCGTTAGGCCAAGAGACAATGAAGCCAAAGAATGCATCGGGGAAATTGAGGGTGGTTGAAATTGAAGTGTACAAAATAACGAAGAAAAGGAAAATGAAAGTGAACGAAAAGATAACGTGTCGTCGGTGGGAGACAAACCCGCAACCTCCGCATTGCGCGTCATACGTTGCGCTACTAATTGCGCTTCGGTGACGGCTATCAATTCGTCCGCTAACTTAGGTATTTATGAGACAATCGTCTGTTCCAAAGCTTTGCGAGTGGAAAACGATGAAGGACGTAGCTTGTTTATTCATCTTATTTTTACGCAAGACCTGCACGAAGAAGAGGACGTGGAAGCTGGACCAACTGTCGCAGCGAAAATAAGAGACAAAGAACAGAAGGCAGAGTAGCACAGCGTTGACGAAGTGTTGCAAAATATTAACCAACTCGTTCAATAACGAGTATCTTTGGCGAGCTGTCCTGCCCTTTCACGCGAAAAGTGTAATGCCTTTTATGTGCACAAAAATGAGTTATTTGCAAAGTTAAGACATTTAGTGATTATGATAGTGTAAATGGAGATGTTTGGTAGCTTTTAAGGGATAACGAACAATTTAAAGCAAAAAGCAGTTCGATTCATCTACAACACATATGGGCGTAGTTCTATTACTAACCTTTTATCTCGGAGCGGCTTGCCTTCTATAAGTGATAGAAATCATGTATGTCGTCGAAAATTCTTTTTCCAACTAATAAATGGTCTCTACAACATCGACACGTCTCACATTATCACGTATACAACAGGTTACGCTACCAGACAGCGACACTCACTAGCTGTAACTCCATTTACAACACGTGTCAACTGCTTCAAGTATTTCTTTTTTCCTAGAACTATAGTAGATTGGAATAAGCTGGCCGATAAAACTAACACAGGACTCATTGTCACTTTTCGAGACATATCTTTAACAAAAAACATTTTTGCACTTTCTGAGATTGTTAGTGATAGCACTGTTTGACTGTATGATTGGGAAAGATCGCTGAAGTAACGTTGAAGCGCTTGTTCTTGCGCCTGTTTTTTGCGCTTGTGTGAAGAATTTTTTTTTAGTGCAGTTCCCCATTTTTGTATTAATTTTGTTTTGTAAACTTACTCGTGTACCGCGCTGCTAAGATCTTGTTTAAGATCGCAGTATCTATAAATAAATAAATAAATAGATAAATAAATAAGAATTAATAACATAAAAATAAAAGAAATAAAATAACACACATAGAGATACATAAGGCTCCTTAGAGGATGTCTAGGGAAAGCTTACAGTAAAGGTGGGCCAAATAAAATTTGGGAGTCGGTCAACTTCAAATTTGGGGTTGGGTGAACTTGAGATTTGGAGGTGGGCCAACTTATATTTGGGGTAGGGTCAATTGAAATTTATGGGTTGGCCAACTTAAACTAGGTGGTGGGTCACCTTGAGATTTGACGGTTGCCCAACTTAAATTTGCGTGTGGGCCAACTGAAATTTGGTGGTGGGCACACTTCAATTTCGGGGTGAGCCTACTTGAAATTTGGGTTGGCTCACATGAAATGTAGGTTCAACCAACTTGAAAATTGGGGGTTGTGCCTACTTAAACTTTAGGTGGGCCAACCTAAAATTTGTGTCAGGGCCAAATAGAGATTTTGGAGTGGCATAATCTCCACTTGAACGCTGCTGATCATCCTTCGAGGGCAAGCGAGCGGGTTGAGACTCTTAGTGCGTTTCCATTTGGCCTCACCAAGGTGCAGTCAGAACGTAGACGAGGGCTTGCGTGGACGAAGAACGGGCGCATAACATAGGCTTGTGAGAGGGACAGCAAGGGTGACATGCATCGCGGCGATGCACTCTCCCGTCACGCAACATCTCACGCGCTACGCCATGCTGCGGCAGCTACTTTTCGCTTTCGACTGCTCTGCGCCGTCGAGGTGCGCTCCCGCCCGGCGTTCCGTCTCAATTGTACGATTGCATTGAGCGGCCGGATGCGGCGAGGAAATCGGACAATTGCCTATTAAACCCTAAGAATTAAACCCTAAGAATTTGGGGCCGTTGTGACGAAGTCACGACGGCCCCAAACAATGCTTACGCATTAGTATACAATTCTCATAAACTTTTTTCCCCTTTAGGTGTGCACGAGATTGCATTTTTACACAGCACACACCCTCATTACGCACATATTTCACACTGGCTTTCCAAGCTTTGCGCAGTGGGTCTACACTCGTGTTGTGCGTTCCTTGTATTGCGCTTCGCAAAGTCCTCTCCTTCCTCTCTTGAAAGCCACTGTCGCACTGCCACGGCTGGTACGCGCCCGGCTATGGCTGGCTACTCCAACTCAAGTCTCTGCCGTGATCCCCGTATTGCCTTCTCTAAGACATTTTCCTTCTTGCATAGTATCTGTTCAGTTACCGCAACATGTATCCCAATAACGCCGTTGTAATACTACAGCCACGTCAGTACTCGCAGGTTAAGGATCTTATCGATTTTCCGCTTGATGTAGCACACGCCCTGTCGAAGTACGCCAGGTTTATATCTCTTGAGTTCAGGTGTAAATTAATATCCAGTAACCTTCCTTCCCTACATCTTGTTGTTCTGTTTCTGTATCTTAAATTTCTGTTCCGCCATACTTGTAAACTGTCTCTGAGAGGTTCCGTTTCTTTTCGAACTTTCTATGCTATGGTGTTTGGTTTGAAAGACTACAAACGCTTGCAAAAGCTCACACAAAGTACAATAATGCTCTATATACTCCCCCTGCCTCACCCCCCCCCCCCCCCCCCCGTATTATCATCGCTCCCTCTGTCAGTAGCACGTAAGAAACTTGCTATCTCACGCAAAATGGGAAACTTGTTCTCTTTAAGCGAAACACGGCGGCCATAACGAGTCCTGACTTCTGCTTTACGGGGAAACACGACAGTGTGTGTTGAATCTGACCGGGCATCTGATCCACGAGCCGCGTTATATTTGATTGTTTTTGACATCGCTCTCGACACGACCTTTCATCTACTCTGTCTCCGCTGTAACTTCTTGTTTGGCCGCATATACGGGCGTGGTTACATTGCTCGCTCTATGCCCGCCAGCGAGAGTTCCTCATGACTCGTTTCTTTATTAAAGACAGTTCCTTTCCGCAGCTATTCTACTCGAGGCGCCGGGACAACCTCCCGCTTTGTCAGCAGCTAGATTGCGACTTCTTGCTGGCGTCTGGAGATATGGCTACGCCTCAGTGAAGGGTCTTACTTTTTTGAGGATGATGGGGTTTGGAGTTTTTTATAATATGTTGTGCGATCCCTATGATCCCTACACGCTCATGCATGCATCCGCATGAGCGTGTAGCGTCGTGGTCATGACAACGTTTGCCAGATCGCAGGTGTATGCTTGCGTGCAGACGGCCCCTATTACGCGCGAACGGGAAGTAGAATTCTAGCCATTCGTTTTGAAGTGTCTTCATACGTTTCCTGGAGATAGCAACAACGATAATAGACTGTTTATTTAGAATAGGGTCTTTGAGGATAAGGGGCCCCTAATCATTAGCATGTCACCGCAGCGCGCGCGACGAAGCCTAAAGATATATCTGGGCTCGGGTTTTCGTACACTCCTAACGCTAAATTTCAAAGAGTGCGGGTGCCCCAAACGCCCCAAACGTGATTTGCGTCCTTTCGACGTCGCCGCGATAATCTCAGAAACGCGTCAATGCTTCTTCACTGTAAATAATAAACTCTCAGGTATGCTTTTCATCCTGTAGAATATTAAGGATTACATTATTACAATCTTTTCTCGGGTATTTTGTTTTAATTTTCCTTCCACGTGCAGGAAGGGCGCTGCAATCGAGGGACGCTGACGGAAGGCGCGAACCCTATTATTCAAAAGCACCTTCCCGGCAGGACAGTGCGCGAACGCGTCTCGGTCGTTTCTGGGGGCACCTTCAGATCTACATTTATATTCTAAACCTCCCTAACAGCGAAAAGAAAATGGGCATGATGGATTGAGGTGCGTTCCAATGAATGCCTTTCTTGTTATTTTTTTTTCGGGATCTGAAAAATAACAGGAAAAGATCCTGCTCAGAACGCTACTGACGTAGTAGAGGTTTTGTGAGGAAAATGAGTAATTAAGGTCCGTCCTACCAGCGTAACTGCGCGTACTCTTCGCCTAATATTAATCTTCATTTGTCAGGGCTCGAAAAGCCTTTTACCATTCAAGAAATATACCTGTAGGAAAATACGTCTGCTGCGTATTTCATGGAAGTGGTCCTTTCCTATGAATTACGGCGTGTGTATACGTAAAGGGAAGCAGCACTGTAGAATTAGTTTTTCCTGTAAAGGCACACCGCACCTCCATTATAAATATCTCCATTTATTATGTGACAGGCTAAAAAAGAAAAGGAAAACGCCAGGATCGCTCTATTTCGTAATTATGGCTGACGTCATAGCGTAAGCGTGGCTATAATATTTTAGTCCAATGAGCAGCATAATGGGCATCGAGCAATAAGTTATAAGTCCTATAGGTAAGCGAGGTTGCAGGAGACCGCAATCTGGCGAAGAAAACAGCATCGCGCTAAACGTTCCTGCACGTTCTCCGTGCAGGAATAGCCGCGTAAAAACGTACGTCACTACTCTGGTAAGTTTTTCTCGTCGGCTAAGAAGCATGCTAAAACTGAACCACCGAGCAACAACTTGATGAGCCGCGCCTATTTCGACCCCGCAAGTAGAACACGACACTGCAGATAGCAAGCGAGGAGGTGGCTACGAATGCATGAGAGAGTGTTTCGATGCCAGAAATTGCCGCTGGACCAAATAGAGGAGGCGGGTCAAAGGCAGAAGCCGGGCGCCGATTACTGCTTCGCCGTGACCGCGGTTACCACGGCTGCGGAGCGGCACAGCGTCGGCATAATGGCGCTGCTATGTCTTGGGGCAGTCAGCGCGAGGATGATCGAAAAGCTTAGCGTATGTGCTTGTTTTCACGGAGACATTGACGTCGGCGCTATGTTCGAATAATTAAGTTGTGCTGAATACCAGACTATGCCATTAATGTGCTACAGAATGGACCGACTTGGACGGACGGACGGACAGATCGTCGGACGGATGGACAGACGGATTCAAAGGCAGCCTCCGCCGTAGCCCAGTGGCTATAACATGGCGTTGGTGATCTCAAGGTCACGTGTGTAGACCCGATTGCGGCAGCCGCATTCGGATGGATGCTAGAATGTGAAATGCTCGTATACCACGAACTGGATGCACGGTAAAGAATCCTAGGTGGTGAAAATTAACATGGAGGCCCAGTCTTTGGCGTGCCTCTTCATCATATAGCAATTTTGGAACGTAGAACTCCTGAATTTATTTTTAATTATATGTCAGAGATCTTAGTAACTTTTTCTAGGTGCTTTTCAGGTGCTCAACCTAAGCAACCGAACTAAACTGCAAGCCAAAGTAAACAGTCAACAAAGCAACTGTTGTGAAGATCGAAATATGCTCCTACCAACCTAGTGTGTGTTCTCCTTCTTGTCCTTCGTCTTCTCGCGCTGTTTCCCTGTTTATTTCTTCAGAACTCCTTGTGTGTGTATATATATATATATATATATAATCTGTGTGTGTGCACCCTTGTAAAGTGCGGCCGACTGTTAAAGAAAAAACATGAGTACAGCACAAATCCGGAGTATTCCATTTGGCAATTATACGATTGCCTACATTTGAACGTGAAAAAAACTCGTAGTTGGTAGTTGGGGCACCTTTTTACGCACCGGCGCAGCGCACTGACATTGCTTCCGCAGGCACTTGTCGCTAGGGCACGAACGACGTGCAAGCAGCTCATTTGAGTGTTTCTTGCAACAGTGGATCGTACTGTAAATCCTACCGCGCCTTATGCCTGCACAGAAAGCACTCTAGGATGCTCGAGAATAACATGAAATCCGTGGCATAATACTGCCTTCTTAAGCAACATGTTCTTGAGAGTGAAATTCAAGAAAAAAGGTTGGGCCTTCATTTTTTTCCATGCCTATAGTCGACTACTCTGCACGAAAAATAAATGAAGATAGAGCTTTGAAAGGATAATATCCATATCTATAATATAGCTTTACGTGTCTCATAAGTTGCCCTTCGAGAAAAAATGTCAGAAATCAATAACGACTCGGTTCCCATTACCGTCTGTACGAAAATTATCTTACCATCTCCGCATAAAAATTTGTTTTCGAACATGCCTAGTTATTTATGAAGAAAACACCGCTAGACTCTTGCGCGACAACATCAACAACATAGGCCGGTTGTAAAGCGACCCGTTTCACCTCCGTGCGAGGTAAATGTGGCAGGTTGGTTTGTGCTTCTTAGTGTAAACGCAAGGAAAACATAGTTAAATGGTCGCTTCCTGTTGAAGGGCGCGTATCGGCCATAAAGAAGGTTGTCGGCTGTCGCATCTGAAACGTGAGATTTGAGGAAAGCGGTCACGCAGACAAGTCATCGAAACAGAAGTACTGATACCATCTTGCTCGATGGGCAAGTTGTTCCTCAAGGAAAAATAATCATACAAGCACGTGCGCATGCACACTCACATACATACGTGCGTACGTACATACATACATGTATGCATACATGCATACATACATACATGCATGCATACATGCATGCATACATACATACATGCATGCATAGATGCATGCATAGATACATGCATACATGCATGCATAGATGCATGCATAGATACATGCATAGATGCATGCATAGATACATGCATACATGCATGCATAGATACATGCATACATGCATGCATAGATACATGCATACATGCATGCATAGATACATGCATGCATAGATGCATGCATAGATACATACATTGAGCTTGAATGGTTTCAATGTTCAATATATAAGGAGTGGGAGGAAACCCTTGTGTTTCTGTATTTATTTTTGCTGATTAGTCCGCAAGTAGTCCTTTCCCGGTTTCGTTCTCACGCTATCTGCGTGATGAAAGTAACTGTTCAGCATTAGCGGCTTCCTTATAGTGGTGTACGTTACATGAAAAAACTGCGTCTTTCCTATTCCATATGCGCTAGTGCTATATGACGTACGTCTCTCTTTCCCTCTCCTTTTGTTAGAACTGACGCATAGGTGAAGACATTTGCGCATTCGTTCAGCGGCTGATTGTCGCCTGTTTTAGTCTCTTTTAACTGCTGATGGTTACAAGTTGAGAGAGAGGAAGGTTTATTATGAAATACGCCGTTAATGCACCTTTGTAACTTTCGAACGCGTTCAAGTAAAACAATTTGTAATATGTGAAGGTTCCTGGTTTCTTCTGTTCTTGTATAAACTTGCTTCAAGTTACAATTGGCAGGACTGCATGCGTTCGAACTTTATCCACTGTTCCTAACCAAAAAAAAAAAAAGGTGACCTCGTGTGATTTCGCACCCTCTAATACTCATTTTACATATTTTTTTTTATTTTGAGAAAGCCTATTCTAACCTTTTGCTTTATTTTTCTCTCAATATTTTTGCTCACACAAGAGCAAGCAAGTAGCCGGAAGAAAGTGTTTTCAATCTCTCCCCTTTATCGCCCAGTTAACCATACATAAAGTCGTTCTTCCTTGTTTGTTTGTTTAATGTCGTGCGATTTTCATATTACCTCTAGGTTTGTTGAAATGGATTTGTGTGTTCAGTGCGGAATCACGTCGCACTCGTCGAACGCAAAGACATGACGGAAGGAACGGGCGCGCGTGTAATCCGACGCACATGAAAACACAGATGACACATATATGGGCTGGCGATATGTCAGAACAGCAATGAATGGAAGTCCAGGATTTCACATTTCGAAAAAAAAAAAACGAAAGACGTGATGAAAACTAGCCGTTATTATCACCGGTACTACTGAACGGACATCCCATTACTTGCGCATAGCTGCAAGCAGCCGCCGACAACAGCCATGGCTACAGGAGCGGTTATTCGAGTGCGCGGACGTAAGATTTCAAAAGCTTTATTTTGGCGACGGGATAGGTGACTTCGAACTCTTTGCGACCGTGCGCTTTACGTGGTCGCATTTGGACCTCTGCCCCGCTGAATTTCTTTAACGAAGCTCTCCAACCTGTTGCGTTTTCACGGGCCCGGCACTCGGCGTTCGTTTCCTGCAGACGGGTTATTACCGAGAGCCGAAATTGAACTGTCCGATCAAGGAGCCCGTGTTTGCAGCGAAGGACTTCGAATATGTCAGACAGGACGGCCTTCGAATAATTCCGGATACATCCGGTATGAACGTACCTGCACGCGACAGCATGCACCTTCATAAAGCACCATGATTCGTTTTATCAGAAACGCGGCTGACTCGATAACTTGTTTTCGCTGCGTAAGTAAATGAATTTTGTAGTTTGTCGCTGCGGTAGAACTGTCTCTGAAAGAAAAAAATGCTTATAACACGTATGCAATGGACTGACATTATACCAATTTTAATAATTTTTCATTTGTTTTAATAATTTGTGCAAGTATAGGAAAAAACAATTAGGGTCTTGCAACAACAAAATTTCTTGCAATTCTTCCTTTATTCTCTGTGTATATATAGGCTGTCCAAGCAAACTTTAGCCAAGCCCTTCAACGAAAAACATTATAAGAAACATAAGGCGAGACACGACTGTACGACCTATGTGAACACCGTAGGTCTTATAATTGTATCTTGCACCGCGTTCTTTGCACGCGCGGCACTGTTGCACTGCTGGTACCGAGAAGTTGTCCAGCTCATGTAGTTGTCCAGCTAGAGGCCTCGGCGGCGGTGCCGCAGTGCTCGGTATACGTGCCGTCAAACCGTGATCGGCCACCAACAACAACCAGTCACAACCGAGCCGTTCATCATCAAGCCAGGGAATCTAGAGATCATTTAATAACATACAATATTACCAAACACTACTATTTAGGACGCAGGCAATTCCCATTGCCACAATCAAAACTGAACAAGGCTCAGGCAGTCTCACTGCGCTTATTGCAAACAGGTACATATCCCACACCGTACACCATTAATAAAATATATCCAGAGAGGGAGATTAAGATGGACTGCAGTGATTGTAATGGCATCATTGGAATCAGACATATACTGGCGGGGGGCCCCGCGATTCTCCCCAACCTCGTTGAAGAATGGACACAGTGGGAGAAAAGGATTCAAAGGCCATTGTTTCAGGACCAACTAAGGGCCGTCCAGAGGGCCCATGATGTCGCTGAAAGGCTTTGCCTGACAGTGCCAACGTGGGAGCGACCCGCCTTGACTTAAGAAGTCGAGCCTTCGGACCTCATTCCAATAAATGTTTTCACACACACACACACACACACCAACAACAACCTGGCCACCAACAACATCCTCGGAACGTGGCTGTCTTGTCTCTTCAGAGCCTCACTGTGGCGCTGCAAATAGAGTTTAAATAAAGGCGCAACTGAATCGGTACTCGCCATGCTCGGACGCGGCAATAGTACTTGTTTAGATGGGAAATAAAACAAAGCGGGAAATGCTGCTACAATGTGATCGGGTCCGTATGTAGACAAGTCCGGTAAGCACTAGACCGGCCGAGGTATACGTATATATATGAAGGACTGCGAAAGACACCGTGCATCGAAGCGATGAAAGAGAGAGACTGAGAGAGAGAAGACGGGAGCAGTACGACAAATGGCGGTTAGTACGTTGAGAAGCACCGTTATGTTATACGATAATACTTCTTTTCCCTGAAAACTCCTTCAATAAAAGTGCCCCGGCAACGCACGCGAAATATGTAATCGCTTGATCTTTTATGTTTTTTTTTTTTTTTTGAGGGCGTGGAGTTTTGAACAGGTTTTACATTGTAATTTTCGAGGCTAAGCGTTAGCAGGTTCGGCGCACCTGCCTTTAGCTATGCCGTTATTTATTTTCTTCCTCGTTAATTATCCGGTCTGAGTCGGTTGGACAGGTTGCTGCAAGCAGGTTCATGTCGTCGTATTGGTCGTGGTTGCGTGGTAAGGTCGTGGTAAGCAAACCACATCGTATCAATGTGGTTTGCTTACATGGATGTGACGCTCTAAGGTCGGGTCTCGCTATCTCCAGACCTCACTGTTGCCGTGAGCAACGAAAATATTGTTTCGCTGCTCCTCATCAAAGAAAAGGGAGGAGAGGTGAATGATTAGCTTATTTTACTACGAACAATATTATGCGATGTGTTGTTCTCTCAAGCATTTTATTATAACTTTAGGAAAAGGCTCTATCCTGTCTGTCTGTCCGTTTATCATGCTCTAGTTTCGTTACGGCATAAAAAAGACGCATACATCAACAACGCACTTCACAGGACGACAACGACGACATGACAACTACGACGACACTTCATTGGCTGCCATCTCCAACATCGATCAAGGAGGCCCCATCTAAACACAACATAGAATACTCTAGATCTTTCTGGGGGTACATGTGCTCATAACTGGTGTTCGCACTTTATTGCTGGGCGCTTTTCTTGCGAATTACGGTCCCAGTTTCGTATGACCAGCTGTCGCATGCTGGGACGCGATGTCTGCAGAGCACTTGAACGCGCGACATGCGCATGCACTCCAAGGAAAGGTCCTCATTTAGTCACCCACGACACGCAATGCGAAAACGCGCGAAGGGCCGCGCATTTGCCATGACTCTGCAACGTAGCACTATCAGTTGCTCCATTTGTACGGTATACCAAGCGTGGACTTGAAAGCTGGGCGAAAGCAAAGGTCGTTTTTTGAACGATACCTGTATCCGTCACTTTTTTGTGCGCGCTAGTTTCATCATGAGTATCAAGCGTTTCCTTTACTTACAGCACATTCGTGGTGATTATAACCCCACTCCAACTCGGTTCTCAGCGTGCGAAACACACTCGCCATTGGAGCGAGAGAAAGCCTGTCTCATCGGAACGTTCAGCTGTTTTCAGAGCAATTGGAGGAGCCATATGATAGGGATTTTGTCAGACCTCGGTCAGCTCGAAGATGAAAGCGCCTCCAAGCGCGCTGACGTGGTGCGGGTCGCTTTGAATGAACATGTCGAATGTGCTCCGTGCGTTAGATTTCGACCATTTTTATGTAAATTGCCTAGTAAAGAGCGCTATTAAAGCGTTTGAAGGTGACCAGTCGAATGTGTCATTAGATTGTTTCTCTTGCTTAGTGCGTTCTGCTTTGTTTCGCCAATCCTTCTTTTCTACAAGGCGATCGTGATTCGTCTTCTGAAAAAACCAAGGTACACCTCGGAATGGTCTTTCGACATCAAACCATTCGTGTACTACGATTCGCTTACGTTGCAGCAAGCGAAAGCCTAGTAGCCTTAGTACAAGCATGTTCAAATTTTCGTTGCTTCATTTTCTGTCGGCGTACGCAGTAAAGAATAGGAAAATTAGATCTGGGAGTCGTGAACAAGGAAGAAGAACAAATGGCGATTTTTCAACATAAGATAGGTTGAAAGCAGTTGAGCTTTATCGTCAAGCGCAGTCGCTGAAGTGAGGCCGGATTCACTTGTTGTGGAGCGCGCGCGCCTGCTGCCTAGGCAACACGGCAAGATGTCATTTCTGAACTCGCAGTACGCACCGCGAACGAGGGGCGCATTTTATTACCCTTGAAGCGGGATAAATTGCGAGGGAAGCCATACAGGAATTGTAGGGGCATAGGAATATTGCAAGAAGGCATTCGATAGTTTTAATGATAGCTATAATGCACGGCAAGATGAAGCCCCTTTGAATATTTATCAGGAGAACAGATAAAGATAACCTAAGCAAAGTAATTCATTCTTTCTTTGTATGAGGATGTAGGGAATGGGCGAGCTTCCTTTATTAGAATTAACGTTCATTTTACGAGTTCGACATTATTTGCGACCTCCGTGAGCCGGAGTAAGCATTTTAAACAATAGCACATGGATATCGAACCGATAACTTCTCCAATTTTATCAGGGGAAATGGGTAATTTGCTCATAAGTATCTGCATGTAAAATCGCACTGTAGCGCCTTATTCGGATGGATTTGTGAAAAATGCAGAAATTACATGAGAAATCGCAATGTCCGTGTAACTAATTAAAAAGAATGACATATTTCTTTAAAGTATTAGCAATCCTGGGGTACTTCATGGACGTTCTCGAGTCTGTCACACTCTCGCTGTCAGTCGGTCGGTCCGTCCGTTCATCTGTTTTACTGCCAGTCCGACCCAGGTCAATGTGTAGTCCATGGTCGAATGGTGAGAGTATCGGGCTGGTGTGCTAAGGGAACAAGGTTAGAAACCAACTGTCGGGCCAGCTTCAGTCACTGAGTATGTGGCAACGCGCACATGCGTGACACTCTTCAACGAATCTCTTTCCCGCCGACATCCATCATTGTATATGCGTGACGCGGTACGTACCGGTCTTCAATGAAACTCTCTTACGACAACTTTTATCACTGGGTATGTGCCAATCGGTCTGTGCTAGTCTTCAATGAACCTCTTCGATGCCGATTGGGGTGACTGCGTATATATGTACCAGTTGGTAAGCGCCACTCTACAACGACACGCACAAAAAAGGTCCTTTAAATTTATTCGATATTGAGTAGAATTAGTCATGTCACACGGGCATCTCAAGGACAGGAAACCATTGGTTTAGCAGGCTACGCCGTTCAGCGGCGGTAACAGTCGCCACGAAACGCTTTCTCCTCCATAAGCGCACTTTGAATGGCCCGAGCACGCTACCGCCTACCTGTCAGGACAGTAATTAACGCAATGAACGCGGCGGCGGTAAGCGTCGCTGGACGCCAGGCGGCAGCCACCGGCAGTCGCTGACAGTTCAGCCTTCACCTAAGCAGACATCATGGCGCTGCTTTATTCCTGCTTTCTAACGCCTGTGTAGTATGTTGCCGTCTGTTGCTAATTGAGCAGGTCCACCACCCGCCAGAGAACGCAAGTTTGCACTCGCACCCGTGTGCTAAAGCGTAAACGGCGGCGAACGTGAAACGCGTGCGATGAAAAGCGGAGGAGAATCCCCTGCTGCTGGCACTGTGATGAAATGCGGTTGGCTCTGTCTCTCTCATACAATACAAAGGAGGTGAGCCGACATGTGTTTTTTTTTTTATTTGCACCCGTGCGGGAGCTGCTAGTATAATTATTTCTCCAGTCATCACCAGGCCGCTCTGAATGCTGTAACAGTGCGAGCTTCAACGTTTGAAGAGTGGCACGTCCACACGGTTAGCGTGTCTTTGCATGGCCACTAAGCGTGTTGTTCATTCAAGCAAGCGAAATGTGCTGGCTTGCCTCCGCGGGTACATCAGTTCTGAAACGTAGAAACACCCAGGCTGGTCGTGAAAGCGGCTGCGTCCGACGTTCGAGGCTGGGGCTTCCGCAGTGACTGCTTTAAAAGGCACAATACAAAGCATGATGTAATATATAAAGGGAAGCCAATATCGCCAGAAAGTTGTTTTATTGAAGACGGCGATGTCCACTGTAAGAGTCTGCATGCTGCCGCACTAAACGAATTGAGAGCCGGAAAGTTTGGTAAGTAGTGTTGTCTTCTTTTATTATTTATTTGCCTATGCCATCTGTTCGGTCCTTCTTTACGGTATTTCGTGTCCACCGCGTGGGTGCCCGTTGAAGAGATTTACTATACGCCAACAATTCTGTGCACAGATACATTCGTTTTTTCTTTGTTATGTTAGGGTGATTGGAATACCAGGTAATGTCCACAAGGAAACTGAGACGTAGCTATGTTAATGCCTAGAAATCGAGGCTACAGCCCTATCTCGATATAAGGCGACACACATACAACAAACGCATAAGCATGCTAATTCCAGAAAAGCAAAACAAAATCAACACGTAAATTGAAACACTAACAAAAAATTAAGCTAACCAGAAGAACCGTCCCGTATGCGCTCACGGTAAATATTACAGGCTTCTGTAAACTGTACAATTACAAAAAACAAACCACCTTTATCCGCGTACACATGAATGTCATTGTTGCCGCACTTCTGAAAAAATGAAATAGTAGTACTTCTGAACGCAGACTCTCAATATAAGAAGAGTTCTCTGATTCTCTGAAGTTGGGACAGGCACGTTGCTCATATCGCCTTGTAAATAAATAAATAAGTAAATAAACGCTTCGCTCTAGACCAAAGTACTTGTGTCTAAAGAAAGGCACTTAAAAAAGGCTAACATCCCCGCGGAAAGCCACGGCGTAAGTTCTTGCGTAAATTCATTTTCCGGTGGCAAAACGAAGCGCCTCTTCATTTCCGTACGGCAATGTGTTGCGCCACGCTCACCCGAACGACTCGCCACCTCAATTATTGCTAATGCTTTCATTAAACTAAAAGGCGGCAGTCAAGTCCGTTGAGGGAAACTTCTTGCAGAACTTCGTGAGAACGCATAAAGAAAGGTTGGATAAAAGGGAGAAAAGTATGAATCTAAGACTAAGACATCAAATCGCTAACTGCTCAAAAGCACAGCGAGAAAGGACATCAACTGCGTGACGTGCGCACTGAATTATGCATAGTTTCATTTTCTTTGGGAGAGTGGTTGATGGCAGATGCTGAGCTTACAAAAAAATGTATAGCAACCGCAGTATGAAAGGAAGCAGACACAGTAAAGTATAAAACGAGAACTCACGAATCAGAGACGCACATACACACACTAATTTCTTGTGGGAATGTACACTTCGCTCGGAGCAAGATGGGGAGAATTAAAACCGAGCATCGCGAAACAGAAAATTAAGCGTCACACGCGAAGGCAGAGAGACCGCAGCTATGTGTCGATTCCCAGGGGTGCCTAAACGTTTCTTGATTGACCCGTTGCTTGGGGATAGAATGTCACTATAGAGTACCGCAATGTAGAATGTCACTTCAATGGTATAACTTACAAAAGTTCACGCAGTAACTCCACTGGGAGTTGCATAAGTATGCGTAAGCACTTGCCTATCTCCACGTAACCCGGTGTCATAATCAATGTCATAAAACGTGATCCGACCAGTATAAACCCATATAGGTCGTTATGAACTCTATCGCCTGGATCCGACCTTTATCAACCTTTAATCGCTTGGCATCAGCTTTATCGAACTCGATCTGAGCCTTTTCAATCTTTGTTGGTTGGTAGCAATGTTATAGCATTCGATCCGATCCTTATCAACCTTTATCTGTCCTATCAACCTTATCGAACATGACTCGACCCTTATCAACTCTTATGGGTCCTTATCAACCTTACTGGACTTCATCCGAGCCTTATCAACCTTGTTGTCACAATTCTCCAAGTCGTCTCTACATGTGGTCCTTGAGATGGCTTTTATTCCACCATCACCAAATCTTTCAATAAGGCCTTCACCGATAATGTTCTCCTTTGACAGTTGTTTTCTGCTGCCGGTGCAATACATTCATATGGTTCAGACATATTCACCTTCTGCAAACGGGGATGTTTATCCCAGTGGATAAGACAATCAGCCTTGACCGTGGGGTCGTAGGTTCGAAACACACCATCGCCATCACTCTGACTTGTGAATTTATTTCGTTTGATACATTAATTTCCTTGCAGCGATTACGCACGTGACAAGACGGACGAATGCGCTTTCTATAGTTCGTGTGTACGTGCGTGTGTGTGCTTAGGTTTTTTTTTCCTTTTTTTTTTATCCTTCTTTCTTTCTCACCTATTGCATCCCCTTTCCCCTCCCCCAGTACAGGGTAGCCAACCGGAGATAATCTCTGGTTAACCTCCCTGTCTTTCCTTTGCCTTTCTCTCTCTCTCTTGTTGGGCGGGCATAGAAATGCACACACACTTCAAAATTAGGCGGATCCCACGCACTGTAGGAATACTTTCTGTGCTGGTTACGTTGATTGATGGTAATTGGCCGCGATGCTAAGTTCTTCAGCGCTTATCGCAATACGAGGGTGGTGAGCTGATCCTAAATGTTACCTTGCGAGCGCCACTTGCGTTTGTCTAAATGGCACACAACACACATCGAGACGTCTTTGTTTGAGGCGTTGTTGTGCGCCATTGTTCATAACGCGCGACAAGGCTAGCGCACTGCGCAGCGCATCGTCACGGAAGTGTTATACTTTAGCGAAATCATAGGTCTTTACACATGCCAAGCCCACGATCTGATTATGAGGCACGCGACAGTGGGGGACTCTGATTTCGTCCCCGCAGAAATGCGTCTGCCATGGTCGTGATCAAACCCGCGACCTCGAGCAAATACATTGCCATAAAGCTACCGCGTCGGGCACAGTATTCATCTGATGGGCGGCAGCTCTTGTAATGTCGTCTAGATGCTGCGGTGATTTAATGCGGCTTTCTACCTGCAAGCCCAGCCTCAGTTGTCTGCTTAACAAATTTTCTCTGGGTTTTATTTTTCAGAAATAGTAAAAATGACCGTGCTTTACCTCAAATTTATGTTTGTCTAGCTTATCCGCACCTGCTGCCGTGCATAGCAGTAGTGCATCTGCTTCCATGTTTAGCAGTAGCGTAGTAGTGTTTATAGTAGTAATGCCGTGTATAGTAGTAGTGTCCGCAGGCAGGCACACCTTCAGACGTCTGCCTAAATGCGAATCTTAAAATAAGGGATGAGCAATATGAATTCAAGGAGGCGAGTCAGCTTCAATGAAGCGCGCTTATGCCGTGAGCTCGAGGAAAGACAGGTGAGTAACATCACACATCAGCTTTCTTGTTTTTTTTACGCATCAAGCGCCGGCCCACCATGAAATGCAAATCTCGGAGTTCGTTTGTGAGCGAGACTGCCGACGCTATGGTGCCAGCATTTACAACGTTCGCACTGTTTGAGCGTTGGCGACGTCCCTGTGTTGACGCAAATGCTGCACAATTTTCTCTTGAAAAAGATAGCGCAGAAGCGTATCTAATTGTGAGTGAACGACGCTCGATAAGCGTGCAGCAGGTGTTTCGCGGAGAAGCGACAACGTGCTGGGTGAGTGGCCAGCCCTGTTTCAGAGAAACGAGTCCGCGCCGGTCCAAATTTGGCTTTCCTTATCCGTCATGGGCAACGTTTCCATTAGACCAACGTTCTCTCTGTTCGCAAAAAACAAGAAATTTTAGAAATACTAGACCGAGAGCGTAGTGGACGCTGTCGTTACTGTGTAAAAAGCAGCCAAGCCGAGCTTGGGTTCACCCATTTGCAGTTCCACTGACGCTGCTTTTTGGCTGTGCTCAGCTGTTCGTGTTACCAATATCCGGAACTTGCCAATACGGTGTCTACGAGAGAGAGGGGGAAGACAGGGAGGTTAACTAGAGGTAGTGAAGGTTGTTTACCTACCCTGCGCAGGGGAAGGAGTTGGGGATTAAGACGAGAAAGAGGAGCGCAAGGGCGTTAGAGAGAGAGAGAGAGCAAGAGAGACTAGTGCAAACACATCGCTTATACGATAGAGTGGTAGAGGGCGGCGTTATTAAAGACTGCCGGGAAGCCTCGTAGACCACTGGAACCTTAGTAGCACGAATAAGGCCTTATGCGCGGATGTTCTTTGGGAGCACTGGCCTAGAGCTTTCAGTTCAGATAGGGGACAATTGTCACATTAGTCCATCACTCTGCACATCTCTTACCCCTCGGCACTATAGTGTAGGCAGACGCAGATAACGTGTGCGAGCGTCTCCTCAAAGGCACACGTGCCACACGAGGGGCTGTTGGCCATTCCAGTAAAGAAGGCACAATAATTTGCAAATGCTACCCCTAGCCACAGACGGTACATCGTGGTCTGTTCAGGTCGTGGTAACCTAGGCGTAGATGAATCTGCATATCCGAAGACAACGAACGCAAACGAGACATGGTGAAAACATTCGAGCCCAACAGGGGGAAAGTACATTCATGGCACATCAAATGCAAGCCAGCCGCACTGTCTGTTCGCCACAGCGGAATCAAGACACATTGGCCCCTTTCATGGGCAAAGCGGGAGGATTCGTTCGAATGGCCATTCCCGCTGATGTTGCAATGCCCTAGAAACCATTGACAGATTGTGCTATGTTGCCGGAATGCTTTACACGCATCTATGTGGTCACACATGAAGTTTTTCTTTATTTCTTCAGATTTTGCCGGGATGATGATAGCAGCAGCCGAGCTCTTCAGTTTTACCGATCCATATGTGTAGACATTTTGCCGGAATCAGTGAACGTTGTATATCTATTGAAAAGTGACTTGCTTCAAAGCTTAAAACGGTGCTCCAGGTCTATTTTTAATGCCCATAACTGTCAATTGTACTTGCGGCGGGTGCAGTCACCACATTTGGGCTGGTAATCATGTAGTAGATGTGAATCGTGTTGGCATGGTAGGACTGATGTCTCACAATACTTTCCGCAAATGTTAAATGTGGCCTCTTTGCTAGCAAGAAACACGATTGTGTAAGGGAATCCGAGTCAGATGTCGGATGTGTGCTCTCGGGACATCTGTAGCAATGCAGACTGTCATGCGGGAATCTCTGGCAATGGCCACTGTCGCAATCAATGATGCATTTTTTGAGAGACAAATACAATTTGAGTGCTTGGTCTAGCGCAGTCTGAAGTCTGCGAACACTTGTAGTGCATGTACTTCCTAGTACATGTGATCTGAACCGCACAAAGCCAAGAATAGCGCTTTACATAGTTGCAACATTGATAGTACTGTAGCGCCCCAGGACTTCCCGGCGAGAAACGCGAGAAGGTCCACATTGGTGGCCAAAGACTTTGTCACATACATTACGTGAGGGTTCCAAGAGAAGCCTCTATCAATGATGACGACAAGAAAGCAGTGCGTTAGCCTGTATGGTACATTTCGGCCATTAATCCGCAATGCATTCGGGACTATCGCTTTGTGAGTAAAAGCAAGGAAAACACACTTGCCAGGTGAAAGCTCCAGGCCTTGCGTTCTCAGATACGTTCACACTACGGTTGAAGCATTCTGAGGTCATTCGGTGACTTGTACACGTGTCGCTCCTGAAGCCCATATGCAAATGTCGCCCGCATGTAAGGCGCGCTGCACGATTTCTGGCAACGAATCGGCGAGACTAACGAGCACCAGGTTGAACAGGGTAGGGTTTAGTACACCGCCATGCGGTACACCATGCCTGGCACGTGGCTATGAGAGAAACGACTAAATTAAAAGGCCTGCAGCGCAGTTGTATCTGGGCTTCTGCAACGTAAAGGAGAGCACCGTTACTCCGCGGTAGTTCTTACAGGCTTCATTGGAAAATTAATCTTTCCATTGCGCGCGGTCTAGCGACGCTCTAACATCCAGCACGGTTCTCGTGCTCATCTGTAGTGCCTCCCCCAGGATTGGCGAGTTCGTTGATATTTCCTTTCTTGCTGGTTTGCGCACCCAGTACATAATGACTTACTGCGACATTGCTTTTGACATAAGACATGTTTTTTTGCCGCAATTGAACACTCACAAAAGAAAGACACATAAAGACAACACGGGCGGCACTTCCAACTGATTTATTTTGGGCTGTGACCCAAGAATATATATATGCATACAGGCACGGGCATATATATATGCATATATTTGCCCGTGTTGTCTTTATGTGTCTTTCTTTTGGGAGTGTTCAATTGCGGCAAAAAACATGTCTTTTAGCAAGCACCAACTAGGCCAACAAGCAGTTCTGTTGCTTTTGACAAGACCGTAAGTTACATAACCGAAATGCACAAACTTTCCTCATACTTCGGCCGCTAGAAGAAAGCTTATTTCGAAGGCAAAGCATTTGTCAAGCTGTGCTCGAAAATGAATTCGAACGGGTTCTTGCGCGGAGAGTGGTGCGGCCTTTAGTTAAAGAGCGTGCATTGCGAGGCAATTTATGTACGAGTCAGTCCCGAGCTCGTGTTCTCCGGCATTTCTTCTACCACTTGTCCGGCAACCGAAAACTTCTGAACTCGAAATACCGATGTCTCGGCTAGAACGTATTCAGGCTGGGGGCATTTCAAAACACAAAAGCATAAATGGTTTCCTAAGGCACGCTCCGGACAGTTCCTATTTGCTGCCAAGAAAGTTTATAAGTATGTCATTATTCACGACCGTCGTTAGTATCTTAGCACATGAAACCCAGAGCACAAGCTAAACTTGTTTCTTTACATTGGCTGCGAGCGATGTTCGTGACAGTGTGCGTGGAGTTTTGCTGCGTTAGAGGACAAAGGACGATACACCATATTAAGGCTGAACTAGACTTATGATACATCTTTCTTGTTATTCCAGGCCACTCTTTCGAAATAAGAGTTCATATTCGCAAAGTCTTTCGTACGAAAGATGCCGCGGATCGTAAAAGTTGACGCCGAACAACCTCCATTGCAAGTGAAACGACTGTGAACGAACTCTTTCAATGAATAATAATTTGTGTTAACACAGCTCCCTTTCAGTGCACAGACGAAACATGACAAAAAGATAGTTTGGAGGCAAATGGGCTAAACGCCTACAGTTGGCTACCTACACGTCACGCAAAACGTGCCTGACGTAGAAAATACGCACTGGTTCGGATTGCGACTCAGAACTTCAGAGTATGGAGCCTCTCGAATGGCGAATCGAGCGATTCCTCCACGCTACGCGCCGGCCAGAAACCACACGGGATACGCGACTACATTTACTACAGAGTGCATTCGACAATGGCAGCAGACGGTTACAAGGTGCACAGGCGCAGGTTCATGCGGGTATCCTAGGTTTGGCCACGCCACGCGCGATGCACAAAGATATCGTTTGTGGATATTGTCATCTGGCTTATCCACTGCCTGGGCCAGCCTCCCTTGCTGGCCCGACTGAGGGAAACTAAGCAGTTTCCCTGACTAAACGACTCGGTTGCTGGGGGTTGACGGTCGGGTGTTGCGCTGGCATCCCTTTAGTCCCTTTTGTCTCTACCTCCCTCGCCCTACTCCGCCAAGGCCTCTTTGTGGGCGCAATTATTCTACCCGCTGCTTGTAGGCACCAATCACGACCGATTCGCGCACGTGACGTCCCGCATGCTACGCGCGAAGATGAGACTCAAATGCAGCCTGAGGCGGGCAGATGCCGTTGTAGAGAAGGCTTGTCTTCTGGCGACTCTAGCGTTGAGTGTGGAGCGCGGAAGGTCGCGGACACAAACGACCGCTGCTTTGAGTGAAACCTGCATTCTCGATACCTCCAAGGACTAAAAGTTAGTAAACCTACACTGCAGGAAAATCTGGGCGAAAAATGTCTCAACCACGAAGGCACCGCCATGTTTCTACGTCTCAGTTTTGTAACGCTAAACATATTTAAAATGTTATGCGAAAACAAGCATTTACACGTTGCGTGAACGCATGGACAGTGTGTAAAGTTAAGTCCAGATATTTTTCAGAAAGGTCCAGCAGCTATTCACGAAATATTGACGTGAAACTAATACGGCGAGAAAAAACGCCTTTGCAGGCGCCGGAACTTCATGGCGACACTGTACTGAGTGGGGCTCGGGATCGCGTTGGTTGTGCGCCTTGTCTGAAACAAATCTCGACGTCAGCGCACGTGTGCCTGTACTCAGTAGCAACTTGGCAGCGTCCTTACTGTTTCCGATTTCAGCGTATGCGTGCTATGGTAAGCTTTTACCTCTAGAGTTGGTTATATCAACTGCGCGATCACGTGATCGCGGAGAACAATGCGCGGAATACTCAATCCGCCCGCTTATCTGCGTGCTCTTGCCAACCCTAAGACCTTGGTCGTACAAGTAATGTAGAATTGAGTGCTTTAGACTATGAATAACAATAATATACCTGAATGTGAAGAAGTACAAAAAAATTACGCATGGAAATAAGGCATTAATTGAAAAGCGAGTATTTGAGGGTCGTGTTGCAGAGAAAGAGAAAGAGGAAATAGCCTTTCGGGCTCTGAAAGCTTGGTGTTTCAAAGGATTAGAATACATATTCTTGCACACCGTTGAACAAAACGTCACTGGCTCAATTAGTCTAAAGGGTTATTTTGCTGGTGATGACTATATAAGCGAGAGTATGTTACCACCTATAAAAATATATTGCTGCATTCTTTATATATTTATTGGAAAACTTATGGCGTTTAGTTGGGCCTACCTGCACTACATGTTGCCTGAATATCCGTCGTTTCTATTGCTACCATACACTATTTATGACATTAATTCAATAAGTAGCGTAATATCTAAATATGACGGTCGCATACCTCTTCCTATGGCATTAGTTTACTCAGTAGCACATGCATTTTGCAAGTACAACACGTACGCACGATAGCGCGTTACACTTACAGAGAGAAAACAGGCATACGCGAATAAAACTCGCTCAACCACACGCGCGCGCGCGCGCAGGGCGCGAAAAAAATAAGCTCTACTCGGCGCAGCTGACGTGCATCGGCGGCGTATGAGGTGCAAGCTAGGAAGGTGAGAATGCCGAGAATAATTCGAAAATACTTTGTCCAGCAGAGAAGCCACATCGGGATATGATCACGGTAGCGTACCATGGCTCGGTTATCATGCTACAGTGCCGACAAGCAACACCAGCGAACAATTATGCCCCGCGCATTGTAATCCAGCAGCGTTCAGCCGGCGCTGCTGGTCGCGGTCCCCTCGTAGTGCTGCCGACCGGCGGAAACGAGCAGAAGCGTCGTCGCCGCTCGAGACAAGACGACCACATGAGAGCCAGCATGCACCACATACACCACGCACAGTTGCGGCGCTCGACACACGCGGATGAGGAGGAGGAGGAGGAGGAGGAAGAGGGGCGATGTTTACGCGCACACATGCCGCGCTCGTAAGCGCCACACGGAGTTAACCTCATTTGCGATGCAAACACGCGGTCTGCGCCGAAGAACGGAGCGGGTCAGGAGCAGGGTGCTCATTTGGTGCTGCTGCTGCCGCCGTATGCACGCCGGCACCGATGTAAGCAGCGCGGCTTTGGCCGGCGTTATTATGGAGCAGCAAGGATGGAAGCACTGGAGCGAACGTTCATCTGGTTCTCGCGCCAATAGATAGGGTTACGTGTACACTTTGTAACGTCTGCAGGCTCAACAGTGACAGAAGGTTGGCAGGTTGCGCCAGTTGGTGCAGCATGATCTTGCCTTCTTTCTTTAACGCAACTCAGGTTGAGCGTATTTGAACATAAGCAAGAGAAAAATATCACACTTTCGCCATAAGGGAGAAGCAGTGGCTGCTGTACCGACATGTTGCAATATTAGCCGAAGTGTAAGACTCGTAGCTGTAGTGGCAGTATGAATTGAAGTAAACGTAAGCGGGCTAAGTGAAAACGAGCTGCTGTGCTAGGGGTCTTCTGTTTGAATCCTGCCATCGAAAAATGTCATTTATGTTTATTAATTAAAGCCAACGTTTTTCTTAGTGACTTAACCGGTCATCACTTTTTCTTATCTGGTATATTTCAAGCCTCTGTCCTGGGCCAATCCCAGAGGTAGACGAAGAAGATTATTTTATTTTACTACAAAGATATACAAAATGACTGACACTATGTGTACTCATAGCCGATATGGATAGCTGAGGATCGATTACAAAATGATTGTGTAAGTACAGCGTTCGCGAGTACAATGTTAAGCGGGAGATTACATCAGTGTTACATATATTATGAGCAGTACTTTGTGAGCACAATATTATTATGGCGACTGGTAGTCCCCAAAAGAAAGCGTCTCTTGAGCGACGGTGAAATATTTGGGAGACATTTAATTAAGCTGCGCATATTGTTCCAAATTCTTGCGCCAACAAAGGATATTGTTCGATGGCAATACTGATTGTGGATTACCGAAGAGTAAGATTTTTTTGTTCCTCCTATCTAGTGTTACACCTGCGTTTTATAAAATTGGTGAGTGATAGGGTACATTCTTGTAAATTATTCTGTGCACTAATGATGCATCTTTATATAACCTAACGATATTAAATGGTATTACGTTGAGATTTCTGAAAAGTTCTGTGGATGGTGCGTTCTTGGGCGCTGATGCAATGGTTCGCACAGTGCTTTTTTTGCAGGATGCTACTTGCCGAACTATATGAAGCCTACGTGTAGCCCCATGATTCTATGCAACGTATCAGGTGAGAGTAAAATACGTGAAAATAGGATATACGGAGTGTTTGTATATCGAGATATTTCGAAGTCTTAAATAAAGTGAAGCATCCAAAGCTTAGTTTTTGCATAGATGATTAATATGAGTTGCGCAATGGAAAATGAGTCGAGAGTCACGCCAAGGTAAGCTTGTGCATTTATCTTCTCAATAACAGTCCCCCCAATGTTCAGCTCCCAGATTTTAGGTACCACTTTTCGGTTAGAGGCGAAAACAACGTACTTAGTTTTCTTTGTATATAGAACTGATTTGTTTCCTTGAAACCGTTGAGGAGTTACTTGCAGTTGTTTATTATTGAGTAATCTTGCTTCTTGAAGAGAGCGCTGTGCTATAGGTAAGGCAGTGCCATTTGCATGTAGAGCTGCTTCCATGTGGGTCAAAGAGAGAGGAAAATCATTGATGAAGATTAGAAACAAGTTCGGTCCGAGAACTGAATTTTGTGGTGCTGTCGTTTCAGTGAGTTTCTTGTCTGATTTCTTGCCAAGTATTTCGACGAACTGAGTCTGCTGAGTCAAATAGCTGTGAAAAAGTTTCGAAGTTATCCCTATGAATCCATAGCATTCGAGCTTGTACTGCAAAATATTGTGTTACACTGAGCTGAAAGCCCTTCTTTACATCTAGGAAGATACGTCTGACGATTTTGTTGTTGTTCGAAGCCCGGTTTATTGCTTCTGCCGCAAAATTTACTTCAGTGCACGTCCGCACCAATAAAACCGCCTAATTTTCAGGATTGAGCTCTGTTGTTGTCTCGCGCTTATGATATTTAAGTCTGAGAAGATTTAAGATAAAAGGCCTGTGCTGTCGGGTGGTTAGTTTCATGACATTGGTTTATGGGCGACCATTCTCAAAATTCTGAGGAATAAATTTGTCAAGAATGTAAGGCATGGCATGAGCAACTTTAGTGACAGAATAGTGTGGCAATAAAACACTCATATACAGCATGTCGTATAGCATGTAGTGGTTAGTTTGGCTAGGATAAATCATTGAGACATGTCGTTTTCACTGTAACTTGACCAAGTTTTATGGTGAACAGTTTAAGAAAGTAAACAGAATCTAAAAACTCATTCCACTTTGCGCTGCCCTTCATGTATGCTAGCAGTGATAACGTAAGTATTTCGGGAAACGTACGATGGTCAGAGACAAATACTCCGCGAATATGTTGATGGTGATTTAAGTTTGAGTCCAGCACGAACCACGACAATTGAAGGAAATGGGCAGGAAGCCATTGAAGATAATGTTATTTAGTTTAGGAAAGATTTTAGTCGTTGTAGTGGAGAACATAACAACGAAATCAAAAGCACGCAGTTCCAATTTAGGTGTGCAATATAGATATTAGGCTTCGAAAGATAGTTGACTTTCTTAGATGATTCGTCGGACAACGTTTCAAGGGTGGTTGTGTTATTTCTAAGTGACTTATGCTGGTGCGATGAGTCTGTAGAGCACCTTCTGTGCCATTGCCCATCCTGTGACGCTCAACGACGTACTCTACGAAATAAAATCAGCCTATTAGATAACAGGGTGCTCTACGAGGAAAAGGTCCTGGGACCATGGCCTATGCATTCTTGCATGCAAAAGGCCACAAAAGCGCTCTTGCCATTCTTGAAGGCTACTGGACTGTACGAGCGCTTGTGACAGTGGATATTCCTCTGCGACTGACTCGCTGAATGACTGACTCCATTATATTTCTTCTCTCACCTTCTGATCTAATCTTCTTCTTTCCTCATCCCGAAGTGTAGGGTAGCCAACTGCGTACGCCCTTGGTTAACCTCCCTAACTTTCCCTTTTCGTTTCTCTCTCTCTATCTTTAAGCATATTGGAGTTTTTGTTGCCTCTTCGCGTGACATGCACACCAGCGTGAAAAATTAGTACGCAAAATGTTATAATTATACTTCACGTTACAACTCCGGTTATGAGGCGTACCAGTGGACTGTCACCTCGCCCCCTCACGATCGAAGCGTTCGGGAAACGGGCAGGAGGGAGCGCCACTTTAGCTGCCGCGGAGAAGAGATGACAAGCAGGAAGATTTATGGTCAGTCACTAATGAAATGGGCGAAGCCTCGTGACACCTCTCGATCTTATACGCCACAAAGAGAGATATATAGAAGCGGTGGGAACAAAAAACTCGGCCTGTCTCTGCTGCGAGGAGCAATGAGCGTTCCGCGGGTGTGGGGTCCAAAACAAAGACCTGTCAGTGGACCCGGCGACTGAGGTTCAAAGCCGGATTGCGGCCATTCATATAGCCCGTGGGGGCGAGCGAACCGTGAGCACGTGCCCGGTACACATGGCCCGTTTTGCTTGCTACCATTGTATTACGATTGCGCCAGCGGGACGGAACGTTCGTTCGTCCACCGCGAGGCTCTCTCCGCTGATTCGTTCTTATTTTTCATCTTGCGTCAATGGGTGTCCATTAGTGACTGCTGCTGCACAGAGCGCCCAGACTTTTCCAGTGCAATATTGCACGTCTGCTCGAAAGGCGCAAAAGGAACGCCAAGAATAGTTTCCCAATCTTCATACGTTTTCACGTGCCCTAGCCAAGAGATTATGAAGCTGTTAACCTTGGAGATTTGAGATTACCTAACTGCACAGAGAGTTGCAAATGATGTGGGACACATACATATAGGTGACCGCTTTCTAATTTCGCGCATGTATTGGCTGAGCTACTTTAGATTGCTGCGTCCTAGTATCGCCGCTTGACTGAGTGTTTATGACGCTCGGTGTTTGAGCTAGAAATCATGGGTTCGAGTACCGACTGCTGAGGACACATTCCGACCAGTGCTGAATGCAAAGACCTGCGTTTACTTGTACCTTTTAGGAGCATTCTAAAAAATCTCAGACAGTCCACATCAGTCCATTGGCAAGTGTGATGGAGGATAAATCAGCATGGTAATTATGATGTATACTTAACCAAAGTAGAAGTTAAAGTGAAGTTTGTTACATAGACACATGATACCCAGGCAACAGCAAAAACGGGTCGCTGACATGCTGTTATGCTACTTTCCTAAGAAACCATGAACTTGATTTAAACTGGCGGGTAAGATAACCAGAATTGAAGAACAGGGGTAAAAAAGAACGCATAAGTTTAATTATTACGTAGCATCAAAAATGAAGATTACCTTCATTTCAAGCTCGCTGTTTTGGTGTAATAGAGCTATATATTACCATACATTGAAACTTCTTATGCTTTACAAACTCTTCCGATACATGTTCAGAGAAAATTCCGTGACCGGCGCAGCACTTATGCTGCATGATTTTTATTTTTGCGATGATGTTCAAGAAAAGCATGTATGTTGTGAATTAGCTGCATACCAACCATCACATCTTTGGTTTCTAATAACTCTCCTCGCTGCTGTATATGCAAGCGCATGTAAATTTATTGTTCATTTATTAAACAACAAACTTTCGACGACGACATTTATTTTATAACTAATATACGAGCAAAAACTGCTGGAAAGGGCTCACTGCTTCTAAATGCATTCGAAGCACGCGGCGCAACTATTTTTGTGATCTCTTGAGGGATGGTGGCCTATGTGAATGCCTTTGACTTGGTGAGGCGTTCCACACGCGTCCACGAACTCACCGCATTTTTTCTTCCCTCCTACTCCTCGATCCGGCCGTCTGCTACACGGACGCGAGTGCAACCACTCGCAGAGACTTCTACGCGATCGCCGCAACCAATAGAGTTACCACGATAACCGCTACGGTTAAGACTACCTCGGTATGCACAGCAGAGGCAGCGGCGATAGCTCTGGCGATACGAGACGCCGACTTTAAGGGTCAGTCGGCTCATGTGCTTACAGACTCGCAGGCAGTGTGTCGACTCTTCATGCGGGGCATGCTATCGCGTAGCGCCCAAAGAATACTCGGCTCACGACTGGACCTGGACCACGGCATTACATGGTGCCCCGCGCACAACGGACTCGACGGGAACGAAAGGGCAGACCGCATAGCTCGAGGAAGCAACGACCGAGCAGCGGCCAGAACCCTAGAGGAACCACTGTCCGCAGTGCGCGACATATTAGAGAATCAGAGGAGGGAGAGACGGACCTACGGCCCTCCGCACTGCAAACTAAATAGAAAACAAGCCCAAGAGTGGCGTCGCATACAAACAAACTCATACCCACACCTAAACCTCTTACACAAGAAGCACCCGACACATTCCGCCGACACCTGCCCGTGGTGCGGCGCAAAACCCACGCTGGCCCACATAACGTGGGAATGTACGGCTCGGCCAAGCAATGTCAATTCACCTTTTCTAAGCTTCACAGACTTCGTACGCCAGTGGGAGGCACTACTCGCAAGCGAGGATCAGGGGAGCCAGTTGGCCCTCCTGGACCAAGCTCATCGAGCCGCAAGAGCCAGTGGAGCCCTGGACTGAGGGCCCCACCCAGACCTGCCATAACTCCGATTAATTGAGCTAGAAGTTTCTCTCTCTCTCTCTCTCTCTCTCTCGCTCTGCTTCATCTTTCCATTCCCCTTTCCCGTCCCTGAATGTTGAGCAGCCAATGAAACGCATTTCTGGCTAACATCCCTGCCTTTTCTATCCTCCCCTTCCGCTTGTATAGACAAAACATTCATAGAATCATTCGTCATGGTGCGTCTAATATCTCGCTTCTTTGTCTTGCCCTTGAGCTCCCAAATTTCCCTTCGCGCTTTGGAGCGTGGCACTGTAATCTCGGAAATAACTTCTAAGATCTGTGGTCCCACAGCCGCCACGCCCCGGGCCCCTTGATAAGCTCTTTCCCGTAATGTGCTAAAAGACACATTAAGAAAAGTGGGTAGACCCGTTCCTACTCCTGTGCAATAACGGGTTTAAAACCAGTTTAAAGTAAATGAATAGGGTTTTGAAATATTACCCAAGGCGCTTATTTTCTAGATAAAAGGCCAATTGGAAAAATAAATGTGGCAACAGTGACTACTAGTGTCCTGAGGTACGGTCAGTAGGAGCAGAAGCTCCTCGCATAGAGCGTTTAATGAATTTGCCTTCCAATGTTATGTGTGACATGGGTATGGCGCGTTTTATTTCTGGGGCCCATGCTATGAAGGGTTGTCGTGATGGAAACCTGGCTACTGGAACTGTAGCAGCCACGGAGGAGTATCGGGAATGATATTTAGATGCCCCGTACCTCAGTTGATGAAGGTTGCTCAAGGCACGGCCTCATCGGTATAATAGGAACAAGGACGGGAGCACCCGCCGGCTTAGGATGGGACCCTTACAGGGCCTGTTCCCCAATGAAATGTTGGCGTCCGGGAGTGTAATGGCCCAAGCTGCTGGCACGTTTCTTGTTGCAAGGTGCACGCAGTCAGCATCAGAAGTAAGTGGTGTTATTTCCGGAGATGGTGAAAAGGGAAATTGGGCAGCGAAGCCGAGGGATTGCCGGAAAACGTGGAGTGAGTCAAACTCATGGCATTGCTGGAACCAGGGCGCAGCATTCCTCCAGCAAACATGTTAGCACAGGGCGGGTTAGAGGGAAATGTTGAAGATGGTACTAGTATTCTGACTCCTACTGAAAAAGAAGGTAAGTTGGATGAGCATTCTATCACGCGTCCTTTCTTTCGATGCGCGCTGTCGATTTGGGAGTGCAAACACTCTTTTATCGGCAACCGCCTCATTGCATGCGACCTTGAAGCGATTTATTTAACTCTGTGAGTGTACTGCAAGGACGCCGCGTCGAAGCACTTCTTTGGCGTAACGTTGTGCTAAGCGTTATGTCGTGAAATTTTGTTTTGTTTCACTCTTTAGGGGAGAATAGGGTGTACTGTGGTCCGTGAACATTTCTCAAGAGCAACTGCCCTATATGACAGGGGCCGCAGTGTCAGGATAGACTTTCTACTGCTCATTGTTAGGAAAGCGCGAACGGACAAAGATTACAGAACACAGGACGTCTTTGTCCCTTCGCACATACCTAACACAGAATCCACACCAAATGATCCAATTCACCATTTTGTTGAGCTCCTCAATGTCTAGCGTTTTTAAAAGTAAAAATTGACATGCATGACGGGCGTGCCAACCAGAGATTTTGTATGTAGGGAGCCTATGTGAATTCCCTCCTAGTGATTGACATGCGCCTGAACATCATGCCCCTTATAGGAGCTTTTAAGAGGTATCTTCTCTGACCCTGCTTACGCATACCCGTAAGAGGCTGAAATACTCTATTTAACCATACTCGGGAGATATGAGAGCTTCGTGATTGACACAAAGTGCTGTTATTATATTTGAAGCTAGGACATTGGCAGCTAACGGTAATTAAGGTAGTTCAGATCTGCTTCTCAGCCATCATGGCTACGACCTGTGCTCCTGGGCGAATATGCAGACAGTGGGCGATTACTATAGCGACGTGGGCATCACCATATCACGGTTGCGCGTCTCAAATAGCACGCAGACTGGCAGGGTTGGCCACTCTTACTCGGAATGCCTCTCTCCTTGTCGTGACTGTGTCACCACGATTCCATCAATTCAGTCTATGCTACTATTGCGAGTACAATGCACGGCACATCTTCACCCCATATACCCGTTGTCCTTCTGGAAGAGCGAACGGTTATACACGTTTATGAAGAATACTACTTTCCATGCTGTCTGGAAGCCTCTTCTCTTCAGTTCAAAAGTATTTGCAGGGCCAGATGTGGTCTTATCACCCACTTGGTTTCGCCTAGTGGAACATGGAGAGGCAGCTCTTGCGGCTTTAAGCGACCATGCAGAATTATATAGTGCAATCCTGTAGTTACCCCTTAAAAGAGGGTGCCTTCCGTGTGGCTAAGACCTTTTAAAACACAACGACGACGAGCTGAAGTTCAGAAATGACATGGCGAGAAGTTGTGTCTTTAGGAAGTTTGCGATTCACTAGAGCTCTCACTGTTGACTGCCCTAAAAAACGCTTCAGTGGCAGAAACATCTGCTATTTTGTTTTCAGTGACACCAACGTGCGCATCAACCATTGAAACGAGGTACGGAAATCCCACTGTCTTGTGGAAAGTCCTACGTAGAACAAACTGGCCACTGCGCCAATGAACGAATGAAGGAGCACGCTAATGGCTTGAAGAACTTGACTGCGCATCTTTGAGTGCACTGTAAAACCGGCTCTTGTCAGGCGAGATTTTGAGATGTGAAGGTCTCGGGCAAAAATAAAGACGAAAAGGCACGCCAGGTATTGGATGCGCTTTACATAAAAGAAGAAAAAGGTAGTGCTTTTGCAAGTCAGAATTCTTCTTATCTTTTGTACAACGTGGAGCATATCTTCTTTACGTCAATAAACTCATGTTGATGGTTCTGATAATCTACCTCGGTATTCTGTCCGAGGTGGCTGCAGTGCACCTGCGCGTTGGGAACAATAAATATTCTGTATCTCGATGCATTTTGAATAAATTTCTTGTAGCGCCTCTGAGATGCCTGCGTGACGTCCTTGTGATTGTGCCTTCGCGTTACGATTATGTTGTTAAACTAACGCACTTTCAATGAATATATCCTAGGCTGCATTGACATTAGAATAAAGTAAAAGCAACGCGTTTTATGTGCAGACATTCATGTCGAACAGGTGTCCTAACGTTTTTAGCGCGCAAATACTATGGACACAGAAGGTATAAGGCAAACATAAGTGCCATTCTTATTCTTCTCGTGTCAGTGACATCTGCGCGTTAGGACGTTTGATCATGCGATACCAGTTAGCCCGAACTTTCACGTTGTTGGTCAATATATGGCGTTGCAAAAACTTTCGCCGTATCTTCCATGCTTGCGAATGTGCAAGTGTATTTGCATGTATGTTCAGGAACGAAGACGTTAGTTCTGGTATTAAGCTTCTGTGATGATTAGGTGCATGGCCAAGTCAAAACTTCCTAATTGGTACCTTGAATAAACGGACGCTCGCTAACGCCACGAAAGGTGCGAACGACAATTCGCAGAGAAAGCAATCAGCCGTGCCCGTGCTTCCGCGTACCATCCCATGCTGAACGCAAATTGAAGAGCTTCATCTGGCTGTCAAAAACGTACCGCGCTGAGAAAGGGTCAGAGTCGTAAGGGGGGGCATTTATGCTCCACATGTTGCTTGGGTCTGCATCACGGCTGCCAGCAAACTGATTAGAGGTACGCCCCGTATGCAGTTTCCTATTATCGCGTGTGCATACGAAACGGCATGGCCATTACAGGGATGGTAAAACTTTTGGTAAGCAAATTTTCGGCAACAGGGAGCAATGCGACTCATATGGAAGGTTCCATTGGTAAAGTTTGCCATTCTAACTATGTTCGAAGGGAGAAACATTTGGGGCGATCACTTTTGGAAGCGATCGAACCGCACCTGTGCGAATATTGGGCCGTAAGCATTTCTTGTTCGATGCAAAACTAGCTATCGGATGTTGTCCGCAGCACCGACTGTCTATCCGACTGTATGTAAATTCCTGAAAACTTAGTGAAACACGTGACAAGCGTTTATTTCTGCCTGAAGGAGTTACCAAGCTTCTCAAAAGTTTTCTTTTTTCATTTTTGTACAGTTCCAGAGAAGCGTGCTCACCGGAGGTGGCGATAATGGTGAGGATCTCGCCCCCACGGACTTCGAATCACCACAGACTTCGAACGATAGTCCGTCGAGCAGGAGCAACTTAGTGCGCGGTCCGCCGCACAGCCGCTGACCCAGGCTTGAGCGGTCCAGCTCGAACGTCAGGTCTCGAAGCAGCATCAGAGCGGCCACATTTATCGTCATGGCGACGTGCCCATTGGCACCATTGCCCACATTTCAGGCAAAGGCGTGGTTACGCACACACAAGAACAGCAAGACTGGAATCAGCTCTGGCCAGAGGACGCTGACGACGTGTAATGCCGATGTGTGCACGACAACTCACGTCACGTTCCACGAGTTGAACTAATTATAGGTGTTGGTAGGGCATATTCGACATAGCCTAAGCACAGTTGGAGGGAGGGCGGGTCATCGAAACCTAGCACTGATAAGAGGAAGGCTTACTTCGTTATAGAGTTGGCTAAAGCAGAGGAAAGATAGGGAGTGGATGTTGTTGGAAGTGATGAAAAGCTTAAAGCACGGAAAACCACGTGTTGCGCACGACTGCAAAATTTAGGTGAAATGTTCACGGCAGCGTATGTTACTCGCGTACTGTGTTTTTTACCAAGCTACCAAGGTGGTTCAGGACCCTTTTAACCCTGTAATACATAACGCACCATCTGTATACTGCTGCGTTTGAGACTTCGAAATTCAAATTTGTGCTCGTGAAACACAAGTAGTGATATTATTACGCTGGAGCCAAATGCTGTTGTGAGCAGCTTAGTAATAGGATTGCTAACGGCAGTGCTAATTATATTTACTGATAAATTTTGTTGATTTAAGCACAAATGTGCCCTCTATGGCGAGAAATAGAGGTGAACAAGTTTTGAAAATTTTCTGTGATGTAGAACTGTGCTTGGGCACTGCATAATTAAACACTCCACAATACTGTTGGCTTCAATGTTGTTGGACGCTTTGAACAGCAAACTCTGCAAGGTAAGTATTTGAAACCTCTAGCAAGCAGCGGCCTCATAAGCGGACAACGAAGACTGAAGTGGCACGAGACTTCGACTGCAATACTCAACATGCATCTTGAAGACATACCACAGGTAGAGCCCATTAAGTATGTCTAGATGACTTACGACGCGTCTTTCAACTGGCGCTTGCATATTGATTAAGTAGCCGGAAGAGGTACACGTGTCATTGGCATATTGCGCAGGCTATGCAATCAACTTATAAGAAAGAAGAACAAACCAAACATATATCGCATGTACATTCGTGTTGCTTTGTAGCTTGGTTGCGCACTCTTCTCGATTGCTGTACCCTCGTTTTCACTTGAAGTGCTGTGCGCTTTGGCTTAGCATAAGGCTTCCTTAAAGCTGTTGCAAATATTCTACATCTACAATCGGGAGTTCCTTCTCTCTTTTGCAGCTACCACCTTTCGGCTCTACAGACGTTCTTGAGAACTTACAAGCCACCGCCAAGACGTTCGGAAACTATTTTCATTTCAGTCCCAGCGTAATTTTTGATGCGCGTATTTCATATATACTTCTCTCCCGGCAGCTCTTATTCTATTAATAATGAATTCAATGTCATTTTTTTCATAATTCAAAATTACTTCCACATAGCATTTTCGTCATCATTGCGACATGTGCGGACCTGTGGACTACATGAACTAAAAGCTGGGAAAGTTCAGTTAAGCTATCGGCACAACCTCCGCATGATTTCATTTATGAGTATCTTCTCTGATACGCACAGTGAAATATTTTGCCTCGTGTAAGAATGTTTGGAAGCTTCGAAATAAACTTGCCGTTAATTAACGCCGTGCGTGTCTACTCTCACGCCGCTTTCCTCATTAACAGTGTGGTGGTCCCTAAACTCCCTTTATGAGCTTTAAAAGGTAAGTAGCGAAAACATTTGCGGCGCTGCCAGCGCACTTTACTGAAAAGCGCCCACTTCCAGCTGGAAGCTGCTATGTTCGTCCGCCATGTTCTTCCTGAGCCAGTCCAGCTGCGGAATTCGATGGCGCTAGCACGCTTGTTTTCTTGCTTGTGCAGTTCTATTGGCTACATATTTTCAGCGAAAGTAACTTTTGTATATCTGTCGCTGTTTGCGGGAAGTCATCGCACCTTTCCGAACGCTTCTTGCGGCCTGCTGCTGCAATGTTTCATTGTTCGCATCAAGACAACGAATAACGCATATTAAAGGCACAGATAGCACAACAATGGGCGCAATTCACGTTTCGAAAAGCCCAGCATCCGTCGGAATAGTGATTCACCAGATTGGTCTATGAACAGCAAATTTGGCTTAGTGATCGTATTGAGTTTGTTCCTGAGCGCGAAGGATGCGTACCTGCGAAGTGCGACATCCTATTTAAAATCACCTAGTTGAGCTATGGTTGAATACTTAAACAGCAATGTACAGGAGACTCTGTAGGGGTTTCATTACAGTAGAAAACGAGAGGAAAAGACACTGCCGGTCGCGCCAGTTGCTATCTGAGGTTTTGCGCATACAAGCTACGGCTGGCAGAAATAATAACGGCAGGGAGAAGATGGCAAGTAGATGGACTGATAATGGCGAGCAAGGACAGGGAAGAGGCATGCGCACTGTTTAATACGTACGAAAATAAGTTTTCACCACTTGTACGCGTGTGACCAGACACAGCTCTGAATTGTACGACGGCCGAGTTACCGCTGCAAATATCTGCAATAACACACTTCATATACTAAGCTGCAGACACAGTTCTCAATTGTGCTACACACGAGCGACTGATCGAAACATGTCGTAACACCCTGCATATACAAAATCGCGCGTGCACTGCTCTCTAGCGAACTAAGCAGCCGCAGTACGACTACTCAGTTTCATCGCTCGCACCGTCTACGACAAAACAGCGCGTAAATAACAGCTGGAACGCAGTAATGGCACGTTTTCCTTCTTGTCAACACCCAGCTCATTTGCCACGTTCTTTACTGCATCTCGCAGCAAAGCCATGACAACAAATTCATACCGTTAATGTGCATACATGGCGTACAACCGCGTCGCCGGAGCGCGTTAGGAACATGGCGGCCGAAGCGAGCTGCAAGGGAAAGCGTGGTAGGAGTGGAGGAACGTGTCGCTGCTTTGCGAAGGGCGATCTAAGGGCTTTAGTTGTCATATTCGAAGGACACCTTCAGAACCTACAAAATAGCGCATTCGCACTTGCCTTGCCGTGATCATGAGTATTCTACGAGCATCGACAAGCGACAGAAGCCCAAGAATCAACCAGCCAGGCCAACTAACTGAATTTTCTTTGTAAACAGACTCTGGTATCCCTTTGACACAGCAACTAAACCGCGTCTTATCAACGCACATCGCTCATGCTCGTAGCGCAATACCAATCCAGTCCATGGATGTATGAATTAAAATATATTTCAAGCTTGTAAAACGATTCCCCGTTGCATTTCGTTTTAAGAACTCCTGCGCCACTACAGGCTCGAAACGCGGGCACACGCCGACCGCAGCGCAGAAGCGTAGGCCGCGCCAAGATGCAGGCTGTAGAGTTTAGCGGGAACGCGTAGCCAGCGTGACTGGCGCGGCAATAAAACGCGTCCCAACTCGTCGGCAGAACGACCTAAGAGAATGTAGGCAGCTATAACGCCCTACCTGGCCAAGGTACTGGTCGATGAAATAATGGCTGTACCTGTGCCATTCCAGTAGCCGAGAGGGTGAAGTGTTCAGCTTGCACCCTTAAGGATGGTGGTTGGAATCGCGGTGCCTGCATAGTTAAAGAATTCACACATAGATGGGGGTGCTCAGGATCGCACTGCGACTTCAAAATCTGGATCCTAGGGTCGGCGTCTGCATTGCCATTGCGCGGACTAACGGCTGTGTGGGTGTCCGTACTGCGATCGGAGTAGCTCCGCGTGATTAGGGAATCCGGCAGTGCGGTAGTCCACCGGAATATAGTGCATAAGAGAAACTCCCGTGCCATAGTTTTTAAGATCAGCAGCTTTCGAGAGAAGTTTTGCAAAGCTAAGGCGATATTTTCACGGCCTACAAAACTACCGTTCTTCATCTGCTCCAATCCATTTATTTTGCGCATAAATAAATGTAAGGGCGCGCATGGGACCCTTTATATGCGAAGGCCCAGTTCTTTCGAGGAAATCTATACTTCGTGACTGAGGCGGCATTCTCATGGGTATAGCCTTCCCATTTTTTTCATTCCGTGGAGGAAATTATTATGGGCTTATTTATTCATTTATCGCATAAATCGACGTCTGGGCACGCGTCTGGGTCTATACGCGAAGGTACAGCTCTTTTGGGGCACCTTCTACTTCGTTGCAAAGGTGGCATTTTCATGGGCTATGGGTTCACCATTTTCGCATTTTTTGAGAAAGTTAATGTGTGATAAATCACACATTTATCGCAGTAACCAACATCTGGGTGCGCCTCTGGGCCTATATATGCGAAGATACAGGCCTTTCAAGGCAACTAATACTTCGTGGCTGAGCCAGTATTTTCATGGGCTATAGGCTTACCGTTTTTTTCGTTTTTGGAAAAGTTATATTGTAATAATTCATTCATTTATCGCGTAAATTGACGTCTGGGCGCGCGACTGGGCCGATATATGCGAAGAAAAAGTTCTTGCGGGGCAACTTATGCTTCGTGGCTGAGGTGGTATTATCATCGACTGTAGGCTTACCATTTCTTCATTTCTTGAATAAAATTGTTCTGTGCTAATTCACATATTTATCGCATAAATCGAAGTCAAACGCCTGTCTGAGCCTATATATGCGAAGATACAGATCTTTTGGGGCAACATATACTGCGTTGCAAAGGCGGTATTTCCATGGGCTATAGGCTTACCGTTTTTTTCCATTTTTAAAGAAAATTACTGTGTTATAATTCATTCATTTATCTCATAAATCGACGTCTGGGGGCGTGTCTGGGCCTACATTTGCAAAGATACAGCTCTTCTCGGGCAAGGTGTATTTCGTGGCAGAGGCGGTATTTCCATGGGCTATAGGCTTACCATTTCTCATTTTTGGAGAAAATAAATTCTGTGATAATTCATTTATTTATTGCATAAATCGACGTCAGGGCGCGTGTCTGGGCCTACATATGAGAAGGTACACCTCTTTCGGGGCAACATATATTTCGTGGCAGAGGCAGAATTTCCATGGGCCTAGCGTTTTTTAATCTTTTGGAGAAAATTACTCGGGGCTGATTCATTCACTAATCGTATAAATCGAAGTATGGGCGCGTGTCTGGGCCTATATTTGCGAAGATACAGCTCTTCTGGGGCAACACCTACTTCGAGGCAAAGGCGGTATTTCCATGGCCTATAGGCTTACTATTTTTTTCATTTTTGGAGAAAATAAATTCTGTGATAATTCATTTATTTATCGCATAGATCAACGTGTGGGCGCGCGTCTGGGCTTGTATATGCGAAGTTACAGCTCTTTCGGGGCAACTTAGACTTCGTGGCCGAGGCGATATTTCCATGGGCTATAGGCTTACTATTTTTTCATTTTTGCAGAAAATAAATTCTGGGATAATTCATTTATTTATCGCATCAATCGACGTCTAGGCGCGCGTCTGGGCCTATATATGCGAAGTTACATCTCTTTCGGGGCAACTTATACTTCGTGGCAGAGGCAGTATTTCCATGGGCTATAGGCTTACCGTTTTCTCCTTTTTCGGAGAAAATTACTCTGTGCTAATTCATTCATTTATTGCATAAATCGACGTCTGGACGCGTGTCTGGGCCTATATTTGCGAAGATACAGCTCTTCTGGGGCAACACATACTTCGTGGTCGAGGCGATATTTCCGTGGGCTATAGGCTTACTATTTTTTCATTTTTGCAGAAAATAAATTCTGGGATAATTCATTTATTTTTCGCGTAAATCAACGTCTGGGCGCGAGTCTGGGCCTATATATAAAATGTTACAGCTCTTCTGGGGCAACATATACTTCGTGGGAGAGGCAGTAGTTCCATGGGCTATAGGCTTACCGTTTTCTCCTTTTTTGGAGAAAATTACTCTGTGCTAATTCATTCATTTATCGCATAAATCGACGTCTGGACGCGTGTCCGGGCCTGTATTTGCGAAGTTACACCCTTCTGGGGAAACATATACTTCGTGGTCAAGGCGATATTTCCATGGGCTATAGGCTTAATATTTTTTTCATTTTTGCAGAAAATAAATTCTGGGATAATTCATTTATTTGTGGCATAAATCAACGTCTGGGCGCGTGTCTTGGCCGATATATGCGAAGCTACAGCTCTTCTGAGGCAACTTATACTTTGTGGCCGAGGCGATATTTCCTTGGGCTGTAGGCTTGCTATCTTTTCATTCTTGGAGAAAATAAAATCTGGGATAATTCATTTATTTATCGCATAAATCGACGTCTGGACGCGTGTCTGGGCCTGTATTTGCGAAGTTACAGCCTTCTGGGGCAACATATACTTTGTGGCCGAGGCGATATTTCCTTGGGCTATAGGCTTACCTTTTTCTCATTTTCGGAGAAAATTACTATGTGCTAATTCATTAATTAACGCATAAATCGACGTCTGGGCCCGTGTCTGAGCCTTTATTTGCGAAGTTTCAGCTCTTTTGGGGCAACATATACTTCGTGGCAGGGACAGTATTTCCATGGGCTATAGGCTTACCGTTTTCTCATTTTTTGGAGAAAATTACTCTGTGCTAATTCATTCATTTATCACATAAATCGACACCTGGGCACGTGTCTGGGCCTGTATTTGCGAAGATACCGCACTTCTGGGGCAACATGTACTTCGTGGCCGAGGCGATATTTCTATGGGCTATAGGCTTACTATTTTTTTCATTTTTGGAGAAAATAAATTCTCAGATAATTCATTTATTTTTCGCATAAATCGACGTCTAGGCGCGTGTCTGGGCCTGTATATGGTAAGTTACATCTCTTTCGGGGCAACCTATACTTCATGGCAGAGGCAGTATTACCATGGGCTATAGGCTTCCCGTTTTCTCATTTTTGGGAGAAAATTACTCTGTGCTAATTCATTCATTTATCGCATAAATCGACGTCTGTCCGCGTGTCTGGGCCGGTATTTGCAAAGATACAGCCCTTCTGGGGCAACATATCCTTCGTGGCCGAGGCGATATTTCCATGGGCTACAGGCGTAGCTTTTTCTAATTTTTTGGAGAAAATAACTCTGTGCTAATTCATTCATTTATCACATAAATCGACGCCTGGGCACGTGTCTGGGTGTGTATTTGCGAAGTTACACCTCTTCTGGGGCAACATATACTTCGTGGCCGAGGCGATATTTCCATGGGCTATAGGCTTACTATTTTGTTCATTTTTGGAGAAAATAAATTCCTGGATAATTCATTTATTTCTCGCATAAATCGACGTATGGATGCGTGTCCGGGCCTTTATTAGCGAAGCTACAGCTCTTCTGGGGCAACATATACATTGTGGTCGAGGCGATATTTCCTTGGGCTATAGGCTTACCGTTTTCTCATTTTTGGGAGAAAATTACTCTGTGCTAATTCATTTATTTATCGCAAAAATCGACGCCGGGGCACGTGTCTGGGCCTGTATTTGCGAAGATACAGCTCTTCTGGGGCAACATGTACTTCGTGGCCGAGGCGATATTTCCATGGGCTATAGGCTTACCTTTTTCTCATTTTTGGGAGAAAATTGCTATGTGCTAATTCATTTATTTATCGCATAAATCGACGTCTGGGCGCGTGTCTGGGCCTGTATTTGCGAAGTTACAGCTCTTCAGGGGCAACATATACTTCGTGGCACGGGCAGTATTTCCATGGGCTATAGGCTTACCGTTTTCTCATTTTTTGGAGAAAATTACTCTATGCTAATTCATTCATTTATCACATAAATCGACGCCTGGGCACGTGTCTGGGCCTGTATTTGCGAAGATACAGCTCTTCTGGGGCAACATGTACTTCGTGGCCGAGGCGATATTTCCATGGGCTATAGGCTTACTATTTTTTTTTTCCAGTTTTGGAGAAAATGAATTCTGGGATAATTCATTTATTTATCCCATAAATCGACGTCTAGGCGCGTTTCTGGGCCTATATATGGCAAGTTACATCTCTTTCGGGGCAACCTATACTTCGTGGCAGAGGCAGTATTACCATAGTTTGTAGGCTTACCGTTTGCTCATTTTTTTAAAGAAAATTACTCTGTGCTAATTCATTCATTTATCGCATAAATCGACGTCTGTCCGCGTGTCTGGGCCTGTATTTGCGAAGTTACAGCCCTTCTGGGGCAACATGTACTTCGTGGCCGAGGCGATATTTCCATGGGCTATAGGCTTACCGTTTTCTCATTTTTTGGAGAAAATAACTCTGTGCTAATTCATTCATTTATCACATAAATCGACGCCTGGGCACGTGTCTGGGTCTGTATTTGCGAAGTTACAGCTCTTCTGGGGCAACATATACTTCGTGGCCGAGGCGATATTTCCATGGGCAATAGGCTTACTATTTTGTTCATTTTTGGAGAAAATAAATTCTGTGCTAATTCATTCATTTATAGCCTACATCGACGCCTAGGCGCGCGTCTGGGCCTATATATGCGAAGTTACATCTCTTTCGGGGCAACTTATACTTCGTGGCAGAGGCAGTATTTCCATGGGCTATAGGCTTACCGTTTTCTCCTTTTTTTGGAGAAAATTACTCTGTGCTAGTTCATTTATTTATCGCATAAATCGACGTCTGGGCGCGTGTCTGGGCCTGTATTTGCGAAGATACAGCTCTTTCGGGGCAACATATACTTCGTGGCAGGGGCAGTATTTCCATGGGCTATAGGCTTACCGTTTTCACATTTTTTGGAGAAAATTACTCTGTGCTAATTCATTCATTTATCACATAAATCGACGCCTGGGCACGTGTCTGGGCCTGTATTTGAAAAGATACAGCCCTTCTGGGGCAACATATACTTTGTGGCCCAGGCGATATTTCCTTGGGCTATAGGCTTACCGTTTTCTCATTTTTGAGAGAAAATACTCTGTGCTAATTGATTCATTAATCGCATAAATCGACGTCTGGGCGCGTGTCTGGGCCTGTCCTTGCGAAGATACAGCTCTTCTGAGGCAACATATACTTCGTGGCCGAGGCTATATTTCCATGGGCTATAGGCTTACTATTTTTTTCATTTTTGGAGAAAATAAATTCTGGAATATTTCATTTATTTATCGCATAAATCGACGTCTAGGCGCGCGTCCGGGCATATATATGCGAAGTTACATCTCTTTCGGGGCAACTTATACTTCGTGGAAGAGGCAGTATTTCCATGGGCTATAGGCTTACCGTTTTCTCCTTTTTTAGGAGAAAATTACTCTGTGCTAGTTCATTCATTTATTGCATAAATCGACGTCTGTCCGCGTGCCTGGGCCGGCATTTGCGAAGATACAGCTCTTCTGGGGCAACATATACTTCGTGGCCGAGGCGATATTTCCATGCGCTATAGGCTTACTATTTTTTCATTTTTGCAGAAAATAAATTCTGGGAAAATTCATTTATTTATCGCATAAATCAACGTCTGGGCGCGAGTCTGGGCCTACATATGAAATGTTACAGCTCTTCTGGGGCAACATATACTTCGTGGCAGAGGTAGTGGTTCCATGGGCTATAGCCTTACCGTTTTCTCATTTTTTTAAAGAAAATTACTCTGAGCTAATTCGTTCATTTATGGAATATATCGACGTCTGGGCGCGTGTCTAGGCCTGTATTTGCGAAGATACAGCTCTTCTGGGGCAACATATACTTCGTGGCCGAGGCGATATTTCCATGGGCTATAGGCTTTCAATTTTTTCATTTTTGGAGAAAATAAATTCTGGGATAATTCATTTATTTATCGCATAAATCGACGTCTGGGCGCGTGTCTGGGCCTTTATATGCGAAGTTACATCTCTTTCGGGGCAACTTATACTTCGTGGCAGAGGCAGTATTTCCATGGGCTATAGGTTTACCGTTTTCTACTTTTTTGGAGAAAATTACGCATTTCATTTCATTTCATTTATTAATACTGTCAGCCTCATTGAGGGGCTATAACAGGAGTGGAAAAAACGGAACTGAACAGCAAAATAAGTAGTACAGAACATATTGAAAACCATAGTTATACATTAGGTAAAGGAAAAAAAGATCATCTCGTGAAATGCACACAAACAAAAACGCATCACTCAGAAATCAGAACAGCAATCTTATACAGCAGCAATCTGATCTCATCGCCCTATGCTAGTGCCCTAGATGAAATTATCTAAGTGGTGTAGGAATTCAGCCAATGATGTCGACCGAACAGCAGAATCTGGTAGAGAGTTCCAGTCTCTACAAGTTCGGGGACAATAACTAAACTTGAAACAATTATTTTTTATAGTCGGTAATGGGATAAACTTACTATGACGATGCCTTGATGTTTCATTAGTTTTGATCTCAAAGTAATCTGATTTATTTATTTTAAGATGATTATTGATAATGAGGTAAAGAGTTTTTAGTCTTTCATATCTGGTTCTGGTTTCTTGCATAGGTAGTTGGGCTTGTTGGCAGAGTTCTGTTGAAGAATGGTTCCGGCGGTATTTATTAAAGATAAACCTTACAGCGAGTCGCTGAATCCTATCAAGCTTGTGACGATTAGTTGCTGTGTGAGGATCCCATATTACTTTAGCATATTCGATTATCGGTCTGACTAGGGTTTTGTAAGCGAGGCACTTTACATCCGGAGTAGCACTGTGCACAGTGCGTCGCAGGTACCATAGTGTTCTAAATGCTTTGGAAATGAGAATTTCAATGTGGGTATTCCATCGTAGATCTGATGTATATGTTATGCCTAGGTATTTATACTGATCGACTCTTTCAAGCATATAACCGTTGATTTGATAATTGTAATCAAGAACGTTTTTCTTTCTAGTTACTGACATGAACACAGACTTTTTAAAGTTTAACTCCATCTGCCAGTCGTTACACCATTTCACTATTCTTTGCAGGTTTAAATTTAATTTAATCTGATCATCAACTGTATTTACGGTACTGTACATCACACAGTCGTCTGCAAAAAGTCTTAATGGAACATCAATGTTACTTTGTAAATCAATAATAAAGATCAAAAATAGGAGTGGGCCTAAGACTCTGTGCTAATTCATTCATTTATCGCATAAATCGACGTCTGGGCGCGTGTCTGGGCCTGTATTTCCGAAGATACAGCTCTTCTGGGGCAACATATACTTCGTGGCCGAGGCGATATTTCTATGGGCTATAGGCTTACTATTTTTTCATTTTTGGAGAAAATAAATTCTGGGATAATTCACATATTTTTCGCATAAATCGACGTCTGGGCACGTGTCTGGCCCTATATATGCGAAGTTACATCTCTTTCGGGGCAACTTATACTTCGTGGCAGAGGCAGTATTTCCATGGGCTATAGGCTTACCTGTTTCTCACTTTTGGGAGAAATTTACTATGTGTAAATTCATTTATTTATCGCATAAGTCGCCGTCTGGGCACGTGTCTGGGCCTGTATTTGAGAAGATGCAGCTCTTCTGAGGCAACATATACTTCGTGGCCGAGGCGATATTTCCGTGGGCTATGGGCTTACTATTTTTTTCATTTTTGGAGAAAATAAATTCTGGGATAATTCATTTATTTATCGCATAAATCGACGTCTAGGCGCGTGTCTGGGCCTATATATGCTAAGTTACATCTCTTTCGGGGCAACTTGTACTTCGTGGTCGAGGCGATATTTCCATGGGCTATAGGCTTACTATTTTTTCATTTTTGCAGGAAATAATTTCTGGGATACTTCATTTATTTATCGCATAAATCAACGTCTGGGCGCGAGTCTGGGCCTATATATGAAATCTTACAGCTCTTTCGGGGCAACATATACTTCGTGGCAGAGGCAGTATTTCCATGGGCTATAGGCTTACCTTTTTCTCATTTTCGGGAGAAAATTACTCTGTGCTAATTCATTCATTTATCGCATAAATGGACGTCTGGGCGCGTGTCTGGGCCTATATATGCGAAGTTACATCTCTTTCAGGGCAACTTATACTTCGTGGCAGAGGCAGTATTTCCATGGGCTACAGGCTTACCATTTTCTCTTCTTTTGGAGAAAATTACTCTGTGCTAATTCATTCATTTATCGCATAAATCGACGTCTGGGCGCGTGTCTGGGCCTGTATTTGCGAAGCTACAGCCCTTCTGGGGCAACATATACTTTGTGGCCGAGGCGATATTTCCTTGGGCTATAGGCTTAGTATTTTTTTCATTTTTTTAGAAAATAAATTCTGGGATAATTCACATATTTTTTCGCATAAATCGACGTCTGGGCGCGTGTCTGGGCCTATATATGCGAAGTTGCATCTCTTTCGGGGCAACTGATACTTCGTGGCAGAGGCAGTATTTCCATGAGCTATAGGCTTACCGTTTTCTCTTTTTTGGAGAAAATTACTCTCTGCTAATTCATTCATTTATTGCATAAATCGACGTCTGGGCGTGTGTCTGGGCCTGTATTTGCGAAGATACAGCTCTTCTGGGGCAACATATACTTCGTGCCCGAGGCGATATTTCCATGGGCTATAGGCTTAGTATTTTTTTCATTTTTTGAGAAAATAAATTCTGGGATAATTCACATATTTTTTCGCATAAATCGACGTCTGGGCGCGAGTCTGGGCCTATATATGAAATGTTACAGCTCTTCTGGGGCAACATATGCTTCGTGGCAGAGGCAGTAGTTCCATGGGCTATAGCCTTACCGTTTTCTCATTTTTTAAAGAAAATTACTCTGAGCTAATTCGTTCATTTATGGCATATATCGACGTCTGGGCGCGTCTCTGCGCCTGTATTTGCGAAAATACAGCTCTTCTGGGGCTACATATACTTCGTGGCCGAGGCGATATTTCCATGGGCTATAGGCTTTCAATTTTTTCATTTTTGGAGAAAATAAATTCTGGGATAATTCATTTATTTATCGCATAAATCGACGTCTGGATGCGTGTCTGGGCCTATATATGCGAAGTTACATCTCTTTCGGGGCAACTTATACTTCGTGGCAGAGGCAGTATTTACATGGGCTATAGGCTTACCGTTTTCTCCTTTTTTGGAGAAAATTACTCTGTGCTAATTCATTCATTTATTGCATAAATCGACGCCTCGGCGCGTGTCTGGGCCTGTATTTGCGAAGATACAGCTCTTCTGGGGCAACATATGCTTCGTGGCCGAGGCGATATTTCCATGGGCTATAGGCTTACTATTTTTTTCATTTTTGGAGAAAATAAATTCTGGGATAATTCATTTATTTATCGCATAAATCGACGTCTAAGCGCGTGTCTGGGCCTATATATGCTAAGTTACATCTCTTTCGGGGCAACTTATACTTCGTGGCAGAGGCAGTATTTCCATGGGCTATAGGCTTAGCGTTTTCTCCTTTTTTGGAGAAAATTACTCTGTGCTAATTCATTCATTTATTGCATAAATCGACGCCTGGGCGCGTGTCTGGGCCTGTATTTGCGAAGATACAGCTCTTCTGGCGCAACACATACTTCGTGGTCGAGGCGATATTTCCATGGGCTATAGGCTTACTATTTTCTTCATTTTTAGAGAAAATAAATTCTGGGATAATTCATTTATTTATCGCATAAATCAACGTCTGGGCGCGTGTCTTGGCCGATATATGCGAAGCTACAGCTCTTCTGGGGCAACTTATACTTTGTGGCCGCGGCGATATTTCCTTGGGCTATAGGATTACCGTTTTCTCATTTTTCGGAAAAAATTACTCTGTGCTAATTCATTCATTTATCGCATACATCGACGTCTGGACGCGTGTCTGGGCCTGTATTTGCGAAGATACAGCCTTTCTGGGGTAACATGTACTTCGTGGCCGAGGCGATATTTCCATGGGCTATAGGCTTACCGTTTTCTCATTTTTTGCAGAAAATTACTATGTGCTAATTCATTAATTAACGCATAAATCGACGTCTGGGCGCGTGTCTGGGCCTGTATTTGCGAAGATACAGCCCTTCTGGGTCAACATATACTTCGTGGCAGAGGCAGTATTTCTATGGGCTATAGGCTTACCTTTTTCTCATTTTTCGGAGAAAATTACTATGTGCTAATTCATTTATTTATCGCATAAATCGACGTCTGGGCGCGTGTCTGGGCCTTTATTTGCGAAGTTACAGCTCTTCTGGGGCAACATATACTTCGTGGCAAGGGCAGTATTTCCATGGGCTATAGGCTTACCGTTTTCTCATTTTTTGGAGAAAATTACTCTGTGCTAATTCATTCATTTATCACATAAATCGACGTCTGGGCGCGTGTCTGGGCCTGTATTTGCGAAGATACGGCTCTTCTGGGGCAACATATACATTGTGGTCGAGTCGATATTTCCTTGGGCTATAGGCTTACCATTTTCTCATTTTTGGGAGAAAATTACTCTGTGCTAATTCATTTATTTTTCGCAAAAATCGACGTCTGGGGGCGTGTCTGGGCCTATATATGCGAAGTTACATCTCGTTCGGGGCAACTTATACTTCGTGGCAGAGGCAGTATTTCCATGGGCTATAGGCTTACCGGTTTCTGTTTTTTTGGAGAAAATTACTCTGTGCTAATTCATTCATTTATCGCATAAATCGACGTCTGGGTGCGTGTCTGGGCCTGTATTTGCGAAGATACAGCTCTTCTGGGGCAACATATACATTGTGGTCGAGGCGATATTTCCTTGGGCTATAGGCTTACCGTGTTCTCAATTTTGAGAGAAAATTACTCTGTGCTAATTGATTCATTAATCGCATAAATCGACGTCTGGGCGCGTGTCTGGGCCTGTCCTTCCGAAGATACAGCTCTTCTGGGGCCACATATACTTCGTGGCCGAGGCGATATTTCCATGGGCTATAGGCTTTCAATTTTTTCATTTTTGGAGAAAATAAATTCTGGGATAACTCATTTATTTATCGCATAAATCGACGTCTGGACGCGTGTCTGGGCCTGTATTTGCGAAGCTACAGCCCTTCTGGGGCAACATATACTTTGTGGCCGAGGCGATCTTTCCTTGGGCTATATGCTTACCTGTTTCTCACTTTTGGGAGAAATTTACTATGTGTAAATTCATTTATTTATCGCATAGGTCGCCGTCTGGGCGCGTATCTGGGCCTGTATTTGAGAAGGTATAGCTCTTCTGGGGCAACATATACTTCGTGGCAGGGGCAGTATTTCCATGGGCTATAAGCTTACCGTTTTCTCATTTTTTGGAGAAAATTACTCTGTGCTAATTCATTCATTTATCACATAAATCGACGCCTGGGCACGTGTCTGGGCCTCTATTTGCGAAGATACAGCTCTTCTGAGGCAACGTATACTTCGTGGCCGAGGCGATATTTCCGTGAGCTATAGGCTTACCATTTTTTTCATTTATTTTAGAAAATAAATTCTGGCATAATTCATTTATTTATCGCATAAATCGACGTCTAGGCGCGTGTCTGGGCCTGTATATGCTAAGTTACATCTCTTTCGGGGCAACTTATACTTCGTGGCAGAGGCAGTATTTCTATGGGCTATAGGCTTACTATTTTTTTCATTTTTAGAGAAAATAAATTCTGTGATAATTTATTTATTTATCGCATAAATCAACGTCTGGGCGCGAGTCTGGGCCTATATATGAAATGTTACAGCTCTTTCGGGGCAACCTATACTTCGTGGCAGAGGCAGTATTTGCATGGGCTATAGGCTTACCGTTTTCTCATTTTCGGGAGAAAATTACTTTGTGCTGATTCATTCATTTATCGCATAAATCGACGTCTGGGCGCGTGTTTGGGCCTGTATTTGTGAAGATACACCTCTTCTGGGGCAACATATACTTCGTGGCCGAGGCGATATTTCTATGGGCTATAGGCTTACTATTTTTTCATTTTTGGAGAAAATAAATTCTGGGATAATTCACATATTTTTTCGCATAAATCGACGTCTGGGCGCGAGTCTGGGCCTATATATGAAATGTTACAGCTCTTCTGGGGCAACATATACTTCGTGGCAGAGGCAGTATTTCCATGGGCTATAGGCTTACCGTTTTCTCATTTTCGGGAGGAAATTACTCTGTGCTAATTCATTCATTTATCGCATAAATGGACGTCTGGGCGCGTGTCTGGGCCTATATTTGCGAAGATACAGCTCTTCTGGGGCAACATATACTTCGTGGCCGAGGCGATATTTCCATGGGCTATAGGTTTACTATTTTTTCATTTTTGCAGAAAATATATTCTGGGATAATTCATTTATTTATCGCATAAATCAACGTCTGGGCGCGAGTTTGGGCTTATATATGAAGTGTTACAGCTCTTTCGGGGCAACTTATACTTCATGGCAGAGGAAGTATTTCCATGGGCTATAGGCTTACCGTTTTCTCATTTTAGGGAGAAAATTACTCTGAGCTAATTCATTCATTTATGGCATAAATCGACGTCTGGGCGCGTGTCTGGGCCTGTATTTGCGAAGATACAGCTCTTCTGGGGCAACACATACTACGTGGTCGAGGCGATATTTCCATGGGCTATAGGCTTACTATTTTTTCATTTTTGCAGAAAATAAATTCTGGGATAATTCATTTTTTTATCGCATAAATCAACGTCTGGGCGCGAGTCTGGGCCTGTATTTGAGAAGATACAGCTCTTCTGAGGCAATATATACTTCGTGGCCGAGGCGATATTTCCGTGGGCTATAGGCTTACTATTTTTTTCATTTTGGAGAAAACAAATTCTGGGATAATTCATTTATTTATCGCATAAATCGACGTCTAGGCGCGTGTCTGGGCCTATATATGCTAAGTTACATCTCTTTCGGGGCAACTTGTACTTCGGGGCAGAGGCAGTATTTCTATGGGCTATAGGCTTACTATGTTTTTCATTTTTAGAGAAAATAAATTCTGGGATAATTCATTTATTTATCGCATAAATCAACGTCTGGGCGCGAGTCTGGGCCTATATATGAAATGTTACAGCTCTTTCGGGGCAACCTATACTTCGTGGCAGAGGCAGTATTTCCATGGGCTATAAGCTTATCGTTTTCTCATTTTCCGGAGAAAATTACTTTGTGCTAATTCATTCATTTATCGCATAAATCGACGTCTGGGCGCGTGTCTGGGCCTGTATTTGCGAAGATACAGCTCTTCTGGGGCAACGTATACTACGTGGCCTAGGCGATATTTATATTGGCTATAGGCTTACTATTTTTTCATTTTTGCAGAAAATAAATTCTGGGATAATTCATTTATTTATCGCATAAATCGACGTCTGGGCGCGTGTCTGGGCCTGTATTTGCGAAGATACAGCCCTTCTGGGTCAACATATACTTCGTGGCAGAGGCAGTATTTCTATGGGCTATAGGCTTACCTTTTTCTCATTTTTCGGAGAAAATTACTATGTGCTAATTCATTTATTTATCGCATAAATCGACGTCTGGGCGCGTGTCTGGGCCTGTATTTGCGAAGATACAGCTCTTCTTGGGCAACATATACTTCGTGGCCGAGGCGATATTTCCATGGGCTATAGGCTTACCTTTTTCTCATTTTTGGGAGAAAATTACTATGTGCTAATTCATTATTTAACGCATAAATCGACGTCTGGGCGCGTGTCTGGGCCTTTATTTGCGAAGTTACAGCTCTTCTGGGGCAACATATACTTCGTGGCAAGGGCAGTATTTCCATGGGCTATAGGCTTACCGTTTTCTCATTTTTTGGAGAAAATTACTCTGTGCTAATTCATTCATTTATCACATACATCGACGTCTGGGCGCGTGTCTGGGCCTGTATTTGCGAAAATACGGCTCTTCTGGGGCAACATATACATTGTGGTCGAGGCGATATTTCCTTGGGCTATAGGCTTACCATTTTCTCATTTTTGGGAAAAAATTACTCTGTGCTAATTCATTTATTTTTCGCAAAAATCGACGTCTGGGCGCGTGTCTGGGCCTATATATGCGAAGTTACATCTAGTTCGGGGCAACTTATACTTCGTGGCAGAGGCAGTATTTCCATGGGCTATAGGCTTACCGGTTTCTGTTTTTTTTGGAGAAAATTACTCTGTGCTAATTCATTCATTTATCGCATAAATCGACGTCTGGGCGCGTGTCTGGGCCTGTATTTACGAAGATACAGCTCTTCTGGGGCAACATATACATTGTGGTCGAGGCGATATTTCCTTGGGCTATAGGCTTACCGGGTTCTCAATTTTGAGAGAAAATTACTCTGTGCAAATTGATTCATTAATCGCATAAATCGATGTCTGGGCGCGTGTCTGGGCCTGTCCTTGCGAAGATACAGCTCTTCTGGGGCCACATATACTTCGTGGCCGAGGCGATATTTCCATGGGCTATAGGCTTTCAATTTTTTATTTTTGGAGAAAATAAATTCTGGGATAACTCATTTATTTATCGCATAAATCGACGTCTGGACGCGTGTCCGGGCCTGTATTTGCGAAGCTACAGCCCTTCTGGGGCAACATATACTTTGTGGCCGAGGCGATCTTTCCTTGGGCTATAGGCTTACCTGTTTCTCACTTTTGGGAGAAATTTACTATGTGTAAGTTCATTTATTTATCGCATAGGTCGCCGTCTGGGCGCGTATCTGGGCCTGTATTTGAGAAGGTATAGCTCTTCTGGGGCAACATATACTTCGTGGCAGGGGCAGTATTTCCATGGGCTATAAGCTTACCGTTTTCTCATTTTTTGGAGAAAATTACTCTGTGCTAATTCATTCATTTATCACATAAATCGACGCCTGGGCACGTGTCTGGGCCTCTATTTGCGAAGATACAGCTCTTCTGAGGCAACGTATACTTCGTGGCCGAGGCGATATTTCCGTGGGCTATAGGCTTACTATTTTTTTCATTTATTTTAGAAAATAAATTCTGGCATAATTCATTTATTTATCGCATAAATCGACGTCTAGGCGCGTGTCTGGGCCTGTATATGCTAAGTTACATCTCTTTCGGGGCAACTTATACTTCGTGGCAGAGGCAGTATTTCTATGGGCTATAGGCTTACTATTTTTTTCATTTTTAGAGAAAATAAATTCTGGGATAATTTATTTATTTATCGCATAAATCAACGTCTGGGCGCGAGTCTGGGCCTATATATGAAATGTTACAGCTCTTTCGGGGCAACCTATACTTCGTGGCAGAGGCAATATTTGCATGGGCTATAGGCTTACCGTTTTCTCATTTTCGGGAGAAAATTACTTTGTGCTGATTCATTCATTTATCGCATAAATCGACGTCTGGGCGCGTGTTTTGGCCTGTATTTGTGAAGATACACCTCTTCTGGGGCAACATATACTTCGTGGCCGAGTCGATATTTCTATGGGCTATAGGCTTACTATTTTTTTCATTTTTGGAGAAAATAAATTCTGGGATAATTCACATATTTTTTCTCATAAATCGACGTCTGGGCGCGAGTCTGGGCCTATATATGAAATGTTACAGCTCTTCTGGGGCAACATATACTTCGTGGCAGAGGCAGTATTTCCATGGGCTATAGGCTTACCGTTTTCTCATTTTCGGGAGGAAATTACTCTGTGCTAATTCATTCATTTATCGCATAAATGGACGTCTGGGCGCGTGTCTGGGCCTATATTTGCGAAGATACAGCTCTTCTGGGGCAACATATACTTCGTGGCCGAGGCGATATTTCCATGGGCTATAGGTTTACTATTTTTTCATTTTTGCAGAAAATATATTCTGGGATAATTCATTTATTTATCGCATAAATCAACGTCTGGGCGCGAGTTTGGGCTTATATATGAAGTGTTACAGCTCTTTCGGGGCAACTTATACTTCATGGCAGAGGCAGTATTTCCATGGGCTATAGGCTTACCGTTTTCTCATTTTAGGGAGAAAATTACTCTGAGCTAATTCATTCATTTATGGCATAAATCGACGTCTGGGCGCGTGTCTGGGCCTGTATTTGCGAAGATACAGCTCTTCTGGGGCAACACATACCACGTGGTCGAGGCGATATTTCCATGGGCTATAGGCTTACTATTTTTTCATTTTTGCAGAAAATAAATTCTGGGATAATTCATTTATTTATCGCATAAATCAACGTCTGGGCGCGAGTCTGGGCCTGTATTTGAGAAGATACAGCTCTTCTGAGGCAACATATACTTCGTGGCCGAGGCGATATTTCCGTGGGCTATAGGCTTACTATTTTTTTTCATTTTGGAGAAAACAAATTCTGGGATAATTCATTTATTTATCGCATAAATCGACGTCTAGGCGCGTGTCTGGGCCTATATATGCTAAGTTACATCTCTTTCGGGGCAACTTGTACTTCGGGGCAGAGGCAGTATTTCTATGGGCTATAGGCTTACTATGTTTTTCATTTTTAGAGAAAATAAATTCTGGGATAATTCATTTATTTATCGCATAAATCAACGTCTGGGCGCGAGTCTGGGCCTATATATGAAATGTTACAACTCTTTCGGTCCAACCTATACTTCGTGGCAGAGGCAGTATTTCCATGGGCTATAAGCTTATCGTTTTCTCATTTTCGGGAGAAAATTACTTTCTGCTAATTCATTCATTTATCGCATAAATCGACGTCTGGGCGCGTGTCTGGGCATGTATTTGCGAAGATACAGCTCTTCTGGGGCAACGTATACTACGTGGCCTAGGCGATATTTCTATGGGCTATAGGCTTACTATTTTTTCATTTTTGCAGAAAATAAATTCTGGGATAATTCATTTATTTATCGCTTAAATCGACGTCTGGGCGCGTGTCTGGGCCTGTATTTGCGAAGATACAGCCCTTCTGGGTCAACATATACTTCGTGGCAGAGGCAGTATTTCTATGGGCTATAGGCTTACCTTTTTCTCATTTTTCGGAGAAAATTACTATGTGCTAATTCATTTATTTATCGCATAAATCGACGTCTGGGCGCGTGTCTGGGCCTGCATTTGCGAAGATACAGCTCTTCTGGGGCAACACATACTTCTGGGCACCGGCAGTATTTCCATGGGCTATGGGCTTACCGTGTTTTCATTTTTTGGAGAAAATTACTGTGTGCTAATCCATTCATTTATCGCATAAATCGACGTCTGGACGCGTGTCTGGGCCTCTATTTGCGAAGATACAGCCCTTCTGGGGCAACATATACTTCGTGGCAAGGGCAGTATTTCCATGGGCTATATATAGGCTTACCGTTTTCTCATTTTTTTGGAAAATTACTCTGTGCTAATTCATTCATTTATCACATAAATCGACGCCTGGGCACGTGTCTGGGCCTGTATTTGCGAAGATACAGCTCTTCTTGGGCAACATATACTTCGTGGCCGAGGCGATATTTCCATTGGCTATAGGCTTACCTTTTTCTCATTTTTGGGAGAAAATTACTATGTGCTAATTCATTAATTAACGCATAAATCGACGTCTGGGCGCGTGTCTGTGCCTTTATTTGCGAAGTTACAGCTCTTCTGGGGCAACATATACTTCGTGGCAAGGGCAGTATTTCCACGGGCTATAGGCTTACCGTTTTCTCATTTTTTGGAGAAAATTACTCTCTGCTAATTCATTCATTTATCACATAAATCGACGCCTGGGCACGTGTCTGGCCCTGTATTTGGGAAGATACAGCTCTTCTTGGGCAACATATACTTCGTGGCCGAGGCGATATTTCCATGAGCTATAGGCTTACTATTTTTTTCATTTTTGGAGAAAATGAATTCTGGGATAATTCACTTATTTATCGCATAAATCGACGTCTAGGCGCGTGTCTGGGCCTATATATGCGAAGCTACAGCTCTTCTGGGGCAACTTATACTTTGCTGCCGAGGCAGTACTTCCTTGGGCTATAGGCTTACCGTTTTCTCATTTTTTTAAAGAAAATTACTCCGAGCTAATTCATTCATTTATCGCATAAATCGACGTCTCTACGCGTGTCTGCGCCTGTATTTGCGAAGATACAGCGCTTCTGGGGCAACATATACTTTGTGGCCGAGGCGATATTTCCTTGGGGTATAGGCTTACCTTTTTCTCATTTTTCGGAGAAAATTACTATGTGCTAATTCATTTATTTATCGCATGAATCGACGTCTGGGCGCGTGTCTGGGCCTGTATTTGCGAAGATACAGCTCTTCTGGGGCAACACATACTTCGTGGTCGAGGCGATATTTCCGTGGGCTACAGGCTTACTATTTTTTCATTTTTGCAGAAAATAATTTCTGGGATAATTCATTTATTTATTGCATAAATCAACGTCTGGGCGTGAGTCTGGGCCTATATATGAAATGTTACAGCTCTTCTTGGGCAACATATACTTCGTGACAGAGGTAGTAGTTCCATGGGCTACAACCTTACCGTTTTCTCATTTTTTTAAAGAAAATTACTCTGAGCTAATTCGTTCATTTATGGCATATATCGACGTCTGGGAGCGTGTCTGGGCCTGTATTTGCGAAGATACAGCTCTTCTGGGGCAACATATACTTCGTGGCCGAGGCGATATTTCCATGGGCTATAGGCTTACTATTTTTTCATTTTTGGAGAAAATAAATTCTGGGATAATTCACATATTTTTCGCATAAATCGACGTCTGGGCGCGCGTCTGGGCCTATATATGCGAAGTTACATCTCTTTCGGGGCAACTTATACTTCGTGGCAGAGGCAGTATTTCCATGGGCTATAGGCTTACCGTTTTCTCCTTTTTCAGAGAAAATTACTCTGTGCTAATTCATTCATTTATTGCATAAATCGACGTCTAGACGCGTGTCTGGGCCTGTATTTGCGAAGATACAGCTCTTCTGGGGCAACACATACTTCGGGGCAGGGGCAGTATTTGCATGGGCTATAGGCTTACCGTGTTTTCATTTTTTGGAGAAAATTACTGTGTGCTAATTCATTCATTTATCGCATAAATCGACGTCTGGACGCGTGTCTGGGCCTCTATTTGCGAAGATACAGCCCTTCTGGGGCAACATATACTTCGTGGCAAGGGCAGTATTTCCATGGGCTATAGGCTTACCGTTTTCTCATTTTTTTGGAAAATTACTCTGTGCTAATTCATTCATTTAACACATAAATCGACGCCTGGGCACGTGTCTGGGCCTGTATTTGCGAAGATACAGCTCTTCTTGGGCAACATATACTTCGTGGCCGAGGCGATATTTCCATTGGCTATAGGCTTACCTTTTTCTCATTTTTGGGAGAAAATTACTATGTGCTAATTCATTAATTAACGCATAAATCGACGTCTGGGCGCGTGTCTGTGCCTTTATTTGCGAAGTTACAGCTCTTCTGGGGTAACATATACTTCGTGGCAAGGGCAGTATTTCCATGGGCTATAGGCTTACCGTTTTCTCATTTTTTGGACAAAATTACTCTGTGCTAATTCATTCATTTATCACATAAATCGACGCCTGGGCACGTGTCTGGCCCTGTATTTGGGAAGATACAGCTCTTCTTGGGCAACATATACTTCGTGGCCGAGGCGATATTTCCATGAGCTATAGGCTTACTATTTTTTTCATTTTTGGAGAAAATGAATTCTGGGATAATTCATTTATTTATCGCATAAATCGACGTCTAGGCGCGTGTCTGGGCCTATATATGCGAAGCTACAGCTCTTCTGGGGCAACTTATACTTTGTTGCCGAGGCAGTACTTCCTTGGGCTAAAGGCTTACCGTTTTCTTATTTTTTTAAAGAAAATTACTCTGAGCTAATTCTTTCATTTATCGCATAAATCGACGTCTCTACGCGTGTCTGCGCCTGTATTTGCGAAGATACAGCCCTTCTGGGGCAACATATACTTTGTGGCCGAGGCGATATTTCCTTCGGGTATTGGCTTACCTGTTTCTCATTTTTCGGAGAAAATTACTATGTGCTAATTCATTTATTTATCGCATAAATCGACGTCTAGGCGCGTGTCTGGGCCTGTATATGCTAAGTTACATCTCTTTCGGGGCAACTTATACTTCGTGGTCGAGGCGATATTTCCATGATCTATAGGCTTACTATTTTTTCATTTTTGCAGAAAATAAATTCTGGGATAATTCATTTATTTATCGCATAAATCAACGTCTGGGCGCGAGTCTGGGCCTATATATGAAATGTTACAGCTCTTCTGGGGCAACATATACTTCGTGGCAGAGGCAGTAGTTCCACGGGCTATAGCCTTACCGTTTTCTCATTTTTTTAAAGAAAATTACTCTGAGCTAATTCGTTCATTTATGCCATATATCGACGTCTAGGCGCGTGTCTCCGCCTGTATTTGCGAAGATACAGCTCTTCTGGGGCAACATATACTTCGTGGCCGAGGCGATATTTCCATGGGCTATAGGCTTACTATTTTTTTCATTTTTGAGAAAATAAATTCTGGGATAATTCACATCTTTTTCGCATAAATGGACGTCTGGGCGCGTGTCTGGGCCTATATATGCGAAGTTACTTCTCTTTCGGGGCAACTCATACTTCGTGGCAGAGGCAGTATTTCCATGGGCTATAGCATTACCGTTTTCTCATTTTTTAAAGAAAATTACTCTGAGCTAATTCGTCCATTTATGGCATATATCGACGTCTGGGCGCGTGTCTGGGCCTGTATTTGCGAAGAAGCAGCTCTTCTGGGGCAACATATACTTCGTGGCCGAAGCGATATTTCCATGGGCTATAGGCTTACTATTTTTTTCAGTTTTGGAGAAAATAAATTCTGGGATAATTCACATATTTTTCGCATAAATCGACGTCTGGGCGCGTGTCTGGGCCTATATATGCGAAGTTACATCTCTTTCGGGGCAACTCATACTTCGTGGCAGAGGCAGTATTTCCATGGGCTATAGCATTACCGTTTTCTCATTTTTTAAAGAAAATTACTCTGAGCTAATTCGTCCATTTATGGCATATATCGACGTCTGGGCGCGTTTCTGCGCCTGTATTTGCGAAGATACAGCTCTTCTGGGGCAACATATACTTCGTGGCCGAGGCGATATTTCCATGGGCTATAGGCTTACTATTTTTTTCATTTTTGAAGAAAATAAATTCTGGGATATTTCACATATTTTTCGCATAAATCGACGTCTGGGCGCGTGTCTGGGCTCATATATGCGAAGTTACTTCTCTTTCGGGGCAACTCATACTTCGTGGCAGAGGCAGTATTTCCATGGGCTATAGGCTTACCGTTTTCTCCTTTTTTGGAGAAAATTACTCTGTGCTAATTCATTCATTTATTGCATAAATCGACGCCTGGGCGCGTGTCTGGGCCTGTATTTGCGAAGATACAGCTCTTCTGGCGCAACACATACTTCGTGGTCGAGGCGATATTTCCATGGGCTATAGGCTTACTATTTTTTCATTTTTGCTGAAAATAAATTCTGGGATAATTCATTTATTTATCGCATAAATCAACGTCTGGGCGCGAGTCTGGGCCTATATATGAAATGTTAAAGCTCTTTCGGGGCAACCTATACTTCGTGGCAGAGGCAGTATTTCCATGGGGTAAAGGCTTACCGTTTTCTCATTTTCGGGAGAAAATTACTCTGTGCTAATTCATTCATTTATCGCATATATCGACGTCTGGGCGCGTGTTTGGGCCTGTATTTGTGAAGATACACCTCTTCTGGGGCAACATATACTTCGTGGTCCAGGCGATATTTCCATGGGCTATAGGCTTACTATTTTCTTCATTTTTAGAGAAAATAAATTCTGGGATAATTCATTTATTTATCGCATAAATCAACGCCTGGGCGCGTGTCTTGGCCGATATATGCGAAGCTACAGCTCTTCTGGGGCAACCTATACTTTGTGGCCGAGGCGATATTTCCTTGGGCTATAGGATTACCGTTTTCTCATTTTTGGGAAAAAATTACTCTGTGCTAATTCATTCATATATCGCATACATCGACGTCTGGACGCGTGTCTGGGTCTGTATTTGCGAAGATACAGCCCTTCTGGGTCAACATATACTTCGTGGCAGAGGCAGTATTTCTATGGGCTATAGGCTTACCGTTTCCTAATTTTTTTAAAGAAAATTGCTCTGAGCTAATTCATTCATTTATCGCATAAATCGACGTCTGGACGCGTGTCTGGGCCTGTATTTGCGAAGTTACAGCCTTCTGGGGCAACATATACCTTGTGGCCGAGGCGATATTTCCTTGGGCTATAGGCTTACCGTTTTCTCATTTTTGGGAGAAAATTACTCTGCGCTTATTCATTCATTTATCGCATAAATCGACGTCTGGACGCGTGTCTGGGCCTGTATTTGCGAAGGTACAGCCCTTCTGGGTCAACATATACTTCGTGGCAGAGGCAGTATTTCTATGGGCTATAGGCTTACCGTTTCCTCATTTTTTTAAAGAAAATTGCTCTGAGCTAATTCATTCATTTATCGCATAAATCGACGTCTGGACGCGTGTCTGGGCCTGTATTTGCGAAGTTACAGCCTTCTGGGGCAACATATACCTTGTGGCCGAGGCGATATTTCCTTGGGCTATAGGCTTACCTTTTTCTCATTTTTGGGTGAAAATTACTATGTGCTAATTCATTAATTAACGCATAAATCGACGTCTGGGCGCGTGTCTGGGCCTGTATTTGCGAAGATACAGCTCTTCTGGGGCAACATATACTTCGTGGCAGGGGCAGTATTTCCATGGGCTATAGGCTTACCGTTTTCTCATTTTTTGGAGAAAATTACTCTGTGCTAATTCATTCATTTATCACATAAATCGACGCCTGGGCACGTGTCTGGGCCTGAGCTAATTCATTCATTTATCGCATAAATCGACGTCTGGACGCGTGTCTGGGCCTGTATTTGCGAAGTTACAGCCTTCTGGGGCAACATATACCTTGTGGCCGAGGCGATATTTCCTTGGGCTATAGGCTTACCTTTTTCTCATTTTTGGGTGAAAATTACTATGTGCTAATTCATTAATTAACGCATAAATCGACGTCTGGGCGCGTGTCTGGGCCTGTATTTGCGAAGATACAGCTCTTCTGGGGCAACATATACTTCGTGGCAGGGGCAGTATTTCCATGGGCTATAGGCTTACCGTTTTCTCATTTTTTGGAGAAAATTACTCTGTGCTAATTCATTCATTTATCACATAAATCGACGCCTGGGCACGTGTCTGGGCCTGAATTTGCGAAGATACAGCTCTTCTGGGGCAACATGTACTTCGTGGCCGAGGCGATATTTCCATGGGCTATAGGCTTACCGTTTTCTCATTTTTTGGAGAAAATTACTATGTGCTAATTCATTAATTAGCGCATAAATCGACGTCCGGGCGCGTTTCTGGGCCTTTATTTGCGACGTTACAGCTCTTCTGGGGCAACATATACTTCGTGGCAAGGGCAGTATTTCCATGGGCTATTGGCTTACCGTTTTCTCATTTTTTGGAGAAAATTACTCTGTGCTAATTCATTCATTTATCACATAAATCGACGCCTGGGCACGTGTCTGGGCCTGTATTTGCGAAGATACAGCTCTTCTTGGGCAACATATACTTCGTGGCCGAGGCGATATTTCCATGGGCTATAGGCTTACCTTTTTCTCATTTTTGGGAGAAAATTACTATGTGCTAATTCACTAATTAACGCATAAATCGACGTCTGGGCGCGTGTCTGGGCCTTTATTTGCGAAGTTACAGCTCTTCTGGGGCAACATTTACTTCGTGGCAAGGGCAGTATTTCCATGGGCTATAGGCTTACCGTTTTCTCATTTTTTGGAGAAAATTACTCTGTGCTAATTCATTCATTTATCACATAAATCGACGCCTTGGCACGTGTCTGGGCCTGTATTTGCGAAGCTACAGCTCTTCTGGGGCAACTTATACTTTGTTGCCGAGGCAGTATTTCCTTGGGCTATAGGCTTACCGTTTTCTCATTTTTGGGAGAAAATTATTCTGTGCTAATTCATTCATTTATCGCATAAATCGACGTCTGGACGCGTGTCTGCGCCTGTATTTGCGAAGATACAGCCCTTGTGGGGCAACATATACTTTGTGGCAGAGGCAGTGTTTCCATGCGCTATAGGCTTACCGTTTTCTCATTTTTTTAAAGAAAATTACTCTGAGCTAATTCATTCATTTATCGCATAAATCGACGTCTCTACGCGTGTCTGCGCCTGTATTTGCGAAGTTACAGCCCTTCTGGGGCAACATATACTTTGTGGCCGAGGCGATATTTCCTTGGGGTATAGGCTTACCTTTTTCTCATTTTTCGGAGAAAATTACTATGTGCTAATTCATTTATTTATCGCATGAATCGACGTCTGGGCGCGTGTCTGGGCCTGTATTTGCGAAGATACAGCTCTTCTGGGGCAACACATACTTCGTGGTCGAGGCGATATTTCCGTGGGCTACAGGCTTACTATTTTTTCATTTTTGCAGAAAATAATTTCTGGGATAATTCATTTATTTATTGCATAAATCAACGTCTGGGCGTGAGTCTGGGCCTATATATGAAATGTTACAGCTCTTCTTGGGCAACATATACTTCGTGACAGAGGTAGTAGTTCCATGGGCTACAACCTTACCGTTTTCTCATTTTTTTAAAGAAAATTACTCTGAGCTAATTCGTTCATTTATGGCATATATCGACGTCTGGGAGCGTGTCTGGGCCTGTATTTGCGAAGATACAGCTCTTCTGGGGCAACATATACTTCGTGGCCGAGGCGATATTTCCATGGGCTATAGGCTTACTATTTTTTCATTTTTGGAGAAAATAAATTCTGGGATAATTCACATATTTTTCGCATAAATCGACGTCTGGGCGCGCGTCTGGGCCTATATATGCGAAGTTACATCTCTTTCGGGGCAACTTATACTTCGTGGCAGAGGCAGTATTTCCATGGGCTATAGGCTTACCGTTTTCTCCTTTTTCAGAGAAAATTACTCTGTGCTAATTCATTCATTTATTGCATAAATCGACGTCTAGACGCGTGTCTGGGCCTGTATTTGCGAAGATACAGCTCTTCTGGGGCAACACATACTTCGGGGCAGGGGCAGTATTTGCATGGGCTATAGGCTTACCGTGTTTTCATTTTTTGGAGAAAATTACTGTGTGCTAATTCATTCATTTATCGCATAAATCGACGTCTGGACGCGTGTCTGGGCCTCTATTTGCGAAGATACAGCCCTTCTGGGGCAACATATACTTCGTGGCAAGGGCAGTATTTCCATGGGCTATAGGCTTACCGTTTTCTCATTTTTTTGGAAAATTACTCTGTGCTAATTCATTCATTTAACACATAAATCGACGCCTGGGCACGTGTCTGGGCCTGTATTTGCGAAGATACAGCTCTTCTTGGGCAACATATACTTCGTGGCCGAGGCGATATTTCCATTGGCTATAGGCTTACCTTTTTCTCATTTTTGGGAGAAAATTACTATGTGCTAATTCATTAATTAACGCATAAATCGACGTCTGGGCGCGTGTCTGTGCCTTTATTTGCGAAGTTACAGCTCTTCTGGGGTAACATATACTTCGTGGCAAGGGCAGTATTTCCATGGGCTATAGGCTTACCGTTTTCTCATTTTTTGGACAAAATTACTCTGTGCTAATTCATTCATTTATCACATAAATCGACGCCTGGGCACGTGTCTGGCCCTGTATTTGGGAAGATACAGCTCTTCTTGGGCAACATATACTTCGTGGCCGAGGCGATATTTCCATGAGCTATAGGCTTACTATTTTTTTCATTTTTGGAGAAAATGAATTCTGGGATAATTCATTTATTTATCGCATAAATCGACGTCTAGGCGCGTGTCTGGGCCTATATATGCGAAGCTACAGCTCTTCTGGGGCAACTTATACTTTGTTGCCGAGGCAGTACTTCCTTGGGCTAAAGGCTTACCGTTTTCTTATTTTTTTAAAGAAAATTACTCTGAGCTAATTCTTTCATTTATCGCATAAATCGACGTCTCTACGCGTGTCTGCGCCTGTATTTGCGAAGATACAGCCCTTCTGGGGCAACATATACTTTGTGGCCGAGGCGATATTTCCTTCGGGTATTGGCTTACCTGTTTCTCATTTTTCGGAGAAAATTACTATGTGCTAATTCATTTATTTATCGCATAAATCGACGTCTAGGCGCGTGTCTGGGCCTGTATATGCTAAGTTACATCTCTTTCGGGGCAACTTATACTTCGTGGTCGAGGCGATATTTCCATGATCTATAGGCTTACTATTTTTTCATTTTTGCAGAAAATAAATTCTGGGATAATTCATTTATTTATCGCATAAATCAACGTCTGGGCGCGAGTCTGGGCCTATATATGAAATGTTACAGCTCTTCTGGGGCAACATATACTTCGTGGCAGAGGCAGTAGTTCCACGGGCTATAGCCTTACCGTTTTCTCATTTTTTTAAAGAAAATTACTCTGAGCTAATTCGTTCATTTATGCCATATATCGACGTCTAGGCGCGTGTCTCCGCCTGTATTTGCGAAGATACAGCTCTTCTGGGGCAACATATACTTCGTGGCCGAGGCGATATTTCCATGGGCTATAGGCTTACTATTTTTTTCATTTTTGAGAAAATAAATTCTGGGATAATTCACATCTTTTTCGCATAAATGGACGTCTGGGCGCGTGTCTGGGCCTATATATGCGAAGTTACTTCTCTTTCGGGGCAACTCATACTTCGTGGCAGAGGCAGTATTTCCATGGGCTATAGCATTACCGTTTTCTCATTTTTTAAAGAAAATTACTCTGAGCTAATTCGTCCATTTATGGCATATATCGACGTCTGGGCGCGTGTCTGGGCCTGTATTTGCGAAGAAGCAGCTCTTCTGGGGCAACATATACTTCGTGGCCGAAGCGATATTTCCATGGGCTATAGGCTTACTATTTTTTTCAGTTTTGGAGAAAATAAATTCTGGGATAATTCACATATTTTTCGCATAAATCGACGTCTGGGCGCGTGTCTGGGCCTATATATGCGAAGTTACATCTCTTTCGGGGCAACTCATACTTCGTGGCAGAGGCAGTATTTCCATGGGCTATAGCATTACCGTTTTCTCATTTTTTAAAGAAAATTACTCTGAGCTAATTCGTCCATTTATGGCATATATCGACGTCTGGGCGCGTTTCTGCGCCTGTATTTGCGAAGATACAGCTCTTCTGGGGCAACATATACTTCGTGGCCGAGGCGATATTTCCATGGGCTATAGGCTTACTATTTTTTTCATTTTTGAAGAAAATAAATTCTGGGATATTTCACATATTTTTCGCATAAATCGACGTCTGGGCGCGTGTCTGGGCTCATATATGCGAAGTTACTTCTCTTTCGGGGCAACTCATACTTCGTGGCAGAGGCAGTATTTCCATGGGCTATAGGCTTACCGTTTTCTCCTTTTTTGGAGAAAATTACTCTGTGCTAATTCATTCATTTATTGCATAAATCGACGCCTGGGCGCGTGTCTGGGCCTGTATTTGCGAAGATACAGCTCTTCTGGCGCAACACATACTTCGTGGTCGAGGCGATATTTCCATGGGCTATAGGCTTACTATTTTTTCATTTTTGCTGAAAATAAATTCTGGGATAATTCATTTATTTATCGCATAAATCAACGTCTGGGCGCGAGTCTGGGCCTATATATGAAATGTTAAAGCTCTTTCGGGGCAACCTATACTTCGTGGCAGAGGCAGTATTTCCATGGGGTAAAGGCTTACCGTTTTCTCATTTTCGGGAGAAAATTACTCTGTGCTAATTCATTCATTTATCGCATATATCGACGTCTGGGCGCGTGTTTGGGCCTGTATTTGTGAAGATACACCTCTTCTGGGGCAACATATACTTCGTGGTCCAGGCGATATTTCCATGGGCTATAGGCTTACTATTTTCTTCATTTTTAGAGAAAATAAATTCTGGGATAATTCATTTATTTATCGCATAAATCAACGCCTGGGCGCGTGTCTTGGCCGATATATGCGAAGCTACAGCTCTTCTGGGGCAACCTATACTTTGTGGCCGAGGCGATATTTCCTTGGGCTATAGGATTACCGTTTTCTCATTTTTGGGAAAAAATTACTCTGTGCTAATTCATTCATATATCGCATACATCGACGTCTGGACGCGTGTCTGGGTCTGTATTTGCGAAGATACAGCCCTTCTGGGTCAACATATACTTCGTGGCAGAGGCAGTATTTCTATGGGCTATAGGCTTACCGTTTCCTAATTTTTTTAAAGAAAATTGCTCTGAGCTAATTCATTCATTTATCGCATAAATCGACGTCTGGACGCGTGTCTGGGCCTGTATTTGCGAAGTTACAGCCTTCTGGGGCAACATATACCTTGTGGCCGAGGCGATATTTCCTTGGGCTATAGGCTTACCGTTTTCTCATTTTTGGGAGAAAATTACTCTGCGCTTATTCATTCATTTATCGCATAAATCGACGTCTGGACGCGTGTCTGGGCCTGTATTTGCGAAGGTACAGCCCTTCTGGGTCAACATATACTTCGTGGCAGAGGCAGTATTTCTATGGGCTATAGGCTTACCGTTTCCTCATTTTTTTAAAGAAAATTGCTCTGAGCTAATTCATTCATTTATCGCATAAATCGACGTCTGGACGCGTGTCTGGGCCTGTATTTGCGAAGTTACAGCCTTCTGGGGCAACATATACCTTGTGGCCGAGGCGATATTTCCTTGGGCTATAGGCTTACCTTTTTCTCATTTTTGGGTGAAAATTACTATGTGCTAATTCATTAATTAACGCATAAATCGACGTCTGGGCGCGTGTCTGGGCCTGTATTTGCGAAGATACAGCTCTTCTGGGGCAACATATACTTCGTGGCAGGGGCAGTATTTCCATGGGCTATAGGCTTACCGTTTTCTCATTTTTTGGAGAAAATTACTCTGTGCTAATTCATTCATTTATCACATAAATCGACGCCTGGGCACGTGTCTGGGCCTGAATTTGCGAAGATACAGCTCTTCTGGGGCAACATGTACTTCGTGGCCGAGGCGATATTTCCATGGGCTATAGGCTTACCGTTTTCTCATTTTTTGGAGAAAATTACTATGTGCTAATTCATTAATTAGCGCATAAATCGACGTCTGGGCGCGTTTCTGGGCCTTTATTTGCGACGTTACAGCTCTTCTGGGGCAACATATACTTCGTGGCAAGGGCAGTATTTCCATGGGCTATTGGCTTACCGTTTTCTCATTTTTTGGAGAAAATTACTCTGTGCTAATTCATTCATTTATCACATAAATCGACGCCTGGGCACGTGTCTGGGCCTGTATTTGCGAAGATACAGCTCTTCTTGGGCAACATATACTTCGTGGCCGAGGCGATATTTCCATGGGCTATAGGCTTACCTTTTTCTCATTTTTGGGAGAAAATTACTATGTGCTAATTCACTAATTAACGCATAAATCGACGTCTGGGCGCGTGTCTGGGCCTTTATTTGCGAAGTTACAGCTCTTCTGGGGCAACATATACTTCGTGGCAAGGGCAGTATTTCCATGGGCTATAGGCTTACCGTTTTCTCATTTTTTGGAGAAAATTACTCTGTGCTAATTCATTCATTTATCACATAAATCGACGCCTTGTCACGTGTCTGGGCCTGTATTTGCGAAGCTACAGCTCTTCTGGGGCAACTTATACTTTGTTGCCGAGGCAGTATTTCCTTGGGCTATAGGCTTACCGTTTTCTCATTTTTGGGAGAAAATTATTCTGTGCTAATTCATTCATTTATCGCATAAATCGACGTCTGGACGCGTGTCTGCGCCTGTATTTGCGAAGATACAGCCCTTGTGGGGCAACATATACTTTGTGGCAGAGGCAGTGTTTCCATGCGCTATAGGCTTACCGTTTTCTCATTTTTTTAAAGAAAATTACTCTGAGCTAATTCATTCATTTATCGCATAAATCGACGTCTCTACGCGTGTCTGCGCCTGTATTTGCGAAGTTACAGCCCTTCTGGGGCAACATATACTTTGTGGCCGAGGCGATATTTCCTTGGGCTATAGGCTTACCTTTTCTCATTTTTCGGAGAAAATTACTATGTGCTAATTCATTTATTTATCGCATAAATCGACGTCTGGGCGCGTGTCTGGGCCTATATTTGCGAAGATACAGCTCTTCTGGGGCAACACATACTTCGGGGCAGGGGCAGTATTTCCATGGGCTATAGGCTTACCGTTTTTTCATTTTTTGGAGAAAATTACTCTGTGCTAATTCATTCATTTATCGCATAAATCGACGTCTGGACGCGTGTCTGGGCCTCTATTTGCGAAGATACAGCCCTTCTGGGGCAACATATACTTCGTGGCAAGGGCAGTATTTCCATGGGCTATAGGCTTACCATTTTCTCATTTTTTGGAGAAAATTACTCTGTGCTAATTCATTCATTTATCACATAAATCGACGCCTGGGCACGTGTCTGGGCCTGTATTTGCGAAGATACAGCTCTTCTTGGGCAACATATACTTCGTGGCCGAGGCGATATTTCCATGGGCTTACCTTTTTCTCATTTTTGGGAGAAAATTACTATGTGCTAATTCATTAATTAACGCATAAATCGACGTCTGGGCGCGTGTCTGGGCCTTTATTTGCGAAGTTACAGCTCTTCTGGGGCAACATATACTTCGTGGCAAGGGCAGTATTTCCATGGGCTATAGGCTTACCGTTTTCTCATTTTTTGGAGAAAATTACTCTGTGCTAATTCATTCATTTATCACATAAATCGACGCCTGGGCACGTGTCTGGGCCTGTATTTGCGAAGATACAGCTCTTCTTGGGCAACATATACTTCGTGGCCGAGGCGATATTTCCATGGGCTTACCTTTTTCTCATTTTTGGGAGAAAATTACTCTGTGCTAATTCATTCATTTATCACATAAATCGACGTCTGGGCACGTGTCTGGGTCTGTATCTGCGAAGTTACAGCTCTTTCGGGGCAACATATACTTCGTGGCAGGGGCAGTATTTCCATGGGCTATAGGTTTACTATTTTGTTCATTTTTGGAGAAAATAAATTCTGGGATAATTCCTTTATTTCTCGCATAAATCGACGTCTGGACGCGTGTCTAGGCCTGTATTTGCGAAGATACGGCCCTTCTGGGGCAACATATACTTCGTGGCAGAGGCAGTATTTCCATGGCCTATAGGCTTACCATTTCTTCGTTTTTGGAGAAAATATATTCTGTGATAATTCATATATTTATCGCATAAATAGACGTCTGGACGCCGGTCTAGGCGTATGTATGCGAAGTTACAGCTCTTTTGAGGCAACCTATACTTCGTGGCAGAGGCGGTATTATAGTGGCCTATAGGCATTCATAATACTCTTGAAGAGATTGCAGAGGCCCAGGAGCGCGCACAGCTAACTCGCCTCACAACAACGAAGGCAGGGAGATCTATATTGGAGGAACTCGGATATCACCCCGATAGAGTAGCGGAGGAGTTCTCTGACGTTCCTCCGTCGATTCGTGAGAACATTACGGTCGCGCCAATACCTAGGAACATGCACCCCGATCATAATCGCGGTAGAAGGAGGGCAAGGGCGGCCAACCTCCTTAAGCAAATATACAGTGATCAGCGACAGGTCAGCTTTGTGGATGCCGCTTCTTGTAAGGAACGTCGGGCGTTCACCATCGTCGCTGTTGATGGTCGGCAAGGAATCACCAATGCTGCGTCGGTTCGGACGAAGGACTCCGAAATAGCTGAACAAATGGCTATTGCACTAGCCCTGCTGGATAGCTCACGGGATGTCATCTATAGTGATTCAAGATCTGCAGTCAGAGCATTTGAAAAAGGCACCATTTCCAAACAGGCCCTCAGACTTATTGGGGACAAGGCAATCACGCACCACTTCATTTATTGGTTTCCCGCACACCAGGGTCAGATAAAGAGTGCTCCTCCCAACCTCAACGAGTCGGCTCACGGGGCTGCGCGTGAACTTGCCCACCGCGCTACCCTCGACCCATCGGAAGCCGACTTCCCAGAGAACAGCGACACGCCCTCCACCTACAACGAAATTACTAAACACTACTATCTCAGCCGTAGAACCTACTTTGTTCCTCATCCGCGCCTCAATAGAGCTCAAGCATTAACGCTCCGTCTACTACAAACGAATACCTATCCCAATCCGTCGCTTTTACATAAAATCTATCCGGATATTTACACCAATGCTACCTGCCACGATTGTGGGGAAATAGCCACGTTAGACCACATGCTCTGGCGGTGTGCCCGGTCACACTCTATCAGCGCTAACAGCTCGGCCAGATGGGAGGCGGTTCTCCGCAGCCCTCTTCTGGCTGACCAACTCTGGGCTGTCCAGCAGGCCCACGATGCGGCCGAGAGGCTCGGCCTTCCGGTTCCCACGTGGGAGCGGCTCGCTTCGTGAAGACTCACTACCTGCAGGACTTCATTAAAGTTTTACCATACCATACCATACCATAGGCTTACCGTTTTTTCATTTCTGGGAGAAAATATTTCTATGCTCATTCATTTATGGCATTAATCAATTTCTGGGCGCGCGTCTGAGGCTATATAGGCGAAGGGGCAGTTCTTTCGGGGCAAATTATACTTCGTGGCAGAGGTGGTATTATCCTGGTGGCCTTACCGTTTATTGTGCGACTGGACTCCGCCTGGGCCACTGACTCTGACCCGGTGCAGGCTACGCCGTTCTTATAATTTCGGCGTACCGCCTAATTATACCGCGAAATGTTTCGCAAAGCGAGACTAGAGGAAATGGAGACGAATCTGAAATATTGCTCTCACATAGAGGGTCATTGCGTCCGTTGGATGGGGATGGCAAAGCTTGAGTAAGTGTACGACGCGCTTCGCGACCTTGTTAGTTCAGAACAGTTTATGAATGAATGGTCACGCGCGCTTGAAGTATGTTTGAAAAAAAGAAAAGTAAAGAAGTTGAGTGCGCTGTCCCAGAATGCTGACTGCTTCTTGGAAGCTCAGGACCTGATGTTCTGGATAAGGTCAAGTTTTGGAAGGACAGCATGAGGAGAGTAGCCGCAATATGAAATATCAGAAAGAACCAGGTAAAGAGCGCAATCATTCAATATTTTGTGTGCAATGAAACCGGCTATCGTGCATATGAGTGTTGACCAAGAACTATAAGTAATACATGCGTTTCTGCCTGGTCCTGTGGTAAAACCACTTCGTGTGCCGAAACATCCAGAATGCAAGGAACTCAAGCGTCGTGTATGCTGTCTACCGATGGGCCTACTGAGAGAACGATAGCGGAAAATGGGTACGTCACACTTCAAGGCGGGGTGGCCATTTCAGTCGTGAAGACATGGACATGCTCTCCGACTGTTCCTGATATAGGGACTTCGCCTGTCACTACAGGATTTCTAGAGGGCAAGGTCGTAGCTATTCTCAAGGATACCGGCCGCTATATTATATGAGAATGAGAAGGACTTGTTCCGAACGCAAGGTGACAGGAACTAAAAGTCGAGCCTTTCTGTTGAACCAAACGGTACATTATTTGCCCCCCTCGGAGGCAATAGCCTCCCTAAACTTAGAGTTTCTTACAGGTAGAGGGGGGGTAAGTGTATGCAGAACCTCCTTAATGATGTAGTGTTGGGGAGCGTCGGAGGTGTTAAGCCTGTTACTCAAGAAGACTGCCATACGCCACAACAGCTTCACAGAGGGGATCAAGCAAGCAGCACTGCGAGAGACGTGGACAAGCCGGCTAGCTTGTCGGTGCGTACTGTGACGGAGGACTCTCAGCGCCATGGGAAATGCCTCCAACTTTCGTCAACCAAGAGGAAGGCGTCGCGAGGACACTGCACTTGCCGGCTAATCATGTAGAGGGCCACGAGGACGTTCTGTGTGGCAGCGCTGCAGCAGCAAAGGGAACTCCAGCACACCCCTCCATCAATCTGCCTTCAGAGGTGCTAAGCTTGTTACTAAGCGTCGGAGGTGTGAAGCCTGTTACTCAAGTAGACTTCCATACGCCACAACAGCTTCACAGAGGGGATCAAGCAGGTAGCACTGCGAGAGACGTGGACAAGCCGGCCATTTTTTTCGGTGCGTACTTTGACGGAGGACTCTGAGCGCGATGGGAAATGCCCCCAACTTTCGTCAACCAAGAGGAAGGCGTTGTAAGGACACTGCAGCTTGCCACCTAATCACGTAGAGGGCCACAAGGACGTTCTGTGTGGCAGCGCTGCAATAGCAAAGGGAACTCCAGCACACCCCTCCATCAATCTTCCGGGACTAAAACCCTCAGCCGCAATTATAGGCGAAGCGGCTCTCGAGGACTTGCAAAGAAATGACGAGTCCCAACGACGTTGCTATGAGAAAGTTGGTAACACAGTTGTGACAAACAATCAGGAGACTCATTATTACTTGTCTAAAGAAGCCTCATATCGAAGACACAAGCTGCTATGTGGGAAGCAATTGGAGCAGCTTGCGCCTAGACATCTGAAGGAGAAGACTGTTCTGAAGCTTGCACACGTGGGAATTCTCGCCGTTCCTCAAGGAATATTCCGCAGAACTGACTGCATTCTCGCATAATTTTACTGGCCAGGTGCAGAATCTGAAACGAATGGGTTCATGAAGTCATGCGATGTTAGCCAACGCGTTCCTTGCCATATAGTCGGGCGTGCTCCACTTGGCACCATGCCTGTCATTGAAACGCTTTTTTCACACGCGCCCGTTGACATCGTCGGTCATTGCCTCCGACAACTTACAAATGAAAGAGATATGTACTCACCAAGGTCGACTTTGCGGAAAGGTTCCCGGACGCTCTTGCGCTGCCTTCTATTGAGTGCGAATGGCTAGCAGAAGGCCTAATCCAAATGTGTTCCCGAGTGGGATTGCAGTTATTTATCCACAGTTTCCTTAACAGCGAATGGCGTGTGCTATTGCCGCACATGAATGGGTGTGTCCGTCGTTAGTTTCAGCCCGCACTGTAAGAAATCTGTCTTCCTTGGCAGATCAGAGAATATATTGTGATAGGTGGGAAGAAAATCCTTGACTTGCAATTGTTGGTCCTCAGGAAGCCCGGAAAATATGCTCACATCTTTCCACATCTGCTTTTGCGCGAACGTAGGAAGAAGTGAATCGTCCGTGCCTTCTAGTTCAAGCTTGTCACACGACTTAGCAGTGAGAACTGTTATCGGCGATGGTGCAGTACCTAACCTTTCCTCATACTTTTCAAGCATGTTGATGTGGAAGAGCGTGGACGAGATCTACAAAGAGGCAAAAGCTGGAAAAATCACGCATTTTACACTCCTAATAAGACAGAGTTTGCCTTTATTCAAAATAAACATCAGAAAACAACAGGAGGCACTTCCTTCGGCCTCGTACATGCCATACACACCTACAAGAGATATATATTGAAGGCACACAAGATTTAATGAAGAGACAAAAGTTTTGCCACGTACGAGCCGACAAACGTTCTCTAACACGAATATAAGGGACTTTATCATTACCGTTATCTACAGGTAGATCTACGCGTGCACACAATCAGTAATAGGTATATTAAAAATGTCGAAGTAAATACCGCGTCGCATTACCATTAGGAAACTTGCCCAGCTCATCCGGGGCGCCTCCCGATTGCAACCATTAAACGTACACATGTCCTAGTTGTTGCCACATGGGTGCTGAAACGAGAGACACGTCCGTTCTATGCTAGGTAGGCTTCTTCGCGACAGAAGGGCAAGAAGCGGATGAGTCGCTGATTCTTCAAGGTCATCCGGGAGCCAATCGAGACGTGCGAGCCCGCCAGGCTATAACAGTCTCCCGCCATGCGGTAGTCGGCTTGGCTGGGAGGAACCTGCGCGAAGGTATAATTGACAGACCCTTTACCGTCCACTCGTAGGTGGTAGCCTCCAAATGGCAGGTAGATAAGTAGAGTTTAGAGATGCTGCTGAAGTGTAGTAGATAGAAACACTTACGTACAAGCTTAAACACTATTTACAGGATCCCGGATTAAGGGAGCCGTGGACTGCATCGCGAATATTTATATTGGCATCACCATCGAAATGGGGCAGTAACCTAGCCTGCTTTAGCCAATGAAGCAATGTATACAGGTATCGCACTCTAGTATATATTCATAGTTACCTATGGATGATATGACTCCGCCTCCCAATACCAATAATGCTCTAATCCTGTAGCAACAGCGCACAGTTACCGTAACTTTACAAAAGCAAAGATTTCATGGAAACATTACGTTGCATGAGTGCTCCGGTCGAAGGCAGATCGTATCAAGGACTGCATGTTCACAAAAAAATTTATTGCCCCTCAACTCTGTAACGAAGGATAACAAGCGAAGCTACACTTCCATGATTATATTGACTGTTGATTTATATGGTTAGTGCTATAGTGATTGAATAAAGACACATACACGTAACTTCGTGGGTGTTGTCGCCTTTATTTTGTCTCATTCGTTACCACAGTGACCACAGCGTTGTGGTTGCTGTGGTACACCGCGATCGCTTGTACTGCTATGCTACACACGCTCTTGCAAACGGTTAAATCTATACACGACCACTGCCGCGTGGTCGGCACATTGATGTCTGTGTAGCACTCAGTTCGAAACCGTTCCAACTGGAAGGATACAATCCACCTGCCGTCGGGGCCGCTCTAGGTCGACGTTAAATCTTCCGATATGACGTTCGACATGCCTTCTATGGATAATATCCAACCAAAGGCGTCCATTAGAAAGGTCTCAATGTCTCCTTTGGACGTAGCCGGAGGGACGCCGACTGTCGCGACAACGGTGCCATCTTCCGTCTACGCGGCACATACTCGATGGTCCCGACCCGTAGGCGGCTGCGCGTTTGGAGGAAGCGGCTTCTCCTCGCTTTCACACCGACTTGCGCTTTCGCTCTCGTTGTAGCTCTTTGAGGGCACGTTCTTCTTCCTCAGAGCGAAGTAAGCCCATCCTGTCAGTAGCAATTCCAAAGTGCAACTGCTGATAACGTTGATAGGGCGATGCTCGCTGGCCTAAGTGCTCGCGCCCTTTCCCAGCCCTGCCCGCGACGAACAAGCGAGTGAGATAACAATCAACCCTTCGTCCCCTCCCTCTCCTTCTTGTCCTTCTCTGTCCACTTGCCTGCGCAAAGGGAATGTTATAGGTCCCCGAGCTTACAGGGGTATGTGCCATTGAATCTGGACCTTTTCTGCACTATCACCAGGATCGGCTCACATGATTTGTTTTTGTCAACATCTCGGACACATATTTTTCCACATCCTAGCCATTGACAGCTTTGCTGTAATATGTCGCTACCAACACTTTAAACAACGGTTCAGTGGAACATGACAGCACTTTGTGTATTAGGTTACAATGTCGACTCGCAGGATGCAATGATTTCTCTAGCAAGCTATGGTTCAGTGAATACATCACTCCCCCTGCTGACGCCATCTTACGAGATCGCTTATACTTTGCGGGAAAAACATTCGAATGTCGACGGAGCCGTGTTCATTTCTCTGAAAAGATCAGGATCGGACCACGTATCACTTCCTCTGGAATTTCCCGCAAATTGACACGAATTACTCGATGAATAAAAGAATTTGCAAACATAGCTTTCCACGCAAAAATAAACAAGCTTATAGTCCGTTAGAATGTTCATGGGACACTGTGACTTACACAAAATGAGCTCGCCGACACGGAGGCAAAGATGGCCCGCATTAATGACACGCAAGTGTCCATCCAATTTTCACGACCAGACACTAATGCCCTGGCGTACAGACTTCTTCACAATAATACTGCAGTATATTGAGCCTCGCTGGGTCATCGTCATCACCGCCTTCACGAACTCGACCGAGAGATAAAAAGTACGGATACCACCGAACATGAAAACTGTAACGCAAGCTTGCTGCACAGATTACGACTAGGTGTGGCCTTCACCTAGTCGGCCGGGTGGACATACGTTGATGTGGGGCAAGAAATAAATAAATAAATATAAAAAGATAACTATCGGCTGGGCGGACAGTCCGATTTGCGAGTAATGCGGTATTCCTGAGACGAAAGAACACCTTTTGTGCATCTGCCCGCGATTTGATGTACAGAGAAAATCGCTGACAGACATCTTGTCAAATTTTTCCTTGGACCATTAACTGGAAAGGTTCTATTTGGACCTCCGCCTGATCCTCCTCATCGGCCAGATAATCTGAAGGCTCTCAACAAATTTTTGCATGAGAGCGGAGTGGACAAAACACTTTGAATAGTCTTGGATCGTGTAAGATTTTCACCACCATCTCCACTCTCATAATCAACGTCTACTCTTTCTTTCTGTCTAAACCCTTTGTCCTTCCCATAACGCCGAGTAGCAAGTAAGAACATTGATTCAGGCCGACAACTCAGCTTTTCGATCATAATAAATACCTCACTCTCTTTCCATGGAGCCGTGCTCACTGACTTCCCTGAAAAGCTCAGATTCGACGCACATATCACTCTCCCTGCAAATGCACGTATACTGACACTAATTTACACGATGAATAAACGAATTGGGGAAAAGTAGGCCTATAGTTCGTTAGAATGTCAACACAGCCGTATTCACTCACTTCTGTCGATAACAGCACCGTTTTCGTTCCCGGTCCGATGTTCGCCTAAACACAGAGAAATATAATCGGCATTATGCATTGAATATAATAAATAATTTTATGGCGGTGCAGTGTTTGCAAAAGCTAAGAATAAATTGTTTAATAGTACTTTACCAACCCTTTCCAGCGCGAACCAAACACGGTGATGGTGACATTTCCATAGCCTATCCGTTGGCTGCTGCTGTTGGCAGCTTAAGCTTTGAAAAATGGCTGTATTTAGCCACGGTTTCCTAATTTCCGATTGGCACAGTTTGTAGGGACGGCGATCCGTCACCCTGCTGGCGACGGAAACGTAGAGCTCTCCTCTGAGTCGCAGGTGACCAGTTCTTGAGGAGGAAATGTCTCGGAAACCCTATCTGTTGAAGAAAACCGGTGCCGCGACGGTGCTGGGATGGTGACACGGCGTAGCGTTTGATGGCTGTGTGAATGAGGCCTAACGTGGCGCCACAGCGCTGCACTGGTCGCCTCCTAGACATGCAGCGGACAAGGAAGCGATGAGCAGGCTCCCGACTGTTTCTGCTGCACATGCGCAGTGGGCACCGAGCTCAAAGGCAGCTGTTAAGGCTAGATGACAGTTCTATGCTCCGTCGAGCTCCAGCTGTGCTCTGTAGGCAAGACCGTTCACCTCTGTACTCGTCAAACAACGCTGCGTTGAAGGTGCTGGCCTAGGTTACGGTATCCATGACCGTACTCTTAAAAAAGTTTCATCCTATGGGGCCTAATTGTCTTGTCCCACAACAACAATCGGGATCTGTCTTGCACGCATTTCATTTTTTTTTAAGTCTGTGTCCCGGGAGAATTTCTGAAGCGAATTTCTCCAGGCGCTCACCTCCTATTGGCCCTCGGATGTTAAGGCTTCGTTAGGTTAAAACACGCCTGCAAGAAAGGACACGCCTGCAGTAATAAAGGCCACAAGCGGTGACAGGAGAACCTTAATGTTTTGTTTTCATGAATATCAAATCGCGTTGGCCAGGATACAGAATTAAAAAAATCCTGAAAATCCGGTATGGTCGTCGTCGTCGTCGCCGGCGTTGTCCGTGTAAGAAAAATCATCCCGGACCAAGCATGCGTATCTACGCGGGCCCTGTGCGTGGCATAGGCGTTACTGAACTGACCGAATTTTTGAAAATAAAAAACGCCAGACAAGTCATAAAAGTACGACTTAGCCACAACCTACACACACGATAGCGTCGGATTGTAATTTAAATATATGAGAGAACATAATTCTCTTACGTAGAAACTCAAACACCAACCCATTTTCCAGCTGCCGCTTCATGTTTGGAGCGGCTGTGCACAACCTCCGGGATCGGCTGACGCAAGAGGCCGCGTTTCTACCACAAATTCGTCTACGTGCACAAAGTTTGCTGCCATCGTTTCCCGGTAAACATTACGGTTACATAAGCTACAGTTGCGGGGAAGCATGAGAAGCAGCCAGGGATATTTAAATGCTGTCACATTCTCCACTCTTAAAGGGAATCCCCAAGCGTCTTCTATTTTCTTACCTTACTTTTTCATTTATTTTTATTATTTATTACTTATTTTCTTTAGATATTTACATTACATTTTTACATTGGACGGAGACGATATCCGCCGCCACGTAGGAAACTAGGCAGACCGCAGGCTTTAACATTCAGGTTACTCCAGGTCGGGGCATACCCTTACCCCAACTGTTACACAGAATCTATCCAGAAATACAATCCACCAATGTTTGCGAAACTATGCTCTGACGTAGCTAACTTAGCGCACATGCTCTGACAGTGCCCTGCGTTACGCGAGGGCGTCACGTCATCCAAATGGGAAGCTGTCGTAAGCAGCCCCGATCTTCAAGCACAGCTATGGGCTGTCCATCGGGCCCACGTCGCAGCAGAGAGGCTCGGCCTTTGCGTACTGAGGTGGGAGTGGCTATGTGCCGACGCGCATTCTGAAGGAACAGAATAAAGTTTTACCATACCATACATGGTTCGAAAACATATATACACTTGAAAAAAGGCGGAAAAACAGTCACTGACAGATGTCATACACTGAAGTCAAACAATGATATTGGGTGCAGCATTGCGAACAAAAAAATTGCCGTTCATCGCGCTATTAAAACCGTGTTAAAAATAGAGCTAGTCTCCAACCTATTGTCACTGTCAAGAAAAAATAAAAGACAGAAGAAGCTACCGATTATCTACAATTTAGAAACCAAATCAAGAAGCTTTAGTAAAATAAGGCTAGCGCGACGAGCCTGGTCACTTCAAGGCGCACATGTACTCTATTATTCCAGCTACAAGACATGCAAATCTGGACACAAATATTGCAACGTCAGAACTATATACGAATAACTAGTAATAAGTTTTGTGCGTAAAAGGAAAGAGTGGCGAGGAAAGTTTTAATGGAATTTAGAGGCGTCTGTATGAATACTCCACGGAATGAGCGGTTTCAGCAACGCTTTTCGAGCGCGCCTAATTGCAGCTACGCAATGGTACTATAAAAATTATAGTAACCACGTCTCGCAAAAGTGGCAACTGAGCGGTTTTGATTATGCCAGAGATGATGTTTCGGGTCAGAGTGAAGGATAAAGCGGTGGTTCGGCTCGAGCACCACCTTGCTTTCTTTGCCCACCTTGTCGCCGATCGATCTTGCCGATTGGATACAGGACGTGACCTGCATTACATCAAGCATCGTCGCAGGATTCTCGCGGAGTATCAGCCTTCTGACAGCCAATGCCGCTCGAGACTCAAGAGGAAGGAATGAAGACGGTTAACCTTATTTCGAAAATTCCTACGCATGCACGCGTGAAAAGTTTCGTTCGTGCGTTGAGACTTTGTACTAGTGGGACTTACAAGTCTGCCTCGTGAGCTATCGAGGAAAGGCAAGAGAAAGAAAGGGTGAGGTGGAGAAGAGTAAGTGGTATTTTTCCTCCAGTCTCGAATCAATCTATCACATTTTCTTTTTCTTTTTTTGAGGTTCTGTGCAACGCTTTTCGCCGATAGCCCTAGTGCCACATCGTATTTGCGAGGCAGGCGAGCCCCCAGTTGCAAAAAACTCAGCGGGTGGGATAAATCACATCCCTTAGAATCTTCCGTCTGAAATCCAGCTTCACGCCGAGAGCAGCCGCCAGGTTCAACCACTCCATTTTTCGAAAAATGGCGGCAGCGCTCCACGTGGTGGTTCGCCGCGTCCATGCTATAGGTCGCTCCACGCACAGCACATGAAAATTCGCCCTTTCTCGGTCTCCTTCCATTGCCGTAGTACTGCTTTTTCCGTTTCGTTCTACATGTCGATGTGCCGGAAGCAGTGCGTACCGGATTACAGAAACTGTGTTGTATATTATTATTCTCAAAGATATCTGCAGTGCAAACAGCTCCGCCAAGTTCTCACGCTCGATTTATTTTCTTTTTGGACGGCATGGCATTCACAATAAAGAAAACTTTATCAACGTTCTTTTATTCCTTAGCCTTTAGTTCCGAAGCAAATAACCTAAATCAATAGAGGCAACACCGTCGGAATGCGGTCGGTAACATGCACAGCAAGAATAGCATTGTGTCTGAAAGGGCAGCACGCTGCGACCTTCTTTATTGCACGCATGTACACTAAGACATGTAGGGGACGATTGTCGTTTTCATTCTACCCAAGCACCCGCAGCGAATAAAATTGCGCATCATCTCTTACGAGCAGTTGTGTTTGGCATTACAGGTTTATTCCCTTTGATTATGCATAGCCATAAATATCCTGCGTCTTCCCTGTACGTTTGCTCATGCTGTTTGAAATGAACAAGAGCGCTTTTGTGAACGCTGAAGCTATATATAAATTCACGATTCTGCGTTGTCGGGATTTTAATTGCTCACATAAACTAGGTACTGTTAAAGGCATTGCTTTCTTTTTTCTGTAGCATCTGGAGATATTCGCCGTTATCTAGGTGCACGCAAGCCGTCCTAATGCCTAATTTATGGGCCAGATTCCGTAGCCAGGCTGAATATAAAAGTGCAGAAGGAAGCAGTAAATTAACCAACAATTCCTGTAAGTTCTTTCAAGGCTTTTTCGACGCATTGGGGGCATGTTAAAGATCCCCAGGCGGTCAAAATTAATCCAGCGGAGTTCCCCAGTATGGCGCGCCGCATTATGAAACGGTGGTTTTAGTACATAAAACTCCTGAATCCATTTATTCATTCCGTCCTCAGCAATTGAATTACTGCTACAGTTGTGGAATGGTGTGCATCTCTCGCCATTTTGTCTGCTTCGATGTTTCCTGCGATACCGATATGGTACAGGAACCCACTACTCCTTTGTTTCATCGCCTTACAATACTGGCTTAGCTGCTTTCAGTGAAATCTGATAGATTCTCGTTGGATTTGGATAACGCGGGCAAAAAGCATCGCAAGCACTAAAGAGCCGACTTTCAGTCGGTTAGAACGGACCACACCGCAGCTTTGTGGTGTGCTTGAATGCAGTCAGCGGCCAGTAGCCCTGTACACAGCTCTGCTGTCAGTTATGCTGCGTCTCGTGAAAGGCCTGTTCCGAGTAGCGGAAGCACCAATGCGGATGTCTATCCTGACAATGTTGTTTACATGTCAGTATAAATGTGTATACTTTTATTGGATTAATCATGTAAGTGACATAGACTCACCTATACACAGAGTAACGTACACAACGGTCGCATGCCCCTGGCTAACATTTACTTAAGAAATATATTTGCAAGAGCTGCATTGGCTCCACACACATTTAACTTGACATGCTGATCTAACATCGTATTTCACATTTCTTGACTAAATTTTACCTTGATAGCAATTGTAGTTCCCCCATCGCAATGGGCTAGATTATACACCGCTTGTAAGACAGACTGAATGCTGCTATGCGCTCGCAGACGTAATTTATTGCAACGACGACAATTACCTCTCTCATTTTGACCTCAGCCTGCACATCAACCATAAGGTGGTCCTGACCTTCAATAAACGCAAGAAAGGCGTCCCGATCTGTTCACCTAGAAACAGGGGTAACCTCGAATAATGCATGCATAGAAAACGGAGGTTCAATAATAATTTGTAATATTCTCAATTAAGCTGGAAACGATAAAGTTTCCTAGCATACTGCGCGTATTATATATTTCTCCTAATTATATGTTCGGCGCAATGCAAACTTTTCTAGAAACATTGTGATACAAAGCTGATAACGGTCGCATGGCACTTTCGAGTGCTTGCTCAAGAAAGTTTTTGTAATGGCTTAATTCATTCCACGGGCATTTAACGGCGCACGTAAATTCACCATAAGGTTACTAACTTACGAAGATAGCGTCTCTGTTCGCACGGCTGCAATGGTTCCGACTTTATTGGCGTCACACAGGATTTCAGTGGTTCGTCAAGCTCTCTCGTCTCCGGGTATAAATAAACACGCACGACTATTGGCTGTTCACAAAAATTGAACGGCACCCGTAAAGAATAAATACACTTGCGAACGTTAGAGGACATTAAGTGAGCCACGATGGCTGACCTAGCAGCCCTTCCCGTGGAGGGATTCCTGCATTGCACCGACACGTGAAAAGAGCGTGGGACTCGGTGTGTTGAAACACAAGGAAGCTACATTGAATAGGATTAGAATGATGAAAACACCGTACGACGGTCCTATTTTTCCGGGAGCGTGGTTGGAATGTGTAGTCTGAACCATAGCTCTGAACCAAGGTGGAAAGTGGGGCTTGGGTGCAGTCCCACTTTCCGCCTTGATGACCGCAGTCCAGGTTAAGTCCACGAGATGTGGGATAGGTTTGCGAGAGCAAGTGGGCGAAGGCAGAAGGAGACGTGGCAAATCTCACCGGAGGCTGGCCGACAGTAGTTCGGTGCACGTTGGCAGGACGAAGCTGCGGTCAATGCAGCATCCATGCGAATCATTTTTCGCAGTGTATGGCGATGCCAAGCGAGAAATATTAGATGTGTTGCTCACTTAACTGAAACAATGTTTAGTGGGTGCGGCTACCTGTCGAGAAATTACAAATCGCAAGTATTGTTTGGTTTTCCTAGAATTTATTTCACATAGTCAGTGCATCTCCGGACTGTGGCGCTCTGCTTTGGCCTCCCGTAGAGAAAATAATATCAGGAATACAAAATATCTTGGATGTGTGAACACAGCAAATTTTGGACGTGCACACAGGGCAATATTTCGCTTACTTCCTTGTTTCCCAATTGTTACCGGTGGCAATATTGCAGTAACGGTCATTAAATTTCTTTCCACCTTACTGCCTTGCGCAAAAGTGTTCACTTTTGCACTTGTTGCCAGCGAAAATTTATGAATCAGGCGTCCTTTCAACCAAGGTCGAAGAACATCGATAGCTGCCTCAAAGCACAAAAAAAAATATACGCGCTTCTATATCTGTCAGTTTTCTGAATACAAGAAACTGCAGTTCGCAGCGAAATGAAGTTCTTTTCTTTGTTTTCTTTTGTTGTGAGATCATAAGTAGAACAATGCTCTTAACGACCTTCAGCGGTAGAATAGCACTTGCACGTCAAACATCGTTACTCGATTATTTCTTGCATGGAGTATAGCTCTGCTTTCACAAGGCGAGGTTGCTATATTTTTGAAGAACGAACGAAACGGAAAAAAAAAGTGACTGCTGTAAAAATTGCGTGAAGGCAGACATCGGGCGAAGCGTGGTAATTATCTAGCCGGCACAGGTCATTATCGGTATTGCCAAGGGAGCCTATTATGCCCCATTAAACCGCCGTAACAGCGATGGCAGTGTAGGTCCTCCTTGCATGAAGCACTGCTATTTATTCTCACTATATCACTCAAAAATTAATCATTCCCCCCTATAGACGCTGCGTTATAGGGGGGAATGGTTAATTTTTGAGTGAAATAGTGAGCACACTGAAGAGCCTGAAGTCACGCAGGTCTCCTTCAAAGATTCAACAAAGTCCCTTCATTTCTTTATCCAAAAACAAGGCAAAAGCGAAGAAAGCGGACGGGCACTATTTTCACAGTGTCACGCGGATTATAGAGCAAACGAAGTCGAATTTGATGTCAATCATTTTGCGCACATTTAAAAATGCTCATCCTTTCCATTCAGTGTAAAGCAATATTTTGGAAATAATAACCAAGTACACCATCAAAAAATAGTGATAGGCCCAGAAATGTCTTTCTCCGGGGAAAGAAAACAACCATTGTTGCTTTGATTGACGAAAGAGATATGTTTCAGCCTAACACGTAACAAAGGGTGGGAGAAACAGGGCGTTATGAAGTCACTGAGACAGCTGGGATAGTGATGAAGCTTTTTCACAAGTACGTCGCGGCACCTTTAGCGCACTGTAGAAAAAGATTTTCTACTATCTTTCTTTTAGGTAAAAAAAAGTCTTGAAGGGTGATGGGTTTATTTGTTTATTAGGCGCCTGGCATGCCACTTTGGATATACTAATTACTCTGTAGTGTTTTAATATGGCTTCGAAAATAACAAATCGTCCTGAATTATTATTTTTCTGCGAGTTCGGTAATATAGGACTTAAGCAAAGTATTGGATCAATATAGAGATATGTTGCGCTTCTACACATGCCTGTGAGAAGCAGATTAAATGTGTTAATTTCGTGTTTCTTTGTGCTCGTACATTGTTTTCTTCTACGAGCAGTCATGAATGCCTTCAATTTTTCTCTCCTATTGCATAACCATGGAAATATAATTTCTCGTCATCCTATAAAAATCTGGGCACGTCTGCCAGTAAAGTCAAGTCTCTTCGCCAATTTATCGCGTGGGAATTACTGAGCTTTTTACAGCAAATGAACTATTCTTTACCAAAGTAGCTTTTTTTTAATGTCATGGGGTGGCACAAACAAATTTTCATTGAAACATATTACGGCATTTCTGCTGATGTTCTTAGTGCAACGCGTAGGAGGTAATGATGAACTTGCCTGGCGTAGGAACCAATGAAGAGTATAGAGACGCACAGCTGCCCAATGTCAGTGAAGGAAGGCACCTCTTTTACTCGCGCTGATGGCTTTTCTAACGTCAAGCGCAACGCGCCCCGTTAGCGAAGCAGTGCAGGTGAGACGTCAAAGCATCGACAGAAAACGAAAAACGCGGCAGCATGTACTGTACTACATAAATGCGTCGTCCCGGCGCCCAGGGCGCTCTGCGCATTTGCGCTGGATTCGCGCTTCGGTGGCTGCGATCGATTCGTTTACGGCCTTTGAGATGCTCCATCCAGCTGACTTCATTATGAGAGGTCAACAGCAGACACGAATCTTGCTTCAGGCCCTGGTATGGTGTACACCAGCAAAAACAAAAAGAAAAGCAACAGTGCTCTCGCGATTCCTAGATAGAAACGACGGCGTCGCCTCGAAGTTCCTTTGTTCACAAAGTTTGCAAGTACGCCATGGCTTAGGATATGCAACGATGCAGGTGTGGCTGCGAAAAGGAGCGAAAGAAGGTAAAACGGAAGGCAAAAGCGAACAGCTATTTATTCTATGGTTTCGACTTGCATAGATACGTGTATGAAATGCTGTGCATTACAGGCAGCCAGCTTCGCAAGCACCTGATCTCCTGCTTCAAAGGGGGCTGGGAACGAGAGCGGGAGTTCTGTCTTGTTTCAGTGATTGCGAACAACGCTCTACGTTCATATTTTACAGGAACATTGTTCTGAAACACAATACGGATAATAGTGCTTGAAAATTAACGAAGGTTTTTGTATTATAAGGAAAAGCGATTCTTCTGTGAATGCGGATTTAACTACGTTTACCACCAAGACACTTCGTCAAACTCAATCTCTGCAGAGTCATTCAATTACAAGAGAGACGGAGAGATAGAGCACAAAAAGAATCAACTCTGAATTGACTGACGTGCTCTACATCCTTGCAAGTAAAATAGGCGAATATGCGATTTATAATTCTCTTTCACTTCTTTTCTTTATATGGCACTTCATGTTGCGTTTTCGCACCACCCTCTTTGTTCACACAGCGCAGTTTATCTCTACATTTGTTCTGTTTCGCGCTCGACATTTCTGCGATGTCTTGGTTTCTTTGAATATGGAATAAGAAGGGCCTAGGTGCTCGAGACTTTAAACTGCATGCTCAATAACACACTTATCATACCAAAATTTTCGCTATTCGTAAACTTTTTTTTCAACAAATACCTATCTCACGAAATTATTTCTGGAACTCACTCACTCATTCACTCACACCTCTCACTTAATCACTCACTCACACACTCCTGATCCACTCTCTCACACTTGCTCACCCGCACGCATACACGCATAGTCAGGTAAGAAAATAAAGAAAAGTACATAGTCTAGCAAGTTAGGGTGGCGTAGAAGAAATTAATGACACAATATAGGAAGAAACGTAACAAGGTTTTAGGTCCAGGGCCTTTGTCTGAAAGTGAGACACAAGAGGACAAGAAAACTAGGCAATGTTTGCCGAGCTGACCCCTCGCGAAGCAGCGTAAAAGCGAGGCAAGCGAGAGAGTGGAGGATGTGTGCAGTGGACCGTCTGAAGAGGTCTTTTTCTTGGAGCCAAACGCGTTATGAGATTAGAACCGGGCACTGGCGCACGGAAGCTATAGCACCAGCCATTCCTCCCCGGTAATCTCTCGAGCGGAACAGCGCCAGCAGAGGAGACACGACGCACGAATCGAGGACGACTAAACGGTGGGCACCTGCGAGTGAGCGTCCCCTCGTCGCCTTCTACCGCTGAGGGCAAAGAGATCGCGTTCAGTTCACTGAGGCCGTCTGGCTAACAAATCGGAGCTGGCAGTTAGTACTCGGTGACCAGTGGGCACTAATAGACGGTCGTCAACGAGGTTAGTATTTTTTTCGTTTCTTACACATGTTCCCGCATAAATGAGCGAAATACTCCTGTCGTGATGGCCCAGTGGCTGCGGCGCTCTCCTGCTGAGCACGAGGTCGCGGGTATGAACCAAAAGGACTTCTTCTTGGGCAAGTTGGTGCTTAGATTTCCTAGGTATACTTTGAGGCGCAAAATACACTTCTGGAAAAGGGACAGAAGAAAGGGAGACAGTGAAGCGCCAAACTACCAACTGTTTAATGACAGCCTGAACAAACGTATAGAAGAAAATACAACTTCCGCTCATGCGCAGGGAGCCAAGGTGTGACAGAACAACGTGGTCATGATAACATACTTTGTATGAAGCACATTTCTGCGGAATATAATACGATTGATGTATCGCTGACACAATCAGACCCTTTCTTTTTAATATAAAACGCTTCCAACAACTCCCTTGCAGTTTGGTCCCTACTTCTGCCAAGAATCAATACTCGTTCAAAGCATGGTCTACAACGACAGGCTTTACAGTGCGCAGGAAGATGCGCGTTCTCACTCTTGCCGATGCTATTAGCGTGCTCCCTCAGTCTGTCATTAATGCAACGTCCCGTTTGTCCGACGTATGACTTGCCGCAATCTAGGGGTATTTCGTAGACCACCCTTTCAACGCAGTCCCTGAAATGTTTGGCTTGCTGCTTCTGGCAGCCTCGCGGCCCCTCGCGTGTGATCCGGGGGCACAATTGAGCTTTGGGCTCAATTGAGTTTTTTCCATCAACTTGAGAGACTTCAAAAAGCAGGCTACCCTCAGTCTGTCTTAAATGCCGTGGTCGAGTCCCTCCTACAGAAGCTGAAAACTACCGCTGCGAGTGGGAAAACGCACTCGAAGGAAAGGGAGCGAGTAAAGCCAGAAGTAGTACCTTATGTGCACCGTGTGAGCCATAACCTCAAGAAGGTTGCTACCAGATATGGCATTCCGGTTGTCTTTTCCGCTCCCAACAAGTTAGCTCAATTTCGGCGAGGTAATCACAACTTTAAGTAAAAATAAAAATAACCTGTTCCATGTTCATGCTGGAATGCACTCATTCTTTTTATCTCTCTCTTTCAGGAAGGCCTTCCTTTTAATTCTTTTTTGTGTCTGACCCTGACGGATTTTTGCTGTAAGGTCTTCGAGCTAAGACAAAGCCGAAGACCAGGAAGAGCTTCGAATAGCACGACAAAGAGCCACGAGCGCAGTTTCCGGAGGGATAATAAAGAGATCTAACGGGCCACTAATTAACACGCACGTGTATTGCCATATCTCTGACCGAACAGGCGGCGGCCGCTGTAACCATGGCGACACCGCGCAGAGGGTGCAAGCGGAAGTGAAGGAAGGCTCGCGGTGGTGAGCATAGAAGGGCGAGCAAAAGGCAGTCGAAAGTCGGTTGTTAGGAGAAGTGCGGAACGGGCCAACAAGGCAAAGGAAAAGTACATTTCAACTGCACTGTCACTGAAAGGCTGCTAAGCTTCCTGTCGTGAGGGACTGCGAGACACACAGGCGCACTGTGGTGCACCCAACACCACTGTACAAAAATCGCAATTCTATTAAAATTTTGTACCTCTTGAAGGAGCGCCTCTAAGATAAATGTGAAAGAGCTGTGCCGTAAAAATTTTAGATGGCAGTGCGCATAATAAGCTATCCCGAGATTTCAGCTGTAGCTCTTCCTGGTCTTCGGCTTTGTACAGCTCAGTGGTTGTGACGTTCACTTGTGGAGCCCGAGTTTGCGGATTCGATTTCCGGCCATGGCGGTCGCATTTCTATGAGGTCGAAATGAAAAAAATGCGATCGCACTTACATTTAGTAGCACATTATAAAGCTGCAGGTGCTCGAAATAATTCAGGTACCCTCCAGTGCGGCACCTCTCATAAAGATGAGATTATGGGGATTTACGTGCCAAAACCACGATCTGGTTATGAGGCACCCCGGAAATTTGGACCACCTGGAGTTCTTTAACGTGCACCTAAATCTAAGTACACCGGTGCGTTCGCATTTCGCCTCCATTGAAATTCGGCTGGCGTGGCTGAGATTCGATCGCGCGACCTCGTGCTTAGCAGCCCAACACCACAACCACTAAGCGACCATAGCGGGCGGCACTTATCATAACTCAAGTTGGGGCGAGAACCCAATAAATAAATCATAACGGTGCATGATAAACTGTACAAACATCGCAATTCTATTAAAATTTTCTACCTCTTGAAGGAGCGCTTTTAAGATAAATCTGAAAGAGCTATGCCGTAAAAATTTTAGATGGCAGTGCGCATAATAAGCTATCCCGAGATTTCTCCTGTAGCTAAGCAAACGGGTGCTGTAAGAATGTCAAAATAAAAACAGCCAAACAGACAGAGTCAAACAAACAAGCCAACAATAAAGCAAGCAAACAAACAAAGTACTGCCAGAAATTAAGAAAAAGAATGTAGACAAATATGCTTATTATGCGGCGATTGTAAAGCAGCCTGTTATTCGGCAACCGGAGGCAACACTTACACCACATTGTAATAGTGGCTTCAGTCAGGCCACGTATATTATGGTAAAAGGAAACATCTTGCTGAGGAGGCGACTAAACTAAGAAGCATGTGCACTGGGAATTCTTCGCGTATCCTCTGGATGACCACAAACCAGATACGCTATAGCAAAAAGGAAAAAAAGTGAAGAAACGAAAAACCGGCGAGAATGGTTGCCCAGGAGCGGGAGATTGTGAAAGGGTTAAGAGAGCGCTATTTGTGTTTCCCGTTGAACTAAACGGAAGTCAAAGGAGAGTAAAAACAAAGTTTCTCTCGGTACGAAGCTCCAGCTTCTCGTGCGCGCAGGTGTTCAGGTCCGCCAAGTTCATTCCAAGGGAACATCTTGTCGAAATGCCAACTTGAAAACCCGCTATTTTCTTTTCCTCCCGCACTACAGGCTATCGCCCCTTATCTTTGTTTTCACTTCTGCACCACGTGTTTAGCGCACGCATGCGGTATTGTTTGCGATCACAATCTGCGTTGAACAACTTCTTTCTCTTGTTTCTCGTGTTTCATTTTTGCCTTCAAGTTCTTTCTTCCAATTGCTCTTCTAGTTCTTAAGAGGCCTGTGTTAAGCCTTGAAAATTTAATCGCGAAAGACGAAGCTATATATCCGCGTAACGTGCTTGTATAGTCTCCAGGGGCAGAAGTGAGTTGCTAAAGGGCGCTGTCTCAATGTGGCATTTCTTGGTATGTCTTGCCCTCGGCCAAATGGCAATGGTTGCTTCTCAACAGTATCGTGATCCATTTATTGCACGGAATAAGGAACATGTGGGATGTGAGAATCGAAAGAGTGATCAGCGCTGGTGTAACTTGACAATCTTATTCCAATTATTTTCCTTCTCGCACTTTATGAATGGTCATAGCGGTGCTCTGTTAACGTTGTCCTCTCCTATAGGGCAGTGGTGAGTGGTAGATGATAAAAAAATATGGAAAAAATGAAGAGAAAGGGATTGCTAGATTATGCCAGGGTTTATCAATGTTGAACTAGAGGTTATCAGCACGCCTTCTTGTAAAGCACTATACCGCGGATTTCTGAGTCGATTGTGCATGTGGTTTTGTGCAGCCCTCTAATTTGGGATAATCATCCCTCACCCTTTTCTTGCATGTTTCCTCGTTGCGTGTGGATATTAGGTTAGATCGTGGTAGCTTAGCCGACCACTTTTTCGGTTGTGCTGTGAAGGTGCTTCAATATTCCTAAAGCTTGTCTCCATTGTCTATAGTTTGTTTATCTCGCTTCCAGCGTGTCACTCTTAATGACTGTCTAATGTACGTGAAACTTATTAACGTATGACAGTGATGGATTTTGAAAGATATGTGCGTCTGAGATTAGTTGCTTAATTTATGAACGGTACGAGCAAATCGCTAGTGCGCAGATTTTCCAACAGAGGTATACCTTTATATATTAGCGTGGACTAATGAGCCCCTTAATTAGCGTTGTGAGCTCGGATCGAATAAAATTTCCGCGAAATGGCGGTTATGGCAATAAACGAATCAGAAAATTAAGGTATCGGTGACCGAAACTAAAGCTGAAGACACTGTGCCGAAGGCCGGTTCATTACCATATTGAAGTGGCCCAATTTCGCTGTAGTCGGATAGCGGTCTGTTTCGTGTGACTATATTTTGATTCCCTCGTAATTACTATGTGTGTTTTCTTAGTGTACTCACTTAACACTCGTATTTATTTTGCATTGGCAGATTTTTCCTGTTTCCTGATTTTCTTTACACACAAGGTTGACTGTATTGCGTGCGGCTGAGAATGGCTTTCCTTCGTCCCGCTAATTATACGCTCTTAAGAGATTGCTGAAAGTAATTACATTGTGCTTGATACGTCTGTTGAGTGAACAAAAAACTATTTGCTTCGCTATCTGCAATCTTGTTCTGTGCTACCATAAACCTTTCTGTAAGCACTTTTCGCAGGCATGGTTATTTAAATTCTTAGCGATGACGGTGGGGAGGGGGGGGGGGTTGACACTTGCGATAATTTGGGGTATTGATTAGAATCAGTGATGTTTGACAAGCGCGTGTGAAAACTTACCGATTTCTTGCTTGATTTACATTGTCACAGAGATTTGCGCGTGCCGTCGTTCTTAGCCAAAGCGCGGAAAACGCAATTTTGCAACGCGAAGAGAGGAGTGAAAGCAAACCGTTTATGTTAACGTTATTTTGATCTGTATTGACAAGCGCACACTCTGCCCACAAAGCAAGATACTGATCTGATTTTGATTTATTTGGTTATGATATGAAAAAAAAAACGGGGCAGTCCCTTTTTTCTTAAATAACCCCGAGTTCTTTGCTTACTTTAAATTGTTAAAGAAATATATCCTTGTCTTCTTTGGTGACAGAACCTGCTACTAGCCGTGACGTACATTGCCAAGCCTCTATAGAAAAAAAGTGGCAGGGCAGACACGCGCGAATGTAGTCTTTCAAGGGACCGCATCTTACGTAGGCATCACACAAAGTTAGCGCAATTTTTCTGGCGCAAATCCTTCAATAAGTAATCCAGAACTCCCGAACTTGTCGTAATGGCCACGGGCAGTGTCGCTATAGAGCATAAAAGAAAAAAATAAAGCCACATAGAAGAATAGACAGCAAGAATGAAAGCCGCGAGGGAACCACGATAGATATTTTCTGTCAGTCTTTTCCTACGCGTATATTTCTTTTTGTCGCTGTGCTGCGGGGCTAGTAGGTGCTAACAATGGGGTCCGGTCGCTTTGCCTCTGGCATAGCACTGATAAGTGGCGGCACGGAACCGATGCATGCCTAACCCACCTATGTAAGGAAGGCCAAACCGCGGGCCATTTCATAAGCAGCCTTGCGTAAGGTTGGCATGATCCCTACCACCACCTAAGAGAAATCAGAAAAAGCACACTGCAAGCTCTTCTCCCAACACAACATGCAGCCGCTGAGCTTTTCTATACCCGGACGAGACGTCCTCACGTCAAAGGTCTTCCCTTCTTGTGTGTGGAAGAGAGACCTGTAGAGAGCAGGGGAGATAAACGAGGGCTTCGAGGCTCGCTCCGAGAAATTGTGAGGGTACTTACTTAGGCAGGAGCCGATAAAAACGGTAGCCCAGGTGCCGGTGACAAAGAGGCAGAGAATAAGAGCACGAGAACAGAGAACGAGGGAACACGAGAAAGTGTAGAGAGAGAGATATACGTGCGGTGTTCTCACTACTCGAGATTCTCACCAAAAGAACGGTGATCTAAACCGGAACACAGAGGGAGTCGGTCGGATAGCTGGAGATCAAGGTCTATGTTGCGCTAAGGAAACAGCGGGAAAGACGAAAACAGCACTAGTTTGGAGAAGACGAGCTAAACCGGGTAGGCTGAGAGCGACCCTGCTAGCACGCATATGATTTAGCCAAGCTGGCCACCGTTCTGCTTTATACGTGCGGCTGGGCGATGATAGGCTCGCGGTCGTAGTGACACCTCGAATACCCATAAAGAAAATTGTGCCCCGACTGTGTTTATTTTCTCTTTTTATCGCGAGCAGGCCGCTGTTGCTACGAGTTTGTGCGCTTTTGACCTCGCATGCAAGGAAAGCCGCAATAGGAGGTAGAAGAGCTGCAGACTAACATGCCTTTTAGAGATGGTCAGCTTGGAAACAACGACGATAAGGCAACCATATATAATGACTGGCGTTCTGCCGCAGGAGCTCGAGTTCGCTGGGTCTGTTCGCGGCAGCGGTGGCCTCACTGCGCCACTGTTCCGTTCTCTGGTTTAGGTGCACGGCAAAGAAACCTACAGGTGGTCGAGATTAATGTCCGAGGCTGACAAATCATGTTTTGCACGTACATGTAGTAGTGCTTTTGAAGAGGTAATCTTCTGTTTTAACCAAATACGTACCACTTTCTGTTTTCTTTGTTCCTTCTGCCTTGCTTATATGGAGTGCGTTGCACCAAATGCGCCATATGAGTCACCTATTGTACGCACCTGTAACGGTATATGAAACTGTTGTATTTAGGCTAAGCGTGGATGAATTTTCTTTCAACTTGGTTGCAGGAGCTGTGTGCACCCTTCCCACCGCCCTTTTCAAGTCCAAAGTCCGCCTACAAAAACGGTAAAAGAGCAAACAAAAGCTATTCTCTTAAAAAGGTCGCAGTTTCACCCGAAAGGCGAAGCACCGATTGGGATAGCAAATTAGTAGATAGCTATACGAAGTAAGGGTAGTAGTTTTATTGGCCGTTTAAACTTCTAAACATTCGCTTACTAACTAAATTAACAAGCACGGTGCCACGCGCGCGACGGTAAATATCAACACATCTCGCTCGATGACCGCGGAAACTGGCTGTCGAAACGCTGGAGCGACCTGCCGTGCTGGCTTATTGGCTGTGGTGTTAGGCTGCTACGCACGAAGTCGGGGGATCGAATCTCGGCCACGGCGGCTGCATTTGGACTGAGGCGAAATGGGAAAGCACCAGTGTACCTAGACTTGGGTGCACGCTAAAGTGCCCCATGTGGTCTAAATTTCCGGAGTCGAACACTACGGCGTGCCTCTTAATCAGATCGTGGTTCTGGCACGTAAAACACCCTAATTTATTTATTTGTTAAACGCTGGAGTGAGGAATCGTGGCAGCAGCATCGAGCGAATTGGCTTTCCCGCATATATCGTTTCAACTCGAACAAGTCGTCCAAAGAACAGCGCATACGAAGCTACCGGCACTACGCCCACTCTGCAAACATCGCAGATCGCTTTCAAGATGAGGCCCGCGCACACTTTAGCCACGTCGCAGATCGCTTTCAAGATAACGGCGCCCGCAGGACAGAAGAGGGCGCGCGTCCGCTCCGCCTTCCTCACTCGCGCACGCAAGATTCAGTCGCGTTCGCCGGCTCAGCCGCACGCTTTAACTCGCATATCCAACATGCGGCGCGCGGCGACGATTTTGTTGCACTTGAGCTTCATACAGAAACTCACGGCGATGGCGACTCCGCAGCAGAGGTGCGCCTCGAGTGTCCATATAATTGCTACCGCACTAAAAACAAGGCCACAATTAGCGCCGCTAACTCTCAAGTGGAGCCTTCGGCCGGCTGTTTTCGAACAACCTATACAGCTCGCACATGCCGCCTTCTCTTCCACTGGTCAATAGAGAGAGCGTGTCTTGTGTTTCGGTAGTTCTTTTCAATCACCTCTCCTCCTGCATGTAGCGCTCTAAAGTGCTCCCAGCCCTGCCGTCAGAGCAATCGTCGAGATTAAGGGGCGTGTGGGTCAAGGGAATACAACACAGCGCCGCGGCATCGGCACTGTTCGTACGATGCACGGTAACCCCTACTGCACCCATACCTCTTCAAGCTGATGTCTCGACGCGTCTGTCTTTTCGCGGTAATAGGCGGGAGCTTTAGACGCGAAATGGAACATTTTCTGCAGCCACGCGGTTTCGCCTCTGCCATTTCCTCCGCGAGTGAATCCCACGTTCGGCCTGCATGCTTGCCCTATGCCTCTTAGTTGGAGGAAAAACGGATCAGCCCAGCCCTTAACAACAGCTTCTTCGGAGTATGAAGGCGATCAGTCGAAGCCGTCATGAGTACGCCACAGCTATGCGCCCGTGCATTATGGGCGACCTTTAGTACTCTCATTTGTCAAAGTGTTTTTTTTTGTACACTTTACTATCACTTTTGCAATTTCGTGCACACTGTGAAGCCATCGTGCACGCTCAACACCGCTCGCTTTTTTGTTAGACATCTCCGAAGTGGGAAAAGTCTGCATAAGAGGCAATAAACAAATGCGTGACCGATAGTGGGACCGAACCTCTTGTCTTCCGGCACCGCAGCTCCATGCTCTAATATGCATGACAGCATGCGTTGCCCTGCCATGACTAATGTTAATCATCATTCACGTTCCGATTTCTCGCAACATTACTTCGTCACAGACAGCGCTTTGAGGTGTTATGTTAGAGTACAGTGCCTTCGGCATCCTTCCGCATTATTTTACTGAACTGCTTTGGGGATCCGCCCACATTTTTTTTCCCATTCATTTACCCTAAAGGCCCAGCTTGGGCATTACATAGTGGGGGAGGGGGAGAATAATTGATATACAAAGGCATAAGGCAATGCGCATGTAAGTCGAATATCCTTATATGACGTCGTACATGCTATGCAACCTTTGCATCTCTTGTTACTCGACAACATCACAAGCCAATAATTATTACATTATACAAACAATAATGCTACATCCTCTGACATCTGAAGAAATGTAAGAAGAAATGTTAGTGTTTCCAATTCCCCGAATGTTTCATTAAGTGTTTGCTTGAATATAATATGGTCAGGTATTTCGGCTATATTCCCTGGGAACTGATTCCATTCCGAAATGGCTAAGTGCAGTCATGAAAACTACAATAGTTTAGTACGTGCAAATGGTTGTTCGACCTTAAATTCGTGATCAATTCGTGGGACCTTCCTTTTGACTGGTAAGATGTGTGCGTGAAAGAAGATATTTGGGGGATGAAAAATCTGATGGAAGAAAGTTAAGCGAGATATCTTCTAGTCTGCAATGGGATGACTCCTAGGTCATGTTTTATTTTGGTGATGCGTGAATGTTGTGTATAGTTACCTGTAATAAATCGCACTGCCTTGTTCTGAAAAAATTCTAATTTCGTAATAAGATGCGTTTGGTGCGCGTTTCATATAAATGAGGCATACTCGAGCTTTGAACGAAGTACGGTGGTATATGCAAGAAGCTTGTTATCACTATTAGCCTGACGAAGCGTACGACGAAGGAAGCCAAGATATTGACATGCAGCGGAAAAAATACAAGCCACTTGATTATGACAAGGCAAAGTCGTAGAAAGATGAACATCTAGACATTTAAATGATTCTGCAGTTCTGCAACACCGAAAACTGTGTTGACATATCTAGGGGCGTTTTGTCAATAAATACACTACAAAAGAATAAATTAAAGCGATTAGCAACATCCATGACATGGAGTGTAGCGCCAGACTCAGTGTCAAAAACAGGTAACTCTTTCGTAAATGTGGGAGAAATGGCTTTCCAAGCTTCTTTTTTTTTGATCTGTTTTTAGAAATTGCGAACTATCCTGGTTGAATTTATATTTGAACTTATATTTGGCAAGCTGAACATGTAATGCACATTCTTTAGAAAACGATAAATATTCTGACTTAGCTTCAACAGATCTTGCGCTTGTCGCTTTTCGAAACAAACGTTTCTTTTTATTCAAATATTGCTTAATCTCTTGGGTAAACCATGGCTTGCCTGCTGTTTCATAGATCGATTTTTTTGGACTGTATCTCCTCCGCAGTTTTAACAACTCGTCACGAAAGCGAATCCAGTTTTCTTGCAACGAACAGTTTTCATACATTTGCATGAACGACATAAAATTCAAAAAGCTTATAGTTAAAGCCTTCGGGATCAGCTTTAGAATAATCATAAATCTTGTCGTCGTTTCTGCAGGGTTCACGTTTTAAAGGTAAAATGTATGACACGATGGTGACTGATATACTCTAGTACATCCACGGTAGCACGTTCGGGGTGTGTTGTTAGAAGCAGTTCAAGAATAGCATTGTGCTGCGTAGGGGTTTCGATAAGTTGAGACAACTGAAAATATTCTAAAAGGTCAACAAAATCTGCACAATCGCGTGTCTGGCGCGTGCCAGGTGACTTTACAGCAGACCATTCTATACCTGGAAAGTTGAAATCGCCGTCCAACATTACGGGAGAGTTATTATATTCGGATTGGACGGAGCCTAATACAGACTGCAGTTCCTCAGAAAAATCTTGTAGAAGGTCAGGTGGCCTAAATCATGCTCCAATAACCAAAGTTACAGCTGGCAAATCGCATGCAACCCAAATAGTTTCAAGAATGCTGTCAGTAGGAATGGGTTTGCCTTTATAGGCTTTCTTTCGGTTATTACGACATGGCCTTTTTCTATCCACACGGTCTTTATGAAAAAGAGTTAATAAATTTGAAATTTGTAACTCACAATTGTTAACTTTGGGAGTTAATCACGTTTCCGTTGCTATTATAACATCTGCATTACAAGCGTGAATGAGGAAAGTAAGCTGATCTTGCTTGTTAAGGATGCTACGAAAGTTGGTGGAAATTATAGAAAACAAAATTACGTGCCAAAACCACTTTCTGATTATGGGGCACGCCGTACTGGAGGACTGCGGAAATTTCGACCACCTGGGGTTCTTCAACGTGCACTTAAATCTAAGTAGACGGGTGTTTTCGCATTTCGCCCCAATCAAAATGCGGCCTCCGTGGCCGGGATTCGATTCCGCGACCTCGTACTCAGCAGCCCAGCACCATGCTGGGCTGCATAGCCACTGAGCAACCCCGGCAACCCCGGCGCGTGGAAATTATAGAAAATGTAGTTGTCCCCCTGTCTTTCTGCACGTGGCGAATACGTCATGGGTTTGCATTTCGCTGGACCCATTCCACGACCCTGCTCTCTGAATGCTGGTGCCGATTTAGTTTCCTGCCTATCTTTAGCTTATCGAAGGATAGCTTGAACCTTTCATTGAGTTGACAATTCGATCGAGCGAAGTCGCGAAGCTGTTTGTGCCGCAAGTAAGGTGAAAAGTCCTTACCTATCCAAATCATTAATTTGAAATTTTTAGCTTGTAGGAATGAGCCAGAATACTGCATTTTGTCTCGTAGTTTAGAAATTTTACTATTACTGACCGGTGCTGCCCTTGCCTGCGAGGTCTATGCGGTATGCACGTTCAATGTCCGTTACCTCGAAGCCAAGGTGATGTCTTCAGAAGCTTTCAATGACCACTTGAGAAGCCTCGTAGTCTTCTTTCTCTGCCTCGGGCAAGCCCTTGAATATAAATATTTTTCTGCGCATGCGATTGTTGACGTTATCAACGAGTTCAACTATGTTAGATTCAGTATCCCGCCTATCAGAAAAGGATGAAAGATCGCTTTTGATGTCATGGACTCCTTTTTCGACTTCGGATAACGCTGTGGCATTTCCCGAAGAATCGTCTAGCGAAGCATCCATTTTCAAAAGGCGTTTGTTAAGATCAGTTATACCTAATCAAATGTCCTTCATCTCAATGCTGATTTCCTTTTCAATTTTTTCAAGCACAGATTCGGCATCCTTTAGAGCATCAAGAAACTTGTCTATCTTGTCAGGGCCGGGATTGGCTTCAATGCCACCGCAGCAGATTGGGAGATGAGCCGCAGAAAACATAAGAACAATCAGTGGCCCTCACGGGCACCAAGTAGCCAAGAAACCAGCAGCTGCACGAAAACGAAGCCTTTCACTACTGCTACACGGTAGTCGTTGGCTATGGGTATACCTATGCCCGCTCGATTTGTGACAATGTCAACACCCATACTGTACACATTTAATCATAGGCACTGAGTTTGAGATTTGCGGCGTGCACTGAGGTACAGTTTACAACGCTATGAGCCTGCACTCACCTATAAAAGACAGAAGAACGACGTTTACAGCTTTTCACAAACGCCGCAAATCCCAACAATGCACAACCCACAGGGCCCTTTCGTAGCTGATCGCCGCCAGCGGGTACCGAGTCAAGCATCATGTGAGCCAGAAGTCGACGCAGGAGCCGTCCGTAGCGATCACAGTAGACAGCTGCGTCAAAGCACCATGGTTTACGATGCGCTGATCCCATCAGATTCAGCAGCGACGTTGATGGTATCGCGATAAAAGTCAGAAGAACGATGTTTAGTGTTTTTTACAAACACCGCAAATGCCCTTGTCAGACCGATAGCTACAAAATGCATGTGGTCCACCTAGAATGATATCGCATTAAAACGACGTCAGGGTCACTTCTATTTTTTTTCCTTCCTGCGCCATCGTCTCGCTGTTTTTCTACTGTCACGGTGCCACCATCCCCTCGAAGTCGTCGTCCCGGCGTTGTAAGTCGATTGTCACTGCTGACATGCCGCATTAGTCATACTACCGCCGTAATCGTGTGCTTATCATCTCAATCGTCATCGTTTCGTCGTTGTCAAACCGCAGTCGTCACAGCGCTGCGGTCGTCGTCGTCATACTGTCCATGCCATACACGTAAACATGTCGATAATGTGCAGCGCTATCACGAAACGGCATACCGATGACAGCCGTATACATTGGAATTATTGCTATCTTGTCTATTTTACTTCTGGGTTCCGTGTAAGTTGTCGCTTTACTTTCACGATTGTATTCAATTAGCTATGCAACAACTTAAATGTGGTTATTATTATTTCGGAACCATTATTATTTGGGAATAGGGATGTTAAGTAAAATATGACGAAATATTGATTTTACCTTTGTGAATGCCATGTCTAAATCTCGTATGTTTGTGAGAACTGCGTTCTCACCAGCTTTTTTTTTTTATCAAATGTGTCTACAAAGCTGCCCTCAGCTCGTTTGTCCGTGAGCCTGCACCCTGTTTACTGGAAAGAACAGGTGCTCAGAAAATTCTTTCCCATTCGAGAAATAGCAAATAAATAAATCTAAGGAATTGGTTTGCAAAGAGCGCAGTAATTATAGTATATCATATACGGCTTCTCACTGCAATGTTAACATATTAATAAATCAAGTAGAACTTACTTGACCTGGGGAAATGTGGAAATTTATAATTAACTAGGGGAACTCTTTTTTTGTTGCGTAAGGAGACTCTGCGCATTGGCCCTGCGGCTTTCCCTGCACTGCCAAGATGTGCGTTTGTAGGCGCCGTCGATGAGACGCTGGCCCACTAGTAGCAGACGCTGTCGTTTGAGACGCTGCACGGGGTACTGAATTGGTCCTTTGGGAAGCGGCGCTCGAAATACCAGTCGGCTCCCACTTGCCAGTTATGAACGGTGGTAAGGAGATTGCCACCTATAACACGTAGTGCAACATGGTGCCCCACAAATACGCACCACCAAAAACATGCTAAACACATGCTTAGATAGCAACCAGGCTTGGTTCTTTCTCGTGATCCACTAGTAGCAAACATTTGAACAACCCAACTTCATATATACTAGTATATGCCTAACACTTTACTTTCGGATATGTTAGTTTTAAGCGATTTGAAGTACCCCCAATGAGGTTTAGGTTCAATGATCTTTGTTGTGGTTGTCTTTATTACTAATTATGTACGCAGGCTAAATTTTCAGACAAACGGGAGCGATCACGGAGGCTTTTAAAGATATCGTATGTTATAAGCCCCTTAAATTGGGCTTTCATACTATGTTAACATGCGTGAATTAGTTTTTCATTCATACATGAATTTGTACAAAAATGTGTTGGGGCAATTTTCAATGTACGTCTATTAGCACCTACAAAATTTAGTAGATATTTGTAGGAAAACTAAAGAAAATGGATCACCTCACACCAAGAAGACTATATAATGCATACAAGTAATGTATATTTGCAAAAAATAAGAAATAGAGAAAAAGTTTATGTACAAGTGTATTCACAAGTGTTGAAACAGACAGTATAACAAGTAGTGATTAAACCAATAAAAATGGATTACTTAATTTTAGGGAGCTACAGTTTTTTCAAAGAAAACAAGAAATTGTTTACCATTTTTACCTCATGGGGTACTGAATTCCACATTTGGACACCATGAAACTCAATCAGTCCTTGACATACGTGTTACGAGAGGCTGGGAGGTTATAGTTTAGGTTTGTTGAATTGCTTGTATTTCGATTAGATATAATGCAGAAGCCCGGCGACAATGAGCGTTTTACGTCTAAAATGTTGGTAATTAGAAACGCAACTTTATTTCAGATGCCAGGAGAAATTGTAAAATGCTAAGGTGGCTGAATTGCACGGTGTTTTTATAACGTGGGCTTTTGCATGTTATAACGCGCAACTGCTTTATTTTGAAACCGAACGACATCTAAGTAGCCTTTATGCACCAGCCCATGATGTGGCAGTGGAAGAGAGAAAAGTAAATAATGTTAATTAGGTTAAGATTAAAACATGATCTACATTTCATTATTACACAAGAAGCAGAAGCTAATTTCGCGCATATACTGGGTATATGTGGTCTATACTATAGGTTGGAATTTAATAACCCCTTAGTATTTTATATTGTCTAACTGTTCTATTGTGCCTCCTTCAAGATGAATTTGCATGCTTGTTGTGGCACATTTAGAATATCAGGAGTGGAACACCATGTATTTCGCCTCATCTATGTTTTGTGTTAATCTGTTACACGTAAACCAAGTTGACATGTATGATAACTGGCTAGTTATACTGCTCTGCAAATCATTAAGGTATTTAGCTGAAAAGATTAGTGCGGTATCGTCAGCGTCAATAACAGCTTTTGTTTATATTATTTCGGATAAGAAGTCATCAACATATAGCGAGAAGAGTAAGGGTGCCAAAACTGATCCTTGCGGAACGCCTGTGACAATAGTGTTATGTTAAAAAGAAAAGGAGTCAAGGCTTACATATTGCTTTCGACCGCTTCAGTAGCTAGTAAGAGGTTCATTGTAGCTTGGCTAAATCCGTAGATCTGTAGTTTTTTTCAGAAGTGTAGGATAAATGACTGTGTCGATGGCTTTCTTTAGATCTAGAGATATTCCTACCGCAATTTCTCTTTTGCGTAGTGATGTGTCTCTGACTTATTACTAACACTACTGATGATATTGATCGATTCTCTAGGAATGCGTGCTTGGAACCTGAAGTTTGTTTGCGTTTAGGTAGTGTTTTAACTGAGCCGCAATGACCTTCTCAAATACAGGATTTATAATGCTGAGCGCAGAGATAGCGGCCAGGGCCATTGATGTGACCAGTTTTATATGGAGCACAAACTGTTGCGATCTTTGAAACGTCAGGGTATGTGGCTTACCTTATGGATTTATTGAATATTTTTTTTTTAAGTAATGGCACAAGAACATTAATATTTTCTCTCAAAGATTTTGTGGTAATGCCATCGTGAGCAGCAGATTTGTAGAAAAGCACGCCATATGTTATTAAGGTTACAGTATGCTCGTCCACCTGCTCCAAGCAAAGCGTACTAGCTATGACCAGGCAATTCAAATTTTGTTTACTAGCTGTGATACGGTCAGCTAACTCTGAACCAATTCTAGTACAGTATGCATTAAAGGTTTCGGCACATTTGGCGTCAACCTGTTACCGGGTGATTTGTTTTTTAACCGGGTCATCAATTACACCTTTTAGAACCTCCTACATTCTTTTATTATTGCGTTGTGCTAGTTATAATAAAGAAGTTGTATTCTTCTTTTTCGCCTCCAGATTGGAGCCACTACATGGTTAGGAGAAATTCGAAAACTTTTCTGACAATATTTGTTATATTTCTGGTATTCTTTCAATTTTGGTAGCACCAATACTTTTCCTTTATAGCTGTAAGCACGGCGTTAATCATCCAAGGGCATAAAGGTTCCTTGTATTTGTCGTGTTTATATGTGGTACATTCAGATAACGTGTGTGTATTTTCAAAGTTTGCGCATTCGATATGAGTGTCACTGTTAAATACTTCGTAACATTTAATTAATTTTCACATTTTGTTCCCGCAATATTTATTAAATATTTTTGAGGTTGTTCTTTGTTAGCGGATTATCCGTGTTGCGTAATAAAGCAAAAATAGCGCAGTGGTCAGCGAGACATATCGTAGAAGCCAGAAAATATTTTGTTACTCTTCCACAAAACATGGTCTATATGTATAGATGTAGTTGGCTAAATTGTACTAGGTTCATAGGTTCTGTTCTTAAGACTGTATGACTGCAGAGGGGAGCACTCATAATTGGTGTTTTTGAAAATATCGATATGTCTTTGGGCAGTAACCCACAAGAGTGATATTACCATAGCCCTTAGTACTTATGGTGGAAAAGATGCATTCCAATGGATGATAAAAAACTAGTAGACTCGAGCTTCGTGAGCGGTATATTGTACAAACAACTGTACACTAATATAAAATAACAAAGAGAGATTCAACCGCACTGTCACTCATTTCCACATCGGAAATGAATCTAAATTGGAACGTCTGCTTGATCAGTAAAGCCACACTCACACCACGAGATGCTGCAACCCTGCGATTGCTCACAAGAATGCATCCAGGCATGCAAATGTGCTCACCTTTTCTAAACCAAGTTTCATTCAAACCAATTACAACAAATGTCAAACTGTGCGGCACCAAGAAAGAAAACCGTATGCGTTTGTTTCTGCGAAAACTTCGAATGGTACAATGAAGTATCGAAATGCCGTGAGATTTGTGGAATCCGCCTTCAGCTGAATTGATTGAAAACGTCATGACAGGTGCGATAAACAAGATTTAATACCTGTGTCACCTGAACTACCTTCAGTGCAACCTCAGTAATCATGTCGAGTAATCAAGAATTCTCTGCTTTCCGCATTAGAATTTTGGCTTTCGATACCGAAACACACTTACAATGCTTGCAATAAGTCCCTTCTTGCCTGATGAACTTTTGCGAGAAGAAACTTATTCTGTTGGCAATAGTGTTAGTTAAAGAATATAGGCTCAAAGTCCTGAAAGCCAAGTGCAGACGCGGAAGATTTCTCTTTATACAGCCTTCTTGATTATTTTTTCTCAAACTGCTGCGTAGCTGGATCTTACCAGAGTGTTCAGTTAATACAAAATCTTCTGCGAACGTTCAGCACATTAGTCCTAAGTTGTCCAAATGTCCTATTCGTGGTACCCATGTAAGTTTTTCGCTCCTGCATGTCCCTCAGGGACTGTTTGTTGCTATCAGATAAGCCTCTAACGTCAAATCTGATCATTGTTGTGATAATTTCTAGCATTGAGGACATGTCAAGCAATGCTTTAGGGAGTTTCTTTACGGTACCCGGTGGTGTGCACACAAGAACTTGTCCGAGTGATTTCAGTGGACTTTTACCTATTACGAATTTCCTAGAATGCACAGCGATTCAAGAGCTTAAAAATGAGCTGGAGAAAAACGCGAAAATGCTTACGTACCTACAAATACGAAGGGGCGCGGGTCTAGTACATGGCTGATGCTAGCAGCTGACTGAATCGCCATGAAGTGATGCTGGCTCCATCAAAACCGGGCTTTTACAGCAGAAACCAAATGTTCCCATTGTCAGAAGAGCAGTTGCGCGCATCCGATAGTGCCGTCGAAGGCAGATACTTGAGCGAAGCACTCGGTTCTCACGCACTTTCGGCGCAGTCTTCTTGATATATGCCCCTCAGCTGCGCCGTCCCAAGATTGAGCATGCACGGCTACACTTGGTCAGTCTAGATTCGTTCGGTAGGGGACGCAGCCTGTAAAGAAGCAGGGGCGTGGGTTCAGTACACGACTAGGGCTAGCAGCTGCCTGCATCACTCTGAAGTGATGCTGGCTGCAACAAAAGCTGATATTTTATAGCAGACACCAAATGCGCCGACTGTCAGAACAGCATTCGGGCGCATAGGATAGTGCCGTAGAAGACTGCCACTTGAGCCAGGCGCTCGGATCGCACGCATTTTCGGTGCAGTCTTTTGGAGATATGCCACTCAGCTGCGCCGTCCGAAGATTCAGTATGCACGGCGACGCTTGGTCACTGTAGATTCGTTCGGTAGCCAGCGCAGCCTGCAAAGATGCAGGGGCGTGGGTTTAATACAGGGCTGATGCTAGTAGTACCTGCATCACTGTGAAGTGATGCTGGCTCCATTAAAACCTGGCTTTTATAGAGACACCAAATGCGCCGATTGGCAGAACAGCTATTGGGCGCATCTGATAGTGCCGTCGAAGACTGCCACTTGAGCCAGGCGCTCGGTTCACACACACTAGCGGCCCAGTCTTTTTGAGATATGCCACTCAGCTGCGCCGTCCGAAGAATGAGAATTCACGTCGACGCTTGGTCAGTGTAGATTCGTTTCATACTAAGGTTTGTTACAGCGCAACCTAAGACAAGGACAACAGAAGGTATAAAACAACAACACCTTCTGTTGTCCTTGTCTGAGGTTGCGCTGTAACAAACCTTAGTATGAATTCAAACCAACTGGCCCGACTTGCCGTTCTGATGTAGATTCGTTTGGTAGGGGATGCAGCGTGCAAAGATGCCGGGGAGTGGGTTTAGTAAATGCGTGACGCTAGCAGCTGCCTGAATAGCTCTGAAGTTTGCGATAATATTGTCACTTCTTTTGCCCTATGACGTGGAAGTAATGAAAACTATATGAAACAAGATTGAATAAAATTTCTCTTTGAGACGTGTTAACGAATATTGAAACAGACACCTACAATTTCCTGCAAAGCCAATGAGCATGAAACCCAGTATTCAGCACTTGTGCTACAGTTCGCCTCACCAAGAACAAGTTCTAGTATAACTCCGCCATCTCCTCGAAGGCTTGATATTCGCACTGAACAAAGCCAGCACATTCAACGGCATGCCTCCTCTCATGTAACTCTGATTTTCACCCGGTGGCAACCACTGAATGAAGAGCGTACGTCAGAGCGAGGTAGCATGAAAAGGAAAATAAAGCCGGGGAAGAAAAATATAAAGTAATGCAGTAGCGCACGCAGCTAGGCGAAAAAGAGTTAGAGGAATTTGTGAGTGGTGAACGCAATTTATCTACAACATCTGACTGTCTGTAAGATTTTTTCCGCAATTGCCCTATTTCCAGACGTAAATTAACGTCATTGTCAGCACAGCTGAGGATACAAAACATTATTCAGGTCCAATGCAGATTTTAATACCCACGTGGAGGGAAGTTTTGTGAAAAGACCGATGCGAAAATGAGATATGAAAGGCGGGGAGGTTAAATGAAAGATAAATACTGATATTGCTACCCTTCACTCGTGAAGCGGGTAATTAAATGGTATAGAGCTAAACATGATGCCTGTAATTTTTCTTAATTTTCATTATATGCAACGCATAGCCTCAAACAATATTTATATTTATACACAGAACACCTAAACAATAAAGTTATGTGGTTGTACGTACAAAAACCGCGATCTGATTATGAGGCACGCCGTAGTAGGTGGCTCGGCAAATTTGGACCACCTGAGGTTCTTTAACCTGCGCCTAAATCTAAGTACACGGTTGTTGGTTTTTTTTTCACATTTCTTCCCCATAGAAGTGCGGCCGCCATAGCCGTGATTGAATCCTGCGACCTTGTGCTTAGCAGCACAACACCATAGCCACTAGGTAACCACGGCCGGTTACACAACACACCTCGTAACTCTATTTTATAATGTAATTTTTTTTACACTTACGCCGCAAGCTATTCTGAAATACGAACACCAGTTCGGGCAGATGTACAATGTGGAGTGTCTACGTAGCAAGATCATAAAAATGAAGGGGATGCGCGAACCTTTCACATGGACGATTGGTGCTTACAGATGCATGCACAGAGAAGTACGATAGATATGTGAATATGTTTAAGGCGCCTAAACCTCTTATGTCACAGCGGATCATGTCGATTATCTGCTTTCGATCAAAAATAGGCCCACACCCACTGGCAGATTTCCAGAAGTTTGAGAATGGTGTATAAGAAATTCGAGATATTCAAAGAAGCCATAGAATATCACGTGCTATTCTGTTAGGAGGAAAGTACGCTTTATAGCTACTACGAGGAGGAAAAGAAGGTTGTTGGCTGCAGGCTGATGTAGCCTGCTCCAATCGCCACACAGTGCTCCGCCCTAGTGCCATATTTAGACAGTGTATTAAAAATCTTGTTCTGTACAATGCAGCGATTCCTTTTTCTCGTTTCTATGCAGCTATTAGCATGCACGTGTACTCACTGTCAGCTGATCATGTTCAAAGCATGAACGGAGCGCTGCTGCTATCACTGGCGAAGCACAAAGAGGAAAATAAATTTGCCAGTTTCTCCCGAAGGACAAAGCGATAAAGAAGGTTCAGCGCTGCGCTAAGACTCTTTGGACGGGGTTCGACCAATACGCGACCATGACATGTTAAAGCAATGCGCGCGCGCAAGGCAATTCCTGCTGGGAAAATCTAAGAGTGACCTTGCAGCTACCAGACGTCACATGCTACAATACCATGCAGTATTCCCAGTCAGCATTGCGTCCTTCATTGAGTACGCAACCTGAGAAATTCACTTGAACGAATGCTAGTCCCTTCATATTTTGCGGAGCATGGTCTTTATTGTAGCATTTATGGGACTTTCTAGCGAAAAACTGGACATAAGGTGCAGATTTAAATGCACGAGGACAGGCCATTAGAAACAGACCGACACTGTGGCGCATGTACTCTCGAGATGGAAGGGCCTGTTAGGAAGGTGGCGACCAGCTGTGAGGGGTCAGAAGCACACTCGAGCGAAGAACGTGTCAGGAGAACGCCGCCTCGCTAAAAAAAAAAAAAAGCAGGAAAGCATACAGACAACGTCGCGAGACGAAACAAAGCGGCAGAGCATCCCTATTGCGTTCCCGAAAGAGAACGATCCAACCCGCTTGTGTTGCAGAAAGTCAACAAGTAAAAACGAGTGAGCTGTGACTTCTGCAATGCGGCGTGCGTTACTGGACAGCGCGCAAGTACAGTTGTTGCGGAACATAAATGTGGGCTTGCAAGTGGCTAAGAAATCGCATAGTGGATCCTGGTTGAGGCGCCAGCTCTGGGGGTGTGGCGTTAAGGGAAGTGAGAAGAGGTCAACCGTATCTTTTAGTGAAAGAGGTACGGCTCCAGGGGAAAGTGCGGATCCACCTGCGACCGCACTATGCATCCGCACCTTTACCAAACAGTAGTGGTAAATAGTATGATGCTCGGTACAGTTTAGCCCAGGTTCAACTGAACTATTTGCGAACTACCCAGCAGTCCAGCACAAACACTCAATGTTTGATTTGGATTATTCATGAGTGTATACGAGAACTGAGCAAGCTAAGTGAACAAGAGCTACTGAGATGCTTTATTTTAAAGGCTTTACTTTATTGTTCGTGAAGCATAACATAGCAGTTAGTTGCGCAACGAGAAGTAACAGTTTCATTGATGTAACATACCTGCCTACTCTGCCAAATATTACGGTACAATATTATGAATGTAGCGATAAATTAAAAAAAGATAGAATCTGCTGGAATAGTTTCGGGAATTGTAGTGTTGCAAAAATAATGTATGCGACAAAGAAAATGTGATGGTACCTATGCTGTTATCTCTTGGTAGCACAAGAAACCATATGCAGGAGTGGTATTTGCTTCGAGCAAAATTTTTTCAGACAAGTTACCGCCCCGGCGGCTTAGCGGCTATCGTGTTGCATTGCTAAGCACGCGAACGCGGGATCAAATCTCGTTGTACGAGAAATGAACTTTAGCAGTGTGCTCAATGGGGCTAGTTGGTTCATCCATGGAATAAAATGAGGAACAGCGCAACACAGGACGAGCGAGTAAAGAGTACAGGACAGAGCGCTCTGTCCTGTGCTCTTTACTCGCTTGTCCTGTGTGGCGCTGTTCCTGTTTTTATTCTAAAGATGAATCAACCAGCCCCATTCAACAAACCATCAAATCATGGCCAAGGCGGACGCATTTCCACGGGGACAAAATGTAAAAACGCCCGTGTCGCGTACATTGGGGGCACGGTAAAGATCCCCTAGTAGTCCAAATTAATCCAGAGTCTCAAACTACGGCGTGCCTCACAATCAAATCGTAGTTTTGGCACCTAAAACCCCAGAATTCAATTCATTATTCAGACAAACTTCTCAAGCACGGAAAATCTCCAATAGCAAAGTCGCGGAAAACAAATATGGGAAAAAATAATGTATACATGTTCTATTTCCGTCTATGATGAGTCAAGATTGGTGCTTCTAGTGAGGTACGATTGAAGGCAAATTTTCCTTATTAAAATGCATGTGTATCCCTTACAAGGTGCGTGGTCAGAGGAAACATTAAAAAGCATGAGTGCAAGCTTTCTCCCTTGCTTTGGTACATCTGTTGGATTTTTACGAGTTTTAATGCTCCGTGTTTACAGGAGTGCTATAGGGCCACAACCTTGCTCACTTATTGATGCGAAAGCAACAAATGGCTCATTGAGCAAAAAAGCCGCTGTCCGTGGCAGCCAAGCGGTATCTAAATTCCCATTGGCTGCGAGGCCACGGCATGTGCGCACTTCAACGGAGTAGAGCAGCCGAAAGGGGACACACCTGTAGCCACGCTGGCGCACCAGATGTTGCTTGAGGAGAGAGGGCATCACCGCCAAGTCATGTGACCCTCGCTCCAGCGCTCGGAAGACTGTGTTATCAACCCGTTCCTTGTCCGCGCAAGCTCTCGCCTGCGTTCGCCTGCGTTCAGAAGCCGAGTGTCTTACCCACTGGGTTAAACCAGGCGTTGGCTAAACGTCTGAATGTGCTTCCTGGCCAGCGAGAAGTTTATCCCTGGAAGGTCCGCTCAGCGGCGTTCAATTGAACATAATTTTTTTTTTCAATTCACAACTCATAAGTGCTTAGGTGCCCTCAGAATTTTTAGAAAATTCACTTCCTCGAACACCCGCAACTTAAACAACGCGACATCAAAGATTAGCTCGCGCAATCGGCGTTCACAGTACGCAAGCACCAAGAAAGACATGGGAGGAGTGAGTCGACGTGGAAGCACTCTGTCAGCATATTCATCACAGTGGCGAAGCACGGGAAATTAAGAGCTAAAGATTACAAGTTCTTTGACAATTGCCTGATCGTTCAGATGTCCAATTATATTTTGCCAAAAGTGCCTTGACCGCATGGCTCCACAATGCTCTCGCATTTAGCAGTGCAACGCGAAAGCCATTATGCCACCACAGCGGGTGGGGTAAAGAGAGCAATAAAGCCTTAGTGGAAGACCGCTTATCGCTAAAAGGAGCCGGTTCTACCTGTGCTACATGCCAGATTCATGAAACACGAGAAGTGTACAATGATTCCATGGTTAAATCCAAAAATACTAATGGGCAGTTCCCAGGCGCTGTATAGGTGCAAGTGTCGGAAAAAGCAAAGTTAGCGTATTACCTATGTGTCTAGGAAGGTGCCAGCGTCATCAATCACAAGGAAACCGCTGCTATCACGAGCGATTGTACACTTGTCTGAGGTAAAGTTTCGCACTCTCTACACTCACGGGTTCCCTTTAACACTAGACCGCACCGCACGTAAACTCGTTCAAAGACCTTATGGAAAGTCGCATAGTGCGGCGCCCTCAGCGAATGAACATTATCACCACGAAGAGTTCCGCGGGGACGCACATTTTATCTATAATAAGTAGGCGAGGCCTACCTATTCACCAAGCTTGCATCATACATCCGCATCGAAGTAAATGACGTTGATGCGGCAAAGAAAGCAAAGCTCGAAGGCAAGCGGTGGCGAAACGAGGCACCTCGCTTGGCACCCTGGTAGGACAAACTTTAAGCGGTTGAAACTGCCGGGCAACGCCTCATCCGGGCTTGTTCCCAGGCTGCACCCCCTTCTCTGATCACCGATATTTGCATACTCCCCATGCGAGACCATTTACTCATACGCTCGGGATATAGGCAAAAGCCTGTCTCTCTCCTACAAGCAAACGTACTCCACTTACTGTTCACGCAAAAACTCTACAACTCGGGAAACTTGGGGAAAAAGCGTATCTTGTTCCAGTGGTTTAGTTCGGCTTTTGTTCATTTTCTGCCATACTTTGTCAGATGGCTGTTTCGGAAGCAGCTTGCCGCGAGGGATGGCTTGGGGGGAAATTGCGTCTACCTGGAGTCTAGACTATTTACGGCTATCGTTTGGCATGGCTCAAGATGTGCAGGGTATTGTGGTGCATAGTAATGCTTTGGTCGATAAGCGGTTCTCGTGCGTGGGGGACGTTTATGTAAAATGTTTATCGCGTGAAGGGATGCACTTTTCAAACGTGTTCTTTTGCATTTTTTCTTAAGTGAATAGCCGCCCAAATGGCGTGCCCTGCGCCAGCTTTTTGCTGCTTCATTAAGCAGCTGCGCACACCGCAAACTTGAAAATTTTCTGCCCGTAAGGTTTAAGTAATACGAGGGGTTTTACTAATTCTCTTATGATTTCAGAAAACATGATGACGCCTGATACCCAGGCCTTATACTTTGTAAGAACGATGTGCATGTCGAGAGCTGGTGGGCAATTTTTTTCAAAATGTGTTCGAGGCTATTCTCCTCGCTGACTAGAAAAGTAGGAATGTTATCTCCGAGAGAACGCTAACGCCCAGGCAGCTTTGTCAAATGCTGTCGCCCCCGTTGTTCTCGCAGTTTGTACTGTACAAATGCTTGCATGTGTGTACAATACGTGTTGCCGAAGAGAGAGGAGCTGTCTCCAGTGAAATGTAGGAGATGTTAATCTCGTTACGTGCCTGGCAAATTGTACTGAAGATAGTAATAATACGTGGTAGAAAGTCATCACGGGAAACGTGCCCCTGCGCACACACTAAGGCTACTCATAAAGTTTTGTTAACGCTTGTAGATCGTAGAAAACCGTGCAACGCTCTCGCAGTGCGTTAGGCACGACTATCTTGAAATGACGAGAGTTCTAGCACAAACCAAATCTCTAGAGAGGTAACAAGAATAAGTATAAGAAACGTAACCTTCCCGCGTATACAAGCACAACAAAGCAGCAAATCACAACATACGTATAATAGCATAACCTTATCAGCCTTACAGTATGCATCCATCATTGCAGCTGCAGCTTTAAAGTCGTTGGATGCACGAAGGCTGCCGGTGTAGCTCGGTCACTGCCACCGAGACTGTTGAGTTCACAGAGACCCTATGAATCCTTACAATTTACTGACGCTTTCCGTTCGTTGTAGTGTGCTACTTGTTAACGGCTACGCGTGCGGTTGAAAGGGGGGAGAGGTGAATGCAGCGTATCACGCAGATGATTTCATCTAAAGAATAAACTGACGGCGTTGACATTGAAAGGAAAATACAAACTGTGGTTTTCATCAGAGTAGGCTGCTCATAGTCACAGCGACTAAAATTAACCTATATTCAAACGGTAACATCTGTTTCTGTGGGTGCGTTAAGTTGGCGAAACTTCTGCTTTATATTTCTGGCAACATTTTACCTCGCCAAACGGGGTTCGTCTACCATTAGAGAAAAGCTGGGGAGCCTGGCATTTTCACAGAATTAGTAAGTTCTGGAATATTCAAATAAAGGCAACTAACTTTCGCTCCAATTACATTACATCAGGGACTTTCAAACATTATAGTGAAGCTAGTGAATCGTACCCGAGAAGGAAGTGAACTTTTACGCGGAATTTATGCAAGGTAGAAATAATAATGCATTTCGTTAGTTTTGTGAACGTGAACCGGGCAGGGTGGTTGATATCTCGCGGAACACATCATTTATTCAGTTCTCCTAGTTCATGCCACATGACTTACAGCTTACTGGGGGTAGTTGCTGAACATTATAGGCTGGAATCATAATTACGAGCATAAAACTGCGCTAAACAGCAGGACGAAGGGAGGGACGCAGACCACAGCGCTCGTAATCATGAACTAACCAGCCCAAATGCGTACTCTTCGGGCATCATAACTTCACAAGATATGAACCAGCATTTTTCCGCCATGTCGAGCAGCAACTGGACTGCTGCGCTTTTCGAACTCTTGACACATTAGTTTCTATAAATGAATAATGCTGAATGTTAAAAAAAAAGAACGTCGGCACTCCTACTAGTGGTATCTCGGACAGCTGCATCAGCAATGACGTTAACTCCTATTATTTGATCCTATAGGTTTCCCTATGTAGTGCTCTTCTAAAGTACAACGTTTTAGCCTTGTTACACGATCGATGTTTTCATGGTTGCACATAGAAGCACCTTGAGAGACGCTGGATTAAACCTGATGGGCACCGCTTCCCAAAATTCCGCGTTGACATTCGTTATGAAACGTCGTTTAGGTAATCCATCATAACATTTGATTACACTGTGAAAGAACGCATGCTTTAGCCGCTCTATACTCATTAATGTTTACTTTTTGAAGTCCTACGAGGGATCGGAAAACTGAAGTGCAGTAGTAAAATGTTTACAGGCTATAAGTTGCGTGAAACTAGCAGAATTGCCATAGTATGTTGCGATTCACAATTTATTCGCATACCAAAGTGCATGAAAATATCTACTGTGGACAGCCGACGTCTGCACTTCCCGACTAGTCGGCTTCTCACGATAAACACATATGGGTCCAACAGTTTCCACCTAAGTGCCAATCTACAGAATAGCTCCTTCAGCTTACACTTCATTAAATTTTACGCCGCTGTAGACTTCTGCCCTTGTTCAGAGAGATTGCCGAATGGCGTTGTACAGTTGGTTAGTTTGTTGATTATCAGTGAAATGGCGCAATCAATTGGGGAGGCTAAGCCGAAAATTGGGCTCTCTGATAGTTCACGAAGCATGAAATTTTGATCGATGTAAATGGAAACAAAATTAGAATCTGAAAACTGTGAAATAAATGCTAGGTGAAGCATGCAAAAAAATAATACCTAAATATTAAAGTAATCTTCACAATACTGAACAAGAAAGAACTATTCGCAAGAATTTATTTTTGTCTCACGCAGAATATTACAGATGGCATCACATACGTTCCTGGGGCGAAATGCCCGATTAGTAGCACCACAGGAAAGTCATGCACGGATGGTGTCTCCAGAAGTCCAAGACAGTCTGTCAGGATGGCTCCTCCAAAAATGTTTCGCTTTGAACAGTAAAATGCCTATATGCTGAAAAAGAAGTCTGCATATTCACTCTCAGTCCATAAATGACATAATGGTGACATGTCCAGACCCAATAAACCTTTACCTGTCTAGGTAAAAATTGAGTGGAGGACTCGGCAGCGTAGTCTCATAAGCGAGACTTCATATTTGCCTTCCCAGATGCACGTTCTTTATACTAAAACTGGTACAGCGCAACATACAAAGGAAGAAACAAGCCGAGCCGGCCAGATAATTCTCACGTAAGCAAGAAGTCCCACGAAAGCGAGTGATTTATCTGGCCGACTCGGCTTGTTTCTTCCTTTGTATGTTGCGCTGTACCAGTTTTAAAATGTAATACCAACTCGCCCAATCCTCAACCCTAGTGAATTCGTTCTTCATCCTATTTTTTTAGGCGCTGTTGTCAATGGATATTTTTTATCGAAAGATAACATCTCAGCGTGGTAATGCGACCCTGAGACAACTGAAGCCCTCTTGGTGCTGCGTAACATCGCCAGTAAATCTGCAACAATGTTGGCTTAGGAAATATTTCGCATCACAAGTTGCCTTGGCACATGCTGTCACATTAATCAACGTCTCGCATTGGAAGGACTATAGAAATTATCATCTCGGCATGTTTGAGATTGGTTCTTGAAAGACGTGGTCAAAAAACAGAAGCGTTCGTGTACTGCTGATAATGACCCCTTCAGGAAGCAAAGTGGATCACAGTTTAAAGTAAAAAAAAATAATTTGTGGGGCTTCCATATCCCACAGAAATTATTCCTGTTCAAGACCAGCTAAGTCTGCGAGAGTGCGTGCGTATCTAAATTTTAAAATATCGTGACCAGAGCAAACAGAGTTAGGATATACCAGGAAAGATCGGTCGCATTCAGTAATCTTGCGTTGCTTGCTGACAACGCAATATTACCTGCTCTATTTCGAAGTTCTTTAACATCCCGTAGTCAAGAAACGCTTGAATAAAAATTTGCGTGCAGCAGACCCGGAATAAAAGTCCGCCGGATGGCGTATAAAAATGCTATGCTCGCTCCCACCAAACACATAAAAGCACCGCCAAAACCGAAAGAAAGAAAATTTCAAGTCAGCAGGAAGTCCCACGAAAGCGAGTGATTTCGGGGAGCTGGATTACCTTGGCAACGATCCGGAAGCATCCGCATTCACTGCACCAGATTACATGGGCCGGTTCAAGCAAACAGACGTAAGTACGAGACACAAGGTTAATAAGCGTGAGGCGCGCGTCCACCTTGCTCCTCCACGTTATCCGACGAATGGAAACAAAGAACGAAGCGCGCTTCGCGAATGGTGGGCTTGCTACACACAAAACGGAAGTGATTAAAGCAACAGGCGCATCGCACACCCGCAGAAGGCAGTGGTGATGCCGCACAGAGGATGAAAGAGAACGTTCTTTGATCGCAGTGTTCGGCCCAGTGCCTTCACCGAGTGTCTTTCATCCGTACCTACGCGCATACATGTCATTGGGCCTTACGCGTCCTGCGGTGCATCACACGAGCAGAATGAGAATTAATCAGTCCTGTGATATATCTGCGTCTTCTTTTGTGCTCAGTGGTAACTGCGCTGTCCGTCGGTCAGTCCCGCTGCTGTACTGGTGCACACTCCTTAGTCGGTGTTGCAGGAGGAACGATTCACAGAAGCTAGGACCTATGGTGGCGACCGGAGCCGCATGAAGGAGGACAGCTATTCCTGACGACACCAGTATAATAAGCAGCGGGGCTTACACTGGGTGGATAATAATAATAATATTAACATAAAACAAGTTGATGAGAAACTTAATCGTGGAACAAGCTCTGAAACGAAAAACGATATACGTTTAACTTTAGGTGTCAGGAAGGAGGTAGTCTGCACCAGAGAGCTAGTGGGAGTCGTTATTATGTTAGTCGTGGTCAAGTGGAAGAAAGGACAGGTAGGCAGGTCGTGTAGTACGTAGAATAAGCAATTGGTAATCTATATTAGGAGGAAAGCACGATTGACGATTGCTTGCGTGGTGTCGATGAGAGTCACCAGTTTGCTGGCATAAGATGAATTTGGGTGACTCGGGAATCAGGAAATGGGAAGTATCTCGTAGCATACGCTGTATTGGCTCTTTCGTTTTCAAGGATATCGGTCAGGTGAGTATCGAATGTGTTACTGCCAGGATATATGCCAGAATGTGTTACTACCAGATGTACTGAAACGAGCGCTGGCTACATCATCTGATTTATGCTGTGTATTGCTGGAATTGTTGCTCATGCTTTCTGGTGATGTTGAACCCAATCCTGGTCCCATGACCAAGTCTGAGGCTGAGGCTTTTGCTGACGTCGTAGATAGAATTTCTAAACTAGAGGAAGGACATGCAGCACTCGTTGCTGAACTCAAAAGCGCTAGAAAGGGGGAGACTGCTGCGCTAACAAAAGTAACCAAGCTTGAGCAAGGAAATGCTCTACTACATGCTGAACTTAAAAATACTAAAGACGCGCTAGCAGCCGCTAAGAGCGAAATCGAACTTCTTAACGCAAGGGTAACGCCACTAGAAGCAAGCGCTCCGTCAGAGCGCTCGGCCGATTCAGCCATGGGAGCCGATCTTCTGCATGGTGTCTCTAATCAGCTAGTAACAATCACCTCTAGGTGCGATGACACGGAAAACAGGCTGCGACGATGTAACTTGCTTTTCTTTGGCATTCAGGATGACCCAACAGAGGATTGGGCAGCATCGGAAATGAAAATAATAAAGTTTTGCGCAGAAAAGCTAGACATAAACATAGCTGGTGCACAGTTGGAACGTGTACATCGACTAGGCAAATACAATGCAGACAAGCACCGGCCCCTCATAGCAAAGTTCACATTTTTTAAAGACAAAGAACAGGTACTTGCAGCTGCACGTAAGCTTAAAGGCTCATCATTTTTCATACGCGAAGACTTCTCGTTTACCACTCGCCAAGCCAGAAGAAAACTGATAGAATTTGCGAAGACGCAAAATAAACCGTATAGGTTATCTGTTGATAGGCTGCGTATTGGTACAACAACATATGTCTATGATATTGCTACACAAAATGATGTGCGGTGGAATAGATAGCATGAGAGGCGCACGTGCACTCACGACCGTCAAGAATCGAGATCTTCTCCCATTATAACACCAATATCACTATCATTTACTAACGTCCGAAGCCTAATATCAAAGCATGAAATGGTTTCATCCTTCCTTGAAGATGCCGATTCTGACATAGTCATTCTCACCGAAACCTGGCTGCATCCAGATATTTCTGATAATGAATTTTTTTTTCTCGCCCGCACTTATAATATCTACCGGCATGACCGCCTTGACAGGCGAGGTGGTGGCGTCATTCTCGCGATTAAAAAAATCATTACATCTTATTACGTTAACTCAGACTCGAATCTCGAGATCGTTTGGGCCGCCTATCTAACCCGTTCTACAAAGGTACTCATTGGTGCCTGTTACCGTCCTCCTGATTCACTTCAAACCTTTGCCACCGACCTTCGTAACAGTATTACTACTGCAATTAAGGCCTGCCCAGCGGATATAATTTATCTATTAGGGGATTTTAATTTTCCACACATTGATTGGGCAAAGCTAACCTCGACCTGTCGAGTGTCATTAGATTTCATTAATTTAACCCTAGACTTCAACTTCACCCAGATTGTCAACCAACCCACTCGCGGTCCCAACATCTTAGATTTAGTACTGACAACCAACCCTGAAACAGTTAAGCAAATAACGTACTTGGATGGTTTTAGCGACCATAATCTACTCCAATTAACACTTAATATTCCATTACCATATACGGGTATAGTCAAAAGAACAATTCGGAACTATAACAAGGGTGACTATGCTACCATTAATGCTGACCTAGACCTTTTTTTCAACAATGCACTTCTCCCTTCCTTTTACAGTAGAACGGTCGAGGAAAACTGAGTACTCTTTCGAGACAAATTACAGTCATTAGTAAACCAATACATCCCATTAATCAAAATATCTAATGATAAATCGAACCCATGGTTCACCTGTTTTCTTCGCCGTCTTCGAAACAAAAAGAAACGCTTATACACTAGTGCTAAACGATTTAACACCCCATCGGCTTGGGAAAAATACAATCAATGTTTAAAAAACTACAACTCCGCATTATCCGCTGCTAAAGACAAATATTTTTCACATGACCTTCCATCTCTTCTCAAATCCAACCCTAAAAAGTTCTGGCAAATTATCTCTCCGAACCGCGACAGTAATCACATTTTTTTACATGATAGCGACCATGTGCCCCTTCCAGATAATGAGTGTCCTTCATGCTTCAACACATATTTTTCATCTATATTTAGCATTGAAGATCACTCCACCCTACCTGACGTTCCCGATTTAGACTATCAGTACATGACACCCATCGACATTACTATCGACGGCATCGTATCTCTTATAAACAACCTTAAGTTATCTAATTCTTGTGGCATCGATGAGATTAATTCCAAAATACTAAAGAACACTGTTATGACTTCTAGCAAAATACTATATCACATTCTCAAACAGTCACTAACTTCAGGAGCGCTCCCGTCAGATTGGAAGACTGCCAAAGTAGTTCCCATATTCAAAAACGGTGACAGATACTCACCAGATAACTACCGGCCAATTTCGCTCACGTGTATTTGTTGTAAAATGCTCGAACATATAATAGCTTCTCATATATACAACCATCTGGAATCAAACAACTTTTTTTTCACTAATCAGCACGGGTTCAGGAAGGGTTTGTCATGTGAGACACAGCTTTTAGAATTCACGACTGACCTGCATTTAGACATGGACCATAATGTACAGATTGATAGCCTATTCCTTGACTTTTCCAAGGCGTTTGATCGCGTAGCCCATTGCCGCCTAATTTCAAAGTTAAATGCACTAAGATTGGATTCACTGACACTAACTTGGCTCCGGAACTTTCTTTCTAATCGCCGACAATTTACTATCGTTAACAACCTTTGTTCGCCCCTTTCCTATGTCACTTCCGGCGTGCCACAAGGTAGCGTTCTTGGGCCGCTACTATTCTTAATATACATTAACGATCTTCCTAATAACTTAACATCCCGAGTGCGAATATTCGCAGATGACTGCATTATTTACCGCCCTATAACCAGCCCCGATGACCACCTCATTCTTCAAAACGACCTTCATCTCATATTGGATTGGTGTAACACTTGGTTAATGAATCTTAATTCGTCTAAATGCAAAGTAATGTCTTTCACCCGTAAACACGCAATCTCTTCCTTCCAATATAACGTAAATAATAAACCAATTTCTGTAGCTACTTCCTACAAATACTTAGGCATTAATCTCACACCAAGCCTTTCCTGGGCCCATCACATTACTACTATATGTGCTAATGCTTCAAAATCACTGGGGTACTTACGCCGAAATCTACGTAATTCGCCCTCTAACATCCGTAAGCTAGCTTATCAGACGTTTGTTCGCCCCCAGCTCGAATTTGCCTCCCCAATCTGGTCACCCCATCATAACAACCTAATCAGCTTATTAGAATCAATTCAAAATAGGGCCGCCAGGTTTATCTCGCGTAACTACACTTACAATTCAAGCATCTCACAAATAAAACTTGATATTTCACTTCAGCCACTAAGTACTCGACGCGATTTTGCACTCATATCATTATTTCACAAGTACGTTCATGCGGATAGAAAATCTTCTTTACGGCTTGAAGTCGCACCTTTCACATCTCGCAGATTACATAATCACCTCAGCTTCACACGCATCTACGGGAACACACATGCATTCAACTGGTCGGCGCTTCCTCGTGCCATTCGATTGTGGAACGCTCTTCCTGATTTCATCGTCTCTGAACCTCATCCCGATAAATTCCGCCAGCTCATCATTTCATATTCCACCGCGTAACTTCAATAAAGTGCACGATGCTTTTTTCCTTTTTTTTTCCAGTTATGTGCTCTCTTGTTTACGAGCTCATTTCGCTTATTATTCTTGTATTCTTTAGTATTGTTTAGTATTTGTACTGGAGTGGCAACATTATTTTTTATCGTTTATTAAAGAAACTGTATCGTTTGTTTTTTTTTCTAATATGTACACTCCAGACCTTGTTATGTTGTACAATGCTTTTAATACTTGTATAAGATAGGCATATATTTTTTTCACTGTCAATTAATAATGTATGTCTATTATGTTTTTTATACGTTCTACATACTCTGTTAATATTATTGTAACGCCCCCCTTACCCAATGCCTCATACGAGGCCTGTAAGGACATTGTTAAATAAATAAATAAATAAATAAATAAATAAATATTATGCCTAAACTGCGTGCAAGTTTGTCGTCCTGCTTCTTTGTATATACTATATTCACTGTCGAATTCAGTGAAAAAACGTGGAAAAATCGGGGTACAGGATAAATTTTCACTAAATTTGATGTTATGGTAACTGCTTCTAAATGATTGGCGGAACTGACAAAACTGTTTATTGACCAGTCAACAAACGGCTAGCCAGTCCGGAATAGGAAGGAAAAACTGTATGGCGCAGCTTTTTTGATTACGTTTTATATACTTCGTCTAAAACAGACACAGATGCTTGTGCTGGATCTCTTTGTGCTTTTACATTTGCACCAGCCTTGACATACTTAATAACTGCAACAAATTGAGAATGCCTGAATTTTCTTAGTGCCTACTCTTGCACTATGAAGACTGAGCGTCAGCTTTTCTACGCACTTTTAACCTGTTTGTTTGCTAACTAATGTTTTTATTCAAACCTGCTACTTGTAAAAAAAAAAGAAAGCACGCGCAGTTTACTTCTAGGAGTAAACATTCCCCCCCCCCCCCCCCCCCGCCTGCCATGTGCTATGTCTAGACCACCCCACCTGCATAAATTATACGATAAACCGCTATCGCTTAGTACAACTCAGTAGAGTTGTTCTTTTTCATAATGACTAAAAACAGGACGGGAGCCAGAAAAAGAAAGACAAGCCGGAGTAAATTTTGGAACCAAGTTTAAGTCGCAAACTTTTATGCCTAACATTCCTTCACACGTTAATCAATTCTCCTTTTCTCTCCTCTGTAATTATTTGACTTTTTTCAAACCCTATGTACAAACCCTATGTAAGCTTCCCTATTTTGTATGTTTGTTTTTCAACCCACTCCTGCAATAGCCTCAATGAGGCTGCAGTATGTATAAATAAAGATAAATAACTAATTACGTCTACCGTATGCGTTGCACATTCAATTGCAGTAGTGTGCCTCGTTGCCGTGATAAATACCACTCAGGGCAACTATACGGAGCGCACAAATGCGCAGAAATAAAGGCTACTAGAGCACTCATGTCTCTCTCGGAGATAAAACTCATCTTCGAAGCAACCTATAGCAGCCTAGACGCTCCGATCCCAAACGACAAGGTCTTGCTTATTAGTTTTTCTAATGAAAGATTTTTGACGCAACCACTTCCATTTGCTTTATTTCGTCTCATTCGGGCAAGCAATCAGTCATAACCTCCCCTTAAATTCATTTAAAGTTCCGAACCGCCCTTGCTATTACGAGCGAGAATAGACAATGAAGATAAGTAACACACTGGAACTAGAGCTCCTCCCATCGCGTGCCCGCTTCTTCATAGGCTGCCACCGAAGCGCTCAGAAAATAGATGCGTCGCTTTCATTATCAGGCGCATTTGCAGTTGTACACCACCGTGCAGTATCTGCAAGAACAGCGCGCGTCAATTAATTTCATGGTACATGATTTGTATTCGCAGTGACTAACGAGACAAGTGGAACGTATCGCGTAGTCACTGCCCTTCCGCTATACGCTTTCCAAGCAGAAATCGCCGCGGCATACACCTTATCACGCGAGTATTGATCGTGGCAAGGGTAATGATGAACGCCAGCGGCAAGAAGAAGACGCGGAGAGTGCTCTGTGTTTGCCTAACTACCTTGGTATTCCAGTATTTGCGCAGGACGCCCCCATGGTGCGTCCCTTACCACTCTTTGTCAATGTTCCTTGCGCGTTCCTTATGTATTTAAATATCTTAGATGTTGAGAAAGAGCCCACATTCTTACGCTACGCCGTCTGTAAGAGACCATGCCTTTGTTTTCGTGTGGGGGCGGGGGGGGGGGGATGCACTTTGTTAATCATATGAATCAATCGGCATCCTGTTGTTGTTTCTACTTTGCTATGCTTTGAGAACAATATAACACGCAGGTTTTGTCTATGACGTTCCCTGACGGAGGACCGTCAATAATTTATTGTGCGGACGCAAGCAAAGCACAGTGTCTTGGTTTGAAACAGAAATATAAATTTTATTCCCAGAAGCATGGATTAGTTTTTTTTTATGAACATTTATGATAATGAAGTCAACCGTTAGTCTTCTTACAAACAATACACGCGTTCATGGATTATATTGTCCTCCAAGGGGCAAAGCTCGATCCATTGAATGCGAAGAACTGGCAGATATATTGCGAAAACTGTTCAGTTCTCCGTAATTGCGAGCTATAGTGTAAGCTGAAAGCCGTGGTTTAAAGCTTTAAGATGAGCCAATATTGGCTTACAATCTAATCCAATTCTTGTAATGCCTGTGCTACGAATGGACACTATTGGCTTACGTACGCGCTGAGTGGGCAGTGGGCTATAAATTTAATCAGCGTTGTCAAATATGTGCCAAATTGGTGTAGGCTGATCTTTTCTCGCGTTCATTTCTTCCATTTAGCGTGTTTGTTCTAGCGAATCACGGGGTTTATTGTTGAATATGTTTCACATGTAACTGCGAAGGGGCTGCAATAACCTGAAGGAAAAGTAAACGATTTCTAACTTCCTCACATTTTACTTCGTACAAAACGTTATTATCAACAGAACAGAGAGGCAGAAATTATTTTCCCGGTACTATGTGAAGCGCATTCTTTAACATGTGCTTGCTTAGGTGAATGATATCAGGCACATCTATTTGGACGAGTTGCCTCAGCCACAGTAAAGCAGGTTGGCGCAATCAGGCAAAATTTTAAGGACACGTAATGATATAGCTTCACTGCCTCTTTGTAGACATTGTGTTTATTCTGCGCCGTGTAGTGATCTGTGGCTTCTTTTCATCAATTTGTACTGTTTCTTGTCTTCCTTTATCGTGGTGAGTGCCGACGTATATCAGGTCGTTCGATACGACGTGATAATGGAACAGCAAAGGTATTTCCACAATTAAGCTAAATAAGTTGAATAAGTAAGTACAGAAACAAATTCTGTTCAACTAGGTCGCTGCAAAAGATCACTGTATGTGTTCAATTTACTGAATGTGTGTGTTTAACTAAGCTGTTTGTATTTTTACTTGTCCTAGTGCTCATATTTCATCATACTTAATTTAAATTAAATTCATACACAAGACGAGTTATGACACAAAACTACTTTTTTTGTTCACATGCCACGATGAATTTCACAAAAGTTCATTGACAACCGCTTTCAGAGCCCGCTGTGAAAATTCGCTGCGAGAATTCTCTAGAATAGGAACTTGGGCTTGTTGGTTTTCCATCCTGGTGTTAACAGCAAAAAACGTAGACGGGACACGAGACGAGAAGACGACACCGCAGGCGCTGCCGACAAAAGCGCGCCGCCTTGCTCGCGCCTATATATTTCCGCAAGTGAGGACGTACCTTTATAGTTCCAAGTAGGAAGTCACAACCAATTAGCCACCCTTTTCCATCAATGCACAATGTCAACGAACTGCAGTCAGGGCTCGTACGCAGGAACATAAAACATCCTCACCGAAAAGCCGCAGAGTGCCCCACACACACGTGCCGAAAATCGAAGCCGACGCAATCAGCAACGGCTGATTGCGAGGGCCCAGGACGCGGCCCGAGCTCAAGGCATTCTGGAATGAGGACGCCTCTCCGAAGCTTCATTCACCGAATAAAAATGTTTATTCTCTCTCTCTCTCCCGCCTTCTGAGTGTCCTTATCAGATGAAATCTTTTTCTCCTGCACAGCGCCTATGCCAATTCCTGTTGATTCATTAGCCTTACCACGATCGTTCGCACACACGTGCTCCAGAAACTAAACGGCGCGTGCGAGCCGAACGACATCTCCGTATGCTAGCGGCAGCAGTGCGTACCACATGACATGCGCGAACGTAATTTGCGGCGATCATGCGACGTGTGTTTGACCGATGCCTCGTCGGCGGCTCCAGCGAAGGAGCGCTTCTTCCAACGGTCGACGCTAGGGGAGGTCGTGGAGTTTGCCGCAATTATTTATCAGTGGCAAGCAGCTCTCACCAGATTCGTTTGCTTTGATAAATTAGTTCGATAAATTATGCATACAACGGCATGGCGAGCTCTCTGAAATGCGACAATTCCCGATAGCATGCGCAAGCGCACTGCCGACAGCGCCACGCGCAGGGCAATATCTTTATGTGATAGAGTCATGCATGGCGCCACAACAGCTGTTGGAAGAAGCGCTGTTCAAATACAGCTATTGACTGTTCCGTGCTTCCGTTAGTTTCTGAGGCGGCTAAGTCGAGGCCCTAGAATAAAAGCAATACCAGAACATAATAGAAAGGCACTGCGTCAGAACCACACATAGAATACGGGCATGCGCTGGAGTAAAATATTTTGCATAGGAACGTATAAATTAGGACCAAATTCGGAAGAAGCTACCTGAAGAATGCGAAGCAGATCCCATCAATAAAATCTGCATCGCTTTCCGTTCAACCAATTTTACAATAACTCCCTGAACGTCGTTTTCTTATGCTTCTAATTTGTTCTATCCGCCTTCTCCCCAGAAGAATCAAGGCACATTCCACTTTCACTACAAGTTCGGAATCCTCGTTTGACCTTCCTTTGATTCCCCTGCGTTTCCGTTCACATGTTCCGCCTCATTTTCTCCCTACTTGGGAATTGCTGACACGACGGCTGATATGGCAGTGCGCTGGACAGTCGGCCTTCCGCCGCCGCTCCTGGAAAAAAGAAATTTAGTGTCCGATCCTAGTTGTAGAGCAACGTCGGATACAACTTTGTCGGCAATGACGACTATATGGCGCAGTGAACAGAGTGGAAGTCCATACTGGGCCAATAGGTGCAGCAGCTCAATTAAAAACGATATCGACGAAAATTGATTATTAATAATTTAATTATGGGGTTTAACGTGCCAAAACCACTTTCTGATTATGAGGCACGCCGTAGTGGAGGACTCCGGAAATTTCGACCACCTGGGGATCTTTAACGTGCACCTAAATCTAAGTACACGGGTGTTTTCGCATTTCGCCCCCATCGAAATGCGGCCGCCGTGGCCGGGATTCGATCCCGCGACCTCGTGCTCAGCAGCCCAACACCATAGCCACTGAGCAACCACGGCGGGTCACGAAAATTGATTCGGCGATATAGAAAAGAGAGAGAGAGACTGAGAATACATCAATTAGTCGCCTCCTTTGCTGGCTCATTGCAGTGTTCGTTTGCAGTGAAACCTTCTTGGAGACGCAAAATAAAATGGTGCTGGGGCAACGTGGGCACCAGCCGAGCGACTGGTGGTTCACTCGGCTGGGTATGTATATACCAGGTGTCTAGTGGCACAAGAACCTGGTGACACTCTTTTTTCTCGCGCAGCACTTCCAGTTCACCTTCTAAGACGACCTGGTGGGAAATTTAAAATAAATAAAAAAGAAACATAGAAAACTATAGTACAGGACAAAATAATGGGAGGGGGGGGGGGCTTCATTGTAGTAATGACATTCGAGCATAACTGAAGTCACAAGCTGAGTTACTGAAATGTCTGGAATAATTAGAATTAATTAGACATCGCTGAGACGACCGGGGATGGAATTCAAAATAAATGATAAAAAACAGAAAAAGTAGTACAGTACAAAATTCATGAGTTTCATTGTAGATATGATATTCGAGCATAAGTTTAGTTACAAGTTGAATTACTGAAGTGTTTGAAACAATTATAATTATTTAGACATCCTTTGACAACCGGGGACAAAGTTCAACATAAATCAGAAAAAATAGAAAGAAAACAGAGTACAAAATTCATGGGTTTCAGTGTAGATATGATACGTTAGCATAAGTTTAGTTCCAAGTTGAATTACCGCAATCTCTGAAATAATTAGACATCACTGAGACGAGCGGCGCTGAAGTACAAAATAAATCAGAAAAAAATAGAAAAACTACTTACAGTATAATATTCATGAGTTTCATTGTAGATATGATATCTGAGCATAAGTTTACTTACAAGTTGAGTTACTGAAGCATCTGAAATAATTAGAATTAGATATCACTGAGACGACCGGGGACGAGATTCAAAATGACTAAAAAAGACAGCAAAGGATATTACAGTTCCAAATTCATGGGTCTCATGATATATAGTATATAGGAGCATAAGTTCAGTTACAAGTTGAGCTACTGAAGTGCCGAATAATTAGAATTAATAATAAATCACTAATTAGCACACAGGGAAGTACAGAATCGTGGACTTTAGAGACCTACCACGCGACCACGACTTTGGCAATATTCCTGGAAACACGGAAATAGTGCAATCAGGCACAAGAAGATGGCTTGATACGTAACCGGCTAATTAATAGAAAACACTTGCCTCCGAGTTTGGTTCGTGCATTGCGTTAGCCTAAAGTTGGCTTAACGAACACCAACACCGAGGTTCGAGCACCCCCAAGAGACTCCTAAGTCAAAGATGAGGGTCGCCTACCTTTTCGTTTACTTACACCAAATTCTTAAAATATTCTTGTGGCAAAGAGCACAGTTATGTTCCTTGAGCTAAATTACTCAATGAGGCGGCTATCCTACGAGAAGTCAAAATGTATAATTGCATTTGGTAATGCTGCTTTACCAAGTACATAACTGGTACCCGGTAAAGCAGCACTAACTTGCGGACTGCTCAACTTTATCAACTAGAATATGAACTGACTTTATTGAGTACTGCCGCCCGCACAAATGGTGCTAGGACTGAGCAATGCAAAAGAAGTTTGCTTGCATATCGAATGATTACACACAGGTTCTTGACCTTTCATATTGCAAGCAGAAAATGTATGTTTCCGAAGCTCCGCCGATGACTTCAACTTAAGGTACTACGAACGACTGTTGTACGTTCAACATTACCGAAAAAATCAATTCTTCCCTTGCCCAGAAAGCATGAGTGAGTTTGCTTCAAATGAGGCCCATATGCCCATGTCTTTGTGCCGCCAAATGTTTCCCTCCCGTCTTTTCTGCTTACACCTAAAGGTACGTGAATCATTAAGAAGCCTTGCTGGAGCGGCTGTGGTCATTGCGGCGGCTCCGCCTTAATTGAGAACGCGAGCAGCAATTTTGTGGTGGAAGAAGGAGTTCCTCGCGTCCTGCTTTCTTCCTTGTCTAGACATAAGTTACAAATATCGATCTGCTGACTTTCCGAAAGTTTCGGAGTATGAGTCTTTAAGAAAATAAAAGAACTGGGGGCGAATTAAAATTGTAGAACGGACAAAAACGGCCTAAGCAACTTTGGCCAACATTAGCGTGTAATTCCTCCTCTTTCTTTACATTGGTTTTGCTTGGTACCTAGACGGGCACTGCTGAAACGATGCACTGTGCCACAATTTGGGCTCACTTAGAGTTATGTTTTCAAGCGACAGGAATAGACAAAATACTTCCGGATCTTCGCGCATGATTCCCACTAAAACTGCGGCGAGGTGAGGCAGATGGCGCCTCATAATCAGTGGCAGAGAAAAAAAAACAGGTCACGTGAAAGAAGATTGTGCATTTCATAAGTATTATTATATATAAACACATATAAACATCGCCGAGGAAAGAAAAATGGCTGGAAATTGTCTTCAAAAGCGGAGAGCGAGATAGTCTTTATTCAGATGCTGGTAACCATCTTGGATACATTACTCCGCGCGTGCATGTCACCGCTGACGTATAACTTCACATATGGATCAAAAACAGCATAAGGTTAGGATAGTGGAAAAAAATCACGCTCCTCTGGCCTCATGTGCCACCTTTCAAAACATCGGTGGTTCTTGGATGCATTGTTCACTGCGTTCCGTAAATTTGTCTATCCGTAAGCTTTAGCTGAAATTCGCATTATAATATTAAAATATTGAAACTTTGCTTGGGAACTTCGGCAGAGACAGCTCCGCTTAATTATTGAAAGACGAAATAAAAGGCACAAGAAAAGTGCACCGCAATTTAAGTACATGATGGCATACCCGGATAATTACGTCTAGACACGTTTGTTTTCATTCTTCGCGGCGCTCGTTCGCTTGGTTACACCACCGACGCCGAGGGACGCCGACTCTCGCCGTAGGAACGGGCGCTTAAGAGCTGCGCTCTAAAAAACGCTAAGATGATGAGAGAACAGGGCAGGAGGGGCGTCAAAAAAGCGAATGAAGAAGCAGCGGGAGGCATATTCCAAGGAGGGAGGAACGCACAACTTGAAGTAGAGGTTGAAAATGAGAAAAGCCAAGAAAAACTCAAAGCAAGGAAATGAAAAGGAACATCGTGGAGTAATTCACCTTATGAAAATCAAAAGCTCTCAAATGATATAGCTCTTTGTTTCTATTCGAATGGGTTGTTTTAGCTACTTTCGACAGTTGTTCTTATTCGTCGCAGCGATTCTGACTTGCCTACGTCTCGGAGACTGCCACGAGCACAGAGGCAGGCGAAGGGGGGGGGGGGGGGGGGGGGGAATTGGAATGACATCCGATTATTAACGACTGCGCAAGAGCATAGGAGGGGGAGGCTGGAATAACAGGCTGGGTACTGCAAGCGCCTAGGCCTTGGCACGGCGAGTATGTCGGGGTATAGTGGGAAACGGAAAGAGGCTTTGTTTCCCAAGAGTTATTTGTGGCGTGACGATTGTCGGAAGTCGGTAAACACGAGGTGGCGCTTCGCCTGCTGCTCACCCTCTTGTGGAATCGGAGGCGGGCGTCGTCAGTAGAATCAAGCCTCAATTATACCCTCACCACCGTCGTGCGTGCGTAGCCAAGGGTTCACACTGCGCCCCAGTTGTGATCCCAGAAACAGGAAGACCGCAGCTTATAAAGTGTAACTTGGATTATGTGTGTGCGAGCCGACGCACAGGGGCCGCAAGGACGCTTCCCGAAGCAACTGGGAGGCGAACATTGAACGCGGCTACCCTGACGGATTTAGGCTAGCGCTATAGTCACGCGGCGAGGAAACTCTGGGACAACGATTCATTGGGCGCGAAACAGAGCGGAGGCTAAAATAGCGGCATGAACCGAGGGCAGAGAGTAAAATAAAAGCGAATGCTTATTGTTGCTGACAATGCTTGCACATTCAAGGCGCCTTTAAGGTTTTATGAAGAATACAGCAATAAAAAAAAGCACAAAAATAGCACTGAGAGCACATGAAGTACTGACATCTAGCGGTGACTCATAAGTAAAGTCCCTTGGATACACAAATAATTACTGAAGATGTGCTGCATGTGCCACATTAGGCCAGCAATCATCAACGCTCGCTAGTCAGAGCAGTAGATAAAAGAAGATGTTTATACTAAAACGACGCTTAAAGTTAACGCTTTCTGCTTATGGAACTCGATGTTGAAACGCATAATGCTCAGAGCAATATAAAATGCATGCTCTCCTTCGCTCCTTCAAGGAAAGTAAGGAGCTAACGTGTTCTCTTGGTGTTGAAGTAGATATCGTCGAATTGATACTGGCCTAGAGATACAAAGCCTGTGTCGTTGAGTTAAATAAAGGCTACTATTATCGGCACGATTCAGCGAGCTGTACAGTGTTCACTAGAATGCTTACTTCAACAGCTGCGTTAGAACAGATATAGCATTTAGATTAATGCTCATTATCATGCCGATAAAACTGGGCATACATTTTTTGGGAGTTCTCATCTCTAATCAATACTGACACAGAAACCGATGTGACAGGTGCCGGTGAAGTTTTGGTTGTTTTGGTTTTATAATGTCAATATATGATAAATTAAAGCATAGCAGATAGAAATGTGCATGAAATAGATACTCATGCCTACAAGTGAACAAAACGAACCCATCTTATTTATCTAAATATGACATGGTCATTTTCATTAAAACACATAAAGGTAACAAACCTGTACGCAGCGGGAAAGTCCGTTGATTAAACAACTGCAACATGTCTTGCGAAAATGGTTCCTCGTTCAAACCTAGTTGAGCAACCAAGTTTTCAGTATCTGTGGGCGAAGGAAGAGTTTCCGGCGGCACTGTCTTCTGAGCCAGTGCACTAGGCCAAAGGAAGCTATTAGAAGAATTGAAATATCTTAATTTTGAAACAAATACTAATATATTAACAAACCTTTGATACTTGAGTAATTTTGAATACTCGCATCCCTCTGCGCACACCTACGCGTAATGGTGTGCGCTAATGAGAATGCAGGTAGTGTTCGGTCAGAATTCTGGATCTGTCAGCGATGCCGTTCTGCATCAAAACAGAACACGTTATCTTCCTGAGGCCAGGCGGCATAGTAGCGAGAAGATATTATCGGGTGTGGCTTGTACGTATCGTACACGTAGTGTTGTTCGTGTGTAACATAAGTAAGTAGACAGAGACAAATAGTATGATAAAATATATGCTTCGAGTATCGTGATTAAATTCGGGTGCCATGATTACATCTGCGCATGGTGGTCAATTTATTGTGTGAATGACTTCGCAGCCTAATCAGAGGGTTTCTCGGCGTACGTAAACCCTCAAAGCTCGTGATATCCACAAGACTAGCTCCCATTTCCTTCAAAACAAAAACAGAAGCTTCTGCCAAAAGGATTAGATAGGCGGGATAAACGAAGACAGCGTCCAGTGTTTGCACAGTCGATCAACCGTGTCGGGACGTGCATCGTTCAGTTTTCTGTAAGTATAGGTCACCTTACTACTTATTATTGCTTCACGCCACTTATTGGTGGTTTGTGCAGTGGGGATGTGAAGTGAGGATGTAAAGTACAGCCTCTTTGCTTCGAGCTGTACACGTGCATCCTCTCGACGTCCAAAGGGCGACAGCCGGCTGAATGGAGGTAAATTGAACTAGCGAGGACGGTGCGACAATTAGATTATCACGAGAGCCACCAGAGCTCCTCTTGTATGCCGTAGAGCTGAGCAGGGAATGTTGCAGAGTCCCGCAAATGTTAGGACAGAAGCGACGGTTACGTGTTTTTTTTTCTTTTGCGAAGGTTTTGTCTGGGGATGGTGCCTGACTGTTCGTCGGTAATGTACTGTACCGTGAAAAATACAGAGTTTGGGTGCAAAGTGCAGCTACAGCTAATAGACAAGATATGCTCAGAGCACTTCGTTATGAGGTACGTCCGCAGAAAAAAAATACGTAAGCCGAAATTACGCAAATTATGGCGTCCCTTAACTGTTATTCAAAGGAGCTCATTGGCCACAATTAAATAATGAGGAACTAGCTTGGAACATTATATGTAGCATTCGCAACAATATGGGCCGTATTAACAACGCAGTTCATAAGCTAATGCGTTTCGTAAGAACTTGTGCCGGTAGCACGCATATTGTTTCCGAAGGCTGCCACCGAATGAGAAAGTAGTGTTGTGCAAAGAAAAGGGGGCGGGGGGTAAATATTCGTAAGTATAAGACAAGGTATATGAGTAATACCGTATTTGAGGGTTTCGAATTAATCTTGAGCCACTTGGCATTCTTTACGTGCATGAAAAAATCAGTGTACGGGTGTATTTACCTTCCGTAACCATCAACATGCAGCCACAGTGGTAGGAAAAAATTTATGTGGATCCCATGCACTGTAGAAATAGATATACGCGAAGTTGTATGGTGTTTGCTTCGACTGACGATATTTAGCGGTGATGTTGGCAGGGAATGTGTGATACCTTCTGCGTTTAGTCGAATACGAGGGTGACATGTTTATGTTAAACGCCACCATGCAGGCGTCACTGCTGGTTATCTGCTAGTCCTCAGAACACGCAGGGAGAAGTTTTTGCTTGAGGCGTTGTTGTGCGTCATTGTTCGTAATCCCTGAGAAGGTTGAGCGTTATCATTGCCTCACATGGCACATCCCATCATGGTAGAAATCTACAGAAGCACAATTCCTCAAGAATGGCTAGACAGAAAGCTGACTGCGCGTTCCCCTGCTGCAAAGCAGCGTTCGGACATTTGACGTACGGACGCGGCAGCGCAGCGTGCTTCATCCCCACGGCTACCGGCAGAGACCCCAGCTCCAAGCGCTCTCTCCAGGCTATGGACGATTGTAATGTTTACGCTATCACAGCCCAGCACGTGGCATCGACAGGCCAGCAGTTGCATTTCTGTCGCTTAGGGAAACCAAACACGGCACGTGCCATACCTGCAAACTGTGAAATGTTGCCGCGGCGGAGCCGGCAGGGATGCTCGGAAGGGAGCGCCATCTGGGGGTGTTGCAAGAAACCCAGCGGTGCGTGCGAGCTAGATCACAACGGCGACCCCAGCAAATCACCAAGCTATAGCCATTTTATTCGGCGACATTAATCACGAGGCGTCCAATTGCTCTTGGTGGGGTTGCAGTACTCCACTAATGTAATAATGAAAAGTGTCTCGTGCAGCTGTTTTAGTGGCACTGGCTTTAAGCAAGAAGGGTGTATGACACGCGCTTTAATAAAGTTGTAAGAGCATCGATTAAATGAAGCATCAGATTCTGCTTAGCTGCTGTTGATATGGCATAAGTACTGAGTACAGTTATCAGACATAGTTCTTTGCTAACATTTGGTGACTGCAAAGCTGCTGAGAATGCTTCGACTACCTTGAATATTGTAACTTTGAGCTAAACCGCTAATAAGCTGCTCGAGCATTTCGTTTCTTAAAAGGAGCGAAAGTTCGAGCTCATATGTGACATAAAGACAATGCATGTGCTGGTTTATTTTTCTTTACTTTCGTTTTTGTGCCCCATCCAAGATATTTTGCATCCAAACACCCAAACAAATACAATTCATTAAGACTAACGTAGCAAAGAGTAACCAGCGAGGCTAACAGTATAACTAAAGCGGTGCACCCTCTGTATATGTTCGCTTGCATGTGAACGTTCAAGAGGAACCGAGGGAGTCAAGTTTTGTTATGCCCAACCCCATGAAGCCGGCAGACAATTTACCCAACGAAAGCGTACCAAAATTTTAATATATTTATTTCAATGGTAGAAATAATAGAAAAAGTGGAAGAGAAGACAACTTACTGGCGGTGGAAGTCTGTCCCAGAGCCTCCGCTTTCCGCGCAACATGCCCTAACAATTAAGCTACAGCGGCGGCTGTCTTGGCACTCGCTTTCTTGAGTATTTGTGCGTATGCATAACAGATCTGACCTCCTAAGTAACAGCCTAGGGGTGTTAGTCTGCGCCACTATTCACGGTCATGGTGGCGGGATATTCTATCGACTAGAATCGCAGTTTCATTCAGATGCACTGGAGACGTAATGCTGAAATGTTTCCATCAAATTATCAGTGCTTCAGGCGCAATCATGCCACACTTGATGAAGGTGCGCTTGTGTTAGTACATTCGAAATGTACCTTTAGATTTTGCCGACATAGATTCAGAATGCGTTTTTGTAAAATGCGTCTAAAGATGTACAATTGAATATGTCTTGTTTCACGGCAATTTTACCGGCCTGTGTTGGTCTGATCAACCAACACGTTGCTTTTCTGAGGTACTTGAAACTATTAAATGTGATCCCGAGATTACAGAAGGCGATTGCAACATTACAGATAATGTTTGCTTATCCAGCAATCCTACAGGCACTAGGGCTGGAAGTTTGTATTTCACTTTTTTTACTTACTCGATGAATACGCATGCGAACAACACGTTAATTGGGCATCCTGTGATGACGCAATTGTTTATAATCTTCACTTGCTTGTGTACAATACTCCCATAATATCGTATGGCATACATTGTCTGGACTCGGCGAGCACATCACCATTCTCGTTGATATCTGTCTTCATAAGTTACAACTCGCTTAAGCGCCTGTAAGACGACTGCACTCGTATTCCAAACATGAAAACGACGCAATATATTTAGCCTTAGAATCGTATTTTTACATATTGGATGCCCTAACAGATGAATCTAATGCGGACGAAATGTGGTCGGCTCTCAAGGAAAAAGTGTTTGAAAGATGGGTTACGCTTCATACTGGATTGAATTCTTTCACGAAGACAGGACCGCGATAAACGTTGATTTAACGAAGAGACATGAACTCTGGTTCGCAAAATGAAACGCGTGTACTGCTACCACATAAAGTACTAGGTATACTGAAAAATCAACTGAAATAAAGTTAAACGTGACTCGCATTTTAACAAACACTCAGCATTGGTTAAAAATTATTTTGTAATATGGGGACGGAGCTAGTTGCTGATTCTAAAGAATTTTCGAAACATGTTAAGCGTTATGGTAGGGATGAAAAGTTTATACCGTCCTTGAAAAGTAACGGCGAAATAATGCTAACCTGCTTATTTTGCATTTCTTATCTGTGTTTAGGTCATCTGCTATTAGCCCGAAAGACGGTGGCTTCCATCCTGAAATAGATGAAATGCATGAAGTTGACTTTTCACTCTCAGGAATCTGTAAATTGTTTGGAAAAGTCAAAGTGACAAAAGCATAGGATTTAAATGATTGTTCGGCGGCCATTCTCAAAGACTCGTCGGTATGTCCACGTCCCAGTATTGAAAAAAAAGCAGCATAATCTACCCTTCCTGGTCAGTGGAAAGGGGAGCATGTGGTGCCACTTTTTAAGGGCGCGCCAAGACAATGCGTACAGAGCAACAGGCCGGTGTGCCCCCCCCCCCCCCCCTCCGATTAGTGCACCACACAAACCGTCAGAGCGCGCCCTCTATATTTGTATGATGGCGTACCTAACTACACAAAAGTTTCGTTACCCAGCGTAACTTGGTTTCAGATTTGGTCCTTTCTGTACAGCGCTGCTCTTGAAATCCGCCATTGATGAAGCGTTAGCCATAGATAGAGAAGCACTTATTGACTTCATATTCCTGGATTTGAAAAAAAAAGGATCTCTGCGTGGTATACCATAGCATTCTGACACGAAAACTAAGCAGATATAAACCCAAGTGGGAAATGTAATGTCGTAGATATCAGAATACCATGTTTTTGAAAAGTGCGAAGTGATTGTTAATGGCCATTCGTCAGAATACGCCAAAATTACGTCCGCAGTACCGTAAGGTTTTGGGGTGAGGCCACGGTTCTGTTTCTACTATAAAATAATGATAAGATCGCAGGCTGTAGTGTCCACATGCCGAATGTTAGTGGATGACTGCGTGATATATACGATTTGAATAATGCGCATGAACCTGAGAAGTGGCCGAGTGATATTGATTTAGTTGACGATTAGTGCACACAAAGGGCTATGTCACTGAATGTAAAAAAATCCCAACACGTCACCCTTGCGAGCAAACGTTCGTTCAGTAAGTTTACGTGCATCATTAAAAAAAGAATCACTAAATTCAAACAGCCGGGTAAAACGTTCACGCAAGATTTCAGATGAGATGCTCATGTTGATTGCATTTCTAGCAAACGGACTGTACTCTTTAATTTTTGCAAGGTAACGTTGAAAACGTCCTATATCTAGCCTGAAGCAACAGCTATATTTTACCCCTATCTATTCAACACTTGAATATGCCTCCGAGTGTTGGAGCCCGCACACATCTAGAATTCTAAATAAGCTTGACAAAATTCAAAATTATTCCACGCGCTTCCTGAATAGGTCACTATAGCACGATATTCAGTACGACAAGTAAACAACTATAGAAGTGAAAACAATATTATTTCAAACTGGAACGCTCTTATCCAAGTTCTTCTCTGTATTACATCATAACACGACTTCTTTCACATTCCAAATAGATTATAGACTTGTCCCTAATTCATTTGATGCATCCCGCTGCTGTATTTCTTTAATAGGCGATGCAGGTACATCATAAATAAGAAAATGAAATGATAACGGCACTGTAGAGCGGGAAATGAACAAAAATGCAGCAGTGATCTCTCTAAGCACACACGAGTGCTGTCATTGTGAATGATGGAAAGGAAAATGTGCGCGAGTTCGAATCTTTGTGACAGAATGTCAACCGACTGCAACACCCATCACAGTGCGTGACATCGTCGCTGGTAATGGTATGGGCCGTGCCCTCTTCTTGATACGCTAAGCGAAGAAACGGTCACCGTGGGTGTGAGCAGTTTCCGTCGTTTTGGCGGAAATGGCCTGCAGCCTTGGTGGTCATTTGTCAAAGCTGGACAAAAGGAGGCTACCGCGTGAGCCTCACGTTGACCGGCGAGCTTCAATCACCGCCGAGCACGCGAGACGTGATTTTCTACAATAACGTTATTCGCAACACACAAACACGGCGCACGGAGGTACATGTGCAGACAGAGGTTTCAAAGTGATTACTACGAAGGCACGTTGGAGTCGTGAACGCACAATTTTATTGAAAGGACCGCTTGGAGAAAACGGAACAACAGAATACTGACAGTTCTAGGATACCCAATAAGATCGGAACAGCGAACACAACTGAAATAAATGTAATTAACAAATACGCTTGTCGAAAACGTACATAATTGATATAACTCGAGTAAACTAACAGGAACGATCATTAGGATCAAGCACCTTTGCATTCTTCACTTTTACGGCGGAAAATTGAGTCACTAGTTTGCCATACTTTGTGCTTGTGAAACAGTCTTGTACTAGCTGTACCACAGGCCCACACCTGTCATAAAGAAACAATCCGGTAATATCAAGAATGGTTATACTTATTCGACATTAATTCATATACAGTCGTTCGAATACTGACCCTAAACGTTATTTGTGAATAGCGCTGCAAAATTCACATGACATAATCTTTATCACTGCGTAACGTAATATCGGTTTTCTTGTGAGAGTAACTTTCTATGCGCTTTGGTTTGTTCCTGTTTATCTCAATTTAATGACACGATGAGTTTTCACTGTGTGTGCATAGGCAGCTGCAGTGAGCAACGACGGGGACATAAAAGGGACACTTAAATACGACGGGCGCAGGACGTCGTGTTTGCGTGTCCATTTTTTGTCCGCGTTTCTACACAGTGCCTTGCCTATACTTTTATAACATGCCAAAAAGGACGAACTGGAGTTTTAATTAGTTTTAATATTAATGACATTGTATGCGCTTTACAATAAATTAATAGCTGAGAATGAGTAGCCTTTATTCACTGATCATGCCCTGGCTAGACCTTACGCATGATATGTAAATATTGGCCACTGTGTTTCATGTGCATTATGTAATGTGGATTTATTGTGAAGGGAATAGTTTCTTTCTGTCTATTTTGTAGTTACTTTCTTCTATTGTATAGCTTCGATTTTGGTATACAGAGCTCCACAGCGGCCAAACTTTCCATGTTGCCACCCAGTTAGCCAACTAAAATATGTTGCCATAATAATGGAGTTGTACGCTGTAATTACAAGAACAAATGACGAAAAAGTTAGCGAGGAATATCAGCAACATGATTAAGCTTGTCACTTGAGCCTTCAACAGGGTTGTAAAGATCGTGTGCAAGGATTCAAATGGGTATCAGTTTTTACGCGCTGTAGTAGAAATACGTGCTTCTCCTATGTAAGGCAGCTCAATCATAATAACGCATTTGACTTTCCTAGTACAAAAGCGTAGTACAGTCTAAATAATTTATAAATTCGAAAGTACCAGCAGCATGTATTAACTGCTGCAACAAAAAAAAGATCCTCGTAGTCTATGAAGGGGCAGAACAGCAAGGCATTAGTGCGCACTCTCTGTAATGCTCATATGGCAGTAAAAAGCTTTACTTCCTTGCCGCACTCCGGAAATGTGATGCTTTCTAAACCAAAATTGAAGACTACACGAGAAGGTGTGGTGTCGGTTTGCAATGTCGTGACGAAACTGACCACGCCTCGAGGATTCGACGAAGTTCTGGCGTGCCTTCACCGGCCTCGCTCGTCACTGTCTCGTGGAGCTTTCACGGGAGTGGACACACGTTGACGCCTTTCAAATCAGTGCAACTTGCTCACAAAGGAACAACGCGAAGTGCCGCGTTCGGTAATCGAGTGGTCGTAGCACAACTCTGAGGCCGTAATGTGATTGAGAAAAGTTGCTAAAGAGGATGCCTTGGCGAACTCCTTCGTGACTAATGATGGACAAAGTACAGCGCGAACAAAAAGCATCACCAGGCAAAAAAGACTAATCTCGTTGTGCGCCCACCTATCATGCCTTGAATTTACGTGCACCATTCTATGTCAATTATGAGTGAGAAAATTTTTATAATCCAGTGACTGCTGCAGTGGACAGACGCTCTATATCTTCTCCGCTACGGTGCATGAAACTGCTTGGTTAAGGTGGAACTGGGTTTGATGCTTTTTATTCACTGCCCCAGAAAGTGCAAAGGATGCCTCTAAACGAACAAGTTTTTCCACAGGGAAAAATTTGAAATCAACTACAATGGCAACCCGACTGGCAGCGCTAATATTGTTTTGAGTCGAGTAGAGAGAACATGCGCAGGCGAGTTTCCAACGGCAAACAAGCCAAGCTCAATCTACATAAGAACACGGCAATCATCCGTTTGCTTGTGTCCTATCCGTAGTACCCTTTTTCAAGTTTATCATCATTTACTACGTGTTATGAAACAAGTTTACATCCTGTTGACATGTCGGTTACACGGGCGCTTTCCGCTGCCGTCGAGTTGAGTTCCTTGGTGAACTAAGCAAAACATTGTGCATATATTTCGTTGGAGTAGGGAGCACGTCGTGTGAAATGAGCAATAAATGCCTAATCTCTGTACCTTTAGTACAGCCTATGCAGAAAGTCTCTTATTGAACCGTTCCAGAGTGTTCTACTACCATTCATCGCTATAATTTCGAAAGTATATCTTATCCCATTGCGCACCCACTTCGTATAGCGTGAATTACCGTTGAAGTTACCAGTGATAACCGTAAAAGTCACTCTAATGGCTACTACACATCAGCGTGGCAGCGCTCATACAACTCCGACCGAACGATTCGATCCGAATTTGCGCTTGTTACTGGCTGTCTGTCCTGACCGCGAGAAATCAATTGTGATATCTGTCATTGCTTAGTCTGATGTCGTGCTGAGGGCGAGATATTAGGCATTCATCATCACGGATACAGTACGCCGGTCCGATTTTGAAAGGGTAATAATTTCAAATGGTTGTTTAAATACAATTCACTCCAGCACTAGAATAACAGAAAATACGGAAACTACGCTTGATTTGTTTATAACGAATTACTCTCCTCAGTGTATCGTAAGTGCTGTTTTGAGTAGTGCTATAAGTGACCATATGCCTATTTGCATGTTTGTCAAAACTAGAATAGCTAGCACCTCGCACAGAGACACAAGCGCAACCTTCCAGAAAGTAACCGAGGATACCCTAACATCTTTTCAAACAGAGCTGAAGCAAATTAACTGGGATGACGTTTTACAGGAACATGATGCTGAATTAGCGTACAATATTTTTCTTAGCAGGTTTGTTACCGTGTATAAAAAGCATTTTGTTTACAAAGTTAACAGGAGAAAAAAATGCCTCAGAAAGCCATGGTTAACGAATGCTCTTTGTAAAAGAATGAAGAAGCGTGACAAACTATATGCTAAATTCATCAAAACTCGAGAGCCTCTGGATTTAAAAACATTTAAAATGTTTCGTAACAAATTAAGCAAAGAGCTACGGAAAGCACGTGATGCTTATTTTCTGCAGATGTTTTCGTCTTGTATGAATGACTCAAAGAAACTATCATCATCATCAGCCTAGTTACGCCCACTGCAGGGCAAAGGCCTCTCCCATACTTCTCCAACTACCCCGGTCATGTACTAATTGTGGCCATGTTGTCCCTGCAAACGTCTTAATGTCATCTGCCCACCTAACTCTCTGCCGCCCCCTGCTACGCTTCCCTTCTCTTGGAATCCAGTCCGTAGCTCTTAGTGACCATCGGTTATCTTCCCTCCTCATTACGTGTCCGGCCCATGCCCATTTCTTTTTCTTGATTTCAACTAAGATGTCGTTTACCCGCGTTTGTTGCCTCACCCAATCTGCTCTTTTCTTATCCCTTAACGTTACACCCATCATTCTTCTTTCCATAGCTCGTTGCGTCGTTCTCAATTTCAGCAGAACCCTTTTCGTAAGCCTCCAGGTTTCTGCCCCATATGTTAGTACTGGTAACACACAGCTGTTGTACACTTTCCTTTTGAGGGATAGTGGCAACCTACTGTTCATGATTTGAGAATGCCTGCCAAACGCACCCCAACCCATTCTTATTCTTCTGGTTATTTCAGTCTCATGATCCGGATCCGTGGTCACTACCTGCCCTAAGTAGATGTATTCCCTTACCAGACTAAATGCTCTTATGAACAGAAATCAGAGGAGTGATCCAATTGAACAAATTAGTTTGAACGGTAGATTGTTGGTAAAGGAGGATTTGGCAAACGCTTTCAATGATTATTTTGTACACAGAGACGTTGACCTCAATCATCCCATGCCGCACTATGGGCACATTACTCCAAACGCAAACACAATATTTTTTCAGCCACTCATGCCTTCGGATGTTTGTTCTGTGTACCTAAGACTCAAGGCATCTCGCAGCTGCGATGCCATTGGTCTTCAGATTTTACCTATAAAATTTGTTATATATCATATAGCCCCTATTTTGACACATATTTATAATTTGTGCATTTCCACAGGCGTATTTCCCGAAAATATGAAGGTTGCTAAGGTAGTAGTATTATTTAAAAAGGGAAATAAATTAGATATAAAAAATTATCGCCCGATCTCGATCCTCCCTGTTTTTTCAAAAGGTCTTGAAAAGTTATTCTAAGTCAGTTGTCTTCGTTCTGTGAAAAGTACAAGATAATTTCAAATGCTCAATACGGTTTCCGTAAGAACAGGTCGACTGAATTAGCTCTTCTCGATCAAAAGGAATTTATATTGCAGAATTTCGAACATAAGCTATTAACAATAGGCATATTTGTCGACTTTACACAGGCATTTGATCATATTATTCACAGCATTTTATTCTACAAACTAGAGAAATATGGGATTAGAGGCATTCCACTTCAATTATTAAAATCTTATCTTAATAACAGAAGCCAGTTTGTTTCTGTAGGCCACAATACGTCGGTAACCAAAGAAATACTTTGTGGCGTCCCACAGGGTAGCATTTTGGGCCCGTTGCTGTTTAACTTATATGCTAACGATATTACTTCTGTCTACGAAAAGGCGAAATTTATAATTTACGCAGATGACACAAGTGTTTTCATCTCGTCCGGTTCTTGTACCAATTTAATTAGTATGGCAAATGACTTCTTGCGCAGCCTATCCTATTGGTCCACTGAGAACTGTCTAAAAGTAAATACGGCGAAAACAAAGGCCGTAATTTTTCATACCAAAGGCATGAGTCTTCTTCCTCCAAATCTAACATTAGTGTATAGATGCACAAATATAAAACTCACTCTTTCTGCAAAGGTGTTAGGGGTACACTTCACGAGTACCAGGCAATGGGACGACCATGTAAGCTTTGTACTCCAAAAACTTAGCCGCATAACAGGTGTTTTAAATCGCTACAGATATACGTTTCCCGTCTCTGTAAAATTTTTAATTTATAATGCCTTATTCGTGTCTCACATACATTATGGGCATCTTGTATGGGGCACCACAACTGAATGTAACTTGAGTAAATTATTTCGTATGCAGAAGAAAATAATACGAGTCATCGCTAATGTACCATTTGCCGCCCATACTGAAAACCTGTTCAAGAAATACAACATTGCGACAGCCCATAAGATCTATGACTGCAGACTATTACGCGAGTATTACTTTAATACCAAACGTCACAATACTTTACTTGTAGAACTTGCAAATCTATCCGTCAATTCATACCGTTATTCAACTCGTACACCTGAAGTCTGGAAGGTTCCGCGCTCTAGAACTAACTACGGTTGTCAAATGTTGTGTAACAACCTTCCAAGATTACTGAATTTATACGACAGAGCAGGCTTCAATTTACAGGATTTATCACTGTCAGAATTGCTTTCACTTCTTTAGAGCACGTTTGTTAATGATTAATAATGTGTGTTATGTTCCTCTTTTTTGTCTATGTTACCAAGTGTATATCATTTATTTATTTCAATGCCGCAGTGTGTTTTGCATTGTTATTGTGGAAATATTTCACTGTTCTTTCATATATTGTATAACTGCAATGTTTTATGGCCACTAGATAAATGTAATTTATATGGCGCTTGATGTGTTACCCCATGCAGCCATATTGTACCTAAGGGGGTGAGGTTACCTCAAGCCGCGTCTGTGCGGCTTTTTTCCCTCATCCACCTCCATTTACCACTCCTCTGTACATGTGTGTGTGTAAATGGAAACCAATAAATCAAATCAAATCAAATCATCAGCCTGGTTATGCCCACTGCAGGGCAAAGGCCTCTCCCATACTTCACCAACTACCCCGGTCATGTACTAATTGTGGCCATGTTGTCCCTGCAAACTTCTTAATCTCATCCGCCTACCTAACTTTCTGCCGCCCTCTGCTACGCTTTCCTTCCCTTGCAATACATTCCGTAACTCTTAATGACCATCGGTTATCTTCCCTCCTCGCTAACGCGTCCTGCACATGCCCATTTCTTTTTCTTGATTTCAACTAAGATATATTTAACTCGCGTTTGTTCCCTCACCCAATCTGCTCTTTTCTTATCCCTTAAAGTTACACCCATCATTTTTCTTTCCATAGCTCGTTGCGTCGTCCTCAATTTAAGTAGAACCCTTTTGGTAAGCCTCCAGGTTTCTGCCCCGTACGTGAGTACTGGTAAGACACAGCTGTAATAAACTTTTCTCTTGAGGGATAATGGCAACCTGCTGTTCATGATCTGAGAAGGCCGGCCAAACGCAGACCAGCCCATTCTGATTCTTCTGATTATTTCAGTCTCATGATCCGGATCCGCAGTCACTACCTGTCCTAAGTAGATGTATTCCCTTACCACTTCCAGTGCCTCGCTACCTATCGTAAACTGCTGTTCCCTTCCGAGACTGTTAAACATTACTTTAGTTTCCTGCAGATTAATTTTTAGACCCACCCTTCGGCTTTGCCTCTCCAGGTCAGTGAGCATGCATTGCAGTTGGTCCCCTGAGTTACTAAGCAAGGAAATATCATCAGCGAATCGCAAGTTACTAAGGTATTCTCCATTAACTCTTATCCCCATTTCTTCCCAATCCAGGTCTCTCAATACCTCCGGTAAACACGCTGTGAGAGATCGTATCTCCCTGCCTGACGCTTTTCTTTATTGGGATTTTGTTGCTTTCTTTATGGAGGACTACGGTGGCTGTGGCGCCGCTATAGATATCTTTCAGTATTTTTACATACGGCTCGTCTACACCCCGATTCCGCAATGCCTCCATGACTGCTGAGGTCAAAGAAAACTGATGCCTACAATTTTGCATTCGGCGCAGTCAGCGTGGCCGGCGCCGCTCGGCGCGCGTTGGCACGGCTTGCATGGGAATAAAACATGTCTTATCTCATGCCAAAGCTCATAGACGAGAGTGCATCGGGCGCTAAATTGGCTGGCCGCCAGCGTGCTGGCGTACAGTTCGGTTTCCCTGAATTGAGCGTGCCGAGTTTTCGCGTTTGCCAAACAAAAGTTCCATTGAACCCGTCTCACCATGGCTGTCCAGTGCAATGCCCTTCAGTATTGAATAAGTATAGCGACACAAAGTATTGCCACCGTCGAAATGAGAAATGTATGAGGCGTGTCCTACAGTGGAATTCGTGTCGCGCGCTTGCCTAAGAACACTCGGCGCCATCTGGCGCAGCCGCCCCGAAGCCTACGCGTCGCCTCCGAAATGTATTTCGCGCCAGTTCGTGCTAACGATGAGAAAGGCGTCATGCAGTGACCGGGCTCCTCTGTGGCGCTATTCTCCCTGAGTGCTTTTCTTTGGTGTTTCATACACAAGAAAGCTTCAAACTTGACCTTATTTGAGGCGGCAGCCTACCAGTAAATAAAGCGACTAAACGAGGGAGCCGATTACAGTCTCCCCTATTGTGTATTATGAAGAAATTGAAAAAAAAATTATTAGTACGGCATGTGCCACTTTAAATTCGCGGTAGCTGCGTTAAGAAATGCGGGTGGGAAGTCACAGAGGCTGTTATTTAGGGTGCGGAAGTAATAAGACAAATCTAAATGACTGAACCCAAACGACAGCCCATACGACGTTATTTGAGACTAGGAAGCCCAAATGCTCATTTTGCCCGAAAAACTTGCTTCACGTGGGCAACTGGATACAACAAAACGCTGAGGGCACGGTATCGGACACTTTCCCGAGCATGCGAAAAGGTATATAAGTGGCTGGATCCCGGACCGAACTGGTATACTGGAGGACTGACCCCACCAGACATTTAGAAAGAAAGACGGAGAAGGTTTTGGAGTAAAAAACCAAGCGAGTGATTGTCATTCCTAATTAATAAATTACCATGGAATATTTTAAGAATGTCGAGTGTGGTGTGTATATCCGAGGAGTTTATGCTAAGAAACAGCTACCAGAGTTGTGTCGATGAGGGTATAAGTAGGAGTCAGACTTGTATTAGGAATTCGCGATACGCTCATTATTTTACGCAATGAAGTGGTTAAGAGACACTATAGCTAACTTAACGTCATGCTAAACGGATTAATGCTCGAGAATGACTAAAGCGTCAATAGTAGCCCGAATAAAGCTCCGGTATTTGAGATATTGGGGTAAGTGCAAAACACGATGTCGGACTTGCCCGGCAAATTCAAGTACTATGAATATAGCCCGATGAGGCGGGCACTCCGCTTTGTAGTTCTCTAAGTAGTGCACAAAACTCAGTAAAATAGCGATCATGGCATTGCATGTTAAAATCGAAGAAAATATTACTAATCCGTTACTAGTCAAGTTCCTATTACATTCTTCAAAAATAAAAGAACTTAATGACGTCTCCCGTGACAACGACGAGCGTGGTGAAAAAAAGTTCATTTTCACTGGACTCTGCGCCGTCTGTGTCATCTCGTTTTAGTAGTTTCGTTATCACGTACTGCTAAGCTGGTTCGCCTGGCTCGCGAAACTCACACAAACTGCCAGTAGTAGAAAATTCCACATCGGGGTCATGCCCCGGGATGCCCAGAACGACCAAACGCAGCTACAAAGGCAAATCCCACGCTGCCCTGGCTCGACCTCCCCATTGCCGTGCCTTTGTGTTTTGCTCAGTAGGACGTTCGTGAGGGATAGTTGCTACACACTTGATGGTAGGTTAAAACTGCATGAAATAGACGAGGACAAATGGAAGGAAAGAGTGCAGTCCTTATTTTCTTTCTGAATTGAAAGTTCTTTTATTATAAACAAAAAGAACTGCGCTCGTTGTGTGTCGTGTGTTCCTTCCGCTTGTCCTCTCTTTTTTGTGCAGTTATAACCTCGTTTCCCGTTTTGCTCAAAACACCGCATTGCTTTCTGTCGGGTTCCATTTAACTCACCGGCGGTAGTGAAGCGCAGTGATGGCTTATCCAACGTCACTACACCCCACCCCCGGGCGAGCGATTTGAATTGCTGTAAAGGTACGCAGACACATCATACGCGAACCAGAAAGAGTAAGATGCTTCAAACGAACTGACAGGATGTTTAGATAAGCGGACTTGTCTTTGTGTAAAGCGGGTACACATATTGAAGTTACAGCCAGCCGTTGAGTCGGAGGCACACTACCCAGCATCATCAAACCTTCACCAATGAGTGGTTACCCAATTTATTAGTTCTGAACTTCCAATTATGGTACAAAAGCATCCCAATAGAAGCAAACACAAAACGCACAATGTCGACCGCTGTATATCCCATTTTGAACCTAAGAGCCTCTACCAATTTACTTGCATGCTCTTTATAGCGTGTAGCATGAGTGTCTCGCCAACGTGGTTTCTAAATAAGTATGATCGGCAACTGCTTCAAACTTAGGCATTGCAATGAGAGCAGGCACCACAAAAGAACTCACTTTAAAAAGGGCCAACCTCGACATCACACCGCTTTCTTCCTGGATATATAGTAGTAGCAAACTCTTCCACAGCACAGATTTAGACATGCATTTCTTCTGTATTAAGACGCTAGCCTAAAAGATATGAAGGACGTCTAACTATCTTCATAGCTCGATTTGCATATTGACGATACCCTGAAGGTTATTTTGGTGCACTTGCAAAACTTACACTCTACCCAGAACAAGAATGGAGGCTTAATAAAGTGGCGTACGCAAGAAGCGCTATAATACGTTTGGCTCCTTCGACGGTCCAGTACGCAAAGCGCTATTGCATACTAAACCGTATATCAACGACGAAGTTATGAATGTGATAACCGGAAACTGCCTTCTTTCTCGCTCCGTCACCAAGCAATATAACACTCGCACATATTAAAGTGTGCATGTCCGCCTCGCAACAGAAAAAGCTTTGGGCGTAAAGCACGTGCAACGGCCGCTGGATAAAAAAGAAAAAGGTGCGGCCTGCCGGGTGCATCGAAAACTCTGTCACCCGCCGCGGCGCTACCAGTCGGGATCTGTTGTCCTGGATCGGCCTAGAAAATGCGCGAGAAACGCGCTTCGAACGCCGTCGCCCGTGCAAACCGACGCGTCCAGTGTCCGATAGCTAGCACCGTTCGGCCCAGCCAAGCGGCCGAGAATGCGACTGCGGCTGAGACATTCGCTCCCATTGTAGCCTGCCTCACGTGGCAGGCCACACATTTTTTTTTTTTTTATCCAGCGGCCGTCCACGTGCAATGAATCAATAAGTGGTGGCACTGGCACTGTCTTGAATACAGCAGCCTTACGCTCTTTGCAAACAATACGTGTGTGTTCACGTGCGTGGAGAGGCGCAAGAGCCTCCCGGAGCTCCGATCAGGGGCACGTTCGGATATAATGTTCGAAGCGTTCGTTCAGTTTGCGTTCAGTTTCAACTCATGCAATTGGCCCTTCAGTTTCGCCTCATGGGATTGGCCTAGGCCGAACACGTTAGGCGAAACTGAACGTTAACTGGGCGTTGACTGGACGCGCGTTTCGAACAACGATCTCCGATTTGTCCCCAGGGCTGTAGTTTGACCGGTAATGCCGGCATGCGCGTGAAACCCTTGTTGGGTGCTGCGCGTGTACGGTACCCGTTGCTTTTCAACGCGTAAACATTTTTGGCGAGTAGGCCAGTTACGTTACGCGAAAAGTCATGCGAAAAGTGTAATGCTTTGTATTTGTACAAGAATGTGTAATTCGCGAAATAACCATTTAATCCTTACAACAGTAATTGTAGATGATTGGTAGCTTTATAAGCGAGGAGTAATTACCCACACCATAAAGAAAATTAATTTGGTCAGAGGGAATACCTGTATGGATTCATCTGACTTCATAGAAAATTAATGGAAAGCTTATAACAGGGGTGGGCCAACTTGAAACTTGAAGGTTGGCCAACTTAAAAATTCGACATGGGCCAGCTTAAATATACGGGTGGGTCAACTTGAGATTAGGTAGGGGCCCAACATGAAATTCGTGGGTGGGGAGTGGGCCTGCTTAATCTTGGGGATAGGCGAACATAAGTTTAGCGGTGGGCCAAATTGAATTTTCGGGGGTGGGAAAACTCAAATTTGTGGTTGGGACAAATAAAATTTGGGGTTGGGCCAACTTGAACTTTGTAGGTGGGCCGATTAGAAATTTGTGGATGGGCCTGCTTAAATTTCAGGATTGCCCAATTTGAGATTTTTTGGTTGGCAAGCTTAAAGTTTGTGGGCGTGCTAACACAAAATTAGGGGTAGGCGAAGTTGAAATTGGGAGGCAGGGCAACTTAAATTCGGGGGTATGTCAACCGAAGTTTGGCCGTGGAGTAAGCAAAATTTGGGGGTAGGCCAGCCTAAATATGGGGATGGGCAAACCAAAATTAGGAGCCGGCCAAATTGAAATATTGGTGGAGGGGGGGGGGGCGGTAACTTAAAATTTTGGGGATGGACCAACTTAAACATTGGAGTGCCCGAACTTTGAATTTTAGGCGGAGGGACAACACAAATTTCAAGGTCGGTGAACTCGAATTGGGAGGTGAGCGAACTTGAAATCTGAGTTGGCAACCTAAAATATGGCGGTAGGCCAACGTAAATTGGGGCATGGCCAACTTAAATTTGAGAGTGGGCCAACTTAAGATGGAGAGACTGTCAACTTGAAATTTTAGTTAGGGGTAAATTCAGCCTTGCACTAGGCGAATTTAGCTTTGGAGATGGGCCAATCCAAATTTAGATGCAAGCAAAATTAAAATTTCGGGGTTCGCCATTTTAAAGTTTGGGGTCGGGCCAGCCTAATTTTGGGGGTGGGCCAACTTGAAATTTGGGTTTGCAACAACTTGAAACTTGGTGGTGAGCCAACGTCGGCCTGGTCGGCTAACTCCGGGGATGCAATTTCTTGAACATCGTGGGTGGGCCAATCTGGAATTTGGGGGTGAGCCATCTTGAAATTCGGGCCAGCACTAGGAATGTTGGGGTCTGCCAAACTAAATGTGGGAGTATCCTTCTGCATACTTAGACAACTCCAGTGAAGTTTCCGCATTCTAGCCATGCAAAGAGACGCCGCGAACATGCACAGCGTCGAAGCACAAACAGACAGGGCTCGAACGTGGTCGCTACATCGATCTCGACGGTGGGACGCTTGTTGCATTCCAGACCCTCTCCAGTGAAGCAGCTCGCCGGCCGGTATCCGCAAGGTGGTCAGACGTCGATTAGCGACGACGGCTCAAAGGCTCCCGCTCCACACAACGCTCAACGAAGACGGCCTGGCCTCGCAGTTGTACATGGCCAAGCTCGCACTCACTATGCGAGCGCGGAAATCCTCTTAGCAATATGGGAGTCACGTGGTCAGGTGGCGGCACCGGAGCTCGGCGCGGCGGGTCATATGATGCGTTTTCAAGGGAACGGCGCAGCTGTGGTCAAATGAATGTCAAATTCGCGACAATGATGAAACTCGGATTGACAACGTTAGTAAAGCTTTCGCTTTGAAACACCGCACCAAATGCAAACAGAAAAGAAATAAGGTCGACCGCTATCTACCGTATATGGAATGCAAGAGCAATTAGTCAGCCCCTGATAATTTATACACATGGCCTTTATCACGCGTAGCATCAGTACCCCGCTAAAACTGTGTTTTTAAATAAATATGATCGTTAACTTCTTCAAGCTCTTGCGCTTAGACAGTGACCTCGATATCACACCAGCTTCTTTCTGACTACATTGGTAGCAAACACTTGAACCGCAAAGTTTCAGGCGTATATTCAGTTCTCATTAGACATTAGCTTAAAAGATTTCAAACAAGGCTGAGGAACTTCAAAGCTCAATGTGCATGATAATCTTTCTCCTAGCCATGCTTTGATACACCAGGAATACTTGCGAACTCTCCAGAATAACCATGGGGGCTTTTTAATGTAGCGTACGTCAGCAGCGCGCGTTACCATTCGGCTCCACTGACTAATTATCACGAAAGAAACATTGGATCGCTTCTCGGCCTTTTGGCTAAGATCAAAGTGTAGCGCTTCTTGGCCTTCAAGCGTAGTAGAAGATCTCCTACCAGTCGACGCTGTCATCCGGGAGGTCACGTCGGGGTTACGGCGGACCTCTAGGGAGCCCCACCGCGTTTGTCGCCAAGGGCCTGCTTGCCTGTCTACCAGGAACGCCGGGCTGCCCAGCTACCCAGCGGGCGCCTTGGCGTCTGCTGAGCTGCCGATGTTCTTGGGAGCCGCCTGGAACTCTCGCGTCTTCTATCGAGCAGCCAGCAAACCACGCAACGACTGCAGCGGAGCCAGCAGCGCCTGCTGAGCAGCGCTGCTACCAGAGTGCGGCGGCGTCCAACGCCAGCTGCGTTGTCAGTTTGTCAAGATTAGAAGACAGTGTGGTACACCCACCCTGATCTCCTTTCCCCAAGAAAATGGCTTCCCGCCAAGTTCCGCCCCCTTCCAAGGAACATTGTTTCCTGTTCACAGTACCGGACTCTACCACATCTGTGGACGAAATCATTGACAGCGTGGAAGAGGTTACCGGCCCTGAAGGCGTTCTTTTCTTGCAACATCTTGGAGGATTCAAGTTTCTCGTGTGCGTAAAGACACCTGAACAAGCGACACAGCTACTTGTTCAAGGCAGCTTCAAGATCTCTGAAAAGGAAATTCCAATCGAAGCGGTGGGAACGCCGTGTGTGCCCGTGAACATCTTTCGTCTTCCGCCGTACATCCCCCACGAGGCAGTGAAAGCAGCACTTCAACCGTTCGGCAAGGTCCGAGATGTCACGTTCACAGCCATGCACTCACGACAAGGGGTATTCAGCGGAACACGCGTTGCCAAACTAGAAATGACCAAGCCAGCCCCCAACTTTTTAAGTATCCAAGGCCACAGAGCCATGTTGGAATATAGGGGCATGCGCCGCGTATGCGGCAAGTGCAATGAAGAGGGACATGTGGCAGCGACCTGCACCGCACCGCACTGCGATCGCTGCAAGATTTATGGCCATAGCACTGTGGAATGCACGGGGAAATGTCGTAGATGTGGCAGAGAGCATTTCACGAGAGATTGTTTTCTACCAAGATCTTACGCGGCTGCAATACGATCCAGCGATGGCAAAGATGCACAACCTGCAACACCCTCTTCGATATCACGATCCCCGACGAGACAAATGACCATCTTGATGAAACCAACGACATCACCAAGAAGTGCAACCCTAAAGGCAACGCTTCTAAATGATTTTGAAGCGATGGGAACCACAAAACCGATGACCAGCAGTACAAGCACAAGCCAAACTCCAACCGAAACAGCAAGCACAAGTCAAAGCGAAGCCTCAAGTTGGGAATCAAACGACGAGCGGAAAGGTTCGTCGGACGAGGCAATGCCCCAGAAGCCCCCCCAAAAGTTGGAGCATGAGAACAACTCTCGTACAGAAGATGCTAATGATACCCAAACGAAGAAAGAGGAAAAAAAGGGCAACAACTGGAAATCGATTACAATGACACCACCAGAGAACACGGACAATCGACCTCTCAGACCGATGATGAGTATCACCACCCGGTTAGCGAACCAGACAAACAATGCCCAAAAGAACGTCAAAGAGACGACGACCGCAAGAAATACCAAGCCCAACGAAGCTGGAAACGTCCACAAAAACACCTCCAAAGGCCACCAAAGTAGAAGATCATCTAGCACTGACACCTCAGCAGACATCACAGATCCTCTAAAAGAATCATGGATACCAGAGGCTGTGACCACAAACCTGCCAGATCTTCGACGCGACCGTTCGAGGTCCCAGCGAAGACTCAAACTAGATTCAGCTAGCAGCGGAAGTGATGTGATCAGCCACGGGTGGAGTCTCCGGCCAACTTGCACTACTCGTCTGCGGACGACGTAAGCGATAATGATATGTTTTAGTGTATATTTTCTTAGACACGAGTTTCATCACACACATTGTGCAGTGTTTTACATGCTATGACCCCCCCCCCCCCCTCTTTTTTGGTTTCCTTGCCTTAATGCATGCGCCTTCTCCCGCTATAATGCCAGAACACAATCGACAGAGCAGGGCACTTTACATATAGATTCCTGCCAGCCCGTCATTTAAAACAAACCTTCCTTCATGATTTTCGATCACTAATGATGCTGTTCTACGGCAACACTGCACAGCTAACAATGATTAAGAATGGCCGAACAGAGGCTATCCATCACCCCTAGGGTTTTATCACAGGGCCGTCGCGCCCACTTTACCTGGCCTATTTGCATGTGCACGCACACATGCACTGCTCTGTCGAAAAAGGGGCATTTATTCTATTATACCGATGTCACATCGTACGCGTCAAATTGCCCGAACAATTAACTGTTATTAGTACAAGATCACCAATTTCGATGATGCAAACTAAGATGCAAACTCTCCTGCGCCATACTATACATCCGCTGTCGCTCTTTTTTCCTTTTCTGACGTTAAGTGACACTGCAGACAAATGCTAAACAATTATGCACGACGAGCATCCGTTAAATGGGGAGGGACACCTTACAGTCTTTCTTCAAATCCTTTTCTCCTTTTTATTGATCTTGTCCCTGCACCAAGATATGTCCAAACTCAACGTTATGTCATTTAATGTACGAGAATTCCGAGATACGGACAAACAAAGAGAGATAATTCATTTCTGTAAGCAAAACCACATAGACATCCTGTGCATGCAAGAAACAAATTTCAGAACACCAAGGGATGTAATAGAATTCAAAAATAGATTCGGACTAGACGCCTTCTTCTCATTAACGGATGCTCGTTCCCGAGGTACAGGCATAGTTTTTCTTTCAACTAAATACAGAGAAAGTGCACACTACACTTGTGACACTGAGGGGAGAATAACAGCGGTGGACATCTTTATGGATGGAAAAAGAGGAAGAATTATTAATGTATATGCACCCGTAACGAGAAGTCTCACAAACAAATTCTTTAAAAAACTAAGAACATATCTTTTAGAACACAGGCAGTACATCATTCTTGGAGACTTCAATTGCGTTCTAGACACAACACGGGACATAAGAGGACCAGGGCAAGGGGCGTCCAATTACCACGCAAAAGAGTTAAGAGAAATATTAATACAGCACAGATTATCAGCTACATGGATTCTAAAATACGCAGATAGATTCCAACCCACAAGAACATCACGACACACAGCCAGCAGAATAGATAGAATTTATATAGCCCATACCTTAAGACAGCAGCTAGAAAACTGCCAAATACACACATTGCCACCAGAACTCTCAGACATCAGTGATCACAAGCCGGTATCGGCCACAATTAAAGGCAGCCCAAAAAGAATAAGAAATCAGAACACATGGAGAATGAACGCTGCCCTTTTATATGACACACAAAGCCAAGAGGAAATTAAAAGAGAAATACAACGCACACTGCAGGAACAAAATCAACACCACACTAAAAATTGGGACGAAATAAAGGAAGAATGGAAAGAGATCCTAAAAACTGCCCGACGAAATCGATGCAATCGCATAACAGAAACTCGTACATAAATATTAAGAAGAATCAGAATAATTGAAAAAGGGGGTGAACTAACTTTTACAACCCGAGAATACTTAGAGGTGATGAAGACAAAATACGACCAAACAATACGAGAACCACCGCAAGCGATGCAGAAAGCCACACGACTAAAGTTCTCAGGAACTGGAGACACAGACACAGTATATGTTCATGATACTTCCTCAAGACCTCCCAAACAAACCCGAATAACTTAGATTGAAAGAAGTGATGGCACAAGCACGACAGACGCACAAGAAATCAAAGGAATAATAACAGAACATTTCAGGAGAATTTGTCAAACCGAACACCACAAACCCAGCAACTACAGAGATATAACAAAAGCCTTTTGCGATGCAATAGAAAATCAAAACATAGACAGAGAAGAACTCTGCGCACCCATAACCAAACAAAAATTAAAAACAGTAATTAAATCAATGAAACACACAACAGCTCCTGGACCCGATGGTTTAATGACAGGCTTTTACCATACCTTTTTCGAAGAAATAGCCGAAACTTTTTTTACAGATGTTAAACAATTTCATTAACAACAAACAGAAACCAGCATCATTTAATACAGGACATGTAACACTTATACCTAAGGAAGGCGCAGACACCACAGATCCCGGAGCGTGGAGACCTATAACATTACTAAACACAGACTATAAGATACTTACTACAGTACTTTCGAAACGACTAACGAAAATTCTTCCGGAATTAATTTCAGCCTACCAAACATCTTCAGTCCCAGGCAGATCCATATTCGCAACCCTAACGTTAACAAGAGACGTCTTTGAATATATGCAAAACAAACAACTTCAAGGTTTCTATGTTACAATAGATCAATCTAAGGCTTTTGACCGCGTGGAACACGAATACCTCATTAAGATTCTAGGAGCTTTCGGCATGCCTAAAGATCTTATAGATTATATAAAGACGCTATACACAGATGTTAAAAGCAAGATCATCATAAACGGAGAGCTCACACCGGCAATATCCATAGCAAAGGGTGTGAGACAAGGATGCGCCTTGTCAGCCCCTTTATTCGTTTTATCCTTAGACCCCCTTTTAAGAAAAGTAGCTAATTCCAAGAAAATTAGAGGTTTTCCCATGATAGGACAAGAGACAGTCAAAATAGCCGCTTACGCAGACGACATAGCACTATTTATTAGAGACACCAGCAGCTTATGCAGATTTGACCAAATTTTCTTTGAATATTCACAAATATCAGGCGCCCAATTGAATTCAACAAAAACTAAAGCCCTACTTTTCGGTTTCCCTACAGAAAAATTGCCAGCACACATACAGCTTTTAGACACGATTAAAGTACTCGGAATAACTTTCAATTCAAACGGAATAGCTCCCAAAACCTGGACAGAAGCTATAAAGAAATCCGAAAAAGTAATCACAGAAGCAGAAAGATATGACTTGTCGCTTAAGGGGCGCATAGAAATTATTAAGACCAGAGCGTGCGCATACGCATTCTACGCAGCCAAAGTAGCCATAATGCCAAACCAGACAGTAGCCAAATTAACCAAAATGATGTCAAGCTTTTTATGGAATAAAAAAAGCCCACCGATCAAAAGAAACATTCTTGAACTACCCGAAAACAGAGGAGGACTAAGTTTACCGAACATTTCCGTAATATCCCGTGTAATCAGCACAAAAACCACACAGACATTAGTGGACAACGACACATATCTTGGAAGAAATCTAATGATATACTGGTTAAGTACTCTAAAGCAAACTTTCTTTCCAGACACACACCACGGACCGACCGCAGAACAACCATTACCATTTTATCGAGCAGTCACGGGAGTCAAAAGAACAATAATACAAGAAACACCAGAACTAGATCTCATGAAAACACCAGTTAAAACATTCAGCGAAGAATTCGCCATTCGTGAGCTAACAACAGAAGAAAACGAACAAAGAAAGAAAGAAAAATGGGCACACATAGCGAAAATGAAAACATCAACAGAGGTTAAAGATTTTGAGTGGCGCAGGAAATGGAACATCTTACCAACACGACAAAGACTGGCAGCCTGGGGCATATTCCCACATAAGTGCCCCAACTGCAATGAAATAGAAACATTAGAACATGCACTCTTCAAATGACACGCAGCGCAAGCTACGTGGAAACTTGCTAAAAAAACTTTTAAACGTAGATATATCCCAAAAATACGCAAGACAAACACGGATACAACGGTTAACAAAATTATTGTAATGATGTACCTATGGAATCGAAGAAGTCTCGCCGAAGCATCGCGACGACCTGTAAGGGCGACATTTCCAACAGTAAGAAAAGCAAGAATACACGTGTGGAAAGAGCTAAATGCTCAAATGAACATAAACAAAGAAGAAAGATTTCTGCGAAAATGGCACACCCGTTTTATTTTTGAAAGAGAAGGCAAACTGGAAACAAACATTGTTCCATTCTAAAAAAAAAAGAAGATGAAAAAAAATAACTCATGTTGTACCTATTGAATATGCAATCCCACCTCCATCCACGTTAACACTGCGTCATAAAAATTGTATGATCAACATTATGTAAAGAGGCCATACCATGTGAAGATGTAAACTTGATACATCAGTCTTTTGTTGTTGTTACATGTGCTTTTGTTCAATAAACTTCCCTTTGTGGAGTACCGTTGCTCGTATTGGTATGCGTTAATAAATTTCCCCTAGTATAGTGAGTATGAACTCGGGCACTTCTTTGAATATATACTGTGTATACAATGCTGGGCAATTTGTATATCATGCTGGTGGAATTGTGCCGTGATTGTGACTCATTGTTCGTATCGTCTCTTGTTGAAATAAACTTTTTTCTAAACACATGGGACGTGATAAAGCCGATATGCGTGACGTATTCGTGAAGGCGATGGTGGCAATGACCTAGAACGCCCACACATCAGAACAAATTTTGAGTCAGCGGAGGAAGGGTTCTTTTTCCTCGCTAGGTCAACCAGCCATGACATATGCACACATGGAACTAAACATGTCTGCCACGCAACAGAACAAATGTTGGGCGTAAAACGCGTGCGGTAAATGAATGACTGGAAGCACTGGCACTGTGTTCAATGCGGCTGCCGCAACCTCTTCGCAAACAAAACGTTCGTGTTCATGTTGCGTGCAGAGGCACGTAGGAGCCGCCCGGAATTTCCACCATGTCTTGTGTTCGAACGCCAATGCAAGCATGAGGGTGCAGCGGTTGAATAGTACAGGGTCTGTACGGTGCTCGTTGCTTTCTTCCATAAGCAGGTGCAGATGCGGGTCGTTAGGTCAAGCTTTAGCCGGTGACAGCCTAAGAATTAGAACGAAGCTCCACCCACAAAAACGTAGTGCGCCTGTTCGCCATTTCCTAAGGTGAGCTGAACCAGTTTGGACTCCTCTGACAGCTTAATGAGCTTGGTCGGCTAACTTAAATATTGGCTAATCAGTAAATAAATCTAGTTGTTTTAGGCTAGAATAATACCTTTGGCTCAGCAGTGACATCAGGATAACCTTAAAATATGCCTATACTCCATCTCACCAGCCGGTTGCAGCAGACTGGAAGCTACGAAGCGCGCTGCGGCGGTGTCCAGGCCCAGCGCCAAACAGTGTGCTCCCATTGCACGTTCTGTTCTCTATTCTAATCACTACAGTAGGTATTGAAGTGCGTATTGATGGAATATAACACCCCCCAGTAGGCTTTCACCTGGATTATTTTAGGCTCCTTGGTTTTAGTATGACACTGTCATTTGCTCTCCGCTAAATCCATTAAAGAAATACCACCTTGCACATTATAATACTGCTTCAAATGTGTCGGAAATCAATCCACAGGTTTAGCACGGATTTGAGTGTATTCTTCAGAAATTACTGAGAGTTTATTTTCATGGGGTTAAACGAACGCACGAAGCACACGCAAAAGAAAGAGGAAGTTCCTGCGAAGTAGTGCGCCGTCATTGCCAAACATGGCGTCCTCCGAAGCTAGTGCACGCCGTTTTTCAAATGTACACTGTTTGCCGAAAGAGGCGAAGACGTTAGCTTCAAACGTCTTAGAATCGCTTCGCAATAAGCGGGGGGAAAGGGCCAGCACAAATTTTGTGGCCAAGAGAACAGAACAAGTCACGAAGTTGAGCGAGCGGACGCTGTGCGGAGTGGGTGTCGGATAATGATAAGGCGGGCAATGTGTTGACACTGAAGAAGCGTTATGGCCGAACAGTTGATTAGCGCAAAAGAAGGCTCGACGAGTTTGATCTGGCGATCTTGCAAAGGGCCGTGCTCATGTTTTTTGTGGAAAAACGAGATCACCATGGTCGCCAAGCTGATGCGCCACATTGAAGGAAACGGCGTACTATCATCCGTATCGACGGCAACTATGCATAGTATGTCACTTGTGAACATATTAAAGGCAGAATATGCTTTTTTTAGTGTATATGCCTGATAGTATGCTGAAGAAGCTTGGTTTCCAACGCAAAAAAAAAAAAAAGGTATGGGAGCGCATGAATGTGATGCACATTTTGCAGTGTCGCCGCCACAACCTGGGCTATAATGAGGAGTAGCGACGCGAAAGTGGGCAGATTTTTTACACTGACGAAACGTGAGTCAACGCCGGCCACACAAGTAGTCGAGTGGGGGTTGACGAAACCATAGATAGTCTGCATAAGGTGTGCCAATCTGGATTACCGACCGGTCTCAAACCTCTAGTGGCAACGACGGCAGGCTTATTGTGCCCCACTGCGGCAATGAAATTAGCTTTTTTGAAGGTGCAGGGGGAACGTTCCGCGCAAAGAACAGATCAGGTGATTATCATGAGTAGATAAATGGACAGCACTACGAAAAGTATTTGCAGAGAAACTTCTGCCGCTTCTGCCACCTAGACTTCATATGAACAATGCACCTTGTCACTCCGTGAAGCAGGAAGAAATGCCGCGAATGAGCGACCTCAAAAAGAAAATACAGGACTGGCTTTCTGCAAAGGCTGTTGACTGTGGCCAGGACATGGCAAAGGCTGAGCTCATACAGCTCGTCAAAAACATTAACACGAGTGAATACCGATTCGGAGTGGACTGTATCGCTGCAGCATTGGGCCAAGTCGTTGTGCGCTTGCCACCCTATCACTGCCAACTGAATCCGATAGGGCTGGCAAGGGATGACGTCAAAGGTTTCATGGCGAGGAAAAACAGTAGATTCGAGATTCAAGACGTGGAGCCGCTGGTTTGGCAAGTGAGTGCTGATTGGTGGAAGTGCGCACAGCATGTTCTAGACTAAGACGACTCTATGAGGAAAGTGGATCATTTGAAGGATGATGTTGACAATCTGGACCAAGTGATGGTGAACCTCGGAGTGGACACACGTAGCAGTCATGGAACAATCTCTGCGGGTGAAGACGACCTCGGGTGCGAGTCCCTGTGATGGCCTTTATCAAGACAGGGCGAGCATTCTGTTTGTATTGGCTACATTTTACGCGTGTCTTTTTCTTTAAGTGTGCCTCGCGTTCGAAAGAAAAGCTGTCCGGTGAGGCGTTTCGTTCTCAAGTGTTCTGCACTAGCTTACACAGCCATAGCTTTTTTTGTGGCTTATTAATTGTCAAAAGAACTTCCTTGTTAACTCTAACAGGTGTGATGACAGAACGTTCTATGAACACGACAATTGGTGTAAGCCCATCTGATGAGTTTGGTCAAACGATTAGGTGAAAATTGGTTCTGCTCAGAACCGCCATATAAAGTGGCAAAAATGTCTTTAACCGGCATTTCTACTTTTGGGAGGGTTTTCTTGTTTTACACATTTTGAGTATACTGTTTCTGTGCAGATAGAATTCGGGTTGATTACTGAAAGAAGTGCAAGTGTTTTATAGCTAACTTGTAATTTGCAATTCAGAGGTGTCAACCTCTTAAGCAGCTTTTTGTGCGATAAGTAGGCCACCTGCAGACTACATATAAATAATGCCGACAGCTTTCTCAAAATAGCCTGTGTATATTATGTGTATCTTTCTGAAGTGCACTACTGAAAGCCTGTCCTGTCAGGCGTTCTACAGCGCTGCAGATGTTAGAAAACTGTCGTATTTTCTTTTGTCTCTTTCTTTTCTTTAATGTTGTGACATGTTGATTATTGCTGAATAATCCTGCTTGTGCTATAAAGAGGCATCCCGAAAACAAGGGGCTGTCCATTTAATAGTGACATTGTATTGCTACTGGAATCGCATAGTGGCGTCATTATGTTGTCTGTATCAAATCTGTGACCGATAATTATCCGTGATACCGGCTCAGATAAACATCCGCGCGGTTATGTAGTCGTGTGAGCAGTGAAACGTCGAAAAAAAAATTTGGGGGTTTATTTCGGAAAGCAGGAGTTACAGCCATTTCTGCTAACCTTGCTGCTCCCGCGAAAGCCCATGTATTGACGGCAGACAAGAATTCCGAAACGTTGACAACTCCACGCTAAACTGTAATTATGACAAGTAAATGAAACTCGGCGCAATGTTAGAGTCGTCTTAGCTGGCTCTTGCACAATTATTTTTTCGAAGATAGATTGAGAGCTACAAGACATTCGCGAGAGAGTTGGCTTTGCCGCAAAGCGTATTATTTCGACGGATCACGTCACGAAGAAGTCCCGATGCGTGAGACGTATACAGGTTCGCTGTAAAACGACATAATACAAATAAAAGCACAACCAGTCTTAGAGGACAGCGGCTACCTTTTTATGTATTTATCGGTTTCCGTGGGGAGCATGCTAAAGAATGCAAACAAACAAAACTGATCTTCAGAAAGTGCGATGCGGTGCATTTGCCGTTCAGAAGCGACAAAAAATTAACATAAAAATGATCTGTAGAGATATATTGAAATAGACCTATCCGAAGTCGAACTTCCGTCCGCTGAGACTCCACGATATCGCGGTATGGGCGTTCGACCGATTAGGCCACGGCTGCGAGCGAGCGCAGAATATCACAACGCGGAGGAGCTCGCCTTCCTGACAGGTCATCATCCCACAAACTTTTGCAGTGCTGCAACCAACTTATGAAATGAACTATAGATGATGAGGTTTCACTATGGATCCAGTGATACAATGAGCGATCTGTACGGAGCAAATAGTTGTTTCAAGCATGCGAAAGCGCTTGACGTCAGGTAATAAGCAGGTGATAAACTCTCAAGAAAGGCACAGTGTAAGACTTAACAATGAAGGAGGTGAAACGGTCGACGATGTAGAGTGCGCGATCCTTTTTAATGCAGCTTTTGTCTCTGTATTTACAGAAGAGCCTACCACTTCCCCTTTTTCTTCGCGTACTAATGAAACAGGCGTTATGCCAACCATTACATTTTCCCCAGATGGTATCTCATCGTTACTTGACAATCTTAAACTCACATCGTCAGCCGGCGTGGATAACATTAATTCGAAACTGTTAAAGAATACTAAACATGTCACCACGGTGTTCCTGTGTTTGCTATTCTCTCAGGCACTTTCAACTGGTGAAATGCCACATGACTGGAAGGTGGGGAGGGTTGTTCCCATCCACAAAGCAAGTGACAGGAATTGCCCGCTTAACTATCGCCCCATTTCATTAAGGAGTGTGCCCTGTAAGCTCATGGAACATGTCATGTAAACAGAAATCATGAAATTTCTTGACTCGAACAAATACTTTCATTCTTCACAGCATGCGTTCCGCAAAGGCTTTTCCAGCGAAACACTACTGGCCATTTTCGTGCATGATATTCACACCAATTTAGATTCTAACCTCCCAACAGACGCGATATTTCTAGATTTTGCAAAAGCGTTCGACAAGGCACCACACCAACGTCTACTACTAAAACTTTCTCTTGCGAACCTTCACCTCGGTATTTTGCGATGGATTGAAGCGTTCTTGACAAACCGATGTCAGTTCGTTACAGTCAATAACCGCGCATCTACCCACCTACCAGTGACTTCCGGTGCACCGCAAGGATCTGTTCTTGGACCCCTACTGTTCTTAATATACATCAATGACCCTGCACGTGTCTTGCAACGTTCGTTTGTTCGCAGGCGACTGCGTCATTTATTGAACAATTTCTAGCACATCTAATCAAGCCTTACTTCAGGAGGACATTAACTGTGTACAGCAATGGTGCGACCGCTGGTTAATGATGCCGGTTCTATACCTGATTCTCTCTTCATTTCGGTGCCACCAAAGCCGCTTTACCGGCACAACTGCTTTGCGCGAGCCCTGCTCAATCCAAACAAACTCGCTAAATTTTGCAAATGTTTGCCGTACGGTGGCTTTGCGTCAGCATGGTACTATGTACCGCCGTGCACGCTTTACAGGGATATAATACAATGCAAAGTTTTTCCTCTACTAGCGCAAATTTGGCGCATAGCGGTAATTTTGCCTAGAGTGAAATTAATGATCGCTTGTTCTATGGGTTAGACTTACATTTGAAAATCATTTGCGATTCGCACTGACCCTCAGTGGTCGTGAAGGGGTCATTTTCTTGTTGAAGTGGTTACAAGGTCCCCATAGTGAAAAAGAAGTCAACAATACTCTTATTCTCCTATTCCTAGATACCGCAATTACATCTTGCTTGCTTCGAGTGTCATATAAACTTAAAGAATTAGTATCATAAATTTTTCATCTTGACAAGATCAGCTATGAATATGCTGGTAACATGATACCAGACCTGAAACAATTACATTGAATACATCGCGAATTACGCGAATTCTCGCGTCATGACAGCGCATGCGCAGTTCATTACCGCCAAACTTGCTGCGGAACCATAAGCTTTCACCATAAGCACGGAAATATTCACAGAAAAAAAGAAAGTATGTCCACATACACGGTACATCAGATGGGGGCTCTAAGCGAAAAATTGATGTTGTACAAAATGGTGAAACGCTCTTCGCAGTTACTAAATAAGGAAAGCAGGACACTTCTGACACACAGTGTTAGATATGAATGACACTTGACGGCATCTTCAAAAAAGACGGAAATAAGGAGAAAAGGCAGGGAAGCTACCGTACCCACGGATAAGGAGTAACATGGAGAAAGAAGCATAAAAAGGAAAAGAAGGCCTCCTAAAGACAAGCTCGCCTCACAGCGGCTGCACGTAGCCACATATTCAACGAAAGTGTATTTTGCATGCCCCATAATAAATTCAGGCATCATGCACAAGGCTGGAAGTGGCACTTACAGCAATTCGCCGAAAATAAAGAAAAGACTGAGTGCGGGAAAGAACCGAAGTGTATCACACAAACGCTATAATAAAGTCTGTTTTTTTGTTTCTTTGTGTCACATTTTGAGCAATCAGTTACGTTTAACGAACCAGCTGTTTATATACGTGGTCACAGAAAGCGATACTGATCCATTGCGAACACCCACAAAATTTAGAGCTTTTCTAAGATGAAGGTATCCTTTGTAGAATAGAATATCTCGCTGCGAAAGGCCTTCTTGCACTCACAGTTACGTTAGATATATTGCCTTCGTTCCATTCAGAAAGGTATGTCGCTTTCCATGTGCCATTGCATTTCCCTGACAAGCTGATGCCTCACAGAGCAGTCGAGCGCAAACTAACCAGAACTGGCACTATACAAATACGAACAATACACGCACCTATATTTCACACGACATACATCGCACCTGTCGGGTTTTAGTTATTCCTGGCCATACATATTCTGATTTCTGACCTCTAGGCAAACGTCCTATAAGGTTACAAGCGCGGTCACAGTACGAGTAGAACAGGCAAAGAGATATCGCGAGAAAATGTGTGTGGCCAGTGAATAGACTGTGCGTGGGTGCCTCCCCTTGTCTCGGCGGCGCAAGGGAGAGACAGCGGAGTTCCGCTTCGTATGCATGTTTCCTACAAGACAGAACGGCGACGCCTCTCAACACGGCTGCGTGGAGTTCCCAGCATAGCTCTAATTATATTATCAATGCGTGTCCAGCTCCACATTGATTAAGTAGCTTACATAATCCACTGCTTACTGGGCTTTATCCATAAATATATTTTCGGAGGAAAAAGAGACGTATGAAGAATAATTTAGCTGATCAGAAATTCTGAATAGCATGCGCTGACGGCAAACTGGTTATAACGGATATTGAATACGGCCAATTTGAAGTCCTGGTAAATAAGAAAGAACATATTTTAAATTACAATTGTGCGAGTTCCGCTGTTTCCAGTACTCTTGTTTACTCACCGTTGTGACAATGGTGTTAATATCCTGTACTATCCCTGTTTCATCTTTTCAGCTTTCTAAGATATCTCTCAAAAGCCTACAAGCTACGTCCCCTGCGACCACCATGTTTGCTACAGGCTGGTTATTAAGGGAGTTTCTGTGGTATTGCAAAGATTCGCACGCTCAGCACAATAAAAAGAACTCTCGATCTCACCATTAACACGTCTGAGGGATCACAAATGCCACAGCAACTGCCACTCGCAGCCGCACGACATGTTGAAGACTCGCGTTAGCCCGTATACATTTGACAAAGGCTGTACATCGTGTCCATGGTGCTGATTCAATATATTGGCCCTGAACTTCTTATCACAGAAGGTTATCGACTGAGAGTGCGAACTGAGGTCTCCAACGCACTTTCTGGTGCTGGAGCAAGGTATATCGATACATATTATCGGGTGTTCTTGCGACCATCGAAGAAAAATTCAAAATATAGAACACTGGAAAATCGCGCTATTTCAGGAGCGAGATTATTGAGGACATTTGAAAACAGGTTATGTGTTCCTATTTTTCCCTATTTTGGGAAACACTATTTAGGATGCCTAATTGACCAAAAATGCACGGCTACTGACAATGGAATGATTGTAGCTAATGACTAGGTGTATTAATATCAGTTTCCAAATTGCGGAAGAAATCTAGCTTCCTGGCCCTGCAGTAGGAGAAATTTGAACTTTTTCGGATGAAAATTAAAACGAAGTACTTATGGAGCGCAGAAAACCACCTTTAGAAAAAAAAACGTGATGTGTTGACTGTCACAAGACCTCATGATTGCGCGCTTGCACATAGCAACAACAGAGTCACCAAACGTGCTACCAACAAATGATCGAAGTTGCACGAATAACTGAGGCCTACATAGGTTCTAAACAATGCCGATAGACCAAAGAGAAAGATCTTTGCCGAGACACATTGCCTGTTGAAGTAATAAAGTAAGTGCAATGAAGTGAATAATGAAGTCTTTTGAAACTGTTAAATGAATGTTATGTTTGGCTTATCCCAATTTTCATACGTTATGCGATTTGTGTAGTTCAGGTTCTCCTCTGCGAAATAGGTGAGGCACGTTATCTACACCTAATTCCTGCATGAACTACGTTCTTAGTGATGAATGACAACTGTTGAATCTGTATAGGCTTGTGTGAGCCTTTGTAGAAAATTACTTAATCAATCAATCCCTACTGTCATACTGCGGTTATTCGCAATATTCGTCGAACTCCTAAAACCTGAACAAGAGGGCAGTTTCAAGTTTGATGAAACAAGGAGGAAGTTTGCGTAATGTGTGTCGAACCTTTCCAGTTACTGCCTTAATCAGAAACTTTGAAAAACACTACTGAATATTTGTTTTTTTTTCTTATGATTATGCGTAACAGGACATTTGTAGTTGGTTCTTCCAGGTTCGTCGGTGAACTACAGTAAAACACCTTGTCTATATGAGGCGAAAATTAGGGCTACTGCATAGGTGCTGTGAAGGCGAAGGTCAAAGTGTGTGGGTTATCGTGGCTTTAATACGGGAGGTATGAAAGTGCTCTGGAATGTTGAAAGTGTGTTCTATGAGCGCCGCGAAATTTAGCCCGCCTCCGTAGCATATATACAATTGCCGCCGAGACAAAATTTAGCGAAAATAAGGAGAACACTATGGCAATTTGTTTGATAAAGTCAATGCGATACAAATGAAGCCTGTATAAAATTCATTTGAGCGAGGGCTGTTGAAACACAGCCTTCACAAAAAATCTACTGCAGCAGGTGTTTGAGAGTGTCCTGCAGCCGTTATCAGCTATGTTTGATGATGTCACTTGTTAACTTTGTCTTACACGAAGTTCATGTTCGGTAGAGGTAGGGACTTTAGGGATACTTTTCTGGCCAAGTGAAGTGCGTGCGAATGAATGAGTACCTCCTTAAAATTTTCTGAATGAAGGCTCAGAAGCATTATATGCCGACAGAATTTCAAACGTGCCAGTCAAGCGTGCCAGTGGTATATATATTGTCACGAAAAGACAATGTAAGATGTGCCTGGCGTCGGCGAGGCAAACAGTTGTACAAGATGGCGTGCAATAAATTGAAACCGGCGTCCTCAGCTTTTACTTTTACTCTAGCGCCCGTCTCTTGCAGAGCGCGCGTTCCAGTCCCAACTTCTTTTTCAGCGCTGGCTGGTGACACCTAGCGGCATTATTCCCCCGTCAAAAGAAAGGCATCGACCCGATGCTTACTAAACTAGAAAGAGGAAGTGTGGAAGTATTACGAGATCGGATTTGCGTCGCCTTAACGCGGGAAATACGGTTTGAGGCGACGCGGCACAGTCGGGAATGACCTCATAGTTCACTTCACTAACGCGGCGTATCACTTTGTAGGGTCCAAAGTGTCTGCTAAGGAGCTTCTCAGACAACCCCTGGCGAAGGACTGGAGTCCACACCCAGACTTGGTCAACTGGCTGATGCTCGACTTGCGGATGTCGACGGTTGTAGCATCGTGCGTCTGTACTCTGCTGCTTCGCGATGTGTATGCGCGCAAGTTGATGAGCTTCCTCTGCGTGTTGAGTAAGTTGCTCGGCGTCGGCAGTAAGTGATGCGTCGGTGTCGTGCGGGAGCATAGCGTCTAGCGTGGTCTGGACCTCGTGCCCGTAGACAAGACGGAGCGGTGTAAATCGTGTGGTTTCCTAAATGGCGGTGTCGTACGCGAATGTAACGTACGGCAGGACTTGATCCCATGTTTTATGCTGGACGTCCACGTACATAGACAGCATGTCAGCAATGGTTTTGTTTAGCCGTTCCGTCAGTCCGTTGGTCTGTGGATGATAGGCCGTCACCTTGCGATGCTGTGTACAGCTCAGCTCGAATATGTCCTCTATCAGTTGGGCTGTAAAGGCAGTGCCTCTGTTGGTGATGACATGTGATGGGGCACCATGTCTGAGGACTATGTGATCGATAAAGAACTGGGCAACTTTGTAGGCCGTGGCACGCTGTACAGCTTTCGTCTCGGCGTAGCGTGTTAGATAGTCCATGAGGACTATAATCCACTTGTTTCCGCTGGCTGACAAGGGAAAGGGTCCCAAAAGATCCATGCCGATTTGATCAAACGGCGCGCTAGGTGGTGCGATAGGTTGGAGTAACCCCCCGGGCTTCAAAGACGGCGACTTTCGCACGTAACACGCACGTAACACTTCACCGTGGTAGAAAGTCTGAGCCAGTAGTACGTCTTGCGTACTCTTGCAAGAGTGCGTGAAAATCCCAAATGTCCAGACGGGGGCATATCATGGCAGGCTAGGAGAATGTCATCACGGACGGCGGCAGGTACGACCAATAGATACTCTTTGTCGCTGGCACTCGAGTTTTTCTTGTAGAGGACACCATTTCGCGGGCAGAAGGTCGAAAGGCTGCGAGAAATGTGTCGTGGGATTGTAGCATTCTTGCCTTCTAGGTGATCGATGACAGGGCGTATTTCGGCGTCCTCGCGCTGCCGTATGATCAGCTCAGATGCAGTGAGTGCCCCAAGGAATGCGCCGTCTTCGTCCATCTCCTTATCACAAGTTTTGACGGGAGCGCGCGATAGCGCGTCAGCATCTTCGTGTTTGCGGCCCGATTTGTATACGATGGTAACATCGAACTCCTGCAGACGGAGACTCCATCGAGCAAGTCGCCCGGATGGGTCTCGTAAGTTGGCTAACCAACACAGGGAATGGGGGTCTGTCACCACCTTGAAAGGGCGACCGTAGAGATAAGGCCGAAATTTCATGATGGCCCACACAACCGCTAGACACTCTTTCTCGGAGGCGGAGTAGTTGATTTCGGCGCGTGAAAGGGTGCGACTGGCGTAAGCGATGACTCGCTCGACGCCTTCCTGGTGATGAACGAGTACAGCGCCAAGACCGATGTTGCTTGCATCGGTATGCACCTCGGTGTCAGCGTCCTCGTCAAAGTGAGCGAGGAGGGGTGACTCCTGCAGGCGTTGCCGTAACTCGGTGAAAGCTGCGTCCTGCTTATCCGTCCAAACGAAGGGTGTGTCTTCTCGCGTGAGGCGTATGAGTGGTTCGGCGATGCGCGAGAAATTAGCGATGAAGCGACGATAGTACGCACACAGACCGAGAGAGCGGCGTAGTGCTTTCTTGTCACGAGGAGTCGGAAAAGCAGCAACAGCAGATGTGTTGTCTGGGTCAGGCTGGACGCCATCGGCGTTCACGACATGCCCGAGAAACTTCAGCTCTTCGTAACCGAAGTGTCACTTTTCTGGCTTTAGTGTGAGATTAGCGGAGCGGAGCGCCTCAAGTACCGCCTCTAAACGCTTCAGATGTTCTTCGAAGGTCGCCGCAAACGCGACGACGTCATCTAAGTACACTAAACAGCCGTGCCACTTCAGACCCATCAGAACAGTGTCCATCATTCGCTGGAATGTGGCCGGTGCAGAACACAGGCCGAATGCAAGTACTTTAAATTCGTACAGTCCATCCGGGGTAACAAAGGCAGTTTTTTCGCGATCTCGTTCGTCAACTTCGATTTGCCAATATCCGCTCTTCAGATCTATGGATGAAAAATACCTGGTTCGCCGCAGTCGATCGAACGAATCACCGATCCGCGGAAGCGGATAAACGTCCTTTTTGTGACATTATTCAACTTTCTATAGTCAACGTAGAACCTAAGCGTTCCGTCTTTCTTTTTGACGAGGACCACCGGCGATGACCAAGGGCTTTGGTATGGTTGTATGACGTCATCGTCAAGCATTTCTTTAACTTTTGCATTAATCACGTTGCGCTCTTTCGCTGATACACGATAAGGCAGTTGTCGTATGGGACGAGAATCGTCATACGTGATTATTCGGTGTCTCGTCATGGGCGCCTGGCGTACCTTAGAAGATGCGAAGCACTCCTTGAACCGAAGGAGCAACTCGCGCAGCGCTTTCTGCTTTTCCTCCGAAAGGTCTGAATTGATGTCGATATCGCTGAGTGTCTGAGCTGGGTTCTCCTTCGTCATAGACGCAAAGCATTCAGCAACATCGGCTATGGGCTCAGCGAAAGCGATAGTAGTACGACGAAATAGGTGCCGATGTTCCTCGCTGAAATTCGTCACGAGGAGCGCCGAAAGTCCACCTCGAAGCATAATGAGACTACGGCCTGCCCATGCACCATGAGTAAGCATAAGAGAGGAATTACCCTCTGCAACAGCTTCGCCGTCACGCAGATCGTCGCATACGATTATTACCAGGAGACTTGCGCGTGGTGGTACAGTTACACTGTCGGCGTCAATTCTAATCGCGTTGAGTCGGCAATTGTCGCGGTTGTTCGCTGCTCTTACTGTCGAAAAAGTCACTGTGCGCTCCCGGAGGTCTATAATGGCACCATACTCTCGCAGAAAGTCGACGCCCAAGATGAGGTCCCGAGAACAATCGCGGAGTACAAGGCAGCTGGCCGGAAAGGTGGACCCACGAATTTGTACTCTGACCGTGCACATGCCCAACGGTGCTACGATGTGTCCGCCAGCAGTTCGAATTTGCGTTCCAGACCAAGGCGTGATGACTTTTCTAAGTTCCGTCACTAAATGTCCGCACAAGATTGAGTAGTCGGCCCCCGTGTCCAATAACGAACTAACGTGGCGGCCGTCGAGCAAAACAGGTATGTCTAGCGAGAGTCTGTCGCTGAGTTCGGCTGCTGTCGTCGTTGAATCGTGCTGAATAGACCGTGCTCGCGTCGATGGGAGGTCTTCGGAAGGGCGATTATCAGCGGCCTCACCCCCGAAGGTCGCTGTTCTTAGTTTTCCCGGTGAGGGCTTTGCGATCGTCCCTGCGCTGCCATTGGAGGGCTTCTAGGAGCGGGGGAAGAACACCTTGGTACGCTTTGGGAAGAATGCCAGGAGGACGGCGAGCGCGACTGCCGCCGCGGGAACAGTGGCATACTCTGCTGGGTCAAGTATACTTCAATCGCCCTGGGCCTTTCGCCATATCTGGGCCTTGGTGAATCCGCGGCAAAACCTTGCAGTCCGAGGCGGCAGTATGAGCACTCGCGGTATACGTGACCGGCTTCTCCATAATGATAGCGCAGAGGCCTTCTGTCCGGGGTACGCCAGACGTCAGATTTCCTTTCGAGCGCGCGCCGATCCTCCATACGTTGGATCGATTGCACTGATGGGAGCGGCGGGACGCATGACGCGGCGTAAGATGTGGCGGGATCGAAATGGGTCGGAGCGGGGACAGGGACTCGCCTCAAAACAACCGCATACGACGGCCGCTGCAGCTGTGCTGTCACAGGCGGCGCATTGCTCCTTGGAAAGGGACCTTGGATCGCTTGCTGGACTTCGTTCCTCACAAGGGCAGAAATAGAACTTAGCGTGGGCTGAGGCGGGCAGCCGTGGAAGCTCATCACGCACCACAGAGCGTAATGGTCTCAGAAAACGTCCACGTTTCCAAAGGCAATCGCATCCGTCAGTGAAGCAGCGTTCGCGTGCCTCTCATTCAGAGCTGAGCGCTGGTCCGAAGGTGAAGTTGCGTTCAATTGCCTTTCATAGAAAGCTGAGCGCTGGTGTAACATCTTTTCCAGCGTGGTTGCTTCGGTTAAGGATTCAGCCACGGTCTTCGGCGGGCTTCGAACAAGGCCACAAATAGCTGTTCCTTAACTCTCCGCATTAGATGGCGCAAATTCTTTACCTTGGACATGGTTGAGTCCACCCGACGGAAAAGATGCTTCATATCCTCGACGTACGACGTCACGCTCTCGTTCGGCAGGTGAATGCGGGATTGGAGCGCCCGTACGGCTCGTTCGCGGCGATCAGCATTGGTGTAGGTCTCCAGCAAGGCACCACGGAACTCGAGCCACGATTTGACGAGCCTTTCTCGGTTCTCGTACCAAGTGCGAGCACCGTCCTCCAAGCTGAAGTAGACGTTCCTTAACTTCGCCGCGTCGCTCCATTCGTTTATCTCGGCAACGCGCTCAAACTGGACTAACCAGTCTTCTACATCCTCTAAGATATCCCCGTGGAAAACTTTCGGCACTCGGAGATTCTGCAGCAGATATTGAGTTGCCGTTGTGGCCGTACCTTGCCTAGTGGTCGGTAGGGATGTCGATGTTCCTTCCATACCGGTGTGTGGGGGCGTGGATGTTGTTCCGGAGAGATGATCAAGCTCCGGAGGCAATCCTCGGATTCTCCTGCTTGCCCGGTGAACAGGGGTGTCCACTAGTATAGGGCTGGTACTCCTGCTACCAGGAGGGGTTTCTGGCATCGGATGAACCGTACCCAGCACCTCAACCAGTTTTGTCACGAAAAGGCAACTTAAGATGTGCCTAGCGTCGGCGAGGCAAACAGTTGTGCAAGATGGCGTGCAAGAAATTCAAGCCGGCGTCCTCAGATTTTACTTCTACTCTAGCGCCCGTCTCTTGCTGAGCGCGCGTTCCAGTCCCAACTTCGTTTTCAGCGCTGGCTCGTGACACCTAGCGGCAATATATATATATATATTCATATGAGAACGTAATTTATTCAGAGACAATTGAAGTCTTATTGCAACTGCGGGGAAAGGCAGCCTTGCTGAAAATCGGTTTGTTATTCCGCAAAGTCGGTGAAGTCTGCAGGAGAAGAAAAAGGAGTTAATGATAAAAAAATAGGAGCTTCAATTTATATTTTCTCATAGCAATACCTTCTTAGACCCTGTAAGTTTCTTTTACCGTTCTCAAGACGGTTTTCGTAAGGGACCTTATTGTGAATACAACTTGTAATAATCCTTGATGACCCGTGCATTAACCTTCGCAATAAATTTCAAATTGATATATTTTAGGCGACTACAGATACTTTGATAAATTTCCTCATCACCACCCACTAGCGAAATTATATCGATTGAATCTAGATTCTAATGTAGTGAGATCAACAAAACGTCACAGTTTCGCACGAAAGGCGAAGCATCCATTGTGACAGAAAAAAAGTAGAAAGCTATAAGAAACATTCGCTAACTAACTGAATGAGCAAATATGGTGTCAGCGCGCACAAGCAAACTTGAACACATCACACTCGATAAGCGCGGACACTCGCTGTCAAAATGCTGGTGCGAGCAAGCGCGGAAGCAGCAGCGAGTGAAGTGTCCTTCGTGCGGTGTACCGCTTCCATGCAGGAGCAGCAAGAATACACCGCGCACAAAGGTATGAGCCGTCTGCAGGTCGTTTCAAGATACGCCGCGCGCGACCACTTGCGGCCGTGCAAAGTACGCACTTGTTGGCGGAGTCGATGCAGCCTGCCCTCCTTCCCGCGCTTCCTGCCGCTTTCCTGCAATAATGGCGCGTGAGATTAAGTCGCTATCGTCGGTTCCCCTTCAAGCCCGGTCGCGAAATGCGCAGTTGCCGCCGTAGCACCTCCCTCCCTCCCTTTTAGCCCCCCATGGCCTTTCCCTCGACGGAAGAAGGTGTATTTGCTCTCTGCTCTCTTCCTTTGTGCGGGCAGATTGAGCCGCGACTGCCGGCTCACCCTCGCACGCTTTCAGTCGCGCATAAGGCGTGCGGCGCGCTACGACAATTTTATCGCCCTTGTACTTCATACGGAACCTCACGGCGACGGCGACGCCGACGGCAGAAATGCGCCAGATATGTTCATATAATTCGTATTGCAATAAAACGATTCCTAACTGATGGTTTCCATTTCGTGTCTTTCCGTAGCCTCTCGTAGAAACCCCTTCCTGTTGCTTCAAGAGGCCATAAAGACTGATCCTTGGGACCGCTTTCTTTAAAGATCATACATTAACTATCTTCCACCGCAACTATCCTAACCTATTCGCAGTTTCACTGGTGACTGTGTAATTCACCGCACTATCACTTATATTTATGACCAAAGATATATATAGAATCACATAATAACGTACACAACTAGTGCTGCCGATCCAGTGCACAAAAATATACATTTGCGAATGCCATGGCAAGCCAAAGGCGGCGGAGTAGTGGTTCTTGCGGTGACGGTCTTCTTTAGAGAAGGCGGAGTGGCAAACGTGGATCCAATCTGTGGAGACGTGTTGTTTCTTTTTCTTATCTGCGCCCAATGGCGACAGGTACTGACAGAAATTAATCACATAAGTGCGATGTGAAGCCTTACAAGTAAGTTTGATGCCTACAATTGTGTTTGTTTTTTATCAAACGCTGCGGGTAATATCACGGAATCTTTATGTTTATGCACTGTACCGCTTATCTTTGTGAGTTTTTCTTTGTCAAAAGTGGGTACATATATTGAAGTTACAGCCAGACATTGAGTCGGAGGCACACTACCCAGAATCATCCAACATTCACGAATTAGTGGTTACCCAATTTCTTAGTTCGGAATTCCCAATTATTTGACGAAAACATCGCAACAGAAGCAAAGACAAAACGCACAAGGTCGACTTCTTTATACCGTATTTGAATGCAAGTGCCATTAGTCAACCTCTAATAATTTACCTGCATGCTCTTTATAGCGTGGAGCATAAGACCCCGCCACTACTGGGCTTCTAAATAAATATGATGGAAACTGCTTCAAGTTTTGGTATTCACAATGAGAGCAGGCACAAGTAAATACTTTAAGTGACAACCTCGACATCACACCCCTTACTTCCTGGGTATATTAGTTACAAACACTTCAATAGCACAGATTTAGACATATATTTACTTTAAGTTAGGACTCTAGCCTAAAAGATATGAAGGAAGTTTAATTAGCTTCCCAGCTCAGTCTGCGTATTGAACTTGCCTTGAACGCTATGTTGACGTTTTTGCAAGACTTGCACTCTAGCCATAACAAGAATGGAGGTTTTACATTGTAGCGTTTGCCAGAAGCGCCTACATATGTTTGGCTCCTTTGACGGTCATACATACGAAACGGTTTTGAATAATAAAGCCTATATTCACGACGAAGTTATGAATGTGATAACGTGAAATCTTTCTTGCTCTGTCGTCAACCAATAACACATGTACATATGGAAGTGTTCATGTCCGCCACGCACCAGAAAACACGTGCAATGAATCAATAAGTGTGGCGCTGCAACTATGTTGAATACAGCAGCCTTAAGCTCTTTGCGAACAATACATGTGGGTTCATGTGCATGGAGAGGTGCAAGAGCCGCCTGGAGCTCCCATCAGGGGCACGTTCGGATATAATGTTCGAAGCGTCCCTCCAGTTTTTGTTCAGTTTCGACTCATGCAATTGGCCCTTCAATTTCGCCTCATGGAAGTGGCCTAGGCCGAACACGTGAGGCGAAACTGATCGTTAACTGGACGCGCGTTTCGAATAACGAACGCCGATCGGTCCCCAGGCCTGCAGTTTGAACGATAATGCAGGCATGCGTGTGAAACGCTTGTTGGGTGCAGCGCATGTATGGGTCGCGTTGCTTTTCAATGCGTAAGCATGATTTGGCGTGTACCCCAGCTGTACCCCAGATGCGGAATGCGTAATGCTTTGTATCTGCACAAAAATGCGTAATTCGCGAAGTAAACATTCAATCTTATAACAGTGTAATTGTAGCTGATTGGTAGCTAAGAAGAAGAAGATGCTGAGAAGAAGACTATTTGATCAGAGAGAATACCTGTATGGATACACAGGGCTTGATGGAAAATTAATGGGAAAGCTTATAACACGGGTGGGCCAACTTGAAATTTGGGGGTTCGTAAACTTAAAAATTTGACATGGGCCAGTTTAATTATATTGGTGGGCCAACTACACATTAGGTAGCGGCCCAACATGAAATTTGGGTGCGGTTAGTGGGCCAGCTTAATTTTGGGAATCGGCCGACTTAAATTTAGCGGTGGGCGAAATTCAATTTTGGGGGTGGGCCGACTTGAACTATGTAAGTGGGTCAACTCGAAATTTGGGAATGGGCCAGCCTAAATTTGAGGAATGCCCAATCTGAAATTTTTGCGTTGGCCAGCTTAAAATTTGCGGGCGTGCTAACCTATTATTGGGGGTAAGCCAATTTGAAATTGGGAGGTAGGCCAACTTAAATTTGAGGGTATGTCCAACGAAGTTTGAGAGTGGAGTAAGCAAAATTTTAGGGTAGGCTAACTTAAATATGGGTATGGGAAACCGAAATTTAGAAGTGGGCCAAATTGAAATTTGAGGGGTGGGCGTAACTTAAAATTTGGGGGTGGGCCAACTTAAATTTGGGGATTGGCCAACCTAAACTGTGGACTGCCGTAACTTTGTATTTTAGGGTGTGGGACAACACAAATTTGAATGTTGGTTAACTCAAACTTGGGGATGGGAGATTTTAAAATCTGAGTGGTCAACTTAATATATGGCGGTGCGCCAACCTAAAATTGCGGCTGGGCAAACTTAAATTTGAGAGTGGGCCAACTTAAATTGGAGAGACTTCCACCTTGAAATATGAGGTTCGGGTAAATACAGCATTGCACTTGGCCAACTTATTTCTGGGGATGGGCCAAACCAAATTTAGATGCAAGAAAAATTAAAATTTCGGGGTTCGCTATCTGAAAATTTGGGGTGAGGCCAGCCTAATATTTGGGGGTGAGCTAACTAGAAATTTGGGCTTGGGACAACTTGAAATATCGCGGTGGGCCAACCTTATTTTGGTGGATGGCATTTCTTGAACTTCGTGGGTGGGCCAACTTGAAATTTGGGCGAGCACTAGGAATTTGGGTATGTGCCAACCTAAGTGTGGGAATATGTTTATGCATACTTAGACAACTCCAGTGGAGTTTCCGCATTTTCTCGTAGCAACTGCAATAGCGCGTCATTAGCTCACACTATAGTAATAATCACAAAGGAGCTCCACCCAAGAAAAATGTAGTGGAACTGCTCTTCAGCTCTGAATGAGAGGTGAACCACCAAGTGTAAATGCGCTAATCACAAAATAAAACCTAGTTGCGTCAAGCTGAAATGTTACCTTTGAATGAGTAGTGACTTCAGGATGCCCAACGAATAGGCGCCAAAATTCAGGTTTCGTACTAAAACCAGTGACATAACAGCCGATCCATATGAACAAAATGAGTATTTCAAGGCCGCGAAACGGCTGCACGGCAGATATAAGCGAACCTATATAATTGGTTAGCGATTATATGCCAATTCTGTTTTAGTTCGAAAATATACATATTACGTTGTAATTATTAAGTTGTCACTGACCACACATATCGGTGCTGGCTCGACTCGGTGGTAACTATGTCAATGTTTGGATCCAATGAAGCATTCGTGAAAGTGTCGTAGGGAAGAAAGCTCCGGGCGATATTGATTAGGGGAAGAGCGGCGGCTTGCTTTTCTGCTGCATCTATACGATGACCCAGCTAACGTAAGCCAAGCTGTTCGACAAAAAAAAAATAAGATTTAAAGTACACGGTTCGAAATCCGATTTGAGGAGCTGCAGTGTGCGGTAGCCAGAGGTGTGACAACCAAATACAGTAGGGCGATCCTGAAATTTAGGCTGTCCCATCCCCAAAGTTCAAATTGACCCACTTACAAAGTTCAAGTTGGCCTACTCCCAAATTTCATTTGGCCCAGCCACATATTTTACTTTGCCCATCCCCGAAAATTGAATTTGGCTCACCGCTAAATTTAAGTCGGCCCATCCCAAAAATTAGGCTGGCCCTCACCCCGCCCACAAATTTCATGTTGGGCCCCTACATAATGCCAAGTTCGCCCACCCCTATCATTAAACTGGTCCATGTCAAATTTTTAAGTTGGCGAACCCCCACAGTTTCAGGTTATACAACCCGTGTCATAAGTTTTCCCAATAATTTTCTATGAAGCCCCATGTAACCATACAGGTATTCTCTCCGATCAAATTAATTTCTTTTTTGTTGCACCGCATTTTACAATTACTGCTTTGTGTCTGAACGCCTTGGCTGACGTAAGCTGGGGCACATGGTATATCATACAGTGTTCCAACCTTATGACATGCGTCGGTCAGCTTGATTACGCACACACAAACACACATACACGCATGAGTGATGCTAGTATTGGCTGCGCTGATTGGGATGATAAAATCTCTCCACAACAAAAGCTCCGACTTACAGAAGATTTAGGCGTCATTTAGAGTTTTGCTCACCAGCTCACAACAGTTCTAGAGAAAAAAAATGTTACAAGCATTTTACCTCATGCCAACGCATGGCTAAACGTTGATAATGGAGCAGAATCTACCGGGATGGAGCTCGGGTGCATCTGTTATTACGCTAAGTGCTGTGGCAGAGTTCCACAGTGCTTTCCGTTTCTTGTACCAAATATTGAGCTAGTGAAGCTCCTACATGTGCAGGTTAGGCATTTGTCAACATATCTAAGAGGAAAGTGAGAGTACAAGTCTTCCTCTGTAAGGTGTGCTGCGAGACAGACTGGTATGCCGCAACCACGATTCCCCTTTCAACAAGAATCATATACCCAAAATATTGTAACGATTAAACAACTTGCAAGCTCACCTTGACTGCTGAATCAGGCGGAGACTAACAGAATTAAAATGAAAGTAGTCAGCAAGAGCCGAACAATTTCGTGGTGCATCGTGAGAATTTTCGCGAGCACTTCACAAGCAGTACGTCTAAGTGATACATCTCAGTGACGCCGTGCTACGAGAACCCCATCTAGAGCTGCGGACATGATCTGGAGAAGATTTGAATATTATAGCATGACTACTATTGCTCGTCTTTCGTGGAGTTAATGCCAGTTTGGTAAGCAAAAATTGGTTTGAAATAGTAGGCATTACATTGCATGGGCGGAGCAAATTCACGAAACAACAAAGGACGTTACAGTATCTGAGCTGCTGGCTGTTAATTATTCGACAACTCGAGGCACAGGGACAGTGAATATTCTAACCGATTAAATGGGCTTATTTAAATTATTATCGAGGGGGCGTAGAGACGAGAGATCGCAGGCAGTCAAGCATTTATTACACAGCGCACAGTTGTTTATTCTCCTCCTATTCGGCTCTCCCTCCGGCGTAGACAAACCTAGCAGAGAATGATAGGGAACCACATGATTGGTAGTGCTTGATTCTGGAACCCTGTGACTAGTGTTTCTCGTGGTCCACATGCACTACTTGTGTCTTCCGCAACCGGCGATTATTGGAGGTCAGTGCTGCTATGACGTAGTTGACATCACTTAATCGGTTGATTCTCACGAAAAGACCGCTACACTTCGATGTACACTTGCGATACAGGCCTTCTGTAGATGAGTCCACGGTAAAACGTGATAGCCTGGAGCGAAACTGGCACATGTATGCCGGGCGTCATAGCGTGCCTTGGTTGGCACTTTCGAAGAGAGTGTTGTTAGGCGAGCAAGCCGACGCGCTTCTTCGGCACGACACAATATCTGTGCAATGTACGTCTTCATTGAGTCTGAATGACAAAATCTTATCTAAGAATGTTCGGGGACTGCGAGCGCACAACAGAGAGAGACGCGCATACGCGGTAACTTCATGCTTGGCGATATTACATGCGTAAAGGACGCAGACCAGCACCCCAACCCATTTCTTGTATACAGATACAACATATATGTTGTCACACATAGTGACATCATGGCAGCAAGCGCACGATTTGTGCGTTCGGTGACGCGATTTGTTTGTGGATGGTACGGCGTTGAACGGCAATAGGTTCAATGGGAAAGGCGCAGCACATATTCAACAACGTCGTCGGTGAATTGCGGTCCATGCTCACATGGACAAACGGAGCGTCCTTCCGCAGGATGACAGAAGGAAGCAGAAAGCGCGACACATCGGTGGTGGTAGCACAAGTAAGCGCCGCAGTCTCAGTGTACGCGCATAATCAACTAGCGAACGCCGGTATAGAGGTGTTGGGAAAAGGGCCAAACAAGCCGATACCAACTTTTTCAAATTGTAAAGTCGGTGGTTTCACTGGTTGCGAAACCCCTGCAGGAGGCGTCACCGCCTTCTTATGAGATTGGAAGCCTCAACCTGTACTGTCTTGTACTCTTCCATAGCGTCGGCCAATAAAAGCACTAGCGCAATTGATGAAGCGTGCGAGCTAAGCCACGTGACCCTATGAGATGTCATCATGCATGGCGCGAAAAACTGCAGCACGCAGGCGTTCGGAAACGACTAGGAGCAACGAACGACCTTCAGCAGAGTAATTCTTTTTGCAAAGCAGGTCGTCGCACAGCGTGAAGGGCATGGTCTTAATTGGAGTACGGGCTGCCTCAAATAGGGCTACCAGTGTAGGATCGCGATGTTGTTCACATTTAAATATGCTGATGTCAGTAAACACGGTAATGCTGGGTGAGCAAGTTTGGCGCAGTTCTTATTAAACAGGCGGAAGTACGAACACAGGCCAAGGAAACTACCTACGAAGATCTTTCGCTCTCTTTGGTCGGGTAAAATCGCGCTCTGCAGCAATATATATATATATATATATATATATATATATATATATATATATATATATTCAGGCACAGGTCGAATACCATCTTTGTCGACGTGAAAACCGAGCACGAGAGTGTGGCGCTCACCGAAGTGACATTTCTTTGAATTTAAAGCCAGTCCAGGGTTTTTTATAGGGCCCAGTACAGCGCCAAGTCGCTGATTGTGCTCCTCAAATGTTTTCTCAAAAATATTTACATCAGCGAGGTAGCACGTGTAGATCCCCCATTTTAATCTGTGCAGCATGCGTCCACAAACCTTTCAAGAGCTGCTCGCGCGTTGCATAAACAGAAAGGCATGACATTAAATTCGTAGAGACCGTCTGGCGTCACAAAGAAAGATTTCTGTTTATTTTTTGGGAGCATCGGTATTTGCCAGTATCCCGATCGTAAGTCAACAGAGGAGAAGTAGGAGGCTGCATGAAGGAAATCGATAGCATCCTCGAAGAGTGACAGAGGGTATAATTCCCCCATTTCCCCAAGGCCACAGTGTTGCGTTTTGCGAACAAAGCCATAGTGCTGTCTGTCGGGCGCCATTTCACTTGCCGACGTCAGTAAAAGGTAGTGACAGCTTACGCAACGTCACCACTCCCCACTCAGAGGCGCGCGAATTGATTTGCTCTAAAGCTACGCGGACGTTCTAGAAGTGAACACGGATAAAATGCTTAAAACGAGCTGACTTATGTGTGCGTAGGTGGATGTATGTTTTTTTTCAGAGCTGGGTAAGCAAATTGAGGGGACAGCCTGCCATCGAGTCGGAGGCACACTACCCTGGATCATCCATATTTCACCTACGAGTGCGTATACAATTTTTCTGTTTGGATATCCTAATTATGTTACGGAAAATTGGCTAAGGCTTGGCTCAGCTAACCCTGGATATGCAAAGCGAAAGCTTGGTTTAGCCTGGTTAAGTCTTGATTTCACTTAGTAAATGTTTGATTTAGCTGTAGTTATTATACTTTGGTATGCAGTCATCGTTCAGCCAGGTATGACGGCTGTGCCTAGGTCGGTGGCTAGACATGACTGTAACTAGGCTTGGATAGACACGTATCCTTCGATGGTGCGACCTGTTGTGCCACAGGGAAAGCGCAAGTGTTAGACACGCAAGGAGACGCCGCGAACATGCGCAGCGTCAAAGCAGAAAGGGACAGGGCGCGAACGCGTTCGCTGCATCGATTTCGACGGTGGGACGCCAGTTGCATTCCGGACCCTCTTCAGTGAAGCAGCTCGACGGGCGATATCCTCGAGGTGGTCACACGCCGCTTAGCGACGACAGCTCAAAGCCTCCTGCTCCCGCGCAATGCTCAAGGAAGACGGCCCGGCCTCGCACAAATCCATGGCCAAGCTCGCACTTACTAGGCGAGCGTGGAGGTCTGCGTAGCAAGCAAGCGGGGAGTCACGTGGTCAGGCGCCGGAGCTCGGCGCGGCAGGTCACGTGATGCGTCGCCAAGGCTACGACGCAGCTCCCATCAAATGAAGGTCAAATTCGCGGCGTCGGTCAAACTCGGCTCGACGAGGTTAGTAAAGCTTTCGCTTTTAAACACCAGAACAGACACAGAAAGCGCATAAGTTAGACCGCTATCTACCGCACATTAAATGCAATAGCAATTAGTCAACCTCTAATAACTGTATATACATGGCCTTTATCACGCGTAGCGTCAGTACCCCGCTAAAGCTTTGCTTCGAAATAAATATGATCATTACTTCAAGTTTTTGCGCTTCAGCAGTAACCTCGATAGCACACCAGCTTCTTTCTGACTACATTAGTAGGAAACACTTGAACCACCAAGTTTTAGGCGTACATTTAGTTTGCATTAAGACATTAGCTCAAAAGATTTGAAGCAAGGCTGAGGAACTTCCCAGCTCAATCTGGGTGTTAAACTTGCCCGTAGCACTATATGGATACACGGGGAAAACTTGCGAATAATCCAGGATAAGCATGGTTTTTTTTTTACGTAACGTATGTTACCAGTGCAAGATTACATTCGGCGCCATTGACGGTATCCTCCAGAGGAAAATGATTACCGGTTCTCGTATTATGTGTTGATAAATTTCTTCTTGTGTAGTGTGTGTGAACTCGGGCACATTTTTGAAAGTGTGCCGTGTATACAATGCTTCGTACTTTGTGTATTATCGTCCTGGTGGAATTGTGCCGTGATTGTGACTCAGTGTTCGTATCGTCTCTTGTTGAAATAAACTTTTTTTCTAAACACATGGGACATACTAAAACCAATATGTGTGACGTATTCGTGAAGGCGATGACGTCGAAGGCCCAGACATCAGAACGAATTTTGAGTCAGTGCAGGCAGGGGTACTTTTCCTGGCTAGGTCAACACGCAATGACAAATGCGCACATGGAAGTAAACATGTGTGCCACACAGCAGAACAAACGTTGGACGTAAAACGCGTGCGGTGAACGAATAGGCGGAGTACCTGGCACTGTGTTGAATGCGATTGCCTCACCTCTTCGCAAACACAACGTGCATGTTCATCTTGCGTATACGAGAACGTAGGAGCCGCCTGGAGTTCCCACCATAGCTAGTGTCTGAACCACAATGCAAGCATGCTGGCGAAGCGGTTGAAGCGCCTGTACGGTGCACGTTCTTTTTCGTAAGCAGCTGCAGATCCGTCGTTAGCTCAAGCTTTAGTTGGTCAAGACCTAAGAATTGCAAGGAAGCGACACCCACAAGAAATTAGTGAACCTGTTCTAGCTTTCTTAAAGTGAGCTGAACCAGTTCGAGTTCTCTCACACCTTAATGAGCTTGGTCGGCTAATTTAAATGCTTGGCTAATCAGAAAAAAAATCTAGTTATTTCAAGCTACAATAGTACCATTGGCTGAGCAGTGACATCAGGATAGCCTTAAAGTATGCCTAGACTCAATCTCACCAGCTGGTCGCCGCAGGCTGGAAGCTACGAAGCGCCGTCGTGGAACCCCCTTCGCGGAACCGTTTCCATGTAGTCAGGGTTGATTCGCAGTTCTCAAACCATGTCCTGGCGGCGTGTTCTAAGGCAAAGTGCACATGCCGTAGATTGTCGTCATAGTTGCACTTGTTGAATGCAGAGAGCCTTTTATATATTTCCAGCCAGTTATCAGCGTCTTCAAATTGTGATCCAAGGAATGTCGGTGGCTCCCTGGGCTGTTGCAGCACGATGGGGGACGCTGGGGTTACCATGGTGGTTGACTTGGTGACGAACTTCTTGGTCGTCTCAGGAAAAAATACATCGTCCGGGGGTAGTCCTTGCAGGCTGCGGCTACCTAGCTGGCTCTTGGCGGCTGTGGTGTTGTCTTCCGCATTCGCGCTTGGGTCGCGGCGTTGTGGGGGCATCCGGTACTGACAGCAAAGAACACAGTAACAATACTGTGAATGACTAAACTACCTTTTATTGGGCGAACATGTGCCCACAAAAACAGGCTACACTTAAAGCACTGCGATAGCGGCGAAGGCCGTCGGCGATCGTCGAAATCTGATCAGCGGGCCAAGCGCGTCAGCTTTTATACATGAGCCATTGCCAGTTCGAGATTAGTCGCTGGTGTCCGCGTGTCTTCCAGAAAGTCCTTCACTATTCGAGCACCGCATAGATGCAATCAAATTACACAAAGTTTGGCGACAACAGACAGCGGATAGAACGATCGATAACATTCGAGAAACTTCCAATACATACCGTCGCGTCCCGCGCAGAGCGATAACATTTCTTTGAAGGTGAAAAGCGGTCACCCGAGAAAGACAAACAAGTACACGTGTCAATATTAAAAGCAAACCTGCGCACAGGCGTGGTCAGTACAGATCTGGTAAGACGTTAACTTCTGTCCAACAGCGACAGTACTCCTTCGCAGAAAAACGAAGGTATTGTTTTCGTAAGTACGTGTCGGCTAACGTGGTTCTATATTTTTCCTTAACGTTCACGCACTTCTGCAACGCACAAGCGCTGTACGAGATCAAATTGGATTGGGTGGGCAGGAAAAGCCCGAGATACGAATAGAGACTAAAGCAAGTGCGGATCAAACTGCAGCTCTTGAGATTTATTTATTTATTTATTTTACTGTGAACGTGTGTGTTAAATAGGCACTATACTCACTCGACACCAACTAAGAGAGCTTAAAACGTAGTTGGATGGAAGAGCTTTGGGAGATCACAAGCATTATTCAAGTTCTGCCGTGTGTTTTCGCTCAAGCACAAACATTCGCCGTGCTTAGATGTCAAGACGCAACCGAAGCGGTTCGGAATGAGGTAAACGCGGAGGAAAAGCAATTTCTTCACTTCTGGAGCATCACCCAATGGTAGAGCGGAAGTAGGAGAAAATGAGTGCCATTCCAATGCCCTAATGCTAGGCGCAAGAATATTGCTTCAGAGATAATTCGAAAACGCAGCGTCTCAGTACTCCACTTTGAGGCTCCGACGCCGAAGACTAACTAGAGTAAACGCGAACACATAGATACTCGACATACAGTTATGTGGATCCTGAAAAGGAGCCGGTAATTATATCTTCTTTGTATTCAGGGCAGTGTTTCCCAACCAATGTATATGCAAGCACACCCCCCCCCCCCCCCCCCCCTACAGGCAAAATTGCCTGCACCAACAAAAAACATAACTAGAAATCCCGACAACTATATAAAAGCTTCGGGGGTGTAACTACGGCCTTCCTAATAAGGACGCAACCATGTTGTCATGTGACACTAAAATAAATACGCACTGACTACAAATTTACGTGCAGGACGCAATCACAGACTCGCTTGCAATTTGGGTGCCTGCAACCCCAGGTATGCGGCCCAGACATGCGGCCGTGTACGAACGCTAGAAAAGTTCCTGTTAGGTCACTCTTAACGCTTTCTTTTTATTCGGACTAGGTGAACGTTAGATGCACTATTTCTGTTTCAAATAGAAACATCTATCGACAGATAGGAGACCCCTTCAGTCTCTGTTCCTTCCTCCCGAAGAACATAGTGCATTTTATGACAGACGAGAATTGAGCCTTCCAGCTCCTTGCAGAAGTGCGCAGCACACACTGAGATATAAATTGCTGCATGAACCTCGCTCGACACATGCACATAAACTTTACTACAATTGCTATGTCGAAACCCAACTTGTCAAGTGTAACGCAGCGTGCACTCTGCTATAGATTAGCCCGTATCAACCCTGCTTGTGGATTTCATGGGAAAAGTAGGCTTTGTAAGAGATTATATCATAAATGCCTTCGTCAGAGTTCACTGAAAAGCGCGATATCAAGCGTTGATCTTTGGCTATTGCGTAAAGCTCCGATGTCCACTGCAGCTACAGATGGCTGAACGGGACTCAACAATGCAAAACTTTGTCTAGGATGAGTGATAAGCATTGGAACTCTAACATTATTACAGTTCATATTCGAGGCGACAGCACGATTACGTTTACCCTTACAGTAACTCGATGTTGAGTGGCGCCACCAGAACACGTTTTCAAAGCATCTTGCAGTCGATCGAGGGCGCTTTTACGAACCACCTGTTTCTTTTAACCGCAGTGACAGTCGCCTTGCGTGCGATCACGTGTTTATTGCTGTGCAGGAGCAAGCGAGTCCTGTGAATTGTCTACTATTGCCACTTTATTTATTTACTTATTTATTTATTTATTTATTTATTTATACATAGTGCAAGTTCAACAAGGCTATTGCAGGAGGGGGATGAAAACAAACATACAAGCGTTTATAAACAAGCTTGCGTCAATTCTTTCAGTGCTGGGGAACGAATGTTGCCCGGTAATTAATTCCAGACTTCTATTGTTGATGGAAAAAGCTGTAGTTAAAGAAATCAGTGCGGGCAAGAAAAGGTGAGACATTTAGATCATGGTGACGCCTCGTAGATGAGGATACGGAAAAAATCAAAGTTTTCTAGAGAAGAGAGAGCAGGAGAATCGACTAACATGTGAATGAATTTTTGTACATTCAAATTTAAGACGCTGTGCAAGAAACTCACCTCTGCAAATGGTTTGCGACCGCTGGAAGCAAGAATTGGTAATAACAGTTGTATGGAAAGTGTACGTTTCATAGACCTATTTCCGGCGTACTTTAGTTTAACCCACCTTAAGCACTTTTCAGACGAAAAAAAGGCCGAAGCCGAGCTCGTATGCAAAAACAGGTGTGGCCATGACCAAACTGTACCGCTGCGCCTAGTGGAACAGCTCATTGCGGCTCTGTGGGAAATCGCTGAGAGCACCTTTCTTTAATTTCCGATGTCCCCCATTTCCGGTGGCTTTAAATGCACGCGAACTCGGATCGCTCGCGTTCTTTTTCTTTCGTCAAACTCATGAAGTGCACCTTTCGAAACAGAAACGCCTTTCCTCTTCTCGGTTTCCATATTCCCTTATTGTAAACAATATTCTCTCCCGTACAATGATGTACATACCGCTAAGCTTGCTTGGTTCCGGTAATACGTCCTATTATATATGTATATATAGAATGTCCACTATATCAATGTTTTTTTTTCATATAGGTTATGTGGGTTGGAAAGGAAGTTTGTGAGGGAACGGCAAAGCTTCATGACGGAAGACCACAGAATGGCTAGCTCCATGCTGCGTTATGTAACTCGAGGGTGCGGACGAGATTTCGTGCCTGACGCTTCAGGGTTGTGTTTGTTCGCGTTAGCATATATTTGATTGTACTTGGCGAGAAATACAATCGAGCGGGTTGCTGCGATTGTGGCAATTGACAGAGTGTGAATGCACACGCGCGCGAAAGCGACAACATTTCAAATTTCGTGTCCACCACTCACTCTAAGGCGCCATGACGTAGGCTTGGTAAAATCACTGAATGATTGATCGATAATTTGATTACATTTATCCCGCAAAGAGAATAATGTTCAGTGATGTTCACCTTTGATTCAATTATACACGTTCGATTTTTCGTTTTCGAGAGTTTCACTGGAGTTGCTCGAAAATTTAGAAATCGTACTGCAATGACAGCGCACGAGCAGTGACTGGAACGAATCTCGTAGAGTGACTGTTGACTGCTTTTCCGAGTCCCCGGGGCGCCTCTTCGATTATAGAGTCCCGGACTGTCCGCAAACCATCTTGTCTAGAGAAGAGAGGAGGAGAATCGACTAACATGTGTATATAATTTGTGTACATTCAAATTTAAGACGCTGTGCAAGAGACTCACCTCAGCACATTGAATGAACATGTGTCCGCAAACCGTCTGCGGCTTCTGGTCTTACTAGCCATGACGGAATAGCGCGTCAAAGTAACGTGATCTCGCTGTCGGGAACTGATCGAGGTTTTCTTCTAAAGCACAGTGACCAGAAGTCTCTCTTCTGGTTGCCGTCGTCTTCATTGAGCTATTCGTAGATAGTGTCCTACCCAGCGATGTCAGTAACTTGGCCTCCGAAATGGAGCAGTCTTAGATGCCACGTCGCCGACAAAACGGTAAAGCTTGCACATTTTAATCACAGCCTGAGCTCAGTTTACGTCGTGCTCTCACCTTTCGTGTCCCTGAACAACTATGTTTAAGCTAGCTGATTGCCTGCTAAATTTAGGTGGAGTTCCCACACGGCCATAAACAACATCGCAGTCGCGTCATGCCGCTGTTCACGCCGAAAGCACCCGCCGATATACTCAAAGCTCGTGAGAGCGTTTACTAAAGACACAGTTTGTGTGAGCTTTTGTAGAAAATTACTTAATCATTCAATCCCAACTGTCATACTGCGGTTATTCGCAATATCCTTCGAAGTGTTAAACAACTGAACAAGAGGCCAATTTCAAGTTTGATGAAACAAGGAGGAAGTTTGCGTAATGTGTGTCGAATCTTTCCAGTTCCTGCCTTAACCAGTAACGCTGTAAAGACTACTGAACCTTTGTTGTTTTTTTTCTTATCATTATGCGTTACAGGAGATATTTAGTTGGTTTTCCCAGCTTCTTCGGTGAAATATACTAAGGAACCTTGTTTATATGAGGCGAAAATTAAGGACACTGCATATGTCCTGTAAAGGCCAAGATCAAAGTGTGTGACCTGAAAGTGCTCTGGAGCGTTGAAAGCGTGCTCTATGAGCACCGCGAAATTTAGCGCGCCTCCCTAGCATATATACAATTGCCACCGAGGCAAAATATAGCGAAAATAAGAACATTATGGCAATTTCTTTGCGAAATTCCGTGCGATGCAAATGCAGACTGTATAAAACTTCATTGGAGCGACTGTTGATGAAACACAACTGTCACAACAAAATATTTCAGCAAGTATTTGAGAGTGTCTTGCTGCCGTTATCAGCTATGTTCGATAATGTCACGAGTTAGCTTGGTCTTACACAAAGTTCATGTTTGGTAGATGTGGGGATATATGAGATACATTTCTGGCGAAGTGAAATGCGTGCGAATGAATGAGTACCTCTTTAAAAAAGCCTAAATGAGTGCTCAGAAGCGTTGCATGCCGGCACACTGTTAAACACGCCAGCGATATATATAAATACACACATATATATATATATATATATATATATATATATATATATATATATATATATATATATAAATACGCACACACATATATATATATATATATATATATATATATACACAAAGTAATTCATTCAGAGAAAACTGAAATTCTTATTGCGACTGCGGGGAAACGGCAGCCTAGCTGAAAATCAGGTTGTCATTCAGCAAAGTTGGCGAAGGCTGCAGGAGAATAAAAAAGAGTGAATTATAAGAAAATGGGGGATTACATACACATATTCTCATAGCAATAACTTCTTAGACAGTGTAAGTTTCTTTCACAGTTCTCAAGACGGTTTTCGTAAAGGACCTCAATGTGAATACAACTAACAATACTCCTTGATGACCCGCACATTAACCTTCACAATAAACTTCAAACTGATACTCTATATTTACATGACTCCAAATATTTCGGAAAATGTCCTCGCCACCGCTTGCAACCGCAATTATTTCGATTAAACTTATACTCTCATACAGTGAAATCAATAAAAAGCCGCAGTTTTTCCCGAAACGCGAAGCATCCATTGGGATAGCAAATTAGTAGAAAGCTATAAATAGTAAATATAGTAGTTTTATCGGCCGTATCAACTTGAAAACATTCGCTTACTTACTGATTTAGCAAATATGGTGTCAGCGCGCACAAGCAAACGTGAACACATCACACTCGATAAGCGCGGACGCTCGCTGTCAAAATGCTGGTGTGAGCAAGCGCGGAAGCAGCAGCGAGCGAAGTGACCTTCGTGCGGTCTATCGCTTCCGCGCAGGAGCAGCAAGAATACAGCGCGCACAAAGGTATGAGCCGTCAGAAGATACCTTTCAAGATGCGCCGTGCGCGACCGCACGCAGCCGTTCAAAGTACGCACTTGTTGTCGGAGTCGAAGCAGCCCACCCTCCTTCCCGCGCTGCCTCCCGCATTCCTGCATTTATGGCGCGCGAGACTGTGTCGCAGTCGTCAGTTTCCCTTTGAGCCCGGTCGCGAATTGCGCTGTTGGCGCCGTAGCACAACGCCGACGCCGCCCCTCCCTCCTATCCCACCATGGCCTTTCGCTCGACGGAAGACGGTGTGTTTGGTCTCTGCTCTCTTCCTTCGTACGGGCCAGATTGAGGCGGGACGGCCGTCTCACTCTCGCACGCTTTCAGTCGCGAATATGGCATACGGCGCGGTACGACAATTTTATCGCCATTGTACTTCATACGGAACCTCACGGTGACGGCGACGGCAGAAATGCGCCAGATGTGTTCATATAATTCGTAGTGCAATAAAACGATTCCTAAGTATTCCTTTCCATTTCGTGTTTTTCCGCAACCACTCGTAGAAACCGCTTCCTGTTGCTTCAAGTGGCCATCAAGGCTGAGCCTTGGGACCGCTTCCTTTAACGATCATACATTAACTATCTTCCACCGCAACTAAGCAATGCTTTTCGCAGTTTCGCTGCTGACTGTATGATTCACCACACTATGACGAATATTTCAGACGAAAGATATACATACAATCACCTAATAACGTACACAGCTAGTGCTGCCAATCCAATGCGCAAAATGTATGCATTTGTGAATGCCATGGCAAGCCAAAGGCGGCACAGAAGTGGTTCTTGCGGTGACGGCCTTCTTCGTGGAAGGCGCAGTGGCAGACGTGGATCCGATCTGCAGAGACGTGCTGTTCTTTTTTTTTATCTGCGCCATATGGCGATAGGTGGTGACAGAAATTAATCACATAAGTGCGATGTGAAGCCTTACAACTAAGCTTAATGCCTCCAATAGTGTTTGTTTTTTATAAAACGCAATGGGTAATCTCATGGTATCTTTATGTTTATGCACTCTACTACTTATCTTTGTGGACTTATCTTTGTCAAAAGTAGGTACACATATTGAAGTTGCAGCCAGCTGTTGAGTCGGAGGCACACTACCTAGCATCATCCAACATTCACCAATTAGTGGTTACGCAATTTCTTAGTTCGGAATTCCCAATTATGTGACAAAAACATCGCAACAGAAGCAAACGCAAAACGCATAATATCGACAGCGCTATACCGTATTTTGAATCTAAGCGCCATTATTCAACATCTAATGATTTACCTGCATGCTCTTTATATCGTGTAGCATGAGTATCCCGCCAACACTGGACTTCTAAATAAATATGATGGAAACTCCTTCTAGTTTTGGCATTCACAATGAGAGCCGGTGGCACAAAATTTTTTAAGTGCCAACTTCGACATCACATCACTTTCTTCCTGGGTATATTAGTAACCAACCCTTCAACAACACAGATTTAGACAAACATTTACTTTGCATTACGACTCTAGCCTAAAAGGTATGAGCGGAGCATAATTACCTTTGCAGCTCAATTTGCGGATTGATCTGGCCTTGAACACCATGTTGATGCCCTTGAAAGACTTGCACCCCATCCATAACAAGAATGGAGGCTTAGCAGAGTAGCGTACTTTCAGAAGCGCCAACGTTCATTTGGCTCCATTGACTGCCATCGTGTCCGATTGTGTTTATGAATGTGTAACCTGAAACCTCCTTCCTAGATCTGTCGTAAAGCAATCAATGAAAGTGTGCATGTAGGCCACGCACCAGAAAAAACGTCGGCCGTAACACACGTGCAATGAATCAATAAGTGGTGGCGCCTAAATTGTGTTGAATACAGCAGCCTTACGCTCTTTGTGAACAATACGTGTAGGTTTATGTGCGTGGAGAAGCAAGAGCCCCCGGAGCTCCCATCACGTTCACATTCGGATATGATGTTCGAAGCGTCCCTCCAGCTTGCGTTCAGTTTTGACTCTTGCAATTGGCCCTTCAGTTTCGCCTCATGGAAGTGGCCTAGGCCGAACACGTGAGGCGAAACTGAACGTTAACTGGACGCACGTTTCGAATAACGATTTCCGATCGGTCCCCAAGGCTGCAGTTTGAACGAAAATGCAGGCATGCATGTGAAACGCTTGTTGGGTGCAGCGCATGTATGGAACGCGATGCTTTTCAATGAGTAAGCATTGTTTGGCGTGTACCCCAGCTACGTTACTCGAAAACTCATGCGAACAGTGTAATGCTTTCCATGTGCACAAAAATGCGTAATTCGCGAAGTAAACATTTAATCTTATAACAGTGTAATTGTAGCTGATTGGTAGTTGACAAGTAATTATCCACACCAAAAAAAAAAAATTATTTGACCAGAGAGAACACCTTTATGGATACAAGGGTTGATAGAACATTAATGGGAACACTCATAAAAGGGGTGGGCCAACTTGAAATTTGGGGGTTCGCGAACTTAGAAATTGGGCCTTGCGAAGTGTGAAGTGCACACTGAGATTTAGAATGGTGCATGGACCTCGACAAATGCACATAAACTTTAACACAATAACGATGTTATTACCCAACTTGCCAAGTGTAACGCAGTGTGACCTCTCCTATAGATAAGCCCATGTCAACCCTGTTTATGTATTTCGTGGGGAAAGCAGGCTTTGTAAGACATCATATCATGAAGTGGAGGTTTTGACGGAAGCACGTCTGGTCAGGAGGTCTCATGAGGAAGGGTAATACGAAAGACACCGACCACTGAAAGAATACAAGAAAATACCCACAGGAAATGCAGCGGAAATCTCTCCGCATGTGGCTGCCCGAGGTCGTTTGTGAACTCGGTGGAGCGCCGTCTGTCTCAGGCTCCAATGCCTGACTGTGTGCTGCCAAGAAAACGCGCCCCCATACGGTATGTGCCCGGTGTGAGCGAGGACTTAGCCCGCGTTCTACACGGCTCACCTAGCTCACGGCTACGTGGCTCACGTGCCATCCCAGAAATTACGCCATCGGCTGGTAAATGCGAAAGAGAAGCTTCCGAAGAAAAAGATTCCTGGCATCGTCTAGGGGATTCCATGTGAAGACTGCGACTGCGTATACATCGGCAGTACAGGCAATTTCGAACAGCGGTTGAAGCAGCATGTCAACATGTGAAAAAAAAAATGTCGCATCAAACACCTTGGCAGAACATGTGGGTGACTTGGGCCACAGTTTTGATTGGGATAACGCCAAGATATTAGAAAAAGAAAGAAATTTTACTTCAAGAGAGCACTTGGAATCCCTCCTAATCCAAATGACAGATAGCACTCTCAACCGGGATGACGGAATCTTCCCCCCACCCCTCCACCTATACAAACTGCTTACATTATATACTAAAGCCATATAAACATTGTATCGCACGTCCTTAATTTCATTGCTAACAAGTCTCCTGTCAGGGGAGCCGAACCGTATTTTTTTGTGTTCTTTCAGTGGTCTGTGTCCTTCTTTTTACTCTTCTTCATGATGCCGACGTTTACGATGCTTCCTAATGCGAAGTTTGAGCGCAGCTGTATTCGTGTTTTCACTTCGTGATGTATTGGCTGGCGCGGACAATCTCTCTCGTGCGGCAAGTTTCAAACGGGGCGATGTGAGGTGCCACTGCCTCGCTAATCTGGAGATTGCGAGAGCTAGCGCGTGTGGGATGCGCTGACGATAATTACAACAGTCGCTGCCGACAAAGCTACCGGACGACGCGCGCTACTATGATGTCATCTCGTAGCCATCGTCGCCGCACTACGATTTCTCACTCTTTCGCCATAAAATCCTCCGCTTTCCGCCACGTGGTTCCACTGCACCCTCCTAGCTACTTTCATTCAAGAAGAATCAAGAAGTCTTTATTGAGTAACACAAACAAAATGTATACACAGATATTTGGACCGATAGCCAATGAGGCTAGTAAGCGGTCCAATACAAAATAACATATAGGACAGCAATCACAAACACATTGAAGAAAAACTAACTTTGTAGCCTTGCTTCCATTCCCAAAAAATGTTTCTTGCATGTCAGTTTGAAATTCCTAGCTTGCTTTACTTCAATTGGCAACGAGTTCCAAATTTTCGCTCCTGTAAATTCTATTCGTCTTTCTCCGTACGCATTATGGCAAATAGGAAGGTTAAAATTGCCATTGCTGGCTTGTCTAGTGTTGCGGACGGGAATACTGAATGCACCAAGAGGTAAGGGGTAGTTGGTATTTATAATATTATTAACCATAAGAGCTATTTTGTAATCGCGTAAGGTTGTGAATGACATGATTTGCATTGCGTCAAAAATGTTATTGTTAGAACTATTCGAAGAAGGTAATCCCATGGTTTTCAAGGCACGTTTTTGTAGTCTTAGCAATGGTGTTAAATACGTTTTGTATGTGATTCCCCATGATTCACTGCAATAACTGAGATGACTGTGACATAATGAAAAATACAGTGATCTAAGAATAGCAGGTGGAAAGTGCCGCCGTGCCTTAGACAAGGTAAAACAACCGTACGCAACCTTTTTACACACACTGTGCACCTGTTCCTTCCAAGACAAGTGGCAGTCGAACATGACCCCTAAATATTTAAAAGAAGACACACTATCAATAACATTGTTGTCAACACATATAGAAAAATCACTTAATTCAATACACTTTTGTTTTGAACGAAAAATAACATATTTAGTTTTTTCAGTGTTTAAAGTTAGATGATTATTACGAAACCAGGTCGAGATACGTTGGAGTTCATTGTTAATAGGATTTTCTATTGACTCAAGTGAGTTGCCAGTAAAGATAAGTGCAGTGTCATCCGCATACATCAAAATTTGAGAACACTGTATTGCATTGGGGAGGTCATTAATAAAGAGCGAAAATAAAAGCGGTCCCAGAACTGACCCCTGGGGTACACCACACGTAACAGTTTGGTATGCAGACTTGAACTTTTTGAGGACAACTTGCTGCTGTCGTGAAGAAAGATAACTTTTAAAGAATTCAAGGGCCCCGCTACGCACACCATATGCTTCCAGTTTCATTAAAAGAATGGAGTGTGAAACTGTGTCGAAAGCTTTTTTGATGTCTATAAATACGCTTACAGCAACATTATGGTTATGAAGAGCAGATAGGATAAGCTGTGATAGAGTAACTACAGTCGTGGACGTGGACCTGCTAGAAACAAATCCGTGTTGCTGAGGACAAATAATATGATTAACATCAAGAAAGGTTTTCAGTTGGAAAGCAATTAATTTTTCAAAAATGGTATTGACGACACTCAGTACAGATATTGGCCTGTAACTAGACGGGTTGTTAGGGTCACCAGTTTTAAATATCGGAACAACTTTTGCAACTTTTAAAGTATCGGGGTATAAGCTAGAGTGTATCGCATGATTGAATATTCTGCACAAAGGAACACAAAACAAATCAATGTTGTCCTTGATTACCTTAGCCATTATGCCGTCTGGCCCGGCCGCTTTATTCGTGGGCATGTTCGCCACAACACTTGCAACTTCATCGCTAGTAATGTTCGAGAAACTGAATTCATTATTAATACATCGAGGTATGTCGGATGTCACTGAAGCTAAGGGAGTAGGTTGCGCACTGTTCTGACCGTATGTTGTGAAGAACTGATTAAACTGGTCTGCAGTCTCTATTGACAAGTTGACAGGAACAATCTGTTTTCTTTTAGCTGTTCCCGTAACTTCTCCTACAATCTTCCATACTTGCTTTGTGTCATTTCCTTGACGATTAACCAAATTAGTATAATACAATTTCTTTGATTTTCTCATCAGCGCCACGGATTTGTTTCTGTAATACTTAAACTGTTTCAAGTAATAAGCATTTGTTCTGTTGTTTTTGAGCTTATTATAGTATGAATCCTTCTTTTTCAATACTGTGAGTATTTCCTCAGTAATCCAAGGACATATGGCATGTTTGTAGTTGCGCCGAGAAAACTTCAGTGTTGACTTAGTAATTGCATCGGAAACAGCAGATACGAAGTTAGCAAATTCTGTGTGAACGTCACTGTGACACAGATTTTCGAAATGAATAGATTCGAGCAAACGCCTGACATGCGCGTAGTCCACCCGTGAAAATACATTGGTATGGGTAGGGCAAGTACAATCGATACCCGACCGTGGCAGAAACAGAAAAGTTGAACAGTGATCAGCAATGTTTTGGTTACAAACACCAGCGCAGGCATCCATATCACGGTTACATAAGATGTGATCAATAATTGTTGCAGACTGATGTGTAATTCTAGTGGGCACATTGATAACATTCTTGAGGTTGAACGATTCCAGTAAGAAAATATAATCTGGACAGTCATCCTTTGATAAGTCGATATTGAAATCACCAACTATTGCTAACTGATTATTAAAAGACATCAGAGGAACCAGAATGGACTCCATATCAGATATGAACTGACTTGTGCACGTGTTTGGCGGACGATATACCACGCCTATTACGACGTCTGTCTTAAGGCGAATAAAAAGTGCTTCTGTGGTATTAGAGCTCAGAGAGGAATCCGAGAGCTGTTGATAATCTATGCCGTTTTTTATAAAAAGAGCAACGCCACCCCCTCGTGCGGTGCTATCTCTTGGTAAAGATAGCGTTGTGTAACCCGGTATGTACGGTATTTCTTCTTTCTTAAGCCAGGTTTCAGTTACAGCGATAAGATCATACTGGAAAGAATGTTGCGATAAATGTACAGTGAGTTGGTCTAAATTTTTATTTATGCTGCGGACATTGCAATGAAAAATGGAAAGGTTTTCGCTCTCGTGCCACTTAGTACTGATTTCCTCGACGGAAAAGGCCATGTTTCTAGACTACCTGAGCAAGATCAGCGTCACAGGTTATATGTAGAACATGCGAGGTATCTGTCTTGCGCATCAGGATCTTGCCATCTGATACCCATGCGTGTTTCCACTGTTTTTCCTTTTTGGCTTTCCGTGCTTTACCTAGCAAAATTTTGTTTGCCGGGCACAAATGTTCGTTGATGAACACGGGATTTTCGTGATCGTCAAAGCTCAGAAGTGTAGTGTTCAGCCGTTGCTTTTTCGCTGTTTTCAGAATGCTGTCTCTCACTTTCCTGGAAGCAAACTTAACAATGATGTTGGGTTCGTCCTTGTTTTTTGAGGGCACACGATGGATAGCTTCAACATCGGATTCATCGAACTTGGTGCTCAAGAGATGACAGATCGATGTCATCACTGAAATCAGATTTTCAGTGGGTGCTGGAGGGATGCCTTTGATTTCAAGGTTATTTCTTCTACTGTACTGCTGCAGTTCAGTCAATTCGTGCCTGAGAGTTTTCACTTCATTTGTGAGTCGGTTGTTTTCTTTTTTCATTTCCAGGTTTACGTTTTTCACGTCAGACAGGGTCTTTTTGAGCTCAGAGATCTCTGTTCTAAATTCTTCGAACTTTTCATTGATAAAGCCCATTGAAGTTTTGACAGATTCCATTTCAGATTCAATCACATGCTTTATATCTTGCTTTAGTTCACTTTGCTTAGAGTTAAACTGTGCACTCAAGTCAGTCATAGCCTTTACAAGTTCTTTTATAGTTGAAGGAGGCTTATCACCCATGCTGGACACAAACACGAACGGAGCAATCCAGTAGCCTAAGATCGATGTAATCAAAGATACAGGATACACACCTGCAATGAACGAAGAAGGCGGTTAGCCTCTGCCTGGTTGCGAAGGCTGCCTGGATTGCTCCGTGAATGATGTGTGGACCGTCGTGCAGCGGTTATATAGGGGACGCCGTTGATATCGGACAGTAGTGCGCAGGTGCGGCTTGCCAGTAGAGAACGGAGGGAGGGGGACGATCCGTGGACACGTGTAGGTTCCACCAGCAGTGACGGTAGCAGCTTCGGATTCCGCTCCTCAAACGCGCATTTCTGCAATGAACGAAGAAGGCGGTTAGCCTCTGCCTGGTTGCGAAGGCTGCCTGGATTGCTCCATGGATTGCCCCGCTCGCTACGTGTTCGCTTTCAGAGTTCGCTGTGCTTGTTCCCTCCGCTACACCGCCGCTGCCCCCGCCGACACTCGCTGCAGGAGCGGACACGTAAGAGATGCGCTCTAAAAAGATTTCACCGAAGGGAATATAATGTCCCATGCGTAAGCAGTCTTAACTGCCTGCGGCTAATTTTTTTTCATGTTATTTATTCACTCGTTGCGTATCTTATTCGTATCATGCCATTCGCGATGACGTCGAACTTCTCTTCCGTAGCGTACACATGTGTTTGGCTGTTTTTCTAATCACGAGGGAGGGTGGGCCGATCCCGGAGATTTTGTCACATATCGTGGAATGTTGTCATTCCATTTTTATTCTGTTGGGAGTTAGCTGCGTCATACTGTTAATGGTGCCGGCTCTATAACTAATTCTCGCTTCATTTCGGCACAGACAAAGCCGCTTTACCGGCACAACCACCTTGCGCGAGCCCTGCTCAATCCAAACAAACTCGCTGGATTTTGCAAATTTTTCCCGTACGGTGGCTTTGCCTCTGCATGGTTCTATTTACCGCCGCGCACGCGTTAGACGGCTATAATACAATGAAAAGTTTTTCCTCTACTAGCGCAAATTAGGCCCATACCGGCAAGTTTACCTACATGGAAAGTAATGATCGCTTCTTCTATGGTTTAGACTTACATTTGAATATCATTTGAAACCTGCATTGACCTTCAGTGGTCATGACGGGGTCATTTTCTTGTGGAAGTGGTTACAAGGTCCCCATAGTGAAAAAGAAGTCAACAATACTCTTGTTCTTCTATTCCTAGATACCGCAATTACGTCTTGCTTGCTTCGTGTGTCATATAAACTTAAAGAATTAGTAGCATAAATTGTTCATCTTGACAAGGACAGCTATGAAGATGCTGGTAACATGTTCCCAGACCAGAAACTATTACATTGAACACCTCGCGAATGAGGCGAATTCTCGCGTCATGACAGCGCATACAAAGTTGATTACCGTCAAACTCGTGTCGGAACCTTTCACCACCAGCACGGAAATGTGCACAGAAAAAAATAAATTATCTCCACACACACGGTACATTAGACGGGCGCTCTATGCGAACCACTGATGTCGTACAAAATGGTGAAACGCTCTCGCAGTTACTTCATATTGAAAGCAGGACACTTCTGACACACAGTGTTAGATATGAATGACGCTTGACGGCATCTTCACAAAACTCAGAAATAAGGAGAAAAGACAGGGAAGCTACCATACCCATGGATAAGGAGTAACATGGAGAAAGAAGCGTGAAACGAAAAAGAAGGCCTCATAAATACAAGCTTGCGTCACAGCGGCTGCACGTGGCCACATATTCAACGAAAAGTGTATTTTGCATGCCCCATAATAAATTCAGGCATCCTGCACAAGGCTGCAAGTGGCACTTATAGCAATGTGCCGAAAAAAAAAAAGACTGAGTGCGGGAAAGAACGGAAGTGTATCACACGAATGCTATAACAAAATGATTTTTTTTTTCTTTGTTTCACATTTTGAGCGATCAGTTACGTTTCCAAGGAATCAGCTGCTTATATACGTAGTCACAGAAAGCGATACTGATCCAGTGCGAACACTCACAAAATTTAGAGCTTTTCCAAGATGAAGCTATCCCTTCTTGCACTCACAGATACGTTAGATATATTGCCTTCGTCGCATTCATAAAGATACGTCACTTTCCATGTGCCATTGCGACGTCCCTGACAAGCTGATGCCTCATAGAGCAAGAGAGCACAAACAAACCAGATGTCACACAGCACAAATACGAAAAATACACGCACCTATATTTCAAACGACATACATCGCACCTGTCGGGCTTTAGTTATTCCTGGCCTTACATATTCTGATTTCTGAGCTATAGGCAAACGTCCTATTAGGTGACAAGCGCGGTCACAGTACGAGTAGAACAGGCAAAGAGATATCGCGAGAAAATGTGTGTGACGAGTGAATAGACTGCACAGGTGCCTCCCCTTGTCATGGCGGCGCAAGGGAGAGACAGCGGAGTGCCGCTTCTTATGCATGTTTCCTACAAGATAGAACAACGGCACGCTTCTCAACATGGCTGCGTGGAGTTCAACAGCATAGCTCAAATTCTATTATCAATGAGTGCCCAGCTCCACATTGATTAAGTTGCTTACATAATCTACTGCTTACTGGGCTTTATGCATTAAGATATTTTCGGAGCAGAAAGAGGCGTATGAAGAATACTTTAGCTGATCAGAAATTCTGAATAGCATGCGCTGACGGCAAACTGGTAATAACGGATATGCAATACGGCCAATTTGAATTCCTGGTAAATAAGAAAGGAACATACCTTAAATTACAATGGTGCGAGTTCCGCTGTTTGCAGTACTCTTGTGTACTCACCGTTGTGACAATGGTGTTAATATGCTGTACTATCCCTGTTTCATCTTTTCAGCTATCTACGATCTCTCTCAAAAGCCTACAGGCTACGTCCCCTGCGACCACTATGTTTGCTACAGGCCGGTTATTTAGGCAGTTTCTGTGGTATTGCAAACATTCGCACGCTCAGCGCAATAAGAACTCTCGTGCTGACCATTAGCAGATCTGAGGTGTCAGGATTGCCACAGCAACTGCCACTCGCAGCCTCACGACATGTCGAAAACGCGCGTTAGCCCGTATACTTTTGACAAAGGCTGTACATCGTGTACATGCTGCTGATTCAATATATTGGCCCTGAACTTATTATCACAGAAGGTTATCGACTGAGAGTGCGAACTGAGGTCTCCAACGCACTTTATGGTGCTGGAGCAAGGTATTTCGATACATATTATCGGGTGTTCTTGCGACCATCGAAGAAAAATTCAAAATATAGAACACTGGAAAATCGCGCTATTTCAGGAGCGAGATTATTGAGGACATTTGAAAACAGGCTATGTGTTCCTATTTTTGCCTATTTTGGGAAACACTATTTAGGATGCCTAATTCACCAAAAATACACGGCTACTGACAATGGAATGATTGTAGCTACTGACTAGGTGATTTAATATCAGTTTCTAAATTGCGGAATAAGTCTACCTTCTTGGCCCTGCAGTAGGAGAAATTTGAACTTTTTCGGATGAAAATTAAAACGAAGTACTTATGGAGCGCAGAAATCCACCTTTAGAAATAAAAACGTCATCTGTTGACTGTCAGAAGACCTCGTGATTGCACGCTGCCACATAGCAACAATAGAGTCACCAAACATGCTACCAACAAATGATCGAAGTTGCACGAAGAACTGATGCCTGCATAGGTTCTAAACAATGCCGATAGACCAAAGAGAAAGATCCTTGCTGAAACACATTGCCTGTTGAAGTAATGAAATAAGTGCAATGAAGTGAATAATGAAGTCTTTTGAAACTGTTAAATGAATGTTATGTTTGGCTTATCCCAATTTTCATACGTTATGCGATTCGTTTAGTTCAGGTTCTCCTCTGCGAAATAGGTCAGGCACGTTATCTACACCTAATTCCTGTATGAACTACGTTCTTAGTGATGAATGACAACTGTTGAATCTGTATAGGTTTGTTTGAGCTTTTGTAGAAAATTACTTAATCAATCAATCCCTACTGTCATACTGCGGTTATTCGCAATATTCGTCGAAGTCCTAAAACCTGAACAAGAGGGCAATTTCAAGTTTGATGAAACAAGGAGGAAGATTGCGTAATGTGTGTCGAACCTTTCCAGTTACTGCCTTAATCAGAAACTTTGAAACACACTACTGAATATTTGTTTTTGTTTTTCTTATCATTATGCGTAACAGGACATTTGTAGTTGGTTTTTCCCGTTTCTTCGGTGAACTACAGTCAAACACCTTGTCTATGTGAAGCGCAAATTAGGGCTACTGCATAGGTTCTGTGAAGGCGAAAGTCAAAGTGTGTGGGTTATTTTGGCTTTATTACATGAGGTATGAAAGTGCTCTGGAATGTTGAAAGTGTGTTCTATGAGCGCCGCGAAATTTAGCCTGCCTCCCTAGCATATATTCAGTTGCCGCCGAGACAAAATTTAGCGATAATAAGGAGAACACTATGGCAGTTTGTTTGATAAATTCAATGCGATACAAATGAAGCCTGCATAAAATTCATTTGAGCGAGCGCTGTTGAAACACAGCTTTCACAAAAAAACTACTACAGCAGGTGTTTGAGAGTGTCCTGCAGCCGTTATCAGCTATGTTCGATGATGTCACGAGTTAACTTTGTCTTACACAAAGTTCATGTTCGGTAGAGGTAGGCACTTTAGGGATACCGTTCTGGCCAAGTGAAGTGCGTGCGAATGAATGAGTACCTCCTTATAAATTTCTGAATGAAGGCTCAGAAGCATTATATGCCGACAAAATTTCAAACGTGCCAGTCAAACATGCCAGTGGTATATATATTGTCACGAAAAGACAATGTAAGCTGTGCCTGGCGTCGGCGAGGCGAACAGTTGTACAAGATGGCGTGCAATAAATTGAAGCCGGCGTCCTCAGCTTCTACTTTTACACTAGCACCCGTCTCTTGCTGAGCGCGTGTTCCAGTCCCAACTAATTTTTCAGCGCTGGCTCGTGACACCTAGCGGCATTATTCCCCCGCCATAAGAAAGGCATCGACCCGATGCCTACTAAACTAGAAAGAGGAAGTGTGGAAGTCTTACGTGATCGGATTGGCGTCGCCTTAACGCGGGAAATACGGTTTGAGGCGACGCGGCACTGTCGGGAATGACCTCATAGTTCGCATCACTAACGTGGCGTATCACTTTGTAGGGTCCAAAGTGTCTACGAAGGAGCTTCTCAGACAACCCCTGGTGACGGACTGGAGTCCACACCCAGACTTGGTCACCTGGCTGATACTGGACTTGCGGATGTCGACGCTTGTAGCATCGTGCGTCTGTACTCTGCTGCTTCGCGATGGGTATGCGCGCAAGTTGACGAGCTTCCTCTGCGTGTTGAGTAAGTTTCTCGGCGTCAGCAGTAAGTGATGCGTCGGTGTCGTGCGGGAGCAAAGCGTCTAGCGTGGTCTGGACCTCGTGCCCGTAGACAAGACGGAGCGGTGTAAATCGTGTGGTTTCCTGAATGGCGGTGTTGTACGCGAATTTAACGTACGGCAGGACTTGATCCCATGTTTTATGCTGGACGTCCACGTACATAGACATCATGTCAGCAATGGTTTTGTTTACCCGTTCCGTCAGTCCGTTGGTCTGCGGATGATAGGCAGTCACCTTGCGATGCTGTGAACAGCTCAGCTCGAATATGTCCTCTATCAGTTGGGCTGTAAAGGCAGTGCCTCTGTTGGTGATGACATGTGATGGGGCACCATGTCTGAGGACTATGTGATCGATAAAGAACTGGGCAACATTGTAGGCCGTGGCACGCTGTACAGCTTTCGTCTTGGCGTAGCGTGTTAGATAGTCCGTGGGGACTATAATCCACTTGTTTCCGCTGGCTGACAAGAGAAAGGGTCCCAGAAGATCCATGCCAATTTGATCAAACGGCGCGCTAGGTGGTGCGATAGGTTGGAGTAACCCCCCGGGCTTCAAAGACGGCGTCTTCCTGCGTTGACACTCACGGCAGATTCGCACGTAACGCTTCACCGTGGTAGAAAGTATGGGCCAGTAGTACGTCTTGCGTACTCTTGCAAGAGTGCGTGAAAATCCCAAATGTCCAGACGTGGGCTCATCATGGCAGGCTAGGAGAATGTCATCACGAAGGGCGGCAGGTACGACCAACAGATACTCTTTGTCGCTGGCACTCGAGTTTTTCTTGTAGAGGACACCATTTCGCAGGCAGAAGGTCGAAAGACTGCGAGAAATGTGTCGTGGGATTGTAGCATTCTTGCCTTCTAGGTGATCGATGACAGGGCATATTTCGGCGTCCTCGCGCTGCCGTATGATCAGGTCAGATGCGGCGAGTACCCCAAGGAATGCGCCGTCTTCGTCCATCTCCTTATCACAAGTTTTGACGGGAGCGCGCCACAGTGCGTCAGCATCTTCGTGTTTGCGGCCCGATTTGTTTGCTATGGTTACATCGAACTCCTGCAGACGGAGACTCCACCGCGCAAGTCGCCCGGATGGGTCTCGTAAGTTGGACACAGGGGATGGGGGTCTGTCACCACCTTGAAAGGGCGACCGTAGAGATAAGGCCGAAATTTCATGATGGCCCACACAACCGCTAGACACTCTTTCTCGGAGGCGGAGTCGTTGATTTCGGCGCGTGAAAGGGTGAGACTGGCGTAAGCGATTACTCGCTCGACGCCTTCCTGGTGTTGAACGAGTACAGCGCCAAGACCGATGTTGCTGGCATCGGTATGCACCTCGGTGTCAGCGTCCTCGTCAAAGTGAGCGAGGACGGGTGATTCCTGCAGGCGTTGCCGTAACTCGGTGAAAGCTGCGTCCTGCTCATCCGTATAAACGAAGGGTGTGTCTTCTCGCGTGAGGTGTATGAGTGGTTCGGCGATGCGCGAGAAATCAGCGATGAAGCGACGATAGTACGCACACAGACCGAGAAAGCGGCGTACTGCTTTCTTGTCACGAGGAGTCGGAAAAGCAGCAACAGCAGAAGTTTTGTCTGGGTCAGGCTGGACGCCATCGGCGTTCACGACATGCCCGAGAAACTTTAGCTCTTCTTAACCAATGTGTCTCTTTTCTGGCTTTAGTGCGAGATTAGCGGAGCGGAGCGCCTCAAGTACCGCCTCTAAACGCTTCAGATGTTCTTCGAAGGTCGCCGCAAACACGACGACGTCATCTAAGTATGCTAAACAGCAGTGCCACTTCAGACCCGTCAGAACAGTGTCCATCATTCGCTGGAATGTGGCCGGTGCAGAACACAGGCCGAATGCAAGTACTTTAAATTCGTACAGTCCATCCGAGGTATCAAAGGCGGTTTTTTCGCGATCTCGTTTGTCAACTTCGATTTGCCAATGTCCGCTCTTCAGGTCTATGGATGAAAAATACCTGGTTCGCCGCAGTCGATCTAACAAATCATCGATCCGCGGAAGCGGATAAACGTCTTTTTTGTGACGTTCTATAGTCAACGCAGAACCTAAGTGTTCCGTCTTTCTTTTTGACGAGGACCACCGGCGATGACCAAGGGCTTTGGTATGGTTGTATGACGTCATCGTCAAGCATTTCTTTAACTTTTGCATTAATCACGTAGCGCTCTTTCGCCGATACGCGATAAGGCAGTTGTCGTATGGGACGAGAATCGCCATACGTGATTATTCGGTGTCTCGTGATGGGCGTCTGGCGTACCTTAGAAGATGCGCAGCACTCCTTGAACCGAAGGAGCAACTCGCGCAGCGCTTTCTGCTTTTCCTCCGAAAGGTCTGAATTGATGTCGATATTGCTGAGTGTCTGAGCTGGGTTGTCCTTCGTCATAGACGCAAAGCAGTCAGCAACATCGGCTATGGGCTCAGCGAAAGCGATAGTAGTACGACGAAGTAGGTGCCGATGTTCCTGGCTGAAATTCGTCATGAGGAGCGCCGAAAGTCCACCTCGAAGCATAATGAGACAACGGGCTGCACATGCACCGTGAGTAAGCATACGAGAGGAATTGCCCTCTGCAACAGCTTCGCCGTCACGCAGATCGTCGCATACGACCATTACCAGGAGACTTGCGCGTGGTGGTACAGTTACACTGTCGGCGTCAATTCGAATCGCGTTAAGTCGGCAATTGTCGCGGTTGTTCGCTGCTCTTTCTGTCGAAAAAGTCACTGCGCTCCCGGAGGTCTATAATGGCACCATACTCTCGCAGAAAGTCGACGCCCAAGCTGAGGTCCCGAGAACAATCGCGGAGTACAAGGCAGCTGGCCGGAAAGGTGGACCCACGAATTTGTACTCTGACCGTGCACATGCCCAACGGTGTTACGATGTGCCCGCCAGCAGTGCGAATTTGCGTTCCAGACCAAGGCGTGATGACTTTTCTAAGTTCCGTCGCTAAATTTCCGCACAAGATTGAGTAGTCGGCCGCCGTGTCCAATAACGCACTAACGTGGCGGCCGTCGAGCACAACAGGTATGTCTAGCGAGAGTCTGTCGCTGAGTTCGGCTTCTGTCGTCGTTGAATCGTGCTGAATAGACCGTGCTCTCGTCGATGGGAGGTCTTCGGAAGGGCGATTATCAGCGGCCTCACCCCCGAAGGTCGCTGTTCTTAGTTTTCCCGGTGAGGGCTTGGCAATCGTCCCTGCGCTGCCATTGGAGGGCTTCTAGGAGCGGGGGAAGAACGCCTGGGTACGCTTTGGGAAGAATGCCAGGAAGACGGCGAGCGCGACTGCCGCCGCGGGAACAGTGGCATACTCTGCTGGGTCAAGTATGCTTCAATCGCCCTGGGCCTTTCGCCATATCTGGGCCTTGGTGAATCCGCGGCAAAACCTTGCAGTCCAAGGCGGCGGTATGAGCACTCGCGGTATACGTGACCGGCTTCTCCATAATGATAGCAGAGAGGCCTTCTGTCCGGGGTACGCCAGACGTCAGATTTCCTTTCGAGCGGGCGCCGATCCTCCATACGTTGGATCGATTGCACTGATGGGAGCGGCGGGACGTATGACGCGGCGTAAGATGTGGCGTGATCGAAATGGGTTGGAGCGGGGACAGGGACTCGCCTCAAAACTTCCGCATACGACGGCCGCTGCAGCTGTGCTGTCACAGGCGGCGCATTGCTCCTTGGAACGGGACCTTGGATCGCTTGCTGGACTTCGTTCCTCACAAGGGCAGAAATAGAACTTAGCGTGGGCTCAGGCGGGCAGGTGAGCCGTTGAAGCTCATCACGCACCACAGAGCGGATAAGGTCTCGGAAAACGTCCACGTTTCCAAAGGCAATCGCATCCGTCAGTGAAGCAGCGTTCGCGTGCCTCTCATACAGAGCTGAGCGCTGGTCCGAAGGTGAAGTTGCGTTCAATTGCCTTTCATAGAAAGCTGAGCGCTGGTGTAACATCTTTTCCAGCGTGGTGGCTTCGGTTAAGGATTCAGCCATGGTCTTCGGCGGGCTTCGAACAAGGCCAGATATAGCTGTTCCTTAACTCCCGGCATTAGATGGCGCAAATTCTTTACCTCGGACATGGTTGAGTCCACCCGACGGAAAAGGCGCGTCATATCCTCGACGTACGACGTCACGCTCTCGTTCGGCAGATGAATGCGGGATTGGAGCGCCCGTTCGGCTCGTTCGCGGCGATCAGCATTGGTGTAGGTCTCCAGCAAGGCACGACAGAACTCGAGCCACGATTTGATGAGCCTTTGTCGGTTCTCGTACCAAGTGCGGGCACCATCCTCCAAGCTGAAGTAGACGTTCCTTAACTTCGCCACGTCGCTCCATTCGTTTATCTCGGCAACGCGTTCAAACTGGTCTAACCAGTCTTCTACATCCTCGAAGATATCCCCGTGGAACACTTTCAGCACTCGGAGATTCTGCAGCAGATATTGAGTTGCCGTTGTGGCCGTACCTTGCCTAGTGGTCGGTAGGGACGTCGATGTTCCTTCCATACCGGTGTGTGGGGGCGTGGATGTTGTTCCGGAGAGATGATCAAGCTCCGGAGGCAATCCTCGGATTCTCCTGCTTGCCCGGTGAACAGGGGTGTCCACTAGTATAGGGCGGGTACTCCTGCTATCAGGAGGGGTTTCTGGCATCGGATGAACCGTACCCAGCACCTCAACCAGTTTTGTCACGAAAAGGCAACTTAAGATGTGCCTAGCGTCGGCGAGGCAAACAGTTGTACAAGATGGCTTGCAATAAATTCAAGCCGGCGTCCTCAGCTTCTACTTCTTCTACTCTAGCGCCCGTCTCTTGCTGAGCGCGCGTTCCAGTCCCAACTTCGTTTTCAGCGCTGGCTCGTGACACCTAGCGGCAATAATATATATATATATCTATATATATATATATGTATATATATATATATATATATATATATATATATATATATATATATATATATATATATATATTGAAAGGGGGTTTATTGCAGCTCGTATGCGGGATCGCAAGTGGCTCTTGATCGCGAGTCCTAGCTGTTCGCATCAGCAGCCCGAGCTCGGGTCTCGCGCCGCAGCGGTGGCAGTCCGCACAGCGCCACATGCATGTTACCCACTACAATTGCCCCCGCGGTGAAGAGGAGCCATCCTGGCGACCTAAGGTGATGACACGATAAGGGGGTCGTGGTACGGCTTCAGGCGGCTGATGTGAACCGTCTCGCGGCCACGGCGGCGTTTGTCCGAAGATGGCGTCACCGGTTCGACCACATAATTTACCGGCGATGTACACGCGACGATCCGGTACGGACCCTGATATTTCGGAGCAAGCTTTGGGCTAAGGCCTGGAGATTGGAAGGGCAGCTGAAGCCAGACGTGAGAGTCCACGGCGAAGGACTGTGTGGGCTGCCCGTTGTCGTGGCGATCTTTGTGGATTCCTTGGGTATCCGACGTGAACGAGCGAGCCAGTTGGCGGCACTCTTCAGCATGGCGAGCAACTTCGGAAAGAGGGGTGAATTCAGAGGCATCCGGATGATATGGTAGCATGGTGTCGAGGGTAGTGGATGGTTCACGTCCATAAAGAAGGAAAAATGGGGAGAAGCCTGTGGTAGCCTGAACGGCGGTGTTATACGCGTACGTCACAAAAGGGAGGACATCGTCCCAATTGGAATGATCAGACGCAACATACATGGTGAGCATGTCACCAAGAGTGCGGTTGAACCGTTCCGTTAGACCGTTAGTCTGTGGGTGATACGCCGTAGTGGTGCGGTGAATAGTGCGGCAAGCGGCGAGTAGCTCATTAATAACTTCGGACAAGAAGACACGGCCTCGATCGCTGAGCAGTTCTCGCGGTGCGCCATGCCGTAAGATGAAATGCCGTAACATGAATGCGGCGACGTCGCGAGCAGCAGCCGAAGCAAGTGCAGCAGTTTCGGCATATCTTGTGAGGTGGTCTACTGCGACAATTATCCAACGATTTCCTTTAGCAGTGGATGGAAGAGGCCCATAAAGGTCAATGCCAATCCGATCAAAAGGACGTGCAGGACACGGTAAAGGTTGCAGAGGGCCTGTCGTATGAGGAGATGTCTTGCGTCGCTGACAGGCTACACATGACCGAATGTATTTGCGGACATAAGAATACATGCCGCGCCAGTAGTAGCGCTGGCGGAGCCGCTCGTAGGTTTTCAGGACGCCAGCATGAGCTTGTTGTGGGTCGGCGTGGAAATACGTGCATATGTCGGAGCGCAAATGGCGAGGGATGACTAGCAGCCATTTGCGACCGTCCGGCTGATAGTTTCGGCGGTACAAGATGGCGTCCCGTAGCACGAAATGGGTGGCTTGGCGACGAAGGGCTCGAGGGCATGTAGCCGTCGAAGAACTGTGAAGAATGTCAACGAGAGACACAATCCACGGATCTTTCCTCTGTTCAGACGGCATGTCGGTAACCGCAAGCGTAGCAACCGGGCACTCTATGGGTGAGGGTGGCGTTTCGTCGGATCGCATGGGCGAGCGGGAGAGTGCATCGGCATCAGAATGTTGGCGCCCGGATCGATAGATGACGCGAATGTCAAATTCTTGGAGCCGAAGAGCCCAACGTCCAAGACGGCCTGATGGGACTTTCAGTGACGCAAGCCAGCAGAGCACGTGGTGGTCTGTCACAACATCGAACGGATGGCCATACAAGTAAGGGCGAAATTTGTTTAACGCCCAAACTATAGCCAAGCATTCTTTCTCTGTGACAGAATAATTGGTTTCTGCCTTCGTGAGGGCACGACTCGCATACGCAATCACATATTCCGGAAAGCCAGGCTTGCGTTGCGCAAGGACGGCTCCAAGACCAACGCCACTGGCGTCCGTATGAACTTCGGTCGGTGCAGTCGGGTCATAGTGGCGTAGAACAGGCGGTGAGGTAAGCAGACGACGCAAAGTGGTGAAGGCTTGGTCACATGCCGGAGTCCAATGGCGAAGGTCACCGGGGCCAGCCAGGAGCTTCGTCAGGGGAGCGATGATGCAGGCAAAATTGCGCACAAAGCGTCGAAAATAAGAGCAAAGGCCGATAAAACTTCGGAGCTCTTTCAGTGTAGTCGGCCGCGGAAATTCGGCGACAGCGCGAAGTTTGTCAGGGTCGGGAAGGACGCCGTCTTTGGAAACGACATGGCCAAGTATGGTCAGCTGGCGGGCGCCGAAGCGGCACTTTTTCAAGTTAAGTTGAAGGCCGGCGGTGGCAAGGCAAATAAGGACTTCGCGTAGACGAGAGAGGTGAGTGGTGAAATCAGGGGAGAAAACTACCACGTCGTCTAAATAACACAGGCACGTTTTCCATTTGAGGCCTCGCAGAATATTGTCCATCATTCTTTCGAATGTCGCGGGCGCATTGCAGAGGCCGAATGGCATTACTGTAAACTCATACAGGCCATCAGGCGTAATGAAAGCTGTTTTCGAGCGGTCGGATTCATCCACTGGCACTTGCCAATAGCCCGATCGCAAGTCCAAAGAAGAAAAGAATTCAGCACCATGTAGACAATCCATGGCGTCATCTATGCGCGGTAGAGGATAGACATCTTTTCGTGTAATCTTGTTGAGGCGTCGATAGTCCACACAGAAACGAATCGAGCCATCTTTTTTCTTAATGAGTACTACGGGCGATGACCAAGGGCTGCAGGATGGCTTGATAACACCACGGTCAAGCATGTCTTCAACTTGCTCGGCGATGACACGACGCTCGGTGGATGACACGCGGTACGGACGCTGGCGTAATGGTGCGTGATGTCCCGTATCAATGTAGTGAGAGACGGTACTTGTGCGGCCTAATGATGCTTGGTTCCAATCAAAAGAGGCGTGAAAATCATTTAAAAGAGTAATTAGTCGCTCACGTTGTGTCGGCTCGAGGTCATCCGCAATGGAGCGACAAAACACATCCGGTGGTACTCGGTTAGATGGCACATGGGGTGTCAGTGCTGCTACGTTGGCACTATCTACGTCGTCGGCCATAGGGAAATGCACAATAGCGTCAGCGTCGACAGACTCGACGGTACCAATAGTCTCGCCACAGTGCAAAGCCAAAGTGTATGAATTTGGGTTTGAAATCAGTATTTCTGCAGCACCATGGTGAACCGTGAGGAGGGCGAAAGGCAACAATATAGGTTGGCGGCGAATGAAGACGGCAGCGGGTGTAAACATGACCGTCGCTTCGGCAAGCGATGCACATGAAAGAGGGACAAATACAGCACTGTGAGGAGGAAGGTCAGTATCCGAAGCTACACAGATCCTGCTAAGATCCTGAACTTGAAAGTCGTGACATGGCAAATCGCACAGAACGGAGAACTGAACCTCAGCACGTGCACAGTCAATGACGGCATGATGGCGCGACAGAAAATCCCAACCGAGAATGACATCGTGGGAGCAACAAGTTAGCACAAAGAAATCAATGGAATACAATATGTCTCGAATCAGCACCCTGGCAGTGCACATAGCGACTGGCTGAACTTGTTGTGCACTGGCTGTTCTAAGCAATGGAACCGAAGGTTTCATGGTCACTTTCCGCAATGCACGACAAAGCTTCTCACTAATCACGGATACAGCAGCACCTGTATCGACGAGCGCAAGGCATTTGATGCCATCAACGGACACTTCAATAACGTTAGCGGGGGGAAAACGAGGACTTTGATGTTCCGACGATGACGCAGTTCGTGCCTCAGGAACTGCGGAAATCAGTTTTCCGCCTCAGTAGTACTGGCACTGGGTCTACGACGCATGGGTGAGAGTGAGCGCCGACGAGGGGAAGGCGAGCGACGAGTGCCGTAGAGCTGTGACTGCGGTGCCGGTATGTCATCAGCAGCGTAGACTTCCGGTGGTGGTCGCTGAGGCATACGGAAAGGTCGGAAGTCGGAGCTGGGTCGTCGCGGGGTGCCCACGAAGGCCGGCAAGCGCCGGCGGCAGAAGCGCACAACATGACCCGGGGTACCGCAGGCATAGCATATTGGGCGGTTGTCAGCAGTGCGCCAAGGATGTGGCCCCCGCTGCTGTGCACTGAAAAAGGGATCCACCGGCTGGCGAGGCGAAGGCGGAGGAGAGAACACCGGCGGGCGAGGCGCTGAAGGCGGAGGAGAGAATCCCTGTAGACGAGGGGCCCGTGCAACGGCTTCAGCATACGTCAGAGGCGCGGCCACGGGAGCCGGCTGACACGGAGGTGGAAGAGCTTCGGTGACTTGCTCTTGAATTATCTGTCGGAGCGCTGGAGCCAAACATTGAGAAGGCTTCTCCGTGGTCGGCAAAATCGAGAGCTGTCGTGCGACCTCCTCGCGCACAAATTCTTTTATTTGCGTCAGCAAAGTTGTGTGGTTGTCGCCAATAATTAATGCGGCTAACGAATCTTCCGTAGGGGGTGGGCGCCGAGCTAAGATGCGTTGTTTCCGTAGCTCGTCAAAACTTTGGCACAAATTGATAACTTCGGCCACGGTACGCGGATCCTTCGCTAACAACATCTGAAAGGCGTCCTCATCAATGCCTTTCATAATGTGTTTTATCTTGTCCTGTTCTGACATTGACGGATTCACGCGCTTACACAGGTCAATAACATCTTCGATGTAACTTGTGAAAGTTTCACCGTGATGTTGCGCACGCCCACGTAGGCGTTGTTCTGCGCGAAGCTTGCGCACAGCGGGGCGCCCGAACACTTCTGCGAAACTTGTTTTGAATGTGCTCCATGTGGCGAAATCGTGTTCGTGGTTTCGGAACCAGAGGTTCGCGACGCCGGTTAAGTAAAACAGCACGTTGTGCAACTTGGTGACGTCGTCCCACTTGTTATGCTGGCTCACCCGTTCATAAGAAGACAACCAATCCTCCACGTCATGATCATCGGTGCCGCTAAAGATGGCAGGATCGCGCTGGCGCAACACACCGGAAACGATGACCGCCGGAGGCTGTGGTGCATCTTCCTGGGTGGTTTCGTCAGGCATGGTCGTAGCAGTCGGTAGCGTCCGGCTTCGGAGTTCCAGTTTCCGAGGTCTACCCCGCACCTCCACCAAATGAAAGGGGGTTTATTGCAGCTCGTATGCGGGATCGCAAGTGGCTCTTGATCGCGAGTCCTAGCTGTTCGCATCCGCAGCCCGAGCTCGGGTCTCGCGCCGCAGCGGTGGCAGTCCGCACAGCGCCACATGCATGTTACCCACTACAATATATATATATATATATATATATATATATATATATATATACACACATATATACATGAGAAAGTAATTTATCCAGAGACAATTGAAGTTCTTATTGCAACTGCGGGGAAAGGCAGCCTTGCTGAAAATCGGCTTGCTGTTCCGCAAAGTCGGTGAAGTCCGCAGAAGAAGAAAAAGGAGTTAATGATAAAAAAATCGGAGCTTCAATTTATATTTTCTCATAGCAATAACTTCTTAGACCCTGTAAGTTTCTTTTACCGTTCTCAAGACGGTTTTCGTAAGGGACCTTAATGTGAATACAACTTGTAATAATCCTTGATGACCCGTACATTAACCTTCGCAATAAATTTCAAATTGATATATTTTAGGCGACTCCAGATACTTTGATAAATTTCCTCATCACCACCCACTAGCGAAATCATCTCGCTTGAATCTAGATTCTAATGTAGTGAAATCAACAAAAAGTCGCAGTTTCGCACGAACGGCGAAGCATCCATTGTGACAGAAAAATAGTAGAAAGCTATAAGAAATAAATATAGTTTTATCGGCCGTATAAACATAGAAACATTCGCTAACTAACTGAATGAGCAAATATGGTGTCAGCGCGCACAAGCAAACTTGAACACATCACACTCGATAAGCGCGGACACTCACTGTCAAAATGCTGGTGGGAACAAGCGCGGAAGCAGCAGCGAGTGAAGTGTCCTTCGTGCGGTGTACCGTTTCCATGCAGGAGCAGCAAGAATACACCGCGCACAAAGGTATGAGCCGTCTGCAGATCGTTTCAAGATACGCCGCGCGCGACCACTTGCGGCCGTGCAAAGTACGCACTTGTTGGCGGAGTCGATGCAGCCTGCCCTCCTTCCCGCGCTTCCTGCCGCTTTCCTGCAATAATGGCGCGTGAGATTAAGTCGCTATCGTCGGTTCCCCTTCAAGCCCGGTCGCGAAATGCGCAGTTGCCGCCGTAGCACCTCCCTCCCTCCCTTTTAGCCCCCCATGGCCTTTCCCTCGACGGAAGACGGTCTATTTGCTCTCTGCTCTCTTCCTTTGTGCGGGCAGATTCAGCCGCGACTGCCGGCTCACCCTCGCACGCTTTCAGTCGCGCAGAAGGCGTACGGCGCGCTACGACAATTTTATCGCCCTTGTACTTCATACGGAACCTCACGGCGACGGCGACGCCGACGGCAGAAATGCGCCAGATATGTTCATATAATTCGTATTGCAATAAAACGATTCCTAACTGATCGTTTCCATTTCGTGTCTTTCTGTAGCCTCTCGTAGAAACCCCTTCCTGTTGCTTCAAGAGGCCATAAAGACTGATCCTTGGGACCGCTTTCTTTAAAGATCATACATTAACTATCTTCCACCGCAACTATCCTAACCTATTCGCAGTTTCACTGGTGACTGTGTAATTCACCGCACTATCACTTATATTTATGACCAAAGATATATATAGAATCACATAATAACGTACACAACTCGTGCTGCCGATCCAATGCGCAAAAATATACATTTGCGAATGCCATGGCAAGCCAAAGGCGGCAGAGTAGTGGTTCTTGCGGTGACGGTCTTCTTTAGAGAAGGCGGAGTGGCAAACGTGGATCCAATCTGTGGAGACGTGTTGTTTCTTTTTTTTATCTGCGCCCAATGGCGACAGGTAGTGACAGAAATTAATCACATAAGTGCGATGTGAAGCCTTACAAGTAAGTTTGATGCCTACAATTCTGTTTGTTTTTTATCAAACGCTACGGGTAATATCACGGAATCTTTATGTTTATGCACTGTACCGCTTATCTTTGTGGGTTTTTCTTTGTCAAAAGTGGGTACATATATTGAAGTTACAGCCAGACATTGAGTCGGAGGCACACTACCCAGAATCATCCAACATTCACGAATTAGTGGTTACCCAATTATTTGACGAAAACATCGCAACAGAAGCAAAGACAAAACGCACAAGGTCGACTTCTTTATACCGTATTTGAATGCAAGCGCCATTAGTCAACCTCTAATAATTTACCTGCATGCTCTTTATAGCGTGGAGCATAAGACCCCGCCACTACTGGGCTTCTAAATAAATATGATGGAAACTGCTTCAAGTTTTGGCATTCACAATGAGAGCAGGCACAAGTAAATACTTTAAGAAGTGACAACCTCGACATCACACCACTTACTTCCTGGGTATATTAGTTACAAACACTTCAATAGCACAGATTTAGACATATATTTACTTTAAGTTAGGACTCTAGCCTAAAAGATATGAAGGAAGTTTAATTAGCTTCCCAGCTCAATCTGCGTATTGAACTTGCCTTGAACACTATGTTGACGTTTTTGCAAGACTTGCACTCTAGCCAGAACAAGAATGGAGGTTTTACATTGTAGCGTATGCCAGAAGCGCTTACATATATTTGGCTCCATGGACAGTCGACTAGGCGAAATGTTTTTGAATAACAACTGCCTATATTCACAACGAAGTTATGAATGTGATATCGTGAAATCTTTCTTGCTCTGTCGTCAACCAATAACACATGTACATATGGAAGTGTGCATGTCCGCCACGCACCAGAAAACACGTCGGCCGTAAAACACGTGCAATGAATCAATAAGTGTGGCGCTGGCACTATGTTGAATACAGTGGGTGTGAGTTCATGTGCATGGAGAGGTGCAAGAGCCCCCTGGAGCTCCCATCAGGGGCACGTTCGGATATAATGTTCGAAGCGTCCCTCCAGCTTGCGTTCAGTTTCGACTCATGCAATTGGCCCTTCAATTTCGCCTCATGGAAGTGGCCTAGGCCGAACACGTGAGGCGAAACTGATCGTTAACTGGACGCCCGTTTCAAATAACGATCTCCGATCGGTCCCCAGGGCTGCAGTTTGAACGATAATGCAGGCTTGCGTGTGAAACGCTTGTTGGGTGCAGCGCATGTATGGGTCGCGTTGCTTTTCAATGCGTAAGCATTATTTGGCGCGTACCCCAGCTGTGTTACTCGAAAACTCATGCGAAAAGTGTAATGCTTTGTATCTGCACAAAAATGCCTAATTCGCGAAGTAAACATTTAATCTTATAACAGTGTAAATGTCGCTGATTGGTAGCTGAGAAGAAGAAGATGCTGAGAAGAAGATTATTTGATCAGAGAGAATACCTGTATGGATACATAGGGCTTGACAGAACATTAATGGGAAAGCTTATAACAGGGGTGGGCCAACTTGAAATTTGGGGGTTCGTCAACTTAAAAATTTGACATGGGGCAGTTTAATTATAGGGGTGGGCAAACTTCACATTAGGTAGCGGCCCAACATGAAATTTGGGAGCGGTTAGTGGGCCAGCCTAATTTTGGGGATCGGCCGACTTAAATTTAGCAGTGGGCGAAATTCAATTTTGGGGGTGGGCCGACTTGAGCTTTGTAAGTGGGTCAATTCGAAATTTGGGGATGGGCCGGCCTAAATTTCAGGACTGCCCAATCTGAAATTTTTGCGTTGGCCAGCTTAAAGTTTGCGGGCGTGCTAACCTATTATTGGGGGTAAGCCAATTTGAAATCGGGAGGTAGGCCAACTTAAATTTGAGGGTATGTCAACCGAAGTTTGAGGGTGGAGTAAGCAAAATTTTAGTGTAGGCTAACTTAAATATGGGTATGGGAAACCGAAATTTCGAAGTGGGCCAAATTGAAATTTGAGGGGTGGGCGTAACTTAAAATTTGGGGGTGGGCCAACTTAAATTTGGGGATCGGCCAACCTAAAATGTGGAGTGCCCTAACTTTGTATTTTAGGGTGTGGGACAACACAAATTTGAATGTTCGTTAACTCGAACTTGGGGGTGGGAGATTTTAAAATCTGAGTGGGCAACCTAAAATATGGTGGTGGGCCAACCTAAAATTGCGGCTGGGCAAACTTAAATTTGAGAGTGGGCCAACTTAAATTGGAGAGACTTCCACCTTGAAATATGAGGTTCGGGTAAATACAGCATTGCACTTGGCCAACTTATTTCTGGGGATGGGCCAAACCAAATTTAGATGCAAGAAAAATTTAAATTTCGGGGTTCGCTATCTGAAAATTTGGGCTGAGGCCAGCCTAATTTTGGGGGTGGGCTAACAAGAAATTTGGGTTTGGGACAACTTGAAATATCGCGGTCGGCCAACCTTATTTCGGAGATGGCATTTCTTGAGCTTCGTGGGTGGGCCAACTTGAAATTTGGGCGAGCACTAGGAATTTGGGTATGTGCCAACCTAAGTGTGGGAATATATTTATGCATACTCTGTTTTAGATCGAAAATGTACATATTACGTTGTAATTATTAAGTTGTCACTGACCACACATATCGGTGCTAGCTCGACTCGGTGGTAACTATGTCCATGTTTGTATCCAATGAAGCATTCGTGAAAGTGTCGTAGGGAAGAACGCTCCGGGCGATATTGATTAGGGGAAGAGCGGCGGCTTGCTTTTCTGCTGCATCTATACGATGACCCAGCTAACGTAAGCCAAGCTGTTCGACAAAAAAAAAATAAGATTTAAAGCACACGGTTCGGATTCCGATTTGAGGAGCTGCAGTGTGCGGTAGCCAGAGGTGTGACAACCAAATACAGTAGGGCGATCCTGAAATTTAGGCTGTCCCATCCCCAATTTTCAAATTGACCCACTTACAAAGTTCAAGTTGGCCCACTCCCAAATTTCATTTGGCCCAGCCACATATTTTACTTTGCTCATCCCCGAAAATTGAATTTGGCTCACCGCTAAATTTAAGTCGGCCCATCCCCAAAATTAGGCTGGCCCACACCCCGCCCACAAATTTCATGTTGGGCCCCTACATAATGCCAAGTTCGCCCACCCCTATTATTAAACTGGCCCATGTCAAATTTTTAAGTTGGCGAACCCCCACAGTTTCAGGTTAGACCTCCCGTGTCATAAGTTTTCCCAATAATTTTCTATGAAGCCCCATGTAACCATGCAGGTATTCTCTCTGATCAAATTAATTTCCTTTTTGGTGCACCGCATTTTACAATTACTGCTTTGTGTCTGAACGCCTTGGCTGACGTAAGCTGGGGCACATGGTATATCATACAGTGTTCCAACCTCATGACATGTGTCGGTCAGCTTGATTACGCACACACAAACACACATGCACGCATGAGTGATGCTAGTATTGGCTGCGCTGATTGGGATGATAAAATCTCTCCTAAACGAAAGCTCCGACTTGCAGCACATTTAGGCGTCATTTAGCGTTTTGCTCACCAGATCACAACAGTTCTAGAGAAAAAAACATGTTCCAAGCATTTTAACTCTCATGCCAACGCATGGCTAAACGTTGATAATGGAGCAGAATCTACCGGGGTGGAGCTCGGGTGCATCTGTTATTGCGCTAAGTGCTGTGGCAGAGTTCCACAGTGCTTTCTGTTTCTTGTACCAAATATTGAGCTAGCGAAGCTCCTACATGTGAAGGTTAGGCATTTGTCAACATCCTGTGTACAGTACAGATCCTGGTCCTGGTCAATACAGATCCGGTGAGACGTTAACTTCCGTCCAACAGCGACAGTACTCCTTCGCAGAAAAACGAAGGTATTGTTTTCGTTAGTGCGTGTGGGCTAACGTGGTTCTATTTTTTTCTTTAACGTTCACGCACTTCTGCAACGCACAAGCGCTGTACGAGATCAAATTGGATTGGGTGGGCAGGAAAAGCCCGAGATACGAATAGAGACCAAAGCAAGTGCGGATCAAACTGCAGCTCTTGAGATTTATTTATTTATTTATTTATTTTACTGTGATTGTGTGTGTTAAAAAGGCACTATACTCACTCGACACCAACTAAGAGAGCTTCAAGCGTAGTTGGATGGAAGAGCTTTGGGAGATCACAAGCATTATTCAAGTTCTGCCGTGTGTTTTCGCTCAACCACCAACATTCGCTGTGCTTAGATGTCAAGACGCAACCGAAGCGGTTCGGAATGAGGTAAACGCGGAGGAAAAGCAATTGCTTCACTTCTGGAGCATCACCCAATGGTAGAACGGAAGTAGGAGAAAATGAGAGCCATTCCAATGCCCTAATGCTAGGCGCAAGAATATTGCTTCAGAGATAATTTGAAAACGCAGCGTCTCATTACTCCACTTTGAGGCTCCGACGCCGAAGACTAACTAGAGTAAACGCGAACACATGGATACTCGACACACAGTTATGTGGATTCTTAATTGGAGCCCGTTATCATATCTTCTTTTTATCCAGGGCAGTGCTTCGGGACCAATGTATATGCAAGCATATAGGCAAAATTTCCTGCACCAACAAAAAACATAACTAAAAATCCCGACAACTATATGAAAGCCTCGGGGGTGTAACTACGGCCTTCCTTATAAGGACGCAGCTATTCTGTCATGTGGCACGAAAATAAATACGCACTGGCTACAAATTTCTGTGCAGGGCGCAATCAGAGATTCACTCGCAATTTGGGTCCCTGCAACCATAAGAATACGGCCCAGACATGCGACCTTGTACGAACGTTGGAAAATGTCCTGTTAGGTCACTCTTAACGCTTTCTTTTTAATCTGACTAGGTGAACGTTAGATGCCCTATTTCTGTTTCAAATAGAAACATCTATCGACAGATAGGAGACCCCTTCAGTCTCTGTTCCTTCCTCCCGAAGAGCATAGTACATTTTATGACAGACGAGAATTGAGTCTTCCAGCTCCTTGCAGAAGTGCGCAGCACGCACTGAGATTTAGAATGCTGCATCAACCTCGCTCGACACATGCACAAAGACTTTAATACAATTGCTGTGTCGAATCCCAACTTGCCAAGTGTAACGCAGCGTGCACTCTCCTATAGATTGTCCCGTATCAACCCTGCTTCTGGATTTCATCGGAAAAGCAGGCTTTGTAAGAGATTATATCAAAATGCATTCATCAGAATTCACTAAAAAGCGTGATATCGAGCGTTGAGTTTTGGCTATTGCGTAAAGCTCCGATGTACACTGCAGCTACAGATGGCTGAACGGAACTCAAGAATGCAAAACTTTGTCTAGGGTGAGTGATGAGCATTGGAACTCTAACGTTAATACAGTTCATAATCGAGACGACAGCAAGATTACGTTTACCCTTACAGTAACTCGATGTTGAGTGGCGCCACCAGAACACGTTTTCAAAGCATCCTGCAGTCGATCGAGGGCGCTTTTACGAACCACCTGTTTCTTATAACCGCAGCGACAGTCGCATTGCGTGCGATCACGTGTTTATTGCTGTGGAGAAGCAAGCGAGTCCTGTGAATTGTCTACTATTGCCACTTTATTTACTTATTTATTTATTTATTTATTTATTTATTTATTTATACAAAGTACAAGCTCAACAAGGCCATTGCAGGAATGGGATGAACAACAAACATACAGGCGTTTATAAACAAGCTTTCGTGAATTCTTTCAGTGGTAGTGAACGAATGTTGCCCTGTAATTGATTCCAGACTTCAATTGTTGATGGAAAAAAACAGTAGTTAAAGAAATCAGTGCGGGCAAGAAAGGTTGAGACATTTAGATCGTGGTGACGCCTCGTAGATGAGGATTCGTAAAAAATCAGTTTTCTAGAGAGGAGAGAGGAGGAGAATCGACTAACATGTGAATGAATTTTTGTACATTCAAATTTGAGACGCTGTGCAAGAGACTCACCTCTGCGAATGGTTTGCGACCTATTTCCGGCGTACTTTAGTTAAACCCACCTTAAGCACTTTTCACACGAAAAAAATGACCGAAGCCGCGCTCGTATGCAAAAATCAGGTGTGGCCATGACCAAACTGCGCCGCTGTGCCTAGTGGAACAGCTCATTGCGGCTCTGCGGGAAATCGCTGAGAGCACCTTTCTTTAATTCCCATTTCCCCCATGTGCCCCATTTCCGGTGGCTTTAAATGCACGCGAACTCGGATCGCTCGCGTTCTTTTTCTTTCGTCAAAGTCATGAAGTACACCTTTCGAAACAGAAACGCTTTACGTCTTCTCGGTTTACATATTCACTTATTGCAAACAACATTCTCTCCCGTACAATGACGTACATACCGCAAAGCCTGCTTGGTTCCAGTAATACGTCCTAATATATATGTATATATAAAATGTCCACTATATCAATGTTTTTTTTTTTCATATAGGTTATGTGGGTTGGAAAGGAAGTTTGTGAGGGAACGGCAAAGCTTTATGACGGAAGACCACAGAATGGCTAGCTCCATGCTGCGTTATGTAACTCGAGGGTGGGGACGAGATTTCGTGCCTGACGCTTCAGGGTTGTGTTTGTTCGCGTTAGCATATATTTGATTGTACTTGGCGAGAAATACAATCGAGCGGATTGCAGCGATTGTGACAATTGACCGAATGTGAATGCACACGTGCGCGAAACAGACATTTAAAATTTCGTGTCCACCACCCACCCTGAGGCGCCATGACATAAGCTTGGTAAAATCACTGAATGATTAATCGATTAATGGATCAAATGTATCCCGCAAAGAAAATAATGTTCAGTGATGTTCACCTTTGATTCTATTATGCACATTCGATTATTCGTTTTCGAGAGTTTCATTGGAGAGGCGCGAAAATTTTGAAATCGTACTGCAATGACAGCCCACGAGCAGTGACTGGCACGGCTGTGGCAGAGCGACTGTTGAATGCTTTTCCGAGTCCCTAGGGGGCCTCTTAGATTATGCAGTCCCGGACTGTCCGCAAACCATCTGCGGCTTCCGGTCTGACTAGCCCTGACGGAAGAGCGCGTCATAGTCACGTCATCTAGCTGTCGGGAACTGTCCGAGGTTTTCTTCGAAAGCACCGTGACCGGAAGTCTGTCTGGTTGCCGTCGTCTTTGTTGAGCTTCTCGTAAATAGCGTCCTACCCAGCGACTTCAGTAACGTGGCCTCCGAAATGGAGCAGTCTGAGTTGCCATGTCGCCGACACAACGGTAAAGCTTGCATATTGGAATCACAGCCTGAGCTCACTTTACGTCGCGCTCTCACCCTTCGTGTCCCTGAACAACTATGTTTAAGCTAGCTCATTGCCTGCTAAATTTAGGCGGAGTTCCCACACGGCCATAAGCAACATCGCAGTCGTGTCATACCGCTGTTCACGCCGAAAGCACCCGCTGATATACTCAAAGCTCGTGAGAGCATTTACTAAAGACACGACGTGTGTCTAGGACAGAGCGCGTGTATAGCGTCTCCTAATCCTGCTAGTCCAAAAGCAAATGCTCGAACTTGGTTACAAAAGGGGTCAACATGTATGCCAACAACCCCCGGCGAAGCTTTGATTATATACCACCCCAGCTTTCGACATTAAATAATCACATGCAATACGATATACTTCGTCGAAGACCAGTTTCGCTCATATGAAAAGCGAGATCTACCTGTGTTACTACGCATATAGCAACGAGCATGGCAGATTCCGCGAAACACCTCATGAAAATCAAGCTTGTGCGCTGTATGGCTCTGCTTCTCTCGTAAAAAAACTAAGTGCCCTTACACTCTGTAAAGAAGTATGACCAGCGAAGTTGTGTATGTGGGTCTCTTAATGGCTAACTGCACCTCGGCCGCGGGTCGGCCCGGCTTTGCACTCTTCGGGATTGGCGCACGTATGGGAAGTGCTTAACGCCTGCTTCACTTGCAACGAGGGTCCGCCCGGCATTGCACTATCTTCGAGATAGGCCCACGTATTGGGAGTTTTTTGTTTTGCTTACCATGACAACGACAACACAAAAATTTTCTTGGACGGTAGAGGGATACAGCATCGCTGTAAAAAAACACGCAGAGTAAATCTGCAGTAATTACACCACTTGTGAAAAATTGGCACAATGGGACACAAAGCACTGAGCTAGCCGAAGCGAAAGCTGAGTGCACGATATTTTCCGTCTGGAGCGCGCAAAGCGCGCAGAAGCAGACGACATTTTCATGCCATGGCGTCAAATGGCGCGGGCAGCGTTTATTGATATAGCAATTATATGGACACTCCAGGCGCATTTTTTTCGTCGGCATCGTAGTCGCCGTGATGCTCTGTATAAAGTCCAAGGGCGAGAACTCCGTCGCCCCGTGCCATACGCCGTATGAGCGAGTCAAAGAACGCGAGGGTCAACCGACGATCGCGGCTCAATGGGGCGCGTACGAGGGAGAAAGGAGGAAAGCAAACGCACCGTCATCCATCGCGCGAAAGGCTCCGGAGGGCTGGGAGCGAGGGAAGGCCTAAACAGCTTAAAGAAGGGAAAAAAGAGCTTAAGCAAATGTCGGCGCTAAACAAGACAAGCTCGATATACATGGTGATTCCAAAAATTCTATGAATAAATGTTGATCGTCTTTGTCTCTTCTATCTCATTTTGCCTATTAGGTCCCATTGCGCAAAACTCCATCGGCGTTATCAGCGTGACCGAAAGATGGTACCAGAAATGGCCGACGCCGCAGAGTAAGAACACGTCACAATACGCTCAAGTTTAAGTCAACATTTTCAAGGAAGTTGAGCAAACAAAGTAATTATTGTCTCTGGAAAGAAAATTTTGTAGATATCGGTCTGGGTAAGAATCAAACCTGGGCCACCGGCGCAAAAAACGAGCACGCTTCTCCGACACCACAGCGGCTCCGCCTTTCTCGTTGACTAAAGGTGTGCCTAGTGCGTGCATCATTGCACAGATGATGGCGCAGCCAATAGGAAGGAGGTGACACCCGGTCTTGAGTGTACAAAATTAGTGTAAAAAATAAAAAAAAAGCGTTATTGTCCAATTGAACGGTGCTCCGCGCTCCTTCGAGTTATTAGCTCGTCGCGGGCAAGCTAGCCCGTTGAGACGCTTGGCACGTTTGGATTTGGCCTTACCTAGGCGTAGTTAGAAAGCAGGCGAGGGTTTGCGTGGGCAATGAACGCGTGGGAAAAAGTTCACCGACGTTTACGATGCTCCCTAATAAGAAGTTTGAGCACAGCTCTATTCGTGCTTTCATTTCGTGATATATTGGCTGGCGCTGATCTGTGTCGTGCGACACGTTGCAAACGGAGCAAAGTCTGGTGACAGTGCCTCGCTGATCTGGATATCGCGAGAGCCAGCGCGTGTGTGACGCGTGGACGCGAATCACAACAGTCGCGCCGCCAACAAACCAAACAGACGACGCGCGCAACTCGGACGCCATCACGCAGCCATCGTCGCGGCACTACGATTTTCTTCTCATGCTTTCGCCATACTGTCATCTGTTTTCGGTACGTGCTTCCACTGCACCCTCCCATCCGCTTTCCTCCTAGCATCGTTCATTGCCCGCTCGCTCCGCTTTCGCTTTCATATTTTGCTGTGCTCGTTCGTTCAAATACGCCGCCTCCAACGTCGACGTTCGCTGCAGGAACGGGCATCTAAAAGAGGCGCTCTAAAAACAATTTACCAAAGGGGCTATTATGCTTTTGCATTCCGACACGTAGGCAGCCTTAAGTGTCCCTGCCGACTTTCTCATCTTCATTTTTCACTCGTTGCTTATCCTATATGCATCGTACTTCTTGCGCAATGACGTCGACTTTCTCTTCTGTACAGTTCAAACGTGTTTGGCTACTTTTTTAACCAAGAGACCGGGTGGGCCAATCCAACCGATTTTGCCGTATATGGTGTAATGTTGCTAATTTTTTTTATTCTATTGGGAGTTAAGTACGCCATGCAGTTTTTTATGCCTCCTCTACAATTAATTCTCGCTTCATTCGGGCACCAGAAAAGCCGCTGTACCGGCACAACTGCCTTGTGCGAGGCCTGCTCAGTGCAAAAAATCTCGCTCAATTTAGCAAATGTTTGCCGTATGGTTGCTTTGCCTCATTATCATGCTCTCTACGGCGGTGCACGCTCTACAGGGTTATAGTCCAACGTAAAGTTTTTACTGGCGGAAATTAGGCCCATACCGTTAACTTTACTACGATGAAAGTAATGATCGCTTCTTTTACGGTTTAAACTTACATTTGGATACCATTTGGGACTCGTATTGACCCTCAATGGACTTGAAGAGGTCATTCTCTTCTGGAAGTGGTTACAAGGGCCCCATAGTGAAAAAGAAGTCAACAATTCTTTTATTCTCCTATTCCTAGATAACGCAATTACGTCTTCCTTGCTTCAACTGTCATATAAACTTAAAAAAACTAAAAGCATCAATTGTTCACCTTGACATGATCAGCAATGGAAGTGCTGGTAACATATTTCCAGACCAGAAATAAGTACAGTCAACGTGTCGCGAATTACACGAATTCTCGCGTCATGACAGCGCATGTGAAGCTGACTACCGTCGAAGTGGCTACGGAAACTTTCACCATCAGGACGAAAATATGCACAGAAAAAAAGAAAGTATGTCCACATACACGCTACACTAGATGGGCGGTCTAAGCGAACCACTGATGTCGTACAATATGGTGAAACGCTTTCGCAGTTACAAAATAATGAAAGCAGAACACTTCTGACATACAGGGGTAGATATGAATGACATTTGACGGCATCTTCACAAAAGACTGAAAGAAGGAGAAAATCCAGGGAGGCTACCGTACGCATGGGTAAGGAGTAAGGTACAGAAGGAAACAAGAAAAGAAAAATGAAGCCCTCCTACAGGCAACCTCGCCTAACAGCGGCTGCACGTAGCCACATATTTGCACGCTCGGCGCAATGAAAAGAACTCTCGCACTCACCATTAGCAGGTCTCAGGCATCAGGATTGCCGCAGCAACTGCCACTCGAAGCCGCACGACATGTTGAAGACGCGCGTTAGCCCGTATACTTTTGACAAAGGCTGTACATGTTGCCGATACTGCCGATTCAATAGATGGGCCCTGAATTTAATATCACCGAACGTTATCGACTCAGAATGCGAACTCAAGTCTTGAACACACTTTTATCGTGCTGGAGCAAGATTTGTCGGTACATATTATCGGGTGTTCTTGCGACCACAGCAAGAAAAATTCAAAATATAGAGCACTGGAAAACGCGCACTTTCAGGAGCAAGATTATTGAGGACGTTTGAAAACAGGTTATGTGTTGCTACCTTTCGCTGTTTAGGGAAATGCTCTAATTTGGATACTTATTTTCGCATTTACACGGCTGCTGACAATGGAATGTTTGCAGCTACTGATGAGGTGATGTCATATCAGTTTCCAACTTGCGAATATCTTCTTGGCGCTGCAGTACGAGAAAGTTGAACTTTTTCGAATGAACATTGAAACTACGTACTTATGGAGAGCAGAAAGCCACCTTTAGAAAAAAAAATGTGATCTGTTGACTGTCAGAAGACCTCACGATTGGACGCTTGCGCATAGCAACAATAGAGTCAACAAACGTGCTACCAACGAATGATCGAAGCTGCAGGAATACGTGAGGCCAAAATAGGTTCTAACAACTGCCGATAGACCAAAGAGAAAGCTCTTTGCCGATACACATTACCTGTTGAAGCAGTGAAGCCAGTGTAAAGAAGTGAATAATGAAGTCATTTGAAACAGTTTAATGAATGTAATGTTCGCCTTATCCCAATCTTCATACGTTATGCGATGCGCGTGGTTGGTTTTTAGTTTCTCCTCAGCGAGCTACGTGAGGCACGTTATCTGTATTTAATTCCTATAGGAACTACGTTCTCAGTGATGAATGATAACTGTTGAATTTGTATAGGTTTGTGTGAGCTTTTGTAGAAAATTACTTAATCATTCAATCCCAACTGTCATACTGCGGTTATTCGTAATATTCTTCGAAGTGTTAAACAACTGAACAAGAGGCCAATTTCCAGTTTGATGAAACAAGGAGAAAGTTTGCTTAATTTGTGTCGAATCTTTCCAGTTTCTGCCTTAACCAGTAACGCTGTAAAGACTACTTAACCTTTGTTGTTGTTGTTTTTTCTTATTATGCGTTACAGGAGATTTGTAGTTGGTTTTCCCAGTTTTTTCGGTGAACTATACTAAGGCACCTTGTTTATATGAGGCGAAAATTAATAAAACTGCATAGGTTCTGTGAATGCGAAGGTCAAGGTGCGTGGGTTATTGTGGCTTTAATATATCAGATCTGAAAGTGCCCTGGAACGTCGAAAGTGTGTTCTATGAGTGCCGTGAAATTTAGTGCGCCTCCCTAGCATATATACAATTGCCACCGAGAAAAAATATAGCGAAAATAAGAACACCATGGCAATTTGTGTGCGAAATTCCATGCGATACAAATGCAGACTGTATAAAACTTCATTGGAGCGAGTGTTGATGAAACACAACTTCCACAAAAAAAAAAATATTTCAGCAAGTGTTTGAGAGTGTCTTGCTGCCCTTATCAGCTATGTTCGATAATGTCACGAGTTAGCTTGGTCTTACACAAAGTTCATGTTTGGTAGATGTGGGGACATAAGAGATACTGTTCTGGCGAAGCGAAATGCGTGCAAATGAATGAGTACCTCTCTAAAATTCCTTAATGCGAGCTCAGAAGCGTTACATGCAGGCAAACTGTCAAACGCGCCAGCGATATGTATATATATATATATATATATATATATATATATATATATATATATATATATATATAACGTAATTTATTCATAGAAAATTGATATTCTTATTGCAAGTGCGGGGAAACGGCAGCCTTGCTGAATATCGGTTTGTTATTCTGCAAAGTTGGCGGAGACTGCAGGAGAATAAAAAAGAGTTAATGATAAGAAAATGGGGGATTACATTTATATATTCTCATAGCAATAACTTCTTATACACTGTAAGTTTCTTTCACAGTGCTCAAGACGATTTTCGTAAAGGATCTTAATGTGAATACAACTAGCAATACTCCTTTATTACCCGCACATTAACCTTGAAAATAAACTTCAAACTGATACTATATATATTTATATGACTCCAAATATCTTGATAAATTTCCTCGCCACCGCTTGCTACCGCAATTATTTCGATTGAACTTACACTCTCATATAGTGAAATCAATAAAAAATCGCAGTTTTGCCCGAAAGGCGAAGCATCCATTGGGATAGCAAATTAGTAGAAAGTTATAAGAAGAAAATATGGTAGTTTTATCGGCCGTATAAACTTGAAAACATTCGCTTACTAACTGATTTAGCAAATATGGTGTCAGCGCGCACAAGCAAACATGCACACATCACACTCGATAAGCGCGGACGCTCGCTGTCAAAATGCTGGTGTAAGCAAGCGCGGAAGCAGCAGCGAGCGAAATGACCTTCGTGCGGTCTATCGCTTCCGCGCAGGAGCAGCGAGAATACAGCGCGCACAAAGGTATGAGCCGTCAGAAGATACCTTTCAAGATACGCCGTGCGCGACCGCACGCAGCCCTTCAAAGTACGCACTTGTTGTCGGAGTCGAAACAGCCCACCCTCCTCCCGCGCTGCCTCCCGCATTCCTGCATTTATGGCGCGGGAGACTGTGTCGCTATCGTCAGTTCCCCTTTGAGCGCGGTCGCGAATTGCGCTTTTGGCGCCGTAGCACAACGCCACCGCCGCCCCTCCCTCCTATCCCACCATGGCTTTTCGCTCGACGGAAGACGGTGTGTTTGGTCTCTGCTCTCTTCCTTCGTACGGGCCAGATTGAGCCGGGACTGCCGGCTTACTCTCGCACGCTTTCAGTCGCGAATATGGCATACGGCGCGGTACGACAATTTTATCGCCCTTGTACTTCATACGGAACCTCACGGTGACGGCGACTGCAGAAATGCGCCAGATGTGTTCATATAATTCGTAGTGCAATAAAACGATTCCTAAGTATTCGTTTCCATTTCTTGTTTTTCCGCAACCACTCGTAGAAACCGCTTCCTGTTGGTTCAAGTGGCCATCAAGGCTGAGCCTTGGGACCGCTTCCTTTAAAGACCATACATTAACTATCTTCCACCGCAACCATGCAATCCTTTTCGCAGTTTCGCTGGTGACTGTGTGAGCCACCACACTATGACGAATAATTCAGACCAAGGGTATATATACAATCAACTAATAACGTACACAGCTAGTGCTGCCGATCCAATGCTCAAATTATATGCATTTGTGAATGCCATGGCAAGCCAAAGGCGGCACAGAAGTGGTTCTTGCGGTGGACGGTCTTCTTCGTGGAAGGCGGAGTGGCAGACGTGGATCCAATCTGCTTACACGTGCTGTTTTTTTTTCTGCGCCTTATGGCGGCAAGTGATGAGAGAAATTAAACACATAACGGCGATGTGAAGCCTTACAACTAAGCTTAATTCCTACAATTGTGTTTGTTTTTTCTCAAACACAATGGGTAATCTCACAGAATCTTTATGTTTATGCACTGTACTACTTATCTTTGTGGACTTATCTTTGTCAAAAGTAGGTACACATATTGAAGTTGCAGCCAGCCGTTGAGTCGGAGGCACACTACCTAGCATCATCCAACATTCACCAATTAGTGGTTACCCAATTTCTTATTTCGGAATTCCCAACTTTAACTGAAGTGCTATCCGTACACGTACCTACACCTTCTCTCTCCCTTCTTTCTCTTCCCCTTCTCCCTTCCCCCAGTGTAGGGTAGCCAACCAGACTATTGACTGGTTAACATCCCTGCCTTCCTGTATTCTTATCTCTCTCTCTCTCTCCCAATTATGTGACAAAAACATCGCAACAGAAGCAACCACAAAACGCACAAGGTCGACCGCTGTATACCGTATTTTGAACGTAAGCGCTATTAGTCAACCTCTAGTAATTTACCTGCATGCTCTTTAAAGCGTGTAACATGAGTATCCCTCCAACACTGGGCTTCTAAATAAATATGATCGGAATCTGCTTCAAGCTTAGGCATTGACAATGAGAGCAGGCGGCACAACCTCGACATCACACCACTTTCTTCCTGGAAATATTAGTAGCAACCTCTTCAACAGCACATATTTCGACATACATTTAATTTGCATTAAGACGCTAGCTTAAAAGGTATAAAGGAAGCTTAATTAGATTACAAGCTCTACCTGCGTATTGAACTTACCTTGAATACCATGTTGAAGCACTTGTAAGAGTTGCACTCCACCCATAACAAGAATGCAGGCTTGACAAAGTAGCGTATGCCAGAAGCGCTTAATCATTCGGCTCCATTGACACGTGGCCCCTAACAACGACCGTTGCATACTAAAGCCTATTGGCTTCGAGCTTCACCACTGGAAAAGCTGGCGCCACCGTCGGCGTGATGTGCTATTAGGGATCAGGTGGATATACCGTACGTGTCGGCTTCTTCGGGAGCGCCTAAGCGAGCTGAAAACGAGAGTCTAAATTCCCTTATACGCTGCTGTCCTCATTTAGTGGCGAGATTCTGCCGCTTCGAGTGTCTCCTTTACAACGCTTGAAAGCACCACAATAGGTAGTGGCTGCCTTTGAAGGCGCGCAACATGGTAGGCTACTGCTCGGTGCCGCAGTGCCGGACGTACGCAACGGAGCCCGGTGTCAGCCTTATTCACACGTAGCCGCAGGACAAGAAGCTGCGTGAAGCTTGGCTCGCGAAACATAAAACCGGCAAACAGCCATCGGCTACAACTCGGGTATGCAGCAAGCACAGACGCGAGGAAATTTCTGCTACGGCGCCGGGTCTGTGATGTTCGGAAAATGCGCACTGAGACGTTTGCCCGAGTCCGCTGCGCGACTAATATCATGACGGTTTGGTCTATGAACTTGTCGATGCTATAGATAGTGGCAAGTTCACTGGAGTGGAAAGGGAGCGGTAACAAGCACAATAAATAAAAAGCATGGCATATGGTCATGTTTGTGTTATGAATTAATGCACTGGGTTACAAAAAAGAAGCAGCGGAAAATCGCGCTCTGAGAACACCGATAAACATACAGTGCGACGCAACTCGAGCAATAATATTGAAACGTCCAAGAATTTAGAAGAAGAAACAAACGATTGAATCGTCGCGACGGCACACCACAGTCCACGTCGAAGTCTCTACAATGAAATTATTTTTGAACAACTCTGATAGCGCTCTGGCAACAATGGTTGCTTGTATACTGTCAAATGCTCATATTCTGCGGCCTAAAGCTCATGGCACGGTGCGAAAACGCGCACGCGGAAAGCGAAACAGTGCGCGGACAAACATGCAGATGCGCAGTCGGTCGCTGCGAATCTGTGGGATCGCTGCATTGAGGCTTCATTCTATTACGCTCCATTTAGTTATAGAAACACTACAAGAACATATTTCACGTAGTTTGCTCTCAGCATTTACGTACCTTTCACGCAAGAAGCCGGTTCGGAAGACTCCATCGCGGTGACCGCGCGCAGTGGCGTTCACTGGACGTATTGGGTAATGAGATAGCGTCTGCAAACGCTTCTGTGCTATCAGTTTGCCCATGCTTATTATTTAGACAGTAACATACTCCTCTCATTTCGAAAGCACTTACAGAAATGTCCGGGAGACCTCGTGCGTGGTGTTTTCAGTGAGCGCTGACTGCAAAACCTATGAGGAGCGCGCCAAGTGATCCCTCATACTACGCCAGCCAGGCGCTTCCGATAGATGGCGACTCCGTAACTCCTCGCCGCCAATAGCAACGAAGAAGTTATGAATGCGATAACGTGAAACCTTCTTCCTCGCTCTGTCGTCAAGCAATAACACCTGCACAATGAAAGTGTGCATGTCCGCCACGCACCGGAAAAAGCGTTCGCCGTAAAACATGTGCAATGGGTCAATAAGTGGTGGCACTGGCCCTGTGTTGAATACAGCAGCCCTACGCTCTTTGCAAACAATACGTGGGGGTTCATGTGCGTGGAGAGCAGCAAAAGTCACCCGGAGCTCCCATCAGGCGCATGTTCGGATATAATGTTGGAAGCGTCCTTCCAGTTTGCGTTCAGTTTCGACTCGTGCAATTGGTCCTTCAGTTTCGCCTCATGGGGGTGGCTAGGCCGAACACGTGGGGCGAAACTGAACGTTAACTGGACGCGCGTTTCGTTTGAACGATAATGCAGCTATGCATGTGAAACGCTTGTTGGGTGCAGCGCGTGTAGGGTACGAGTTGCTTTTGAATGCGTAGGCATTCCGCGGCGTGTACCCCAGCTACGTTACTCGAAAACTCATGCGAAAAGTGTAATGCCTTCTGCACAAAAATGCGTAATTCGCGAAGTAAACATTTAATCTCATAACAGTAGTTGTAGCTGAGAAGTAATTATCCGCACCAAAAAGAAAATTAATTTGATCAGAGCGAATACATTATGGATACATAGGGCTAATAGCAAATTAGTAGGAAAGCTTATAACAGGGGTCGGCCAACTTGAAATTTGGGGTTCGCCAAATTAAAAATTTGACATGCGCCAGTTTAATTATAGGGGTGGGCAAATTTGAAATTAGGTAGGGGCCCAACATGAGATTTGTCGGTGGGGAGTAGCCCAGCTTGATTTTGGGGATGGGCCAACTTAAGTTTAGCAGTGGGCCAAATTCAATTTTCGGGGGTAGGCAAACTCAAATTCGTGATCGGGCTAAACGAAATTTGGGAGTGGGCCAACTTGAAATTTGTAAGTGGGTCTATTCGAAATTTCGGGATGGGCCAGCTTAAATTTCAGGGTTGCCCAATCTGAAATTTTTCCGTTGGCAAGCTTAACGTTTGCGGGCGTGCTAAACCATAATTGGGGGTAAGCCAATTTGAAATTTGGAGGTAGGCAAACTTAAATTTTCGGGTATGTCAACCGAAGTTTGAGAGTGGAGTAAGCAAAATTTTGGGGTAGGCCAACTTAAATATGGGGATGGGAAACCGAAATTTAGAAGTGGGCCGAATTGAAATTTAGGGCGTTGGGGTAACTTAAAATTTGGCGGTGGACCAACTTAAATTTGGGGATGAGCCAACTTAAGACGTGGAGTGCCCGAACTTTGAATTTTAGGGGGTGGGACAACACAAATTTGAAGGTGGGTGAACTCGAATTTGGGGGTGGGCGAACTTGAAATCCGAGTGGGCAGCCTAAAATATGGCGGTGGGGCAACCTAATATTGCGGCAGGGTCAACTTAAATTTCAGTGTGGGTGAAGTTAAATTGGAGAGACTGCCAAATTGAAATATGAGGTTCAGATAAATTCAGCCGTGCACTTGGCCAACTTAAATCTGGGGATGGGCCAACCAAAAGTTAGATACAGGCAAAATTAAAATTCCGGGATTTAAAAAAAATTAAATTATGGGGTTTTACGTGCCAAAACCACATTCTGATTATGAGGCACGCCGTAGTGGAGGACTCCGGAAATTTCGACCACCTGGGGTTCTTTACCGTGCACCTAAATCTAAGCACACGGGTGTTTTCGCATTTCGCCCCCATCGAAATGCGGCCGCCGAGGCTGGGATTCGATCCCGCGACCTCGTGCTCAGCAGCCCAACACCATAGCCACTGAGCAAGCTCGGTTCGACGAGGTTAATAAAGCTTTCGCTTTAAGACACCAGAGCAGACACAAAGAGAAATCACATAAGGTCAACCGCTATCTACCGTATATTTAATGCAAGAGCAATTAATCAACCCCTAATAATTTATATACATGGTCTTTATCACGCGTAGCCTGCACTTCTGCACTTCGCGCGTAGCCTGCACTAAATCTGCAGTTCGAAGTAAACATGATCGTTGATTCAAGTATTTGCGCCTAGGCAGTAACCTCAATATCACACCAGCTTCTTTCTGACCGCATTAGTAACAAACACTTGGTTGCTCAGTGGCTATGGTACGAGGTCGCGGGATCCAATCATGAGGTCGCACGAGGTCGCGGGATCGAATCCCGGCTGCGGTGGCCGCATTTCGATGGGGGCGAAAACACCCGTGTACTTAGATTTAGGTGCACATTAAAGACCCCCGGGTGGTCAAAATTTCCGGAGTCCTCCACTACGGCACACCTCATAACCAGAAAGTGGTTTTCGCACGCAAAACCCCATAATTTCACTTGAACCCAAAGTTTTAGGCGTGCATTTAGTTTTCATTACGACATTAGCTCAAAAGATTTGAAGCTAGGCTGAGTAACTTCACAGCTTAAACCGAATGTTAAACTAGCCCTTAGCAGTATTTGGATAGACGTGGAAAACTTGCAATTAAGCCGGAATAAGCATGATAGTTTTTTAACGTAGCGTACCTTACCAGTGCGAGATTACTTGGGCTCCATTGGCGGTGTCGGTCAAGCGAACTAAATCAGAGTATTGCTGCTCGTTTGGTATGTCTTAATTATTCTCCCTTTGTGTAGTGAGTGTGGACTCGGCCACGTTTTTGAAAATGGACCGTGTATACAATCCTTCGTACTTTGCATATGTAATCGTCCTGGTGGAATTCTGACTGTGTTCTCTGAATTGTGACTCAGTGTTCGTATCGTCTTATTGAAATATACTTTTCTTTAAACACATGGGACATACTAACGCCGACATACGCGGCGTATTTGTGAAGGCGATGACGTGGAACGCCCAGACATCAGAACACATTGTGAGTCAGTGCAGGCAGGGGCATTTTCCTTTGCTAGGTAAACAAGAAATGACACATGCACACATGGAAGTAAACATATCTGCCACGCAGCAGAACAAACTTTGGACGTAAAACGCTTCCGGTGAATGAATAGGTCGAGTCACTGGCACTGTGTTGAATGCGGCTGCCGCAGCTCTTCGCAAACAAAACGTGCATGTTCATCTTGCAGATAGAGGCACGTGTTCCCGGCAGTGGCGTAGCCAGAAATTTCGTTCGGGGGGGGCTCACGTTGCAGCTTGGCCTCCTCCTTAAGAGGAAGCTTTATCTCGGATGCTCCTATCTAATACATGTAGAAGGTGAATTAGTTTTTCTCGGCACCCATTGCACAAAATTTGATGAGGTTTGTTGCATTTAAAAGAAAAACTTAAATTCTACTGTCTTATGGTTACGAATTTTTCAGTTAATTGTCAATTTTTTATTAATGATTGGCACAAATCTCAAATTTTCAGAAAACGAAACTATCATGTTTGAAACTCTGTAACTCAACAATGAAAAATAGTATCACTATTCTGTGAATCACATCTAATAGTACATCTACAGCGGAAAAAATTTATATGTTACAAATGAACCTCAAACAATTTAGCATTATCGAAATACGGCTTTGCAGAACCCTTGTGCACCACGTAACTAATTCACGTAAGACACAAATTGACATACCGAAGTTGTCCGCTTTGACTCTGATAATAGATGCCGTTTGAAGAACCGCGATATCTGTTTTTGATGAAGGGCTTTTAATTTGTAAACGTCGTGCTTCTATTTTTTTCGCACTTTCAAAATTTTCAAAATATTTTAAACACACTTCAGGCCCTAAATCTAACTTCCGCTTCCAACAGATACTAAAATTCACCTTCTCAAATTCAACAAATTCTATTAAAAGTCATCCAGGGGTTATCTCAGGAAAGCATTTCTGCGTTTTACATTTATTTGAATAGGCCGCGTCGGAGTTGGGACCGAGCTAAAGCTTCCTCTTAAACAATTTGTCGAGAGATCAAATTGCCAAAGATGCTGCAAACGAATTCTTGAACGCTACGCACTGTCAAAACAAGTAATATATGTATTTTTTAATAAAAAGATATACTCGTATGTGCCAGAAATTGTGCTCAATATAACTGATATCAATGCTTCCATGTTTTTGTCTATTTAATAAGTAAAGAAAATATCACACGATCCTTAGAACTATATCACTTTAAAACCAGCAAGGCAGTGCACGCCACTGATATGAAAAATGTAAAGGCCATGAAATGAACAAGTTGAGAACAAATATGTTAATGAAACTGTCATTCAACAACCTTGTTTACATTTTTGTACATACGCAACGGCCAGTGAAAAATCTCAATGACGCTGTCATTTATTCCAACGTATTACGCAGGAGCAGCTGTCACCGATCGTGTATCGTGAGTAATTGTACCAAAATTATTGTCCCAACAGACAGCACCTATATAAAGCCGTCCTGCAAAATATACGAGGGCGAGTCAAATGAAAGTGAGCCAATGCAAATATATGACAAACGAGCTACTTAATTCCAGGTAGTCTCCATGAGCATTTAGACATTTATCTCATTGGCTAACGAGTCGGGTCATTCCCGTCTCATAAAACTCCTTAGGTTGGAGCTTCAACAAATCTGCAACTGACCCTTTACGTCATCGTCCGAAACGAATCTGTTTCCCTTAGGCTGTTTTTTCATTTGCCCCAAAATGTGGAAGTCGCACGGCGACAGGTCTTAGCTGTATGGTGGATGTTGTAGCGTTTCGCACTTGAACTTTGCCAGTTTTGTATTAACCACATCAGCCACGTGGGGACGGGCATTGTGGAAAAATTAAAAATTAAATTATGGGGTTTTACGTGCCAAAACCACTTTCTGATTATGAGGAACGCCGTAGTGGAGGACTGCGGAAATTTCGACCACCTGGGGTTCTTTAACGTGCACCTAAATCTAAGTACACGGGTGTTTCCGCATTTCGCCCCCATCGAAATGCGGCCGCCGTGGCCGGGATTAAATTCCGCGACCTCGTGCTCAGCCGCCCAACACCATAGCCAGGTCGTGGAACAAGAGGACCCCATTCGTCAATTTTCCACGTCGTTTGTTTTTGATTGCGACACGCAGCCGATCGGGCATTTCGCAATATCGGAAACGATTGATAGTCTCTCCGGCTTTAGAAAATTATATCAGTAATGGCCCCTGACGATCGACAAAAATAGTAAACAACACCTTTCCCGCGGAAATGACGGCCTTTGCTTTCTTTGGGGGCGGTTAATTCGAATGTTTCCACTGTAAGCTTTGCCGTCGTGTTTCAGGCTCGAAATAGTGGCATCATGGTTCGTTCCCGATTACAATTGCTGACAAGAAGTCGTCACCCTCATTTTGATACCGGATCACATGAGTCAAGGCAGCACAGGACCTTCTTCTGGCGGTGGTTCAAGATCTTGGGCATCCACTGCGCACACAATAGCCGATGACTGAGATGTTCATGAATTATGGTGCGAACCGAACCGCGACTGTTGTTCACACGCTCTGCCAGTTCATCGATGTTTATCCTCCGTCCTTGTCTCATCAGCTCATCAACTTTTGCACTTGTGTTGGAGGTGATTGCACGATGGCTTTGGCCCGGTCTTGGATTGTCTTTCCGACTTTCACGTCCTTTTTACACCGTTTGCTCGAATGCTTTACAGTGGCCAATTAAATGCAATGTTCAACGTACAGGGCCGCCATACGGCGAATAATTTCCTTTTGGGAAACAACTTCAGCTGTCAAAACATTCCCGGCACCCCGCTGCTCAACTTCTGAAGTGCCCATTACGTCACACAATCATGTTCAATCCAGTGTATGAGAGCATTAAAGAACATTTACCCTCACATCTGCGTGTCACTTTTGTAAATGAAAGATGCCTGTGTGCTTTGCGCATGCCTCGCAGATAATGAACCGAACCATTACTGCGCGGGGTGGGTAGGCTCACTTTCATTTAACTCGCCATCGTTCATTAGAAATGCGAAGATACAATAGAATATACGAATGCTTGATAAAGGGCAAGAAAGTCACTGGAAAGAAAGTTCACTGCACGTATACATAACCTCGCAACAAGATATTTAAATATACGTATAAGTCTCCAAAAAATCTACGTATCTAAGAAAATGATCACTGTATATAATGCCTCAAACAAGGCAAATAAACATGTAGCGCAATCACAGATTCCCAGAATCCTAGATCCTGCCCCCATTCCAGCCACTCCATTCGATGTATCGCGTGCGACGGAAGGCGGCGCGCTTGCTCCCCGCTTTTCGCCTTTGCGCACGCAAGACTGAGTCACCATCGTCGGCGCACTCATTCCACCACCCCTACTCTTTCACTCGCACACATAGCATCCGGCGCGCGGTCACGACGTTATTGCCCTGAGACTTCATACGAAACATGAGTGCAACGGCGACAGCAGGAATGCGCCTGGAGTCTACATATATTTGATATCACAATAACATAATCATAGTGTCCGGCAACCGAAGCGTGCCGTGGCTGATTACTTTCGGCAAAAGAACTAACAAACTGTCGCCATGCGACAATTCGCTGCGCCGCAACAATGTATCTTGTTCTTTTTTTTTTTCCCTTTTGTGAGGCGGGGGCACGGAAATGAAAAAAAAACGCAAAGGAGAGTATGTTGGCCACAATTCAATGCCTACTTTAGGCACCTAATGTGGCTACCGAATGAATATCGAAGAAAACGTGAGACGCTTGGTCCACCGAGAAACATACGCGTTGTGCTCGGTGTTTTACACCGGTTAGACAAAACTTTCCGGAGAGGTTGCGCTCAAGCGAGCACGGTGTAATCCGTCAAGTCTTCACAGTGATGGCGGTGAGCGACCAGTGTTTCTTTTTCTCGTCTGCTAGCCAGAAGGCGTCCAAAACTCTGCCAGGCGAAAATTCACTCGGCCAGAGAAAACCACACGCGCACCGAATTACGCCGCGCGCTAGTTTCGGGGCAACACAAGAAAAACGCATGCGCTCTGGCTGGCTCTAGCAGCCCGCGGGTAAGGTAGCGAGAACAAAAAAATTGAGGAGGCTCGATGTGTCCTTACGAATAAAAGTCAATGTAGAAAAAATAAATAAGAACGCAAATACCCTGGCTGGCTTTAGTATCTTGACATGGATGCTTTGGCGTAGGTGAAAAAAAATTTTCATATTTTATTGTGTGACATGACGGCACAAATGAACCACCACAACGCTTCGTCTCATCGTATCTAGCTGCGTGTTTTGTCAACTTATCTGATAGTGTGTTGATTTGGCTTGTCTCTTTGTATGTTCCGATCTATGACTTTAGAAAAGTCAGTGCACCTTTGGCGTCAAATGTTTATAACGACATTAAGCCCACAAAGTTCCGGAATTGAAAATCTAGAGCACGACTTTGGAAATATCAGTGCACCTTTCGCATCAAAAGTTTATTAGAATGTTATACCCATAAAGTGTCAGAATTGAAATCCAAGCGCTCCCGATTCCGCGGGCTCAGCCAGATGCCGCGACGAGCCCGCCCGCCACGCCTTTGGAACTCTGTGCTCGGATGGAGCTGCTTACGTAACGATATGTGAATCTCGGTGCATGGGCGTTGCCGCGAAATCCAGCCCGATTTCGCAATGTTCGCGCTAAAATGTTTTTTCGATCGTGAAAAGGACGTTCTAGACAAAATCGAGCATGATTTCCGGCGCCAGGGGTTGTTTTGGCCGGCGGCGCATGGACAGCACGAAAAAATTTCGGGGGGTGCTGAAGCCCCATAAGCCCCCCCCCCCCCCCCCCCCTGGCTACGCCCCTGGTTCCCGGTGTTCCCGCCATAGCTTGTGTCCGAACGACAATGCAAGCATGCCGGCGAAGCGATTGAAGCGCACGTACGGTTCAGTTGTTTTTTCGTAAGCAGCTGCAGATGCGTCGTTAGCTCAAGCTTTAGTTGGTAAAGACCTAAGAATTGCAAGGAAGCTCCACCCACAAGAAGATAGTGCACCTGTACTCCATTTCTTAAAGTGAGCTGAACCAGTTCGAGTCGTCTCACAGCCTAATGAGCTTGTCGGCTAGTTTAAATGCTTGGCTTATCAGAAAATAAGTCTTGTTATTTCAAGCTGAAATAGTACCTTTCGCTTAGCAGTGACATCAGGATGGCTTTAAAAGTATGTCTATACTCAATCTCACCAGCTGGTTGCAGCAGGCTGGAAGCTACGAAGCGCACGTCGCGGAATCCTTCACGGAACAGGTCTCATGTAGTCAGGGTTGATTGGCGGTTCTCTAACCGCGTCCTGGCGGCGTCTTCTCAGGCGAAGTGCACATGCCGTAGATTGTCTTCACAGTTCCATTTGTTGAATGGAGCGACCCTTTCATATGTTTCCAGCCAGTTATCGGCGTCGTCAAATGATGATCCAAGGAAAGTCGGTGGCTGCCTGGGCTGTTGCAGCACGATGGCGGAAGCTGCGGTAACCATTGGGGTTGACTTGGCTACGAACATCCTGGTCGTCACAGGCAAAAGTCCGTGCTCCGGGGGCAGTCCTTGCAGCCAGCTGCTAACTCGCTGGTTCTTGGCGGCGTTGGTGTTGCCTCCCGCGTTCGCGCTTGGGTCCCAGCTTTCTGGGGGCGTCCGGTACATGACCGCAAAGCACATCCACTAGGTGTCGTGTAGTAGTGACAGCAAAGAACACAGTAGCAATACTGTCAATGGCGAAAGTATCTTTTAGTGGGCTAGCCTGCGCCTACAGAAACAGGCGACATTTAAAGCTCAACGAAAGCGATGAACATAGTCGGTGATCGTCGAAATCTGATCAGCGGGTCAAGTGCGTCAGCTTTTAGCCATCGAACGTTCCAGAGTAATCGCTGGAGCCCGCGTGTCTTCCATAAAGTTCTGCAGCATTCGCGTCGCGCATATATGCAATGAGATTAAACAAGGTTCGGCGACAACAGACAGCCGATAGAACAATCGATAACATTCGAGAAACTTCCAATACATGTCGGCGCGTCCCGCGCTGAGCGATAATATCTGTTTGATGGGGAAAAGCGGTCACCCAAAGAAGATAAACAAGTGCACGTGTCAATATTATATAGGAACCTGCGCACAGGCGTTGTGCGTACAGAACCGGTGAGACGTTAACTTCTCTTCAGCAGCGACAGTACTCCTTCGCAGAAATACGAAAATATAGTTGTCGTAAGTGCATGTCGACTAACGTGGTTCTAATATTTTTATTTAACGTTCACGGAGTTTTGCAACGCACAAGCGCAGTACAACAACAAATTGGATTGGGGGTGGGGAGGGAAAACCCGAGATACGAATAGAAACGAAAGCAAGCGCGGAACAAGCTGCGGCTCTCGACTTTCTTTTAAAATATCTTTATTTATTTATTTTTATTTATTTATTTATTTATTTTATTGCGAAGACGTTTGCTTAGGATGAGTGATAAGCCTTCAAACTCTAACGTTAATACAGCTTATAATCGCGGCGACAGCGAGATGACATTTTCCTTTAAGGTAACTCGTTGTTGAATGGTGCCAACAGAACACGTTATTAAAGCATCTTGCACTCGCTCGAGGGTGGTTTTACGAACCGCCTGTTTCTTTTAACCATCGCGGTAGTTGCCTTGCGTGCGATAAAGTCTTTATTGCTGTGGAGCAGCAAGTGAGTCCTGAATTGTCTACTATTGCCACGTTATTTATTTATTTATTTATTTATTTATTTATTTATTTATTTATTTATTTATACATACTTCAGCCTCAACGAGACCATTGCAGGAGTGGGATGAACGAAAAACATACAAATATTTATAAACAAGCTAGCGTGAATTCTTTCAGTGGTAGTGAACGAACGTTGCCTGGTAAATAATTCTAGACGTCAGTTGTTGATGGAAAAAGCTGTAGTTAAAGAAATCAGTGCGGGCAAGACAGGTTGAGATATTTAGAGCGTGGTGACTTTTCGTAGATGAGGGTTAAGTAAAAGTCAAATAGTTATCTACAGAGGAGAGACGAGGAGAACTGAATAACTTGTGAAGAAACCTTAGGCATTCAAACTTGCAACGCTGTGCAAGAGACTCGCCTCTGAGAATGGTAAATAATAACTAAATAATTAAATAAACTTCCTGGAATATATAAGAGACACTGTGAGAAATCAGGACTCACACTCATATACTCTATATTATCAATGACGACGATGGTGAGAGAAACGTTTTTAATAAGGGATGACTTGAAGGCATATGTGGAATAGGAATGTAATTATCAATAAAACGTAAACTTTACACGTCATCACAGTTTTGCAGAGAAATACAGTAAAAAAGTTAAGTAATGAGACTAGTAAGTAATAGGGCATTTTTCACTAATCTATAGAGTTCTGTGCCAGAACCGAAGTACCAAAGTCAGCCAGAAATATGAAATCGAAGAGCCTTTCATATTTTTCCTCTTTGTAAATTTCTTTCTGTAATTTAGCTCTCGAAGCGACGTACGTTCACTCCACTAAATACCTTGCATTACTTTTATTTGCGCCGTAGGACCTTCTTCGAAGCTGCCAGTGGGCGTCTGTGCGATATTGCGCCGCCAAAAGAGCTCGCAAACACCGTTTCTAAGTCGAGACCGCTGGTCGCTCATGCGGATGCACACATGCGAACGCCGATCGCTGAAGTCGTGCTCGTATGCAAAAAACAGGTGTGGCCATGACCGACTGCACGGCTGTGTCCAGTGGAACTGCAGAGCGCGGTCCTGCACCGCAAATGGGGGGTGCGGCTCTGCGGGAAATCGCTAAGAGAGCGCTTTTCTTAATTTCCGGTTTCCTCCATTTCCGGTGGCTTTAAATGGGCACGAACTCGGTTGGCTCGCGTTCTCTTTCTGTCGTGCGGCTCATAAAGCGGTAGCACCTTTCCCAACAGAAACACTTATTCCTATTTTTGTTGCTCTATTCACTTATTGCGAACAATATTCTTATCAGTACCATGAGGTACATGCCACTGAACTAGTTGGATTCCGGCACTACGTCTAATATATATCTATAATGTTCTCAGTTTTGTTTGTCTCACATACGTTATGCGGGTTGGAAAGGAAGTTTGTGAGAGACATGTGCAAAGCTTTATGACGGAAGACCACTGAATGGCTAGCTCTATGCTGCGTTATGTAACTCGAGGGTGCGGACCAGATTTCGTGTGTCGCGCTTCAGAGTTGTGTTTGCGCGCATCAGCATATTTTTGTTGTACTTGGCGAGAAATACAACAGAGTGCGTTGCTGCGATCGTGGCGATTGACAGAGTGTGAATGCACACGTGCGCGAAACAGTCAACCTTTCAAATTTAGCGTCCGCAATCTACCCTCAGGCGCCCCGACATAGGCTTGGTAAATTTAATGAATGATGAATTGAATAAATGTATCCCGCAAAGTGCTTCCATGTATCCGCAATGTTCACCTTCCATTTAATTATACACGTTTGATTATTTGTTTTCGAGAGTTTCACTGGATTGGATTGGAGCCAACTTTATTTATGTCTGCAGTTGGGCGCTCGCGCGCCCCGACGAGGGCCTACGTCATCTACGAAGTCGCCGTTACTCGGCGCGGGTCTCCGCTCGCCGTTGCCGGCTCGCTGGGTCCGTGCCTTTCGAGCGTCTCGATGACCTGCTGGACGGCCCACAGCTGATCGTTTCGGTCGTAGCTCTTCGCGGCTGCCTCGAGTCGCGGTTTGAGCGTTCTTGATTTTGCTTGTTCTGGATATTTAACGCAGTCCCACAAGATGTGCGTGTACTCTGCGGTCTGCCTCCAGCAGACTCTGCACTTATCGGTCGGATATGTCTCGGGGTACATGTGGTTCACCAGCCTCGGGCTCGGTAGCGGTCCGGTCTGGAGCTGTCTCAGTACTATACCACCTCCGCTCGACTCAGCCTCGGGTGTGGGGGTAGGAGAGTCCTGCGAGCCAGGCGGTAGGCCTTCGTCATTTCATTGTAGTCCGTCATGGGGTCCTTGGTTCCGAACCACGTCGGACGGTCGGTCGCCAGGGCGCGGTTGGTTAGTGCTCGCGCCGCTGCGTGTGCCGTCTCATTGTGGTTCTCATTGCGTTCCGACGCGTCGCCCGCGTGCGCCTGGAACCACTTGAGTGGTACTTTTCGTTCTTGTAGTTTGACCGCTCACAGTACGCGCTCAGCCTCCCTGCAGATTTGGCATTTGGCGAAGTTTCGCACCGCCTGTCTTGAGCCACTGAGCACCGTGTGGAAGTCTGCGTCGGCGATGGCCAGGGCGATGGCTACCTCCCCCGCTTGTTCCGCTCCGGCGCTTCTCACGCTCGCTGCCGTCCTCGTGGCACCGGTTGACGCCTCTATGACGACCGCTGCGAAGGCGTTCCGATGGTATTCGGCCGCATACACGTACCGCGCGTGTTCGTCGTTGGCATGCTGGTATTTCACGCAGTTTCAGTGGAGGGGAGCGAAACTTTTGAAATCGTGCTGCAATGGCAGCGCGCGAGCAGCGACTGTGGCACGAATGTGGTAGAGCGACTGTTAACTGCTTTTCCGAGTCCCTAGGGGGCCTATTCGATTATGCAGTCCCGGACTGTCCGGAAGCCGTCTGTGCAAGACGTCTGACAGAAGCGCGCGTCAAAGTCACGTGATCTAGCTGTCGGGAGGGGGGGGGGGGGGTTGTCCGAGGTTTTCGTTAAAAGCACCGTGACCGGCAGTCACTCTCCTGGCTGCCATGGTCTGCAATGAGCTACTCGTAGATAGCGTCCTGCCCAGCGATTTAAGTAGCGTGGCCTCCTAAATGGTCCTGTCTGAAAAGCCACGTCGCTGACACAACCATAAAGTTTCCATAGTGGAATCGCAGCCTGAGCTCGTAGAACCTATTCGCAAAGCACAGTTTACGTTGCGCTCTGACCTTGCGTGTCCCTGTACCACTGTACTTAAGCTAGCTCATCGCCTGCCAAATTTAGGTGTAATTTCCGCACTGACATAAGAAAATGGCCGTCATGCCACGCCGCTGTTCACGTCGAAAGCACGCACCGATATACTCAAAGCTCGTGCGACCGTTTACTAAAGGCCCGACGCCTGTCTAGGACAGAGTGCACGCATAGCGCCTACTAATCCTCCTTGTGCGAAAGCAAGCGCTCTTACTTGGTAACGAAAGGGATCAACATGTATGCCAACAGCAATCGACGAAGCTCCGATTATATACTACCCCAGCTACCGGCATGAAATAGACACATGCCATATGATATGCTTTCTCGCAGACCAGTTTCACTCATCTGAAAAGCGAAATCTACCTGGATCACTATGCATGTAGCAATGAGTATGATAGATTTCGCGAAACACATCATGAAAAGCAAGCATATGAGCCTGATCGCTGTGCTCTTGTAATTATCGTGCTCTTGTAATTATCGGACTCTTGTAACTATCGGACTCTTGTAATTATCGGACTCTTGTAATTATCGGACTCCTTCCTATGTCGTGGATTTACAGACATACAAGCATTAAAACCTGAATGCTAGTTATCGTCAAAGTACTATAAGAAGTGCCGGAACTCTGATATCCTATTTTATCTGTTAAGTTGTTCGCTTTCGAGTACGTTGTGCTTTTTGAAGTGCGAAATTACGCGTACGGATACGTTAAAAAAGGCCAACACATCAGCGCACATTAGCACCCTGCCAGCAGAGAAATGAGGAGGAATAACAACAAATTCAATATCGTTGAGGTATTCACAGTTTAAGTTAGAAGACTTGCATGCCTTGAGATGTGAGCAGTATTCCTATATTATCTCTCATCCTTTTACCACTTTCTCTTAACTGTCGACATGCATTAAGCCGAGACTGCGAGCCAAACATAATTCGCAGAGAAGTCGGCCCTGCAACAATATATGGCGACATATATGTTCCCTCGTTTCGCATTGGAATGGCCGACAACGCTCTCTGCAATGCCTGTCTTTGCGAGGAGACGCTGGAACACATTCTGTGCGACTGTCCTGAATATAATGTTCAGAGACAGTCCATGGCGTCCGTTCTAGCGCACCTTGACAGTAGACCATTGTCAGTTGCAACCATATTCACATATCGCCGACTGAAGACATCGCAGCTGAAGGCGACGAAGGGACTACTTCGGTTTATGAAGGATACGGGCTTGGACAAGCGACTGTGACAGTGATGTCACGTACCACACAAGAGTGACAGACTGTAACCAACGATGTGTGTGCCGTGTTATGTGCCCTCTATCTCTTCTCCCCATCTTTCATCCCCCCCATCCCCCTCCCATGTGTAGGGTAGCAAACCGGTTAGGCAAAACTGGTTAACCTCCCTGCCTTCCTTCTCCACTTTTTCCTTCCTTCCTTCCTATATGTTCCCTTCAGTCTTGTTTTAATGGATATCAATTTCCCTGTTCTTGTTTGGATAATATTTATTTATTTAATTATTTATTTAATACATAGCGCGGACACCAAGTTCATGCAGGGTGGATAAAATACAATACTAGCTCAGTAGAGTAATCTGTAGCTTATTTTACACTTCAGTATCCAACTACCCTTGCCAATATTTTCGCAACTCATGCCGCAAGAAAAGTTTTAGGTTTGCGAGAGCAATAGCTATTCTAGTGTCTGTATATTGTACTAACGTCGCTTTTGTTCTTTCTAGCCCTCTATGACATCTCCATCGGTCAAGTTGCACAGGTCTCCATAAGAAATTGCTTGTTTGGATGTGTTCATTGGTCAGTGCGGGGTCACCGTTATTTGTACATCAGCAAATGCTACGGGACTGGACACTTTTTCATGCTGGTGCTAGTCGCGAAGCTCAAGGAGGAGGCCACCGCCGGCCATTTTCGTCATCATGTAGCCTGGACCGACTGCATCTGTTAGACATTTGGAAACGGGGAAGGGCAAACTCATCCTGCATATTAAGGTGAGCGAGTGAGTGAGTGAGTGAGTGAGTGAGTGAGTGAGTGAGTGAGTGAGTGAGTGAGTGAGTGAGTGAGTGAGTGAGTGAGTGAGTGAGTGAGTGAGTGAGTGAGTGAAACAGCTTTGTTCGGTCCCCAATAGACGCGAGTAAACTCAACGTCACCTAGCTAGGGTCCACTCGGGGACCATCCGGTCAAACCTGACGGCCCTCTCGCGGACCCTCTGTACTGCCCGAATTTGAGAGGCCTGGTCCTGGGCCTTTATAAGATTCATCATATTTTCTTGGGTGGAATGGGGACAAGGCGAAAGAAATCTGTACTAACACACAGGACAAACCACAAAGAGGTCAGACACACAGTGGCGCCGATTTCCCCCCGCGTGGGCCAGTGCGGCAGTGCCGTCCGCGCGAAGCGGAGGCAAAAGAGGCACTTGCTCCTCCCAAGGGCCAAGAAGGTCCAAACATCCGGCATCGGCTCAACCTCCAGGATCCCCCTTTTTCCCGGATAAAGCGAAGCCACGCACGGCTAAAAAAAGGGAGGGTCAAACCCTCGTGTGCTCGGGTCCGCGGTGCCGCAACACATCAAACACCTGCTGACGCAGCGCCCCTGCGGGGAATCAGGCTTGTTTGCCTACTGGTAAACCCATAAAAAATTAAGTCTATCGCTCCTTTTTTTATAAACACGGCATATTTCATACCTCTGTAAATATAATTACAGACATGATTTAATGAGAAAAAGTGCATGCACATCAAGGTAGCACGCGGCTGCATGTCAAGCCGATACGGGTTACTAAGAAAGAAACCTTTTATGTTTAAATTTAGCCGTGGATCGCGAATTAAAACCAGCATCGCCCACTAACACGGCAATTGCTTTAGTAATTAAGCTGAGGATTTACTAGCAGAACAACCTCTGAAAGCCGATTATTCGATCTCTTCAAGACCTGTAACAGTGAATATGGAGACAAATTGTGTGAAAATCCGTAAGGTGCGGGAAGGGCCATGACGTAATAAAGAAAATGGGAAGGCTGTTCAGCCTCCAGTACACGTCCATGAAAAATGGTATTCTTGAGTGAGTTAGGCGCTAAAATGTGGCGTATATGAACGATACAATTTTATTGCGATAGCAATTATATGGACACTCCAGGCGCAATTCTGCCGTCGCCGTCGCCGTTACCGTGAGATTCCGCATGAGTGAAAACATGTGACGCTGACCCGTCGAACGCGCTTATATCTCTCGTGCGCGAGTGAGGAACACCACCGAGATGCGTGCCCTCTCCTGTCGCGCGGGAGGCGGGAGGGCCAGGCGGGGAAGGAGGGGCATTCCTCTTCGGCGGCTGCTATTGGGAACCACTACACGATGTCCTCTTCATCTGGCGCTCTGTATGGAATGGAGTCGAAACCTCAGTAGTCATGCAGGCATTACGGAATCAGGGTGTAGACGAGCCGTATGCAAAAATACTGAAAGATATCTATAGCGGCTCCACAGCCACCGTAGTTCTCCATAAAGAAAGCAACAAGATCCCAAAAAAGAAGCGCGTCAGGCAAGGAGATACAATCTCTCCAATCCTTTTCACGGCGTGTTTACAAGAGGTATTCAGAAAGCTGGATTGGGAAACATTGGGGATAAGAGTTAATGGAGAACACCTTAGTAACTTGCGATTCGCTGATGATACTGCCTTGCTTAGTAACTCAGGGGACCAATTGCAATGCATGCTCACTGACCTGGAGAGTCAAAGCAAGGGTGGGTCTAAACATAAATCTGCAGAAAACTAAAGTAATGTTTAACAGTCTCGGAAGAGAACAGCAGTTTACGATAGGTAGCGAGCCACTGGAAGTGGTAAGGGAATACGTCTACTTAGGGCAGGTAGTGACCGCGGATCCTGATGATGACCCTTAAATAATCAGAAGAATAAGAAAGTGCTGGGGTGCGTTTGGTAGGCATTCTCAGATCATGAATAGCAGGCTGCCTTTATCCCTCAAGAGAAAAGTGTATAACAGCTGTGTCTTACCAGTACTCACGTATGGGGCAGAAACCTGGAGGCTTACGAAAAGGGTTTTACTTAAATTGAGGACGACGCAACGAGCTATGGAAAGAATGATGGGTGTAATGTTAGCGGGGGTAAGAAATGAGCAGATTGGGTAAGGGCACAAACGCGAGTTAATGGCATCTTGGTTGAAATCAAGAAAAAGAAATGGGCAGGACATGTAATCAGAAGGAAGATGAACGATGGTCATTAAAGGGGGGAGGGAGGTTCTAGCTCCGTCGAAGTTCAGATTTCAGTTTTCCCGTTACACTGTCATAATAGCTTATCTACGACGTAATTTTGGTTTCGTTTCGCAGGCGGTGTATCTGTGGCGACATCATGACTCAGAAGTGGGTCACGTGGAAGAGGGACATTGGGATGTTTTGGCACACGCTCTGGCTCGTTCGGTGGTCTTTATGCTGCGACATCGGATGATGCCAGCCAAATGCCTGCCAAATGCCTGTCTGATGATCCGGATCCGCCGTCACTACCTGCCCTAAGTAGACGTATTCTCTTACCACTTCCAGTGCCTCGCTACCTATTCAAATTGCTGCTCTCTTCTGAGACTGTTAAAGATTACTTTAGTTTTCTGCAGATTAATTTTTGATGATGATGTGGGGTGTTTTATGGCGCAAGGGCCAGGTTTGGCCAAAGAGCGCCATGACAAGTGGTAATGTTGACGATGTATTATGAATAGCGTGCACAATGAATTCCTCATGGTAGATGTTACATGGCTGTAAGAGGGCCTAAAATTTGTAGCTGTAAGTGGCGTAGAATATATAGTTGTTAATATAATGACGGTGACTAGGCAATGATGTGGGTTATGGCAATGGGCTGTCGCTAAAACATTATGCAATAAAACAACACTGACACCAGAGTTTCAAGAGAGCCCTTGAATGCAGGGCTGTTAGTCACGTGCTAAAAATTTCCTGGCCAAATGATTTTCAGAATGTCGGTTTCGGCTAAAAAATCTAAGACTATTTGCAGTTTAAAAAGCGGTTCATCACTAAGAAAAAATGCAGGATGGAGAGGTATATTTTCCCGATATGCAGAAGTGAAATACTTTTTCCTCTCCGTTTCTATTGCAGGGCACTGGATAAGAACATGGAGGACTGTCAGGCTATCGCCGCACCTACAACACGTAGGAGGATTCCCGCCAGTCAAGAGGTAGGAGTGAGTACTGTAAGTGTGTCCTATTCTTAATCGGCAAGGAAGTACTTCTTTGTACCGTGCTGTTTTGTCACTTATCCAATTCCGCAATCTTGGTTTTATAATATGTAACTTATTGAATGATTGTGTATCCCACTCTGCTTGCCAATGTTTCCTCAATTTACGGCACAGAAAAGGCTTTAATTCTGTGGCAGGAATGGGGATATTTCCATCTGTGTCGCTAAAACTCACTGACGTAACGTTTTCGTCAGCAGCTACATTGCCTTTTATACCTTTATGGCCAGGTACCCAGCATAGGATAATCGCTTGGTTGAAGATATATGCGGAGCACAACAGACTATATAGCTCATTCAAAACGGGAATCTTATGCTTTCGTAAGCTAATCAGGCCTCTCACGAGACTTAATGAGTCTGTAAAGACAACAGCCTTAGCGACATTTCTGCGTCTTATGTGTTTAATAGCCGAAAGTATAGCGCATGCTTCTGTCGTGAAGATACTGGTGTGTGGGTTTAGTCGCCCAGATGTAGAAAATGAGGGTCCGAGAGCTGCATAAGCAACACCAGCAGGAGACTTCGAAGCATCTGTGTAATATTCGTCACAGGAATACTTCAAGAAAATGCGATTGTATGTGAGCCTCAGGTGCTTCTTTCGATATTTCTAAGAAGGAGATGTCACATATTATAGTCTGCCACTGCCAAGGTGGTGGAAGCCGTGTAGGAGCCATTAGGACATTGTGTAATAGAGGGACCCCTCTTTTTTTCTGAGAGTGCTTCCAACAGGAGGGACAGAGGAGGCCTAGTGGCCGGGCGGTTACGAAACAGCCTAGCAGTGGACAAGTCCCAAATAGTGGAATGACAAGGATGTTAAACATCTGAGCTAACTTTCAGGACGTAGGAGAAAGTTAGACCCACTCTTCTCCTTTGCCTCTCCAGGTCAGTGAGCATGCATTGCAATTGGTCCCCTCAGTTACTAAGCAAGGCAATATCATCAGCGAATCGCAAGTTACTAAGGTATTCTCCATTAACTTTTATCCCCAATTCTTCCCAATCCAGGTCTCTGAATACCTCTTGTAAACACGCTGTGAATAGCATTGGAGAGATCGTATCTCCCTGCCTGACGCCTTTCTTTATTAGGCTTTTGTTGCTTTCTTTATGGAGGACTATGGTGGCTGTGGAGCCGCTATAGATATCTTTCAGTATTTTTACATACGGCTCGTCTACACCCCGATTCCGTAATGCCTCCATCACTGCTGAGGTTTCGACAGAATCAAACGCTTTCTCCTAATCAATGAAAGCTATCTATAAGGGTTGGTTATATTTCGCAGATTCCTCCATCACCTGATTGATAGTGTGAATATGGTCTATTGTTGAGTAGCCTTTACGGAATCCTGCCTGGTCCTTTGCATCACAGAAGTCTAAGGAGTTCCTGATTCCGTTTGTGATTACCTTAGTAAATGGTTTGTAGGCAACTAACAGTAAGCTGATCGGTCTATAATTTTTCAAGTCTTTGGCGTTCTTAGTCAAGTCTTTCGCGTATTTTAGCGTTCTTCCAAGATTCCGGCACGTTCGAGGTCATGAGGCATTGCGTATACAGGGTGGCCAGTTTTTCTTGAACAACCTGCCCACCATGCTTCGACAAATCTGCTGTTACCTGATCCTGCCCAGCTGCCTTCCCCCTTTGCATAGCTCCCAAATCTTTCTTTACTTCTTCCGGCGTTACCTGTGGGATTTCGATTTCCTCTAGACCGTTCTCTCTTCCATTATAGTCGTGAGTGCGACTGGTACTGTATAAATCTCTATAGAACTCCTCAGCCACTTGAACTATATCATCCATATTAGTAATGATATTGCCGGCTTTGTATCTTAACGCATACACCTGATTCTTGCCAATTCCTAGTTTCTCCTCGACTGCTTTTAGGCTTCCTCCGTTCCTGAGAGCATGTTCAATTCTACCCATGTTATACTTCCTTACGTCAGCTGTCTTACGCTTGTTGATGAACTCCGAAAGTTCTGCCAGTTCTATTCTAGCTGTAGGGTTAGATGCTTTCATATATTTGCGTTTCTTGATCAGATCTTTCGTCTCTTGCGATACCTTACTGGTATCCTATCTAACGGAATTATCACCGACTTCTATTGCACACTCCTTAATGATACCCACAAGATTGTCGTTCATTGCTTCAGCACCAAGGTCCTCTTCCTGAGTTAAATCCGAATCCCTGTTCTGCAGCTTGATCTGGAATTCCTCTATTTCCCTCTTACCGCTAACTCATTGATCGGCTTCTTATGTGCCAGTTTCTTCCGTTCCCTCCTCAGGTCTAGGCTAATTCGAGTACTTACCGTCCCATGGTCACAGCAGCGCAACTTGCTGAGCACGTCCACATGTTGTTTGATGTCAGGGTTAGCGCAGAGTATGAAGTCTATTTTATTTCTAGTCTCGCCGTTCGGGCTCCTCCACGTCTACTTTCAGCTATCCCGCTTGAGGAAGAAGGTATTCATTATACGCATATGATTCTGTTCCGAAATCTCTACTAACAACTCTCCCCTGCTATTCCTAGTGCCTATGCCGAGCTGTTCAGGTGACCAAGGTGTCCTTGGTTATCTAAATTAGGCGCTTCGTCTATGTTCGTGAAAATAAAAGCCATGTAATCGGTACTGCGTAGGCAAAGCTCAAAGAATGCGAGTTTGTTAAGGCCTTTCAATGAAATTACGTATTCAAGCACTTTGTAGAGTTACGAGTGTGTTTTAGAAGTACAAAATTTAAGCCACTGCCTTGACATAAACAGAAATGCCGCCAAGGTCAAATTTACTGAACATGAGGGAAACGCTAAGTAACATTTGTGTGCTATGGCATGCGGATGAAATAGAGCGTTGTAAAAGATTCAGTTAGCATGTGCTTGAAGACGTTCTGTGGTCCCCTTATGTTCCTTCCCAGTGTTCGAAGGAGGCTATACGTTGCGCAAGGTTTATTTTTAGATAGAAAAACGGTCACGTTAAGTACAGTCAAAATTCCATAAATTCCATAAATTCCGTATTCAAGCGCTTCAGAGCGCACTTTACCGAGGTTTACTAGCAGCGGAAAATTTAGTACGCAGGACTTGCAATACTACATAGGTCCCCTAGATATGTGGCCAAATTGGAGTTGGTCGAATTAGACGTATAGAGACCAGCTAGAGTTATTTCGCCAATATTTGCATAAGCAAAGATCAAACATGTCGCACTGGCATTTGTAGCTGTTTTTTCAATGTTCAGAGACAACCCTGCCATGCACCAATTTCAAGTTTAGTGGAAATCAATGCATCCTAAGTTGAATGCATGACAAAAGTTTAACGTTTGTGGATTATTTAGTGGCATTAAAAATAATTATTAAAGCCTCATGTTTCTCGTATTTCCATGCGTTATTTGAGATTGGCGGTGTGTGCTCTGTGACCTACAAGAGCCACCTTGTTTATGTTTAGTGAAATGACCAGGCAATCAGTGGTATCTAGGGATAGTTAAGTATAGGTGCTTCTTATCGAATTTTGCATTATAATACGCATGGAAGTGCTCCGGAGCGTGACGCCTGGCGTAGTTATGCTTATAGAGTTGGTATGGAAACTTTAGAGCAAAAACTGGTAGAAAAACTGTCCGCCACAAGGAAGCCGCTATGTTGCTAGCTTTCACTTTTGTAACGTAAGAAAAAGTCGCAGTTTCGAGTGAAAGGTAGAGTGTCGTATGCAATAGCGAATTAGTGGGCAGCTATACGAAGTAAGGATAGTAGCTTTATCGGTCTTGTAAAGCTGTAAACATAGGCATACTAACTAAATATACAAGCGCGGTGTAATGCGCGCACAAGCAAAAAAAAAAGGAAAGCATCTCACTCGAGGACCGCGTAACCTCGCTGTCAAAACACTCGAGTGAGGAGGCGCGGCAGCATCAACCCGAACTAAGGCGCGAAGACAGAACTCACGGCAGACTTTGTCCCCGCCGCTGATGGCTTCCAAAATACAGCGGCCCGGGCGGGCGCGGCAACCCGGGCCTCCCGAAGTAGAACGCGTCCCCTCTCCCTACCCTCCCCCGGGTGCCTTGCGCGCGACGGAAGACGGCGCGTTCCCTGCCCGCTTTCTTTGGCTGCGTGTGCGCGAGTGAGCCGTGATCGCCGGCTCACCCTCGCACACTTACACTCCTACATGGGCGTTGCGACAATATTATTGCGATGGGGCTCGATACAGAACCTCACGGCGACGGCGGCACCGACAGCAGAAATGCGCCTGTGAGTGTCCATATAACTGATATCGCAATAATAATCAACGTCGGCAAAGACTATGTGCTAAGTTCACCCCGCATATTTCTTTAAAAATCATGTCATGGGTATCTATAAAATTTCTACCTAACGTTTACCACGCGTGAAATTGTGCGTTTGGAGACACCTGAAATAGATGGCGCCACTATACTGAGAGATCGAGGCTGGGAATCGCAATGATTGTCCGTCTCATCTCAATCGCGCCTCGTTGTTAGCGCCTGCGTACCTGCACGACGGAGCAATGTTGTGGCGCCCTTTGAATTTTTGATTCCAATGCATGGACGCTACCAGAATACCGGAATCTTGTTCTCTAGACTATGTCCTAATGACTTGGTGGTCACGCGAGGTCAACGAAAACTGATCTCTACAGTATAGCATTCGGCATAGTCAGCGTGGCCGGACGCATTCGGAGCGCGTCGGCACGGCTTGTATGGGAATAGAACATGTCTTATTTCATGCCAAAGCTCATAGACGAGAGTGCATCGGGCGCTAACTTGGCTGGCCGCTAGCGTGCTGCCCTACAGTTCGGTTTACCTGAATTGAGTGTACCGAGTTTGCGCGTTTGCCAAACAAAAATTCCGCTGAACCCGTCTCACCATTCCTGTCCAGTGCAATGCGCTCAGTATTGAATAAGTATAGCGACACAAGGTATTGCCACCGTCGAAATGAGAAATCTATGAGGCGTGTTCTACAGTGGAATTCGTGTCGCGCGCTTCCCTAACAACACTCAGCGCCATCTTTCGCAGCCGCCGCGAAGCCTACGGGTCGCCTCCGAAATGTATTTCGCGCCAGTGCGTACTAACGATGAGAAAGGCGTCATGCAGTGACCGGGGCCCTCTATCGCGCTTCTTTTCAGCGTGTTTTTCTTTGGCAATTCATACACCAGAAAGCTTCAATCTTGACCTTTTTTGAGGCGGCAGCTTACCAGTAATTGAAACGACGAAAGGAGGGAGGCGATTACAATCTCCCCTATTGTGTATTATGATGAAATTGAAAAAAAAAGTTTTAGTACGGCTGTGCCACTTTGAATTCGCGGTAGGTGCGTTAAGAAATGCGGGTGGGAAGTCACAGCAGCTGTTCGTTAGGGTGCGGAAGTAATAAAAGAAATCTAAATGAACAAACCCAAGCGACAGCCCATACGATGTTATTTGAGTCTAGGAAGCCCAAATGCTCATTCTGCCCGAAACACTTGCTTCACGTGAGCAACTGGATACAACAAAACATTGAGGGCACGGTATCGGACACTTCCGAGAGCATGCGAAAAGGTATATCAGTGGCTGGATCCCGGACCGAACTGGCATACTGGAGGACTGACTCCGCCAGAGATTTAGAAAGTAAAACTGAGAAGGTTCTGGAGCGAAAAAGCAAGCAAGTCATTGTCATTCCTAATTAATAACTTAACATGCAATATTCTAGGAATGTCGAGTGTGGTGTGTATATTCGAGGTGTTTATGCTAAGAAACAGCTACCAGAGGTGCGTCCTTGAGGGTATAAGTAGTAGTCAGACTGGTATTAGGAATTCGCGATACGCTCATTATTTTACGCAATGAAGTGGTTAAGGGACACTATAGCTAACTTAACGTCATGCTAAACGGATTAATGCTCGAGAATGACTAAAGCGTCAATAGTAGCGCGAATAAAGCTCCGGTATTGGAGATATTGGGGTAAGTGCAAGACACGATGTCGGACTTGCCCAGCAAATTCAAGTACTATACATATCCCGATGAAGCGGGCACTCCGCATTATAGTTCTCTAAGTAGTGCACAAAACTCAGTAAGATAGCGATCATGGCATTGCATGTTAAAATCGAAGAAAATATTACTAATCCGTTACTAGTCAAGTTCCTATTACATTCTTCAAAAATAAAAGAACTTAATGAGGTCTCCCGTGACAACGACGAGCGTAATGAAAAAAGTTCATTTTCACTGGACTCTGCGCCGTCTGTGTCATCTCGTTTTAGTAGTTTCGTTATCACGTAGTGCTAAGCTGGTTCTCCTGGCTCGCGAAACTCTCACAAACTGCCAGTAGCAGAACTTTCCACATCGGGGTCATGCCCCGGGATGCCCAGAACGACCAAACGCAGCTACAAGGGCAAATCCCACGCTGCTCTGGCTCGACCTCTCCATTGCCGCGCCTTTGCGTTTTGCTCAGTAGGACGTTCGTGAGGGATAGTTGGTACACACTTGATGGTAGGTTAAATCTGCACGAAATAGACGAGGGCAAATCGAAAGAAAGAGTGCAGTCTTTATTTTCTTTCTGAATTGAAAGTTCTTTTATTATAAACAAAAAGAGCTGCCCTCGTGTGTCGTGTGTTCTTCCCGCTTGTCCTCTTTTTTTTTTTTTTTCGTGCAGTTATAACCTCGTTTCCCGTTTTGCTCAAATAACCGCATTGCTTTCTGTCGGGTTCCATTTAACTCACCGGCGGTAGTAAAGCGCAGTGATGGCTTATCCAACGTCACTACACCCCGCCCCGGGGCGAGCGATTTGAATTCCTGTAAAGGCACGCAGACACATCATGCGCGAACAAGAAAGAGTAAGATGCTTCAAACGAAATGACAGGATGTTTAGATAAGCGGACTTATCTTTGTCTAAAGTTGGTACACATATTGAAGTTACAGCCAGCCGTTGAGTCGGAGGCACACTACCCAGCATCATCAAAGCTTCACCAATGAGTGGTTATCCAATTTATTAGTTCGAAACTTCCAATTATGGTACAACAGCAGCCCAATAGAAGCAACCACAAAACGCACAATGTCGACCGCCGGATACCCCATTTTGAACCTAAGAGCCTCTACCAATTTACTTGCATGCTCTTTATAGCGTGTAGCATGAGTGTCTTGCCAACGTGGTTTCTAAATAAGTATGATCGGCAACTGCTTCAAGCTTCGGCATTGCAATGAGAGCAGGCGCCACAAAACAACTCACTCTAAGAAGGGCCAACCTCGACATCACCCCACTTTCTTCCTGGATATAATAGTAGCAAACTCTTCCGCAGCACAGATTTAGACATGCATTTCTTTTGTATTAAAACGCTAGCCTATAAGATATGAAGAACGGTTAACTATCTTCACAGCGCAATTTGCATATTGACGTTGCCCTGAATATTATTTTGATGCGCTTGCAAAACTTGCACTCTATCCAGAACAAGAATAGCGGCTTAATAAAGTGGCGTACGCAAGAAGCGCTATATTACCGTGGCTCCATTGACAGTCTGTGTTCCGAAGGGCCGTGGCATACTAAACCGTATATCAACGACGAAGTTATGAATGTGATTACGTGAAACTGCCTTCTTTCTCGCTCCGTCACCAAGCAATATATCACATGCACATATTAAAGTGTGCATGTCCGCCTCGCAACAGAAAAAGCTTTGGCGGTAAAGCACGTGCAACGGCCTATGGATAAAAAAGGAAAAGGTGCGGCCTGCCGGGTGCATCGAAAACTGTCATCCGCCGCGGCGCTACCAGTCGGGATCTGTTGTCCTGGATCGGCATAGAAAATGCGCGAGGAACGCGCTTCGAACGCCGTCGCCCGGGCAAACCGACGCGTCCAGTCCCCGATAGCTAGCACCGTTCGGCCCAGCCAAGCGGCCGAGAACGCGACTACGGCTGAGACATTCGCTCCCATTGCAGCCTGCCTGACGGGGCAGGCCACACATTTTTTTTTTTATCCAGCGGCCGTCCACGTGCAATGAATCCATAAGTGGTGGCACTGGCACTGTCTTGAATACAGCAGCCTTACGCTCTTTGCAAACAATACGTGTGTGTTCACGTGCGTGGAGAGGCGCAAGAGCCACCCGGAGCTCCGATCAGGGGCACGTTCGGATACAATGTTCGAAGCGTTCGTTCAGTTTGCGTTCAGTTTCAACTCACGCAATTGGCCCTTCAGTTTAGCCTCACAGGATTGGCCTAGGCCGAACACGTAAGGTGAAACTGAACGTTAACTGGGCGTTGACTGGACGCGCGTTTCGAACAACGATCTCCGATTGGTCCCCAATCGTACCGCTGGCACGAGTTGTTGGGGTCTCGGTGCTGACGCCCGTTATTGCCAATGGGTCGCAAGCCCCAAGGGTAGCGTTGGCCTGGCGGCCTGGGGCACTGGAAGCATCCGAAGGTCCCGGCAAAGCAAGAGAAGACTGGTAACAGAACAACTTGTTTATTCTAACATAGCAAAAGAGCGGCCGGTCAGGTCGACCGAAGTGGAGAGACGGGAGAGCACGTAACTCAACAGTACAAATCGGAGCCTCTCCTCTGGCGTCCGGGGGCAGCTGCTCTTATACTCTCGGCGTCGCGGTCCAAAAGGGAAGGTCACGGGATGAAGGTCACGGGATGAAGGTCACGGGATGAAGGTCACGGGACGGTGGAGCATGAGCCCACGACGGCGCGCACGGTCGAGCCGAGAGACCTGCTGAACCGAGTGTAGTGACGCATCGCCAACCCTCACTTGGGGAGCTCCGCTCCCCGGCTGCCGCGCTTTGACAAGCGTGGGCACACACACACACACGCACACACGAAGACACGTGGCACTGAAACACGCCTGGACACGCTTGGCGGGGAGGCGTCGCGGCGGCGTCGAACGGGCCAAAATGTCCGCCGCTTTGAACGAAGCCCCGGCGTCCGTTGCATCCGCGCCGGCATTACCGCGCGTTGTAGGCGAAACGTAACAGACCGCCCCGCCGGGGGAAGGAGATCCCGATGGTCAGGGGACTGCATCCGCTGTCCGGAGGGATGTCGCTCGATGATGCTCATAACCGAAGTCGGGCGTCCTTTGGCGTTTCTTGAGCGCAGCGCACAGAGAAGGCCTCGTTCTCACGTTCAGGTGCACACAGGACACTGCAAAGTGACTTCGGGAGAGTTGACATTTTTGTTCTCGTTTCCGGCAAGCGTTAGAACTACGCCGAAAGTCAACCGCTCAGTCAGCAAGCACGGCACAACCCTCACTAAGCCCTGCCAGGCTCTTTCCCCTTTCATACTGCTGCCTAGTTCCTTACAGTAGTTTAGCAGCACTCAGAACGCGTCCACAAATCGGAAAATTGCACTAGAAAGCACATCATCACTTTGAAACACTACACAAAAGCAATAAGTTAAAAAAAATCCTGCCTCAGGAAGAAAAACATCAGTAACAAGCAATTTTGAGGCTGATTCCCACGTTAGGGGCTTCGACTTAAGCCATCGGCGTTACCGTTGAGACTCCCCTTTTTGTAACGCACCTCAAAGGAATATTGTTGCAAAGCGAGGCTCCAGCGCAGGAGGCGGCCATTTTTGGGAGAGATGGTCTGCAGCCATTGGAGAGGGCAGTGATCCGTTTCAATGATAAACCTCGAGCCAGCTAGGTAACATGACAATTTCTGAACGGCCCACACGATACACGCACACTCTTTCTCGGTGGCGCTATACGCCTGCTCACGACTGGTCAGCTTACGACTAGCATACAGGACGGGGTGTTCTACTTCTCCATTTTCCCGTTGGCACAGTACAACGCCCATGCCTCGCTCACTAGCATCACACTGAACAACGAACCCTTTTGTGTAGTCGGGCGATCGTAGCACAGGCTGGCTTGTTAGGGCGCTCTTTAGGGCGCTAAAAGCTCTTTCCTTCGTCTCATCCCAGACGACTGTTTGCGGCTCTGTCTTTCTTAGAGCATCCGTCAAGGGAGCCGCGATATCAGAGTACCTGGGGATGTACCTCTGATAGTAGCCGGCGACACCTAAGAACGACCGAATATCGGTCTTCGTGCGCGGTTGCGGGAAGTCTCGCACAGCGGCCACCTTTATTTCAGAGGGGCGGCGACGACCCCGACCAATCACGTGTCCGAGGTAGACAACCTCGGCCTGTGCTAACTGGCACTTGGGAGCCTTGACTGTCAAGCCCGCATCGCGCAGGCGGGTTAGCACTGCCCGCAAGTGCGCCATATGCTCGGGCCAGGATGCGGAGAATATCGCTACGTCATCTAGATACGGTAAAGCGAATTCTTGCTGTCCCCGCAACACTTTATCCATGAGGCTTGAAAAGCAGTATGGCGCGTTCTTCAAACCAAAACTCAAAACTTTAGGACGGAATGTCCCCATTGGTGAAATGAACGCCGCTTACCTACTAGCCTCTTCTGTACGTGGAACCTGCCAATAACCCCTGACAAGATCTAGGGTGGAAATAAACTGAGCGCTACTCACTCTCTCAAGGCGCTCCTCGATGTTAGGGATCGGATAAATTTGATCCTTAGTGATGGAATTAAGCCTGCGGTAGTCGACGCAAGGACGAGGTTCCTTGCCCGGTACCTCAACTAAAATCAAAGGGGAGGTATAATCACTCTCACCCGCTTCAATAACACCGAGCTGTAGCATTTTCTTTACCTCAGCCTCCATAATATCGCTCTGGCGGGGTGAGACCCGGTACGCCTTGGATCGTACTGGCTCTGGGGAGGTAAGTTCTATGTCATGAGTAAGGACAGAAGTCCTACCAGGCCTCTCAGAGAACAGACCTTGAAACTCTTGTAAGAGCTGGTGTAGTTCGGTTTTCTGCTCAGGCGACAGCGATGCTTTACTTACTAAGTCACTAATGACTTGATCGGTGTCTTTCCTGTTCGTCATTGAGCCTAGTCCCGGAAGCTCGACCGGAAGCTCTTCTAACTTTCCCGCATCGGGAATTTCCTCTCCAGTATCTGGTGCCTTTAACGCTACAGGCTCAATTTTATTCAGTTCGGGCGTGCTCTGAATACCAGCTTGCTGCGCCTCTGACCCTTTCTCATCGTTCAACAACGTCGGCCCCGCAACTACGGCCTTTGCAGCGAGCTCCCGAACCTTCGATCTGGTTAAGGCCTGAACGCTAGCCTCACCAAACAAAAGCCCCTTCTCGCGCAGGAGGTGATCGGACCTGTTCGAAAATAAGTACGGGTACTGGGGGGGCAGCATAGATGACACTGCGGCCTCCGTCTCAAGTGCTCCGAAAGGTCCTTCAATAAGCACTTTTGCTACCGGCAGACACACGCTATGAGCTTCCACTGCTTGCTTGATCCATGCGCACTCGCCCGTGAACATATCGGGTTCTACGTAAGAGGGGTGAACTACATCCATCGTAGCTGCGGTATCGCGAAGCACTCGGCACTCCTTCCCGTTCACGAGGAGGTCTCGCATGTAAGGCTCGAGAAGCTTCATGTTCTCGTCAGTGCTGCCTAATGAAAAAAACACGACTTTTGGTTTTGTTTCTGGGCACTGCGCCGAAAAGTGTCCCGGCTTCTGGCACGTATAACACACGCGCACTTGCCTCATCTCGAACCGCTTTCCGCGTTCGGCTTCGGCGGCCGCCGTCTCCTCACGTTCGGTCGGACACTGCGCCGAAAAGTGACCCGGCTTCTGGCACGTATAACACACGCGCGCTTGCCTCGTCTCGAACCGCTTTCTCATGGGCGTGAACTTCGGCCTCTCAAACTTGGAGCCAAATTCACCCTTTTGACCGTCCTTAGCTCCACGAGCCCGACGCGTCACAAACTCCTCGGCTAACTCAGCGGCTCTAGCCACCGTACTAACGTCTGGCCTATCCAAGACCCAGTACCGCACGTTCTCAGGTAACCGACTATAAAACTGTTCTAGCCCGAAACACTGCAGAACTTTCTCGTGGTCACCAAACGCTTTCTCTTCTTTGAGCCACTCCTGCATGTTTGACATAAGCCTGTACGCAAACTCTGTATATGGCTCACTTCTGCCTTTCTCATTTTCCCGAAACTTCCGACGGAACGCCTCCGCTGACAGCCGGTACTTTTTTAGCAGACTCGATTTCACTTTGTCGAAATCCTCTGCCTCCTCTCTCTCCAAGCGAGCGACTACGTCGGCCGCCTCGCCGGGTAGCAAAGTGAGCAAGCGCTGTGGCCACGTTTCCCGAGAGAACCCCTGCTTCTCGCACGTTCGCTCAAAGTTAACCAGGAACAAACCAATGTCCTCTCCAAGCTTAAACGGCCGCATCAGGTCAGTCATTTTGAACAATACTCGTTCTCCTGCACCGTGTGCCTGACTTCCATTACGAGCGCGTTCCATCTCTAACTCGAGACGCTTCATTTCCAAAGCGTGTTGACGGTCGCGCTCTTCTTTTTCTTTCTCTTTTTGTTCTTTAAGTTCACGCTCCTGTTTCTCTTTTTGTTCTTTAAGTTCGCGCTCCTGTCTTTTTGCCGTCTCCCTCTCCTCAATGGTCTCAAGGCATTCCGACAGCTCGTCATCCTCAGCTTCTAACTCAAGAATAGCCCTTAGCAGTTCTGGTTTTCTGAGTTTGTCTGAGACATCCAGACCCAACTCTCTTGCAAGCTCCAGCAATTTCGGTTTGCGCAACGACTTCAAATCCATGGCTGCTCTGAATGCTGCTTTCTCTACTGCCTACTATTGTCTTGCCGCAAACTAACCCGGTAGCAACGACAACCACAATTACCAGCTCTGTTTCTGACACTAACAAAAGCCTGGCAAAACTCAGAAGAAGAAAGTCCCGCACTCACCAAACCTCGCAGCCAAGAATTCCGCGCAGTCGTTCCGCTGCAGGCAACCAGTCATCACACAGGGCTCGTTGCACTGCTCCCGGATGGTCGTTGTGCTGCTCAGCATACAGTCAACCGCATCTCTTCGCTGCTGGCCTCCGTTGTCGCGATCTCACCGCTGGCAACCAGATGTAGGAATCGTACCGCTGGCACGAGTTGTTGGGGTCTCGGTGCTGACGCCCGTTATTGCCAATGGGTCGCAAGCCCCAAGGGTAGCGTTGGCCTGGCGGCCTGGGGCACTGGAAGCATCCGAAGGTCCCGGCAAAGCAAGAGAAGACTGGTAACAGAACAACTTGTTTATTCTAACATAGCAAAAGAGCGGCCGGTCAGGTCGACCGAAGTGGAGAGACGGGAGAGCACGTAACTCAACAGTACAAATCGGAGCCTCTCCTCTGGCGTCCGGGGGCAGCTGCTCTTATACTCTCGGCGTCGCGGTCCAAAAGGGAAGGTCACGGGATGAAGGTCACGGGATGAAGGTCACGGGACGGCGGAGCATGAGCCCACGACGGCGCGCACGGTCGAGCCGAGAGACCTGCTGAACCGAGTGTAGTGACGCATCGCCAACCCTCACTTGGGGAGCTCCGCTCCCCGGCTGCCGCGCTTTGACAAGCGTGGGCACACACACACACACGCACACACGAAGACACGTGGCACTGAAACACGCCTGGACACGCTTGGCGGGGAGGCGTCGCGGCGGCGCCGAACGGGCCAAAATGTCCGCCGCTTTGAACGAAGCCCCGGCGTCCGTTGCATCCGCGCCGGCATTACCGCGCGTTGTAGGCGAAACGTAACACCGGTAATACCGGCATGCGCGTGAAACCCTTGTTGGGTGCTGCGCATGTACGGTACCCGTTACTTTTCAACGCGTAAGTATTTTTGGCGAGCAGCCCAGGTACGTTACGCGAAAAATCATGCAAAAAGTGTAATGCTTTGTATTTGCGCAAAAATATGTAATTCGCGAAGTAAACATTTGATCCTTACTACATTGTAATTGTAGATGATTGCTAGTTTTATAAGCGAGAAGTAATTACCCACACCAAAAAGAAAATTAATTTGATCAGAGATAATACCTGTATAGATACCTAGTACTTCATAGAAAATTAATGGGAAGCTTATAACAGGGGTGGGCCAAGTTAAAATTTGAGGGTTGGCCAACTTAAAAATTTGACATGGGCCAGCTTAAATATAGGCCTGGGTCAACTTGAGATTAGGTAGGGGCTCAACATGAAATTTGTCGGTGGGGAGTAGGCCTGCTTAATCTTGGGGATGGGCGAACATAGGTTTAGCGGTGGGCCAAATTTAATTTGGGGGTGGGCCAACTTGAACTTTGTAGGTGGGCCGATTCGAAATTTGTGGATGGGCCTGCGTAAATTTTAGGATTGCCCAATTTGAAATTTTTTGGTTGTCAAGCTTAAAGTTTGTGGGCGTGCTAACACAAAATTAGAGGTAGGCCAAGTTGAAATTGGGAAGCAGGCCAATTTAAGTTTGGGGGTATGTCAACCAAAGTTTGACGGTGGAGTAAGCAAAATTTGGGGGTAGGCCAGCCTAACTATGGGGATGGGCAAACCGAAATTAGGAGTGGGCCAAATTGAAATTTGGGGGGCGGGGCGGTAACTTAAAATTATAGGGTTGGCCAAATTAATTTTGGGGATGGACCAACTTAAACTTTAGAGTGCCCGAACTTCGAATTTTAGGCGGTGGGAGAACACAAATTTCAAGGTGGGTTAACTCGAATTGGGAGGTGAGCGAACTTGAAATCTGAGTTGGCAACCTAAAATATGGCGGTAGGCCAACATAAAATTGGGGCATGACCAACTTAAATTTGAGAGTGGGCCAACTTAAGCTGGAGAGACTGTCAACTTGAAATTTGAGTTAGGGGTAAATTCAGCCTTGCTCTAGGTGAATTTAGCTTTGGAGATGGGCTAATCCAAATTTAGATGCAGGCAAAATTTAAATTTCGGGGTTCGCCATATTAAAGTTTGGGGTCGGGCCAGCCTAATTTTGGGGGTGGGCCAACTTGAAATTTGGGTTTGCAACAACTTGAAATGTTGTGGTGAGCCAACGTCGGCCTGGTCGGCTAACTTCGGGGATGCAATTTCTTGAACATCGTGGGTGGGCGAATCTGGAATTTGGGGGTGAGCCATCTTGAAATTCGGGCCAGCACTAGGAATTTTGGGGTCTGCCAAACTAAATGTGGGAGTATGCTTCTGCATACTTAGACAACTCCAGTGAAGTTTCCGCATTCTAGCCATGCAAAGAGACGCCGCGAACATGCACAGCGTCGAAGCACAAACAGACAGGGCTCGAACGTGGTTGCTACATCGATCTCGACGGTGGGACGCTTGTTGCATTCCAGACCCTCTCCAGTGAAGCAGCTCGCCGGGCGGTATCCGCAAGGTGGTCAGACACCGATTAGCGACGACGGCTCAAAGCCTCCCGCTTCACACAACGCTCAACGAAGACGGCCTGGCCTCGCAGTTGTCCATGGCCAAGCTCGCACTCACTATGCGAGCGCGGAGATCCTCTTAGCAAGATGGGAGTCACGTGGTCAGGTGGCGGCACCGGAGCTCGGCGCGGCGGGTCATATGATGCGTTTTCAAGGGAACGGCGCAGCTGCGGTCAAATGAATGTCAAATTCGCGACAATGATGAAATTCGGATTGACAACGTTAGTAAAGCTTTCGCTTTGAAACACCGCACCAAATGCAAACAGAAAAGAAATAAGGTCGACCGCTATCTACCGTATATGGAATGCAAGAGCAATTAGTCAGCCCCTAATAATTGATACACATGGCCTTTATCACGCGTAGCATCAGTACCCCGCTAAAACTGTGTTTTTAAATAAATATGATCGTTAACTTCTTCAAGCTCTTGCGCTTAGACAGTGACCTCGATATCACACCAGCTTCTTTCTGACTACGTTAGTAGCAAACACTTGAACCGCAAAGTTTCAGGCGTATATTCAGTTCTCATTAGACATTAGCTTAAAAGATTTCAAGCAAGGCTGAGGAATTTCAAAGCTCAATGTGCATGATAAACTTTCTCCTAGCCATGCTTTGATACACTAGGAAAACTTGCGAACTAACCAGAATAACCATGGGGGCTTTTTAATGTAGCGTACGTCAGCAGCACGCGTTACCATTCGGCTCCACTGACTGCAATTATCACGAAAGAAGCATTGGCGTACCGTTGCTCGTATTGGTATGCGTTAATAAATTTTCCCTAGTATAGTGAGTATGAACTCGGACACTTCTTTGAATATATACCGTGTATACAATGCTGGGCAATTTGTACATGTTATCATGCTGGTGGAATTGTGCCGTGATTGTGACTCAGTGTTCGTATCGTCTCTTGTTGAAATAAACTTTTTTCTAAACACATGGGACGTGATAAAGCCGATATGCGTGACGTATTCGTGAAGGCGATGGTGGCAATGACCTAGAACGCCCACACATCAGAACAAGTTTTGAGTCAGCGGAGGAAGGGTTCTTTTTCCTCGCTAGGTCAACCAGCCATGACATATGCACACATGGAACTAAACATGTCTGCCATGCAAGAGAACAAATGTTGGACGGAAAACGCGTGCGGTAAATGAATGAGTGGAAGCACTGGCACTGTGTTCAATGCGGCTGCCGCAACCTCTTCGCAAACAAAACGTTCGTGTTCATGTTGCGTGCAGAGGCACGTAGGAGCCGCCCGGAATTTCCACCATGGCTAGTTTTCGAACGCCAATGCATGCATGAGGGTGAAGCGGTTGAATAGTACAGGGTGTGTACGGTGCTCGTTGCTTTTTTTCATAAGCAGCTGCAGATGCGGGTCGTTAGGTCAAGCTTTAGCCGGTGACAGCCTAAGAATTAGAACGAAGCTCCACCCACAAAAACGTAGTGCGCCTGTTCGCCATTTCCTAAGGTGAGCTGAACCAGTTTGGACTCCTCTGACAGCTTAATGAGCTTGGTCGGCTAACTTAAATATTGGCTAATCAGTAAATAAATCTAGTTGTTTTAAGCTAGAATAATACCTTTGGCTGAGCAGTGAGATCAGGATGCCCTTAAAATATGCCTATACTCCATCTCACCAGCCGGTTGCAGCAGCCTGGAAGCTACGAAGCGCGCGGCGGCGGTGTCCTGGCCCAGCGCCAAATAGTGTGCTCCCATTGCACGTTCTGTTCTCTAGTCTAATCACTACAGTAGGTATTGAAGTGCGTATTGATGGAATTTAACACCCCCCAGTAGGCTTTCACCTGGATTATTTTAGGCTCCTTGGTTTTAGTATGACACTGTCATTTGCTCTCCGCTAAATTCATTAAAGAAATACCACCTTGCACATTAGAATACTGCTTCAAATGCGTCGGAAATCAATCCACAGGTTTAGCACGGATTTGAGTGTATTCTTCAGAAATTACTGAGAGTTTATTTTCATGGGGTTAAACGAACGCACGAAGCACACGCAAAAAAAAAGAGGAAGTTCCTGCGAAGTAGTGCGCCGTCATTGCCAAACATGGCATCCTCCGAAGCTAGTGCACGCCGTTTTTCAAATGTACACTGTTTGCCGAAAGAGGCGAAGACGTTAGCTTCAAACGTCTTAGAATCGCTTCGCAATAAGCGGGGGGAAAGGGCCAGCACAAATTTTGTGGCCAAGAGAACAGAACAAGTCACGAAGTTGAGCGAGCGGACGCTGTGCGGAGTGGGTGTCGGATAATGATAAGGCGGGCAGTGTGTTGACACTGAAGAAGCGTTATGGCCGAACAGTTGATTAGCGCAAAAGAAGGCTCGATGAGTTTGATCTGGCGATCTTGCAAAGGGCCGTGCTCATGTTTTTTGTGGAAAAACGAGATCACCATGGTCGCCAAGCTGATGCGCCACATTGAAGGAAACGGCGTACTATCATCCGTATCGACGGCAACTATGCATAGTATGTCACTAGTGAACATATTATAGGCAGAATATGCTTTTTTTAGTGTATATGCCTGATAGTATGCTGAAGAAGCTTGGTTTCCAACGCAAAAAAAAAAAGGTATTGGAGCGCATTGGTCATGAATGTGATGCACATTTTGCAGTGTCGCCGCCACTACCTGGGCTATAATGAGGAGTAGCGACGCGAAAGTGGGCAGATTTTTTACACTGACGAAACGTGAGTCAACGCCGGCCACACAAGTAGTCGAGTGGGGGTTGACGAAACCATAGATAGTCTGCATAAGGTGTGCCAATCTGGATTACCGACCGGTCTCAAACCTCTAGTGGCAACGACGGCAGGCTTATTGTGCCCCACTGCGGCAATGAAATTGGCTTTTTTGAAGGTGCAGGGGGAACGTTCCGCGCAAAGAACAGCTCAGGTGATTATCATGAGTAGATAAATGGACAGCACTACGAAAAGTATTTGCAGAGAAACTTCTGCCGCTTCTGCCACCTAGACTTCATATGAACAATGCACCTTGTCACTCCGTGAAGCAGGAAGAAATGCCGCGAATGAGCGACCTCAAAAAGAAAATACAGGACTGGCTTTCTGCAAAGGCTGTTGACTGTGGCCAGGACATGGCAAAGGCTGAGCTCATACAGCTCGTCAAAAACATTAACACGAGTGAATACCGATTCGGAGTGGACTGTATCGCTGCAGCATTGGGCCATGTCGTTGTGCGCTTGCCACCCTATCACTGCCAACTGAATCCGATAGGGCTGGCAAGGGATGACGTCAAAGGTTTCATGGCGAGGAAAAGCAGTAGATTCGAGATTCAAGACGTGGAGCCGCTGGTTTGGCAAGTGAGTGCTGATTGGTGGATGTGCGCACAGCATGTTCTAGACTAAGAAGACTCGATGAGGAAAGTGGATCATTTGAAGGATGATGTTGACAATCTGGACTAAGTGATGGTGAACCTCGGAGTGGACACACGTAGCAGTGATGAAACAATCTCTGTGGCTGAAGACGGCCTCGGGTGAGAGTCCCTGTGATGGCCTTTATCAAGACAGGGCGAGCATTCTGTTTGTATTGGCTATATTTTACGCGTGTCTTTTTCTTTAGGTGTGCCTCGTGTTCGAAAGAATACCTGTCCGGTGAGGCGTTCCGTTCTCAAGTGATCTGCACTAGCTTACACAGCCAGAGCTTTTATTGTGGCTTATTAATTGTCAAAAGAACTTCCTTGTTAACTCTAACAGGTGTGATGACAGCACATTCTATGAGCACGACAATTGGTGTAAGCCCATCTGATGAGTTTGGTGAAACGATTATGTGAAAATTGGCTCTGCTCAGCACCGCCATGTAAAGTGGCAAAAATGTCTTTAACCGGCATTTCTACTTTTGGGAGGGTTTTCTTGTTTTACATATTTTGAGTATACTGTTTCTGTGCTGATAGAATTCAGGTTGATTACTGAAACAAGTGCAAGTGTTTTATAGCTAACTTGTAATTTGCAATTCAGAGGTGTCAACCTCTTAAAGAGCTTTTTGTGCGATAAGTAGGCCACCTGCAGACTAGATATAAATAATACCGACAGCTTTCTCAAAATAGCCTGTGTATATTATGTGTATCTTTCTGAAGTGCACTACTGAAAGCCTGTCCTGTCAGGCGTTCTACAGCGCTGCAGATGTTAGAAAACTGTCGTATTTTCTTTTGTCTCTTTCTTTTCTTTAATGTTGTGACATGTTGATTATTGCTGAATAATCCTGCTTGTGCTATAAAGAGGCATCCCGAAAACAAGGGGCTGTCCATTTAATAGTGACATTGTATTGCTACTGGAATCGCGTAGTGGCGTCATCATGTGATCTGTATCAAATCTGCGACCAATAATTATCCGTGATACCGGCTCAGATAAACATCCGCGCGGTTATGTAGTCGTGTGAGTAGTGAAACGTCGAAAAAAAATTTGGGGTTTGATTTCGGTAAAGCAGGAGCTACAGCCATTTCTCCTTACCTTGCTCCTCCCGCGAAAGCCCATGTATTGACGGCAGATAGGAATTCCGAAACGATTACAACTCCACCCTAAACTAAATAATTATGACAAGTAAATGAAACTCGGCGTAATGTTAGAGTCGTCTTAGCTGGCTCTTGCACAATTATTTTTTTCGAAGATACATTGAGAGCTACAAGACATTCGCGAGAGAGTTGGCTTTGCCGCAGAGCGTATTATTGCGACGGGTCACGTCACGAAGAAGTCCCGATGCGTGAGACGTATACAGGTTCACTGCAAAACGACATAATACGCATAAAAGCAGAACCAGCCTTAGAGGACAGCGGCTAACTTTTGATGTTTTTATCGGTTTCCGTGGGGAGCATTAGTAGATCGCGGACTCCCGGAAAACATGCTAAAGAATGCAAACGAACAAAACTGATCTTCAGAAAGTGCGATGCGGTGTATTTGCCGTTCAGAAGCGACAAAAAATTTACGTAAGAATGACCTGTAGAGAAATTTTGAAATAGACCTATCCGGAGTCGAACTTGCGTCCGCTGAGACTCGCACGATATCGCGCTATTGGCGTTCGACCGATTAGGCCACGGCTGCGAGCGAGCGCAGAATAACACAACGCGGAGGAGCTCGCTTCCTGACAGGTCGTCATCCCGCCAGCTTTTGCAGTGCTGCAACCAACTTATGAAATGAACTATGGATGTTGAGGTTTCACTTTGACTCCAGTGATACAATGAGCGATCTGTACGGAGCAAATAGTTGTTTCAAGCATGCGAAAGCGCTTGACTTCAGGTAATAAACTTCTGATAAATATTCTGACAGGTGAGAAACCCTCAAGAAAGGCACAGTGTAACACTTACCAATGAAGGAGGTGAAACGGTCGAAGATGTAGAGTGCGCGAACATTGTTACTGCAGCTTTTGTCCCTGTATTTGCAGAAGAGCCTACCACGTCCCCTTTTATTTCGCCTACTAATGAACCAGGCGTTATGCCAACCATTGCATTTTCCCCAGATGGTATCTCATCGTTGATTGACAATCTTAAACTCACATCGTCAGCCGGCGTGGATAACATTAAGTCGAAACTGTTAAAGAATACTAAACATGTCACCGTGGTGTTCCTGTGTTTGCTATTCTCGCAATCACTTTCAACTGGTGAAATGCCATATGACTGGAAGGTGGGGAGGGTTGTTCCCATCCACAAAGCAAGTGACAGGAATTGCCCGCTTAATTATCGCCCCTTTTCATTAACGAGTGTGCTCTGTAAGCTCATGGAAGATGTCATGTACACAGAAATCATGAAATTTCTTGACTCGAACAAATAGTTTCATACGTCACAGCATGCGTTCCGCAAAACCTTTTCCAGCGAAACACAACTGGCCATTTTCCTGCATGATATTCACACCAATTTAGATTCTAACCTCCAAACAGACGCGATATTTCTATATTTTGCAAAAGCGTTCCACAAGGTACCACACCAACGTCTACTACTAAAACTTTCTCTTGCGAACCTTCACCTCGGCATTTTGCGATGGATTGAAGCGTTCTTGACAAACCGATGTCAGTTCGTTACAGTTAACAACCGCGCATCTAACCACCTACCAGTGACTTCCGGTGTACCGCAAGGATCTGTTCTTGGACCCCTACTGTTCTTAATATACATCAATGACCCTGCACGTGTCTTGCAACGTTAGTTTGTTCGCAGGCGAGTGCGTCATTTATTGAACAATTTCTAGCACATCTAATCAAGGCTTACTTCAGGAGGACATTAACTCTTTACAGCAATGGTGCGACCGGTGGTTAATAGAATTTAATCCTAAGAAATGCAACTTGATGGTATTTTCTCGTCAGCGCGACTCATTTACTTACCGATACACTTTTAATAACATTCCCGTGCACGGTGCTGCGCAGTCTTACAAGTACCTAGGTGTTACTATATCTAACGACTTATCCTGGCGAACACACGTCAGTAACGTCATTTATACTGCTAACAAATCGCTGGGTTTTCTCTAAAGTCGTCTAAAACGTGCCCCCAAACCTGGTAAACTACTGGCCTACCAGTCAATAGTCCAACCGAAACAGGAATATGCATCCGCTAGATGGAATCCACACCAAAGATATCTCATCAACGACCTCGAAGCTATTCAAAACCGCGCCGCAAGGTTCATTCATTCTAATTATTCATATGACGTGAGTATATCTTACTTAAAGAAAGAATTGAATTTACTTCCCATTTGTACGCGCCGGCGCACTGGAACCCTTTCACTTTTCCATAAGTTTTATCACAGCTCGCTTAATCAACCGTCCTATATCCTCCACGCAGCCCGAACATCTCATCGTACACGGCATACTTTTCAAGTGGGCCGCCCTCGCATGCGCACTGTTACCTTTTCCGCCTCATTCTTTTGCCATGCCGCTACAGATTGGAATAACCTGCCCCACCAAATCGCCGCCATCATTTGCCCTTGTACGTTCATGGAGAGCGTCACTGGACACTTTTCACAAAAGAACGAACAGACTTATATGCTCGTGCAACTTTAGTTTGTATTATTTATGTCTATGTATTTGCGCTGACGTATGTAACACTTTAGCTCATGTAGTTTTTTGTTGTTTGCGCGTCCAGTTATGTATTATGCAAATTGTGTACTTGTGTATTCCCACGCCTTATGAAATACCCCTACCAAGTGGTTTTTAAGGTAATAAAATGAAATGAGATGAAATCTATATGGCTGGAATAACTTCGCAAACTTAATGTAATGGGTAACTTTGGGGTAAATATTCCCACAAAGGCTAGAGAGGAAGCTATCCTTCATGCTAACCGCTCAGGAATCACGACGACAGACGTCCTCATAGTCATTTGTGGACTGGACTGGACGCTGATATTCAGACCAAGGTCCGGTCGTTTGATGCGTGACAATGGCAAAGCTTTCTTGAATGAGCCTCGCATTTTAAGATTACCTTAATTATATTGCGTTTTGTCGCAGAAGAGGAAATGAGTGCGAATTAAACTTATTTAGATGGATGTTTTGTTATAGTTCTTGTTTCTCAAGACGCCATGAATAATAACTGAGTCTGCTTCCCGATATGAACAAGCAGGAAAACAAAACAATTTCTAGGTAGAAAAAAAATCCGGTTTCAGGGCTTCTTGTCGTTAAGTAAAGTCTATAGACTACGGAGCACTCTAGTGATCCCTTTATTGGCGCAGGAGAATTCGCAATACTTTAGTTTTTCAGTTTGCTGAATACGTGCAACATGCACCATTGTTAATATGCCATCAGACTTTCTTTGTAACACACAATCTAACAGATATCACTGCTGAAGCAATGCACACAAGAAAATTCAATTTTTTTCTGTCTCTTTCAAATGCACTAAAAACGCTATTTTACCCACATAGTGGCACAGCGTGAGTCGAGGACAAGCTGTTCAACAACAACAAAAAAAAAAACAACAATAAATTTTAGGAAACATGACGCGAGATGCAATTTTAAAAACTAAGTTTTTCGGTCACCAGACTTCTTATGAACGAACACCGTAGGTCCTATGATTGTATCGTGAATGACACTCCTAATTTTTTTTTTTCGTTTAGCAGCTTGGTTAGAGTTAGGTGGGCAGTACAGTATGTGTCTGGCCATAAATTCCATACTTCGAATTTTCGTGCAGTACTTACAGCGCGGGCGAAGTAAAACGTTGTGGTTGCGTCTGCACACGTACTTTCAAAGACTATGAGGTTCGCGCAAGTGTGAAGGTTGGGTGAGTTGGCACAATTTAATTTCTGTGGTGCTCATACGATACGCAGATTTAAGGAAATAAGGAAGGAGGACATAGGCACGATAGGTGTTAGAATTCAGCGTTCTCTGTCTGCCTGTCCCATATTTTGCGAAGACGGCGTGCACTGTGTACATCACCGAGACCAGGATGACAATGAAAAAGCTCAGCTCGCGCTGTACATAACTTACGACATCACGGTTACTGATGTTCGACGGACCTAACGGCGGAGATTAGAGTTGCAGAGCGAGAGAGGCAGATGGGCGCGAAAGTAACATCAACGCTAGGCGAATGCTGGTGAAGAGAAGAAACTGAGTAATAGGCAGAAGTCTTTGCAAAATCGAATTCAACGGTTTAACCTCCAAAAGGAACTCACGGGCTAGAGTTGATGCCGTCGCGAAGACTTCCTGACCACGTGAAGTTATTCACTGCACACTCGACTCACCACACACGAGCATTCTTTTTTTTGTATTCCAGCGTCATCAAAACGCACTCGTTGTGACTGGAAATTGAACCCGCGATTTCTTGCTCAGTACCTGTAAGCGGCGCGCCGCAAGACGTGTGCGGATATATCCACCACGATGCGCCAGAAAGTACGGCTTTTCATTGAGATAGTTGCAAGGCATCGCCAAGACTGAGAGGGGTTAGCACATTTTTCTTTTCGGGAAATTCCTGTTGCACAGGAGCTCATCCCCTCGTCGAGCGACTCTCTTGAGACATCACAAGGCGAAAGAACTGACGCAGATAGCAAAAACAGCATCCGAACATAAACTTTTCGTTTTACTTCTAGGTTTGAGTTATAAAACGAGGAGGCAAACTTCCGCTAACGAAGTCACAATGAGAGCTATTCTTCAGAGAAGAATGAAAAAAAGAAGAAAAAGATAGTAAGCAGGCTGTCAAGGCTGCAAAAGAAATGTGGAGGAAGGCGAGCCTTCGAGGAAGAAAAATACCATAGTGATGCGTTTCAAAAACAAATAGAGTTTTCTCAAGTTTTGGTTTCAGCGTGGTTGCCAAGATGGAAAAGCTTCTTTTACAAGCCAGGATCTTGGAAAGCCGACAGTCCGTGAGGAGCCTAGAAAATGAAGCTTGCTTCGCACGCCGTTGCTTTGGGCACCGGGTCTTAGGCGAGTTCGCAAGCATTCAACCACACGCAAATTTCAAGGCCAGGCTACAATCCTGTAGCACGCTGGAGACTCACCAAAGAAAACTTTCTAGACTGTACGACCCGTTGATGCCTTGCACAGAAGCCTTGCCGCATCCGCCATGCCCAATCTCTCGTGGCACAAGCCTAACTCGGCAGAACTCACTGTCCTGAGCCTGGGCTTGAAGTTCAACCTTGGACCGCAGAAGGATGCTCAATCGTTGTTCTGTGTTGTAAGAAAATCTATCAGCCCAATAGAACCTTCAAAGCGGGAAGAGGCACGAACCCACACTATAGGCATTCTCTGGCGGCTTCGCGCACACCCCTCCGTCTCCCCGCTCTTATCGGAAGCAGAGAAGGCTATCAAAGACATTCGCTCAAACCAAAACCTCGTCATCCTCCCGGCTGACAAGGGCAACAACGCGGCTCTACTCAACAGGACTGACTACCACGACAAGATGTTGTCTTTGCTTGCGGACGAGGTGACGTACAGTCGCCTGAAGAAGAATCCTACGCTCAAGGTACAGAGGGAGCTCTAGAATCTTCTTACGGATGTGTTTCCTTTCGTAGACTCAAAGCACAAAGGGATGTACTTCTCCCTCCTGTGCACTAACGGTTCGGCGCCGGTGCTCTACGGTTTGCCAAAAATACATAAACCTAACGTCCCGATGCGACCAATTGTTGACTTTACTCGCCCTCCACTTAATAAACTATCCAAATACCTTCATAAAGTTCTTTCCACTCTCGTTGGTAGAGGCGCCACTCATGGTCGCCATTCTGAAGACTTAATGAGCAACATTAGTCATTTTACTCCGGACGATCAGGAAGCGCTCGTCTCGTTCGACGTCGCGTCGCTTTTTACAAGCGTTCCTATTCGACTCGCCGCGGAAGCTTGCACCATCGCTCTGGAGGATGACGCCACCCAACCAGAAAGGACACCCATCGACGTTCCTGACTTGAAGAGGCTCCTTCTGTTCTGCCTGGAGAACACCTCCTTCACTTTTGAAGGCATATTCTACAGGCAAGAGCACGGCACACCGATTGTGCATCTATTTCGGTAACTGCTGCAAATTTAACAATGAAATGTCTTGAGCATGGAGCACTCGCCTCTTTGAACGCGCCGCCCAGAGTCTTCCTATGTTGCGCAGACGATGTGTGCTGCCTAATTCCTCAAGAAGAAATTTCTTTATTTTTCTCGCATTTGAATAGTACTGAAGCGTCTATCCAATTCACAGTCGAGGAAGAAAAGGACGGGTAGGATCTTATTCTGGACGTCCTCGTGAAACGTCACCGTCACATTCCGGCATTTTCCGTGTTCAGAAAGAGCACACACAGGCAGGTATCTGCATCTTAATTCAGTGCACCCGACGAACCAGAAGAGATCGGTAGTCGCCTCGTTTGTCGAGAGAACCAAGCGTATCGGCACAACGTCACAAAGCCGGGCTCCTGACCTACAAGAATTGCACCAAAATCTCTCGGCATGTGGCTACCCGAGGTCGTTTGTGAACTCGGTGGAGCGCCATCTGTCTCAGCCTTCAAGGGCTGACTGTGTGCTCCCAAGAAAACACGCCCATAAACCGTATGTGCCCGGTGTGACCGAGTACTTAGCCCGCGTTCTACGCGGCTATGGCGTCCAGGTAGCTCACGCGCCATTCCAGAAATTACGCCATCGGCTGGTAAACATGAAAGACAAGCTTCCGAAGAGAAAGCTTCGTGGCATCATCTACGCGATTCCATGTGATGACTGCGACGGCGTATACATCGGCGAGACGGGCAATTTCGAACAGCTGTTGAAGCAGCATGTCAACGGGTCAAAAAGAAAAAAAACTCGCATCAAACACGTTGGCAGAACATGCAGGTGACTTGGGCCACAGGTTTGATTGGGATAACGCCAAGATATTAGCAAAAGAAAGAAATTTGACTTCAAGACACCACTGGAATCCCTCCTAATCCAAATGACAGATAGCACTCTCAAGCGGAATGACGGAACCCTCCCACCCCTATCTACACACACTGCTTACGTCATAATTTAAAGCCACATAAACATTGCATCGCACGTCTTTGATTTCATTGTGAACAAGGCTCCTGACAGGGGAGCCGAAACGTATTTTCTTGTAGTCTTTCAGTGGTCGGTGTCCTTCTTTTAACACTTCTTCATGATGCCGACGTTTACGAGGTTTCCTAATGCGAAGTTTGAGCGCAGCTGTATTCGTGTTATCACTTCGTGATATATTGGCTGGCGCGGATAATCTCTCTCGTGCGGCACCTTTCGAACGAGGCAAAGTAAGGTGCCACTGCCTCACTAATCTGGAGATTGCGAGAGCCAGCGCGTGTGTGATGTGCTGACGATAATTATAAGAGTCGCCGCCGACAAACCCACCGGATCGCGCGCGCTGCTCTGATGCCTTCTCGTAGCCGTCATCGCCGCACTACGATTTCTCACTCTTTCGCCATGAAATCCTCCGCTTTCCGCCACGTGGTTCCACTGCGCCCTCCTAGCCACTTTGATTCCCCGCTCGCTCCGCGTTCGCTTTCATATTTCGCTGGGCTCGTTCTCTCCGTTACACCACCGCTGCCGCCGCCGACACTCGCTGCAGGAACGGGCACCTAAGAGATACGCTCTAAAAAGATTTCACCGAAGGGAATATAATGCTTTCGCATTCCAAAGCGTAATCAGACAAGTGTCTCTGCCGATTTTTTTTTTCATTTTAATTATTCACTCGTTGCGTATCTTATTCGTGTCATACTTCATTCGCGATGACGTCGACCTTCTCTTCCGTAGCGTACACAAATGTTTTGCTGCTTTTTTATTCACGAGGGAGGGTGGGCCGATCCCGGAGATTTTGTCATATCTGGTGGAATATTTTCGTTCCTTTTTATTCTGTTGGGAGTTTTTTGCGCCATACTGTTAATGATGCCGGCTCTATATCTAATTCTCGCTTCATTTCGGCACAGACAAAGCCGCTTTACCGGCACAACTGCCTTGCGCGAGCCCTGCTCAATCCAAACAAACTCGCTGGATTTCGCAAATGTTTCCCGTATGGTGGCTTTGCCTCTGCATGGTTGTTTGTACCGCCGCGCACGCATTAGACGGCTATAATACAATGCAAAGTTTTTCCTCTACTAGCGCAAATTAGCCGCATACCGGTAATTTTACCTAGAGTGAAAGTAATGATCGCTTCTTCTATGGTTTAGACTTACATTTGAAAATCATTTGCGATTCGCACTGACCCTCAGTGGTCGTGAAGGGGTCGTTTTCTTGTGGAAGTGGTTACAAGGTCCCCATAGCGAAAAAGAAGTCAACAATACTCTTGTTCTTCTATTCCTAGATACCGCAACTACGTCTTGCTTGCTTCGAGTGTCATAAAACCTTAAAGAATTAGTAGCATAAATTGTTCATCTTGACAAGATCAGCTATAGAAATGCTGGTAACATGTTCCCAGACCAGAAACAATTACATTGAACACCTCGCGAATTAGGCGAATTCTCGCGTCATGACAGCGCATGCGAAGTTGATTACCGTCAAACTCGCTGCGGAAGCTTTTACCACCAGCACGGAAATATGCACAGAAAAGAAGAAAGTATGTCCACATACACAGTACATTAGACGGGCGCTCTATGCGAACCATTGATGTTGTACAAAATGGTGAAACGCTCTCGCAGTTACTTAATAATGAAAGCAGGACACTTCTGACACACAGTGTTAGATATGAATGACACTTGACGGCATCTTCAAAAAAACAGAAATAAGAGAGAAGGCAGGGAAGCTACCGTACCCACGGATAAGGAGAATCATGGAGAAACAAGCGTGAAAAGAAAAAGGAGGCCTCATAAAGACAAGCTCTCCTAACAACGGCTGCACGTAGCCACATATTCAACGAAAAGTGTATTTTGCATGCCCCATAATAAATTCAGGCATCTTGCACAAGGCTGCAAGTGGCACTTATAGCAATTCGCCCAAAATAAAGAAAAGACTGAGTGCGGGAAAGAACCGGAGTGTATCACACAAATGCTATAATAAAGTCTCTTTTTTGTTTCTTTCTGTCACATTTTGAGCGATCAGTTACGTTTAAGGAACCAGCTGTTTATATACGTGGTCACAGAAAGCGATACTGATCCATTGCGAACACCCACAAAATTTAGAGCTTTTCCAAGATGAAGCTATCCTTTGTAGAATAGAATATCTCGGTGCGAAAGGCCTTCTTGCACTCACAGTTACGTTAGATATATTGCCTTCGTTCCATTCAGAAAGGTATGTCGCTTTCCATGTGCCATTGCGACGTCCCTGGCAAGCTGATGCCTCACACAGCAATCGAGCGCAAACTAACCAGAACTGGCACAGTACAAATATGAACAATACACGCATCTATATTTCACGCGACATACACCGCACCAGTCGGGTTTTAGCTATTCCTGGCCACACATATTCTGATTTCTGACCTATAGACAAACGTCCTGTTAGGTGACAAGCGCTGTCACAGTTCGAGTAGAACAGGCAAAGAGATATCGCGATAAAATATGTGTAACCAGTGAATAGACGTTGCTCGGGTGCCGTTGTCACAGCGGCGCAAGGGAGAGGCAGCGGAGTGCCGCCTCTTATGCATGTTTCATACAAGACAGAACAACAGCGACGCTTCTCAACACGGCTGCGTGGAGTTCCCAGAATAGCTCTAATTCTATTATCAATGAGTGTCCAGCTCCACATTGATTAAGTAGCTTACATAATCCACTGCTTACTGGGCTTTATGCATAAAGATATTTTCGGAGGAAAAAGACACGTATGAAGAATAATTTAGCTGATCAGAAATTCTGAATAGCATGCGCTGACGGCAAACTGGTTATAACGGATCTTGAATACGGCCAATTTGAAGTCCTGGTAAATAAGAAAGGATCATACCTTAAATTGCAATAGCGCGAGTTCCGCCGTTTGGAGTACTCTTGTGTACACACAGTTGTGACAATGGTGTTAATATCCTGTACTATCCATGTTTCATCTGTTCAGCTATGTACGATCTCTCTCGAAAGCCTGCAGGCTACATTCCCCGCGACCACCATGTTTGCTACAGGCTAGTTATTAAGGGAGTTTCTGTGGTATTGCAAATATTCGCACGCTCAGCGCAATAAAAAGAACTCCCGAACTCACCATTAACACGTCTGAGGGATCACAATTGCCACAGCAACTGCCACTCGCAGCCACCCGACATGTTGACACGCGTTAGCCCGTATACTTTTGACAAAGGCTGTACATCGTGTCCATGCTGCTAATTAAATATATTGGCCCTGAATTTAATATCAGAGAAGGTTATCGACTAAGAATGCGAACTCAGGTCTTTAACGCACTTTTATTCTGCTGGAGCAAGGTATTTAGGTACATATTAACCGGTGTTCTTGCGACCATCGAAGAAAAATTCAAAATCTTGAACACTGGAAAATCGCGCTTTTTCAGGAGCGAGATTATTGAGGACGTTTGAAAACAGGTTATGTGTTTCTATTTATTTCCCTATTTTGGAAACACTCAATTTAGGATACTTAACTGGCCGCTTTTGCACGCCTACGGACAATGTAATGTTTGTAGCTACTGACCAGGTGAAGTAGTATAAGTTTCCAAATCGCATAAAAATTCTACCTTCTTGGCGCTGCAGAACGAGAAAGTTGAGCTTTTTAGGATGAAAAATGAAACTGTGTACGTATGGAGCGCCTAAAAACCACCTCTAGAACAAAAAAACGTTATCTGTTGACTGTCTGACGACCTCGTGATTAGACGCTTGCGCATAGCAATAACAGTCAGAAAGCGTACTACCAACGAATGATCGACGCTGCACGAAGACCTGAGGCCTTTCTCTTTGGTCTACCGGCATTGGTTAGAACCTTAGAGAAAGATCTTTGCCGATGCACATTGACTGTTGAGGCATTTAAGCTAGCGTAATGAAGCAAAAATTCGAGAAATTATAGACCGATCAGCTTACTGTCTGTTGCCTACAAAGTATTTACTAAGGCAATTGCAAATAGAATCAGAAATACCTTAGACTTCTGTCAACCAAAGGACCAGGCAGGATTCCTTAAAGGCTATTCAACAATAGGCCATATTCACACTATCAGTCAGGTGATACAGAAATGTGCGGAATATAACCAATTTTTATATATAGCTTTCATTGATTATGAGAAAGCGTTTGACTCACTGGAAACCTCAATAGTCATGGAGGCATTAGGGCCTCCTTGATGTCATGGAGGGCCTCGGATGTTGGGGCAGGCTCGGCTGCGCCCACCTTTGGGGTCGATGGCCCCGCCTGCTGGGTTGGCGGAGCAGCGCTAGCTGCAACCGCCGCGGGGGCAGTTGGCGTAGCTGCCGACTCACTGCTTGTGGGTCGGATAGCCGCCGGAGGCCGTTGTGACGCTGCCGACCTGACGCGCCACATCGGCAAAGGTTTTCTTGGGCAGGTACGATACCCGCCTGCGTGCCTCCTTGAATGAGATATTTTCTTTTACTTTGATCGTTGCGATTTCTTTTTCTTTCTTCCAGGAGGGGCATGACCGCGAGTATGCGGTGTGCTCCCCGTCACAGTTTACGCAGTGGAGAGCATTCTCACGAGCATCAGAGGTTTGTTCTTGAGCACTGCATTTTGCACAAGTTTAGCGGCCTCGGCAGCTCTGTGAGCTGTGACCGAAGCGCTGGCATTTGAAACATCGGAGTGGATTTGGGACGTACGGCCCAACACGGAGCTTGATGTACCCGGCCTTGATTGACTCGGGCAAGATACTTGATCCAAAAGTAATTATTAGGTGCTTGGTCTGAATCTCTTTACCATTCCGCCTCATCTTAATTCTTTTGACAATGATTACATTTTGCTCACTGAAGCTCTCCAGGAGTTCCGCTTCAGTCAGCTCAAGCAAATCATCATCCGACACAACACCACGGGTGGTTTTCATTGTACGGTGCGGGGTTACTGTTATGGGCGTCTCCCCAAATGACACTAGTTGCGGTAGTTTCTCATTGTTTTACATCGCGGAGCTCCAAGAGGAGGTCGCCGCTTGCCATCCTCGACACCTTGTAACCTGGACCAAAAACATCAGTCAGGGACTTTGAAACAAGGAATGGTGAAATGGTTCGCACTGCTTTGTTTGAATTTTCAGAGTGAATAACATGGAAGCGAGGAAAATTCTGTATTTGGTGTCCGAAAAACTGGAATAAATCTTCGGTGCGCCCTCGTTTCTGAGGGCGATCAGGAATTTGGGGGAAAGAAGTTTCCATGAAAATACCAAAAATTCGGCAACAGCGCCGACCACCCACCACGGAGCCCAACAAGGGGACGCGGCAGAACTTGCATACCAGTCTGCACGACGCCAGTGGTAGGTCATCACTATAACCGAATATGGTGTACCCAAGGTGTGATAGCCGCACAGGGTTTACCCTTGCCGCCAAGGAGAAAGGAAGTAAATAGAAGACAGAAGGAGACAGGAAAGGACTAAAAGTGGAAGGCAAAGGCGAAGGTTTCAGGAGAGAGAGACAGGAAAAGGCGACTGCCGATTTCCCCCGGGTGGGTCAGTCCTGGTCTGTGCCGCATGTAGACAGGTGGTGACCGAAATTAATCACGTAAGTGCGATGTGAAGTTTTACAACTAAGTTTGATGCCTACAATCGCGTTTGTTTTTTATGAAACCCAACGAGTAATCTCACGGAATCATTATGTTTGTGCCGTGTGCTACTTATATTTGTGGGCATATCTTTGTCAAAAGTGGGTACATATTGATGATAAGAGCCAGCCGTTGAGTCGGAGGCACACTACTCAGCATCATCCAACATTCACCAGTTAGTGGTTACCCAATTTCTTAGTTCGGAATTCCGAATTATGTGACAAAAACGTCGCAGCAGAAGCAAACGCAAAACGCATAATATCGACAGCGCTATACCGTATTTTGAATGTAAGCGCCATTATTCAACATCTAATGATTTACCTGCATGCTATTTATAGCGTGTAGCATGAGTATCCCGCCAACACTGGGCTTCTAAATAAATATGATGGAAACTCCTTCTAGTTTTGGCATTCACAATGAGAGCCGGTGGCACAAAATTTTTTAAGTGCCAACCTCGACATCACATCACTTTCTTCCTGGGTATATTAGTAACCAACCCTTCAACAACACAGATTTAGACAAACATTTATTTTGCATTATGACTCTAGCCTAAAAGATATGAGCGGAGCATAATTACCTTTGCAGCTCAATTTGCGGATTGATCTTGCCTTGAACACCATGTTGATGCCCTTGAAAGACTTGCACCCCATCCATAACAAGAATGGAGGCTTAGCAGAGTAGCGTACGTCAGAAGCGCGAACGTTCATTTGGCTCCATTGACGGTCCTGATGCCCGATAGTGTTTTTGAATGTGTAACCTGAAACCTCCTTCCTAGATCTGTCGTCAAGCAATCAATGAAAGTGTGCATGTAGGCCATAGAGAAAGAAAAAGACTAAGAGCGGACACTCCGAGAAATCTGGCCTCAGGAAGTACGTCACGGCTACGTAACGAACTAATGCTCTCATCAAACGCCAGGGGACGCAGGCGCAAAGAACGAAAACGTTGTAATGAATTTTGCTCAATCGCTTTACAAAATAATAATTATACACCCAAATTTGGCGTGTTTCTGATACATAAAAACAGAATTTATCGAAGACCCCTTCCGTGCTTTTTGTTCTTCATTCGTACTGCCATCAACACCAATCACCATTCGTCCATCGAGAAGAAATCAACTACACCAGCGGTGTGCCAGCGGGAACGTCTCGTGAACGTCGGCTGCGGCGGTGTTCTTGTGTATGAGATAGGTGAGTCACGTTTTTAAGCGAAGCTTGGAGTAATTGACTTGTGAGCGCGACGAGGTTCGCTAAAAAAAGCAGTTTGCGGCTCTATATGAGGCGGCTAGACGCGAACAATGCGAAAAGCATGCCCCCTCAAGAAACGCGTAGGAAGAGGGCTGTACTAGCTGTACTTTCTTGCTATCCCCACCGAGAACGGCATAATCTTTGTTGGTTGCTTTCCGTGAAAATAATCAAACGACGCGAAGCTGCCATTAACTTGCACCGGTTCACGGCTGTGCACTGCACTGCGACTCGCAGCTTGTCAGACGCCATCGAGACGCTGCGTCTCGGTTTGCGAGGGTAAACCGTTCTTGCCCCGCGCTGTTTGCGATAACCGCGGTATTGGCGTTCCATTGAAATAGTTCGTGTTGGCGAAAAAAAAAACGATCTGCTGGACAACGCTTAAGGTCAATATCATGAATTGCACATTTCAGGAAAATTCCGGTTTCGAGAAAATTGAATTCCTAAACCGCGTTTAAATGATCGCGTCACGGTTGACAGTCTTTTCGTTGGCCCGTTCTAGAGGCTGACGAACGCTGGAAAGAACATAAAAGACGCCACGCTGATTCAGACCGAAAACGGCGTACCGGGGACGGGCGCTACCTAAATAAAGAAAGCAGGACGTTAGGCACGCTGCAGCCAAGTTTTGCTTGCTCGTTTCCCTTATAGAGTAAGGGCTCCTGAATATTTTAACGATATTGCTTGTAAACAATGGCATGTGACATAAACAGCGAGCATAGCTCATTGCGTTTGGTACTTTAGCGAGGTGTGTATCTACGGCGCACGGACGGACGCTGGTGTATGCGTCCGTGCGGGTTGTTTATACAGAAAAGTAACGGTGGGGAAAAGTCACCAATGACTACTGCATGTACTTATTGCGGCGGCCGTGTTGGGAAGTACTGCGCATTCTAGTAATTTTCGGTTCCAAATCATTTTTTCGTGGCGAAGACATTGCACAACGTATTGTCGCGTAGGCGTGGCGTGGCGCGCATTTGAACAAAGGCCTCGTATTTGGACGTTTCGAATGTATCTTTATCACGCTTATGTGAACTGCTATTTTGCCTACCAATGTACTCCTTATACTGAGTACGTACAGGGGTGTCCAAAACTTCACAGGCCGCGATGCCCTCCATGGGATTAAATAGGATGGCGGCCTGGGAACTTTTGAACACCCCTGTACGGGGTATTAACATTTATCCTTGTAAGTCCTGGTTATATGGGTCAGAGGTCAGGATTTGTCGGTGGTTTTATATTGTGCATCGGTTCGCTATTCATTCAAAGCGGTTTCCTGGTACAGTTATGAAGTGCACATATGTTTTTGGTAATTAACGAAGCGTGCACTTATTGATATTTTCAGACCGCGCTGATGCCATGACGTTCGGCGGTCCAAGCTACGGCAGCTACTGCTGTGTGTCGTGGTGCTTTGACAACGGCAGAACCCAGAAGAAGCCTATCTTGCCTTGGAATAAAAACATTGCGCAAACTCTGTCTCTTTGATACATATGAGCGCTTGTACCAAAACACAGAAGACAAGCGCGATGGATAAAGCCGTAGTGAATTATGATTACCTCTATCTCCATCTGTTACAACTTAATCGAAGTAAAAATTGCGTCACTACCTCAATTCACACCAAATATTGAACTAGACAAAAGAGTGAATCGCTAAATCAAAGCATTGCCATTTGGGTGACGAAAAGTGGTCTGAAATGACAAGCTTCCGCTACAGCCCAACGTCGGTTACGAGGGGTAATCCAAATTTCGCGCCAGCGAAACCGAAACAGGAAGTGCAGACCAGTTGCTCTCATCAACCGCCAGGCGCGCTAGGGTCGATTGGGCCGCTGGGGGTGTATGGGAGTGTCCACTCTTTTTTTTCTTTCTCCATGTGTAGGCCACGCACCAGAAAAAACGTCGGCCGTAAAACACGTGCAATGAATCAATAAGTGGTGGCGCCTAAATTGTGTTGATTACAGCAGCCTTACGCTCTTTGTGAGCAATACGTGTAGGTTTATGATCGTGGAGAAGCAAGAGCCCCCGGAGCTCCTATCATGTTCACATTCGGATATGATGTTCGAAGCGTCCCTCCAGCTTGCGTTCAGTTTCGACTCATGCAATTGGCCCTTCAGTTTCGCCTCATGGAAGTGGCCTAGGCCGAGCACGTGAGGCGAAACTGAACGTTAACTGGACGCATGTTTCGAATAGCGATTTCCGATCGGTCCCCAAGGCTGCAGTTTGAACGAAAATGCAGGCATGCATGTGAAACGCTTGTTGGGTGCAGCGCATGTATGGATCGCGATGCTTTTCAATGAGTAAGCATTGCTTGGCGTGTACCCCAGCTACGTTACTCGAAAACTCATGCGAACAGTGTAATGCTTTCCATGTGCACAAAAATGCGTAATTCGCGAAGTAAACATTTAATTTTATAACAGTGTAATTGTAGCTGATTGGTAGTTGAGAAGTAATTATCCACACCAAAAAGAAAATTATTTGATCAGAGAGAATACCTTTATGGATACAAGGGTTGATAGAGCATTAATGGGAACACTCATAAAAGGGGTGGGCCAATTTGAAATTTGGGGGTTCGCGAACTTAAAAATTGGGCCTTGCGAAGTGTGAAGTGCACACTGAGATTTAGAATGGTGCATGGACCTCGACAAATGCACATAAACTTTAACACAATAACGATGTTATTACCCAACTTGCCAAGTGTAACACAGTGTGACCTCTCCTATAGATAAGCCCATGTCAACCCTGTTTATGTATTTCGTGAGGAAAGCAGGCTTTGTCAGACATCATATCATGAAGTGGAGGTTTTGACGGAAGCCCGTCTGGTCAGGAGGTCTCATGAAGAAGGGTAATACGAAAGACACCGACCACTGAAAGAATGCAAGAAAATACCCACAGGAAGTGCAACGGAAATCTCTCCGCATGTGGCTGCCCGAGGTCGTTTGTGAACTCGGTGGAGCGCCGTCTGTCTCAGGCTCCAAGGCCTGACTGTGTGCTGCCAAGAAAACGCGACCCCATACGGTATGTGCCCGGTGTGAGCCAGGACTTAGCCCGCGTTCTACACGGCTCACGTAGCTCCCGGCTACGTGGCTCACGTGCCATCCCAGAAATTACGTCATCGGCTGGTAAATGTGAAAGAGAAGCTTCCGAAGAAAAAGATTGCTGTCATGGTCTACGGAATTCCATGTGAAGACTGCGACTGCGTGCACATCGGCGGTAGAGGCAATTTTGAACAGCTGTTGAAGCAGCATGTCAACATGTGAAAAAAAAAAATGTCGCATCAAACACCTTGGCAGAACATGTGGGTGGATTGGGCCACCGTTTTGATTGGGATAACATCAAGATATTAGAAAAAGAAAGATATTTTACTTCAAGAGAGCACATGGAATCCCTCCTAATCCAAATGACAGATGGCACTCTCAACCGGAATTACGGAATCCTTCCCCTCCCCCCCCCCCCCCGCCTACACAAACTGCTTACGTTATATATTAAAGCCATATAAACATTGTATCGCTCGTCCTTAATTTCATTGCTAACAAGGCTCCTGTCAGGGGAGCCGAAACGTATTTTCTTGTGTTCTTTCAGTGGTCGGTGTCCTTCTTTGTACCCTTTTCCATGATGCCGACGTTTGCGATGCTTCCTAATGCGAAATTTTAGCGCAGCTGTATTCGTGTTTTCACTTCGTGATATATTGGCTGGCGCGGACTATCTCTCTCGTGCGGCACGTTTCGATCGCGACGAAGTGAGGTGCCACTGCCTCGCTAATCTGGAGATAGCTAGAGCCAGCGCGTGTGTGATGCGTTGACGATAATTACAACAGTCGCAGCCTACAAACCTACCGGACGACGCGCGCTACTATGATGTCATCTCGTAGCCATCGTCGCCGCACTACGATTTCTCACTCTTTCGCCATAATATCCTCCGCTTTCCGCCACGTGGTTCCACTGCATCCTCCTAGCCACTTTCATTACCCGCTCGCTCCGCGTTCGCTTTTATATTTCGCTGTGCTCATTCGCTGCGTTACACCGCCGCTGCCGCCGCCGACACTCGCTGAAGGAACGGGCACCAAAGAGATGCGCTCTATAAAGATTTCACCGAAGGGAATTTAATGTCCCATGCACAAGCACTCTTAACTGTCTGCGGCTAATTTTTTCTCATGTTAGTTATTCACTCGTTGCGTATCTTATTTGCATCAGACTTCATTCGCGATGACGTCGACCTTCTGTTCCGTAGCGTACAGATGTGTTTGGCTGCTTTTTAAATCACGAGGGAGGGTGGGCCGACACCGGAGATTTTGTCATGTCTGGTGGAATGTTGTCATTCTTTTTTTATTCTGTTGGGAGTTAATTGCGCCATACTGTTAATGATGCCGGCTCTATAACTCATTCTCCCTTCATTTCGGCACCGAAAGAGCCGCTTTACAGGCACAACTGCTTGCGCGAGCCCTGCTCAATCCAAACAAACTCGCTGGATTTCGCAAATGTTTCCCGTACGATGGCTTTGCCTCTGCATGGTTGTTTGTACCGCCGCGCACGCATTAGACGGCTATAATACAATCCAAAGTTTTTCCTTTACTAGCGCAAATTAGGCGCATACCGGTAATTTTACCTAGAGTGAAAGGAATGATCGCTTCTTCTATGGTTTAGACTTACATTAGAATATCATTTGCGACTGGCATTGACCTTCAGTGGTCGTGAAGGGGTTATTTTCTTGTGGAAGTGGTTACAAGGTCCCCATAGTGAAAAAGAAGTCAACAATACTCTTATTCTTCTATTCCTAGATACCGCAATTACGTCTTGCTTGCTTCGAGTGTCATATAAACTTAAAGTATTAGTAGCATAAATTGTTCATCTTGACAAGATCAGCTATGAAAATGCTGGTAACATGTTCCCAGACCAGAAACTATTACATTGAACACCTCGCGAATTAGGCGAATTCTCGCGTCATGACAGCGCACGCAAAGTTGATTACCGTCAAACTCGTTGCGGAACCTTTCACCACCAGCACGGAAATATGCACAGGAAGAAAGAAATTATCTCCACACACACGGTACATTAGACGGGCGTTCTATGCAAACCACTGATGTCGTACAAAATGGTGAAACGCTCTCGCAGTTACATCATATTGAAAGCAGGACACTTCTGACACACAGTGTTAAGTATGAATGACGCTTGACGGCATCTTCACAAAAGTCAGAAATAAGGAGAAAAGGCAGGGAAGCTACCATACCCATGGATAAGGAGTAACATGGAGAAACAAGCGTGAAAAGAAAAAGGAGGCCTGATAAAGACAAGCTCGCATAACAGCGGCTGCACGTAGCCACATATTCAACGAAAAGTGTATTTTGCATGCCCCATAATAAATTCAGGCATCCTGCACAAGGCTGCAAGTGGCACTTATAGCAATGTGCCGAAAAAAAAAAAAAAAGACTGAGCGCGGGAAAGAACCGAAGTGTACCACACAAATGCTATAATAAAGTCTCTTTTTTTGTTTCTTTGTTTCACATTTTGAGCGATCAGTTACGTTTCCAAAGAATCAACTGCTCATATACGTAGTCACAGAAAGCGATATTGATCCAGTGCGAACACTCACAAAATTTAGAGCTTTTCAATATTGAAGCTATCTTTTCTAGAATAGAATATCTCGCTGCTCAAGGCCTTCTTGTACTCACAGATACGTTAGATATATTGCCTTCGTTCCATTCAGAAAGGTATGTCACCTTCCATGTGCCATTGCGACGTCCCTGACAAGCTGATGCCTCATAGAGCAAGAGAGCAAACTAACCAGATGTCCCACAGTACAAATACGAAAAATACACGCACCCATATTTCACACGACATACATCGCACCTGTCACGCTTTAGTTACTCCTGGCCATACATATTCTGATTTCTGAGCTATAGGCAAACGTTCTATTAGGTGACAAGCACGGTCACAGTACGAGAAGAACAGGCAAAAAGATATCGCGAGAAAATGTGTGTGACGAGTCAATAGACTGCACGGGTGCCTCCCCTTGTCATGGCGGCGCAAGGGAGAGACAGCGGAGTGCCGCTTCTTATGCATGTTTCCTACAAGATAGAACAACGGCGACGCTTCTCAACACGGCTGCGTGGAGTTCAACAGCATAGCTCAAATTCTATTATCAATGAGTGCCCAGCTCCACATTGATTAAGTTGCTTGCATAATCTACTGCTTACTGGGCTTTATGCATTAAGATATTTTCGGAGCAAAAAGAGGCGTATGAAGAATACTTTAGCTGATCAGAAATTCTGAATAGCATGCGCTGACGGCAAACTGGTAATAACGGATATGCAATACGGCCAATTTGAATTACTGGTAAATAAGAAAGGAACATACCTTACATTACGATAGTACGAGTTCCACTGTTTGCAGTACTCTTGTGTACTCACCGTTGTGACGATGGTGGTAATATTCTGTACTATCCTTGTTTCATCTTTTCAGCTATCTACGATCTCTCTCAAAAGCCTACAGGCTTCGTCCCCTGCTACCACCACGTTTCTACAGGCTGGTTATTAAGGGAGTTTCTGTAGTATTGTAAACATTCGCATGCTCAGCGCAATAAAAAGAACTCTCGCGCTCACCATTAGCAGCTCTGAGGTGTCAGGGTTGCCACAGCAACTGCCACGCGCAGCCTGCAGGACATGTCGAAGACACGCGTTAGCCCGGATAAATTTGACAAAGGCTGTACATCGTGTCCATGCTGCTGATTCAATATATTGGCCCTGAATTTAATATCACGGTAGGTTATCGACTGAGAATGCAAACTGAGGTCTTCAACGCACTTTAATTGTGCTGGAGCAAGATTTGTCGGTGCATATTATCGGGTGTTTTTGCGACCATAGCAAGAAAAAATCAAAATATAGAACATTGGAAGAAACGCGCTGTTTCCGGAGCGAGATTATTCAGGACATTTGAAAACAGGTTATGTGTCGCTATTTTTGTTATTTTGGGAAACACTATTTCGGATGCCTAATTGACCACATATACACGGCTACTGCCAATGGAATGATTGTAGCTACTGACTAGGTGATGTTATATCAGTTTCAAAATTTCGGAAAAAGCCTTTCTTGGCCCTAGAGTAGGACAAATATGAACTTTTTCGGATGAAAATCAAAACGAACTACTTATGGGGAGCAGAAAACCACCTTTAGAAAAAAAAAAACGTGATGTGTTGACTGTCAGAAGACCTCGTGATTGGACGCTTGCACATAGCAACGATAGAGTCAACAAACGTGCTACCAACAAATGATCGAAGTTGCACGAAGTGCTGAGGCCTGCATAGGTTCTAACCAATGCCGATAGACCAAAGAGAAAGATCTTTGCCCATACACATTGCCTGTTGAAGTAATGAAGCAAGTGCAATGAAGTGAATAATGAAGTTTTTTGAAACTGTTAAATGAATGTTATATTTGGCTTATCCCAATTTTCATACATTATGCGATGCGTGTAGTTGGTTTTCAGGTTCTCCTCAGCGAACTAGGTGAGGCCCGTTATCTACATTTAGTTCCTGTATGAACTACGTTCTCAGTGATGAATGACAACTGTTGAGTCTGCATAGGTTTGTGTGAGCCTTTGTAGAAAATTACTTAATCGATCCCTAGTGTCATACTGCGGTTATTCGCAATATTCGCCGAAGTTCTAAAACCTGAACAAGACGTCAATTTCAAGTTTGATGAAAGAAGGAGGAAGTTTGCGTAATGTGTGTCGAACCTTTCCAGTTACTGCCTTAAACAGAAACTTTGTAGAACACTACTGAATCTGTGGTTTTTTTTTTTCTTATCATTATGCGTAACAGGACATTTGTAGTTGGTTCTTCCAGGTTCTTCGGTGAACTACAGTAAAACACCTTGTCTATATGAGGCGAAAATTAGGGCTACTGCATAGGTGCTGTGAAGGCGAAGGTCAAAGTGTGTGGGTTATCGTGGCTTTAATACGGGAGGTATGAAAGTGCTCTGGAATGTTGAAAGTGTGTTCTGTGAGCACCGCGAAATTTAGCGCGCCTCCCTAACATATATACAATTGCCACCGAGACAAAATTTAGCGAAAATAAGGAGAACACTATGGCAATTTGTGTGAGATAATCAATGCGATACAAATGAAACCTGTATAAAATTCATTTGAGCGAGTGCTGTTCAAACAGCTTTCACAAAAAAACTACAGCAGCAAGTGTTTGAGAGTGTCCTGCAGCCGTTATCAGCTATGTTCGATAATGTCACGAGTTAACTCTGTCTTACACGATGTTCATGTTTGGTAGAGATAGGGACATTAGGGATACCGTTCTGGCCAAGTGAAGTGCGTGCGATTGAACAAGAACCTCCTTAAAAATTTCTGAATAAAGGCTCAGATACATTATATGCCGACAAAATTTCAAACGTGCCAGTGGTCTATATATATATATATATATATATATATATATATATATATATGAGAAAGTAATTTATGCACAGAAAATTGAAATTCTTATTGCAACTGCGGGGAAAAGGCAGCCTTGCTGAAAATCGATTTGTTGTTCCGCAAAGTCGGTGAAGTCTGCAGGAGAAGAAAAAGATGTTAATGATAGAAATCGGAGCTTCAATCTGTATTTTCTCATAGCAATAACTTCTTAGACCCTGTAAGTTTCTTTCACCGTTCTCAAGACGGTTTTCGTAAGGGACCTTAATGTGAATACAACTAGTAATAATCCTTGATGACCCGCACATTACACTTCGCAATAAACTTGAAATTGATATTATATTTTAGACGACTCCAGATACTTTGATAAATTTCCTCATCACCACCCACTAGCAAAATTATCTCGATTGAATCTAGATTCCAATGCAGTGAAATCAATAGAAATGACGCAGTTTCGCACGAAAGGCGAAGCATCCTTTGTGACAGCAAATTAGAGAAAGCTATAAGAAATAAATATAGTTTTATCGGCCATATAAAGCTGGAAACATTCGCTAACTGAATGAGCAAATGTGGTGTCAGCAGGCACGAGAAACTTGAACACATCACACTCGATAAGCGCGGACACTCGCTGTCAAAATGCTGGTGCGAGCAAGCGCAGAAGCAGCAGCGAGTGAAGTGTCCTTCGTGCGGTGCATCGCTTCCCCGTAGGGGCAGCGAGAATACAGCGCGCAGAAAGGTATGAGCCGTCTGCAGATCCTTTCAAAATACGCCGCACGCGATCGCTTGCGGCCGTGCAAAGTACGCACTTGTTGGCGGAGTCGAAGCAGCCTGCCCTCCTTCCCGCGCTTCCTTCCACTTTCGTGCAATAATGGGGCGCGAGATTGAGTCGCTATCGTCAGTTCCCCTTCAAGCCCGGTCGCGAAATACGCAGTTTCCGCCGTAGCACCTCCCTCCCTCCATTTTAGCCCCCCATGTCCTTTCGCTCGATGGAAGACGGTGTATTTGGTCTCTGCTCTCTTCCTTCGTGCGGGCAGATTGAGCCGCGACTGCCGGTTCACCCTCGCACGCTTTCAGTCGCGCATAATGGCGTACGGCGCGCTACGGCAATATTATCGCCCTTGTACTTTATACGGAACCTCACGGCGACGGCGACGCCGACGGCAGAAATGCGCCAGATATGTTCATATAATTCGCATTGCAATAAAACGATTCCTAACTGATCGTTTCCATTTCGTGTTTTTCCGTAACCTCTCGTAGAAACCCCTTCCTGTTGCTTCAAGAGGCATAACGGCTGAGCCTTGGGACCGCTTTCTTTAAAGATGATACATTAGCTATCTTCCACCGCAACTATCCTATCCTATTCGCAGTTTCACTGGTGACTGTGTAATTCACCGTACTATGACTTACATTTCTGACGAAAGATATATATAGAATCACCTAATAACACACACAACTGGTGCTGCCGATCCAATGCGCAAGGATATACATTTGTGAATGCCATGGCAAGCCAAAGGCGGCACAGTAGTGGTTCTTGCGGTGACGGTCTTCTTTAGGGAAGGCGGACTGGCAGACATGTATCCAATCTGCAGAGACGTGTTTTTGTTTTCTTTTTTTATCTGCGCCCAATAGCGACAGGTGGTGACAAATTGATCACATAAGTGCGATGTGAAGCCTTACAACTTAGTTTGATGCCTACAATTGTGTTTTTTTTATCAAACGCTACGGGTAATATCACGGAACCTTTATGTTTATCCACTGAACTGCTTATCTTTGTGGATTTGTTTTTTTTCAAAAGTGGGTGCAAATATTGAAGTTACAGCCAGCCATTGAGTCGGAGGTACACTACCAAGCATCATCCAACATTCATCAATTAGTGGTTACCCAATTTCTTAGTTCGGAATTCTCAATTATGTGACGAAAACATCGCAACAGAAGCAAAGACAAAACGCACAAGGTCGACTTCTGTATCCCGTATTTGAATGCAAGTGGCATCAGTCAACCTGTAATAATTTACCTGCATGCTCTTTATAGCATGGAGCATAAGACCCTGCCAAAACTGGGCTTCTAAATAAATATGATGGCAACTGCTTCAAGTTTTGGCATTAACAATGAGGGCAGGCGGAACTAAATACTTTAAGAAGTGGCAACCTCGACATCACACCCCTTTCTTCCTGGGTACATTAGTTACTAACACTTCGACAGCACAGATTAAGACATATATTTACATTTTGTTAGGACTCTAGCCTAAAAGATATGAAGGAAGTTTAATTAGCTTCCCAGCTCAATCTGCGTATTGAACTTGCCTTGAACACTATGTTGACGTTTTTGCAAGACTTGCACTATAGCCAGAACAAGAATGGACGTTTTACGTTGTAGCGTATGCCAGAAGCGCCTGTATATATTTGGCTCCATTGGCAGTCGCGCGGCGAGAGGGTTATAGATGTGATAACGTGAAATCTTTCTTGATCTGTCGACAACCAATAACACATGTACTTATGGAAGTGTGCATGTCCGCCCCGCACCAGAAAACACGTCGGCCGTAAAGCACGTGCAATGAATCAATAAGTGGTGGTGCTGGCACTGTGTTGAAGTCAGCAGCCTTCCGCTCTCTGCGAACAATACGTGTGGGTTCATGCGCATGGAGAGGCGCAAGAGCCGCCTGGTGCTCCCATCAGGGGCACGTTCGCATATAATGTTCGAAGCGTCCCTCCAGTTTGCGTTCAGTTTCGGCTCATGCAATTGGCCCTTCTGTTTCGCCTCATGGGAATGGCCTACGCCGAACACGTGAGGCGAAACTGATCGTTAACTGGACGCGCGTTTCGAATAACGATCGGCGATCGGTCCCCATGGCTGCAGTTTGAACGATAATGCAGGCATGCGTGTGAAACGCTTGTTGGCTGCAGCGCATGTATGGGTCGCGTTGCTTTTCAATGCGTAAGCATGATTTGGCGTGTACCACAGCTGTGTTACCCGAAAACTCATGCGAAAAGTGTAATGCTTTCTATCTGCACGAAAATGCGTAATTCGCGAAGTAAACATTTAATCTGATACCAGTGCAATTGTAGCTGATTAGTCGCTGAGAAGTAATTATCCACACAAAAAAGAAGATTATTTGATCAGAGAGAATGCCTGTATGGATACATAGGGCTTGTTAGAAAATTAATGGGAAAGCTTATAACAGGGGTGGGCCAACTTGAAATTTGGGGTTCAACTTAAAAATTCGACATGGGCCAGTTTAATTATATTGGTGAGCACACTTCACATTAGATAGGGGCCCAACATGAAATTTGAGGGCGGGTAGTGGGCCAGCTTAATATTGGGGATGGGCCGACTTAAATTTGTGGTTGGGCAAATTTGGGAGTGGGCCAACTTGAACTTCGTAAGTGGGTCAATTCGAAATTTGGGGATGGGCCAGCCTAAATTTCAGGACGGCACAATCTGAAATTTTTCCATTGGCAAGCTTAATATTTGCGGGCGTGCTAACTTATTATTGGGGGTAAGCCAATTTGAAAGGCCAACAGTGAGCAGAAAAGCGTCAAAGCAGAAAGGGACAGGGCGCGAACACGGTCGCTACATCGATTTCGACGGTGGGGCGCCTGTTGCATACCGGACCTTCTTCAGTGAAGCAGCTCGCCGGGCGATATCCGCGAGGTGGTCACACGCCGCTTACCGACGACCGCTCAAAGCCTCCTGCTCCCGCGCAATGCTCAAGGAACACGGCGCGGCCTCGCACTTATCCATGGCCAAGCTCGCACTTACTAGGCGAGCGTGGCGGTCTTTGTAGCAAGCAAGCGGGGAGTCACGTGGTCAGGCGCCGGAGCTCGGCGCGACAGGTCACGGGATGCATTGCCAAGGCTACGGCGCAGCTGCCACCAAATGAAGGTCAAATTCACAGGCGTCGGTGAAACTCTGCTCGACGAGGTTAGTAAAGCTTGAGCTTTGGAACACCAGAACAGACACAGAAAGCGCATAAGTTAGACCGCTATCTACCGTACATTGAATGCAATAGCAATTAGTCAACCCCTAATAATTTATATATATGGTCTTTATCACGCGTAGGGTCAGTACCCCGCTAATGCTTTGCTTCGAAATAAATATGATCATTACTTCAAGTTTTTGCGCTTCAGCAGTAACCTCGATATCACACCAGCTTCTTTCTGATTACATTAGTAGCAAACACTTGAACCTCCAAGTTTTAGGCGCACATTTAGTTTGCATTAAGACATTAGCTCAAAACATTTGAAGCAAGGCTGAGGAACTTCCCAGCTCAATCTGCGTGTTAAACGTGCCCGTAGCACTTTATGGATACAAGGGGGAAACTTGCGAATAACCCAGGATAAGCATGTTTTATTTTTTTTTTACGTACCGTATGTTACCAGTGCAAGATGACATTCGGCGGCATTGACGGTATCCACCAGAGCAATATGATTACCGGTTCTCGTATTATGTGGTAATAAATTTCATCTTGTGTAGTGTGTGTGACAGATTTTTGAAAATGTGCCGTGTATAAAATGCTTCGTACTTTGTGTATGTTATCGTCCTGGTGGAATTGTGCCGTGAATGTGACTCAGTGCTCATTTCGTCTCTTGTTGAAATAAACTTTTTTTCTAAACACATGGGGCATACTAAAGCCAATATATGTGACGTATTCGTGAAGGCGATGACGTCGAAGGCCCAGACATCAGAACGAATTTTGAGTCAGTGCAAGCAGGGGTATTTTTCCTCGCTAGGTAAACAGGCAATCACACATGCACACAAGGAAGTAAACATGTCTGCCACACAGCAGAACAAACGTTGGACGTAAAACGCGTGTGGTGAACGAATAGGTGGAGTACTTGGCACTGTGTTGAATGTGGCTGCCTTACCTCTTCGCAAACAAAATGTGCATGTTCATCTTGCGTATACAAGAACGTAGGAGCCGCCCGGAGTTCCCACCATTGCTAGTGTCTGAACGACAATGCAAGCATGCTGGCGAAGCGGTTGAAGCGCATGTACGGTGCACGTTCTTTTATGCGTTGCATATTGCAATCACTCAGTTCAGCCCTTGGGCGCGGCCGGGCAGCCACCATTGAGGGTATAAGCCATTGTTCATTGCTGCGCGTCTCATATGTGGGTCTATTCTCTTTTAAGTGTGCTATGTTTGTTATTGAGTTGCTTCTATTTTTAAGCGTTGCATATTGCAATCACTCAGTTCAGCCCTTGGGCGCGGCCGGGCAGCCACCATTGACCTTTAGCGCAACCACGTGACGTGACGTCACGGCAGCCGGAGGAAAAGCTGGGCCCCAACTCGCGCAATATGCAACGCATTCTTGCCTTAACCAAGCTAAGCCTGGCCATTTTTCGTAAGCAGCTGCAGATCCGTCGTTAGCTCAAGCTTTAGTTGGTGAAGACCTAAGAATTACAAGGAAGCTCCCCCACAAGAAGATAGTGAACCTGTTCTAGCTTTCTTAAAGTGAGCTGAACCAGTTCGAGTCCTCTCACAGCCTAATGAGCTTGTCGGCTAGTTTAAATGCTTGGCTTATCAGAAAATAAGTCTTGTTATTTTAAGCTGAAATAGTACCTTTAACTGAGCAGTGACATCAGGATAGCCTTAAAGTATGCCTAGACTCAATCTCACCGGCTGGTTGCAACAGGCTGGAAGCTACAAAGCGCCGTCGTGGAACACCCTTCGCGGAACAGTTTCCATGTAGTCAGGGTTGATTCGCAGTTCTCAAACCATGCCCTGGCGGCGTGTTCTAAGGCGAAGTGCACATGCCGTGGATTGTCGTCAGAGTTCCAGTTGTTGAATGCAGAGAGCCTTTTATATATTTCCAGCCAGTTATCAGCGTCTTCAAATTGTGATCCAAGGAATGTCGGTGGCTCCCTGGGCTGTTGCAGCACGATGGGGGACGCTGGGGTTACCATGGTGGTTGACTTGGTGACGAACTTCTTGGTCGTCTCAGGCAAAAATACATCGTCCGGGGGTAGCCCTTGCAGCCTGCGGCTACCTAGCTGGCTCTTGGCGACTGTGGTGTTGTCTTCCGCATTCGGGCTTGGGTCGCGGCTTTGTGGGGCATCCGGTACTGACAGCAAAGAAAACAGTAACAATAATGTGAATGACGAACCTATCTTTTATTGGGCGAACATGTGCCCACAAAAACAGGCTACACTGAAAGCACAACGATAGCGGCGAAGGCCGTCGGCGATCGTCGAAATCTGATCAGCGGGCCAAGCGCGTCAGCTTTTATACATGAGCCATTGCCAGTTCGAGATTAGTCGCTGGTGTCCGCGTGTCTTCCAGAAAGTTCTTCACTATTCGCGTAGCGCATACATGCAATCAAATTACACCAAGTTTGGCGACAACAGACAGCGGATAGAACGATCGATAACATTCGAGAAACTTCCAAAACATGGCGGTGCGTCCCGCACAGCGCGATAACATTTCTTTAAAGGAGAAAAGCGGTCACCTGAGAAAGACAAACAAGTACACGTGTCAATATTAAAAGCAAACCTGCGCACAGACGTGGTCAGTACAGATCCGGGGAGACGTTAACTTCCGTCCAACAGCGACAGTACTCCTTCGCAGACAAACGAAGGTATTGTTTTCGTAGGTGCGTGTGGGCTAACGTGGTTCTGTATTTTTCTTTAACGTTCACGCACTTCTGCAACGCACAAGCGCTGTAGGCGATCAAATTTGATTGGGTGGGCAGGAAAAGCCCGAGATACGAATAGAGACTAAAGCAAGTGCGGATCAAGCTGTGGCTCTTGATATTTATTTATTTATTTATTTTACTGTGAACGTGTGTGTTAAATAGGTACTATACTCACTCGACACCAACTAAGAGAGCTTCAAGCGTAGTTGGGTGGAAGAGCTTTGGGAGAGCACAAGCATTATTCAAGTTCTGCCGTGTGTTTTCGCTCAACCACCAACATTCGCTGTGCTTAGATGTCAAGACGCAACCGAAGCGGTTCGGAGTGAGGTAAACGCGGAGGAAAAGCAATTGCTTCACTTCTGGGGCATCACCCAATGGGAGAGCGGAAGTAGGAGAAAATGAGTGCCATTCCAATGCCCTAATGCTAGGCGCAAGAATATTGCTTCAGAGATAATTTGAAAACGCAGCGTCTCATTACTCCACTTTGAGGCTCCGACGCCGAAGACTAACTAGAGTAAACGCGAACACATGGATACTCGACACACAGTTATGTGGATTCTGAATTGGAGCCCGTTATCATATCTTCGTTTTATCCAGGGCAGTGCTTCGGGACCAATGTATATGCAAGCATAAAGGCAAAATGTCCTGCACCAACAAAAAACATAACTAAAAATCCCGACAACTATATGAAAGCCTCGGGGGTGTAACTACGGCCTTCCTTATAAGGACGCAGCTATTCTGTCATGTGGTACCAAAATAAATATGCACTGGCTACAAATTTCTGTGCAGGGCGCAATCAGAGATTCACTTGCAATTTGGGTCCCTGCAACCATAAGCATGCGGCCCAGACATGCGACCGTGTATGAACGTTGGTAAAGGTCCTGTTAGGTCTCTCTTAACGCTTTCTTTTTAATCTGACTAGGTAAACGTTAGATGCACTATTTCTGTTTCAAATAGAAACATCTATCGACAGATAGGAGACCCCTTCAGTCTCTGTTCCTTCGTCCCGAAGAACATAGTGCATTTAATGACAGACAATAATTCAGCCTTCCAGCTCCTTGCAGAAGTGCGCAGCACACACTGAGATTTAGAATGCTGCATCAACCTCGCTCGACACATGCACAAAGACTTTAATACAATTGCTTTGTCGAATCCCAACTTGCCAAGTGTAACGCAGCGTGCACTCTCCTATAGATTGTCCCGTATCAACCCTGCTTCTGGATTTCATGGGAAAAGTAGGCTTTGTAAGAGATTATATCAAAATGCATTCATCAGAAGTCACTAAAAGGCGTGATATCGAGCGTTGAGCTTTGGCTATTGCGTAAAGCTCCGATGTACACTGCAGCTACAGATGGCTGAACGGAACTCAAGAATGCAAAACTTTGTCTAGGGTGAGTGATGAGCATTGGAACTCTAACGTTAATACAGTTCATAATCGAGACGACAGCAAGATTACGTTTACCCTTACAGTAACTCGATGCTGAGTGGCGCCACCAGAACACGTTTTCAAAGCATCCTGCAGTCGATCGAGGGCGCTTTTACGAACCACCTGTTTCTTATAACCGCAGCGACAGTCGCATTGCGTGCGATCACGTGTTTATTGCTGTGGAGAAGCAAGCGAGTCCTGTGAATTGTCTACTATTGCCATTTTATTTATTTATTTATTTATTTATTTATTTATTTATTTATTTATTTATTTATTTATTTATTTATTTATTTTTTATTTATTTATTTTTTTTTTATTTATTATTTATTTATTTATTTTATTTATTTATTTATACAAAGTGCAAGCTCAACAAGGCCATTGCAGGAGTGGGATGAACAACAAACATACAGGCGTTTATAAATAAGCTTTCGTGAATTCTTTCAGTGGTAGTGAACGAATGTTGCCCGGTAATTAATTCCAGACTTCAATTGTTGATGGAAAAAAGCTGTAGTTAAAGAAATCAGCGCGGGCAAGAAAGGTTGAGACATTTAGATCGTGGTGACGCCTCGTAGATGAGGATTCGGAAAAAATCAGTTTTCTAGAGAGGAGAGAGGAGGAGAATCGACTAACATGTGAATGAATTTTTGTACATTCAAATTTGAGACGCTGTGCAAGAGACTCACCTCTGTGAATGGTTTGCGACTGCTGGAACCAAGAATTGGTACAAACAGTTGTATGGAAAGTGTACGTTTCATAGACCTATTTCCGGCGTACTTTAGTTAAACCCACCTTAAGCACTTTTCACACGAAAAAAAGACCGAAGCCGCGCTCGTACGCAAAAATCAGGTGTGGCCATGACCAAACTGCGCCGCTACGCCTAGTGGAACAGCTCATTGCGGCTCTGCGGGAAATCGCTGAGAGCACCTTTCTTTAATTCCCATTTCCCCCATGTCCCCCATTTCCGGTGGCTTTAAATGCACGCGAACTCGGATCGCTCGCGTTCTTTTTCTTTCGTCAAACTCATGAAGTGCACCTTTCGAAACAGAAACGCTTTACGTCTTCTCGGTTTCCATATTCACTTATTGCAAACAATATTCTCTCCCGTACAATGACGTACATACCGCAAAGCCTGCTTGGTTCCGGTAATACGTCCTAATATATATGTATATATAAAATGTCCCCTATATCATTTTTTTTTTCATATAGGGTATGTGCGTTGGAAAAAGTATGTGAGGGAACGGCAAAGCTTTATGACGGAAGACCACAGAATGGCTAGCTCCTTGCTGCGTTATGTAACTCGAGGGTGCGGAAGAAATTTCGTGCGTGACGCTTCAGGGTTGTGTTTGTTCGCGTTAGCATATATTTGATTGTACTTGGCGAGAAATACAATCGAGCGGGTTGCTGCGATTGTGGCAATTGACAGAGTGTGAATGCACACGTGCGCGAAAGAGACAACATTTCAAATTTCGTGTCCACCACTCACTCTAAGGCGCCATGACATAGGCTTGGTAAAATCACTGAATGATTAATCGATAATTTGATTACATTTATCCCGCAAAGAGAATAATGTTCAGTGATGTTCACCTTTGATTCTATTACACATATTCAATTATTCGTTTTCGAGAGTTTCACTGGAGAGGCACGAAAATTTTGAAATCGTACTGCAATGACAGCGCACGACCAGTGACTGTGGCATGGCTGTGGCAGAGCGACTGTTGACTGCTTTTCCGAGTCCCTAGGGGGCCTCTTAGATTATGCAGTCCCGGACTGTCCGCAAACCGTCTGCGGCTTCTGGTCTGACTAGCCATGACGGAATAGCGCGTCAAAATAACCTGATCTAGCTGTCGGCAACTGACCGAGGTTTTCTTCTAAAGCACAGTGACCAAAAGTCTCTCTTCTGGTTGCCGTCGTCTTTGTTGAGCTATTCGTAGATAGTGTCCTACCCAGCGATTTTAATAAATAACTTGGCCTCCGAAATGGAGCAGTCTGAGATGCCCCGTCGCCGACACAACGGTAAAGCTTGCATATTTTAATCGCAGCCTGAGCTCAGTTTACGTCGCGCTCTCACCCTTCGTGTCCCTGAACAACTATGTTTAAGCTAGCTCATTGCCTGCTACATTTAGGCGGAGTTCCCACACGGCCATAAGCAACATCGGAGTCGTGTCATACCGCTGTTCACGCCGAAACCATCCGCTGATATACTCAAAGCTCGTGAGAGCATTTATTAAAGACACGACGTGTGTCTAGGACAGAGCGCGTGTATAGCGTCTCCTAATCTTGCTAGTCCAAAAGCAAATGCTCGAACTTAGTTACAAAAGGGATCAACATGTATGCCAACAGCACCCGGCGAAGCTTTGATTATATACCACCCCAGCTTCCGACATTAAATAATCACATGCAATATGATATACTTCGTCGACGACCCCTTTCGCCCATATGAAAAGCGAGATCTACATGTGTTACTACGCATATAGCAACGAGCATGGCAGATTCCGCGAAACGCCTCATGAAAATCAAGCTTGTGCGCTGTATGGCTCTGCTTCTCTCTTAAAAAAAATAAGTGCCCTTACACTCTCTAAACAAGGATGGCCAGCGAAGTTGTGTATGTGGGTCTCTTAATGGCTAACTGCACCTCGGCCGCGGGTCGGCCCGGCTTTGCACTCTTCGGGATTGGCGCACGTATGGGAAGTGCTTAACGCCTGCTTCACTTCCACCGCGGGTCCGCCCGGCATTGCACTATCTTCGAGATAGGCCCACGTATTGGGAGTTTTTTGTTTTGCTTACCATGACAACGACGACACAAAAATTATCTTGGACGGTAGAGGGATACAGCATCGCTGTAAAAAAACACGCAGAGTAAATCTGCAGTAATTACACCACTTGTGAAAAATTGGCACAATGGGACACAAAGCACTGAGCTAGCCGAAGCGAAAGCTGAGTGCACGATATTTTCCGTCTGGAGCGCGCAAAGCGCGCAGAAGCAGACGACATTTTCATGCCATGGCGTCAAATGGCGCGGGCAGCGTTTATTGATATAGCAATTATATGGACACTCCAGGCGCATTTTTTTCGTCGGCATCGTAGTCGCCGTGATGCTCTGTATAAAGTCCAAGGGCGAGAACACCGTCGCCCCGTGCCATACGCCGTATGAGCGAGTCAAAGAACGCGAGGGTCAACCGACGATCGCGGCTCAATGGGGCGCGTACGAGGGAGAAAGGAGGAAAGCAAACGCACCGTCATCCATCGCGCGAAAGGCTCCGGAGGGCTGGGAGCGAGGGAAGGCCTAAACAGCTTAAAGAAGGGAAAAAAGAGCTTAAGCAAATGTCGGCGCTAAACAAGACAAGCTCGATATACATGGTGATTCCAAAAATTCTATGAATAAATGTTGATCGTCTTTGTCTCTTCTATCTCATTTTGCCTATTAGGTCCCATTGCGCAAAACTCCATCGGCGTTATCAGCGTGACCGAAAGATGGTACCAGAAATGGCCGACGCCGCAGAGTAAGAACACGTCACAAAACGCTCAAGTTTAAGTCAACATTTTCAAGGAAGTTGAGCAAACAAAGTAATTATTGTCTCTGGAAAGAAAATTTTGTAGATATCGGTCTGGGTAAGAATCAAACCTGGGCCACCGGCGCAAAAAACGAGCACGCTTCTCCGACACCACAGCGGCTCCGCCTTTCTCGTTGACTAAAGGTGTGCCTAGTGCGTGCATCATTGCACAGATGATGGCGCAGCCAATAGGAAGGAGGTGACACCCGGTCTTGAGTGTACAAAATTAGTGTAAAAAATAAAAAAAAAGCGTTATTGTCCAATTGAACGATGCTCCGCGCTCCTTCGAGTTATTTGCTCCTCGCGGGCAAGCTAGCCCGTTGAGACGCTTGGCACGTTTTGATTTGGCCTTACCTAGGCGTAGTTAGAAAGCAGGCGAGGGTTTGCGTGGGCAATGAACGCGTGGGAAAAAGTTCACCGACGTTTACGATGCTCCCTAATAAGAAGTTTGAGCACAGCTCTATTCGTGCTTTCATTTCGTGATATATTGGCTGGCGCTGATCTGTGTCGTGCGACACGTTGCAAACGGAGCAAAGTCTGGTGACAGTGCCTCGCTGATCTGGATATCGCGAGAGCCAGCGCGTGTGTGACGCGTGGACGCGAATCACAACAGTCGCGCCGCCAACAAACCAAACAGACGACGCGCGCAACTCGGACGCCATCACGCAGCCATCGTCGCGGCACTACGATTTTCTTCTCGTGCTTTCGCCATACTGTCATCTGTTTTCGGTACGTGGTTCCACTGCACCCTCCCATCCGCTTTCCTCCTAGCATCGTTCATTGCCCGCTCGCTCCGCTTTCGCTTTCATATTTTGCTGTGCTCGTTCGTTCAAATACGCCGCCTCCAACGTCGACGTTCGCTGCAGGAACGGGCATCTAAAAGAGGCGCTCTAAAAACAATTTACCAAAGGGGCTATTATGCTTTTGCATTCCGACACGTAGGCAGCCTTAAGTGTCTCTGCCGACTTTCTCATCTTCATTTTTCACTCGTTGCTTATCCTATATGCATCGCACTTCTTGCGCAATGACGTCGACTTTCTCTTCTGTACAGTTCAAACGTGTTTGGCTACTTTTTTAACCAAGAGACCGGGTGGCCAATCCAACCGATTTTGCCGTATATGGTGTAATGTTGCTAATTTTTTTTATTCTATTGGGAGTTAAGTACGCCATGCCGTTTTTTATGCCTCCTCTACAATTAATTCTCGCTTCATTCGGGCACCAGAAAAGCCGCTGTACCGGCACAACTGCCTTGTGCGAGGCCTGCTCAGTGCAAAAAATCTCGCTCAATTTAGCAAATGTTTGCCGTATGGTTGCTTTGCCTCATTATCATGCTCTCTACGGCGGTGCACGCTCTACAGGGTTATAGTCCAACGTAAAGTTTTTACTGGCGGAAATTAGGCCCATACCGTTAACTTTACTACGATGAAAGTAATGATCGCTTCTTTTACGGTTTAAACTTACATTTGGATACCATTTGGGACTCGTATTGACCCTCAATGGACTTGAAGAGGTCATTCTCTTCTGGAAGTGGTTACAAGGGCCCCATAGTGAAAAAGAAGTCGACAATTCTTTTATTCTCCTATTCCTAGATAACGCAATTACGTCTTCCTTGCTTCAACTGTCATATAAACTTAAAAAAACTAAAAGCATCAATTGTTCACCTTGACATGATCAGCAATGGAAGTGCTGGTAACATATTTCCAGACCAGAAATAAGTACAGTCAACGTGTCGCGAATTACACGAATTCTCGCGTCATGACAGCGCATGTGAAGCTGACTACCGTCGAAGTGGCTACGGAAACTTTCACCATCAGGACGAAAATATGCACAGAAAAAAAGAAAGTATGTCCACATACACGCTACACTAGATGGGCGGTCTAAGCGAACCACTGATGTCGTACAATATGGTGAAACGCTTTCGCAGTTACAAAATAATGAAAGCAGAACACTTCTGACATACAGGGGTAGATATGAATGACATTTGACGGCATCTTCACAAAAGACTGAAAGAAGGAGAAAATGCAGGGAGGCTACCGTACGCATGGGTAAGGAGTAAGGTACAGAAGGAAACAAGAAAAGAAAAATGAAGCCCTCCTACAGGCAACCTCGCCCAACAGCGGCTGCACGTAGCCACATATTTGCACGCTCGGCGCAATGAAAAGAACTCTCGCACTCACCATTAGCAGGTCTCAGGCATGTTGATTGCCACAGCAACTGCCACTCGAAGCCGCACGACATGTTGAAGACGCGCGTTAGCCCGTATACTTTTGACAAAGGCTGTACATGTTGCCGATACTGCCGATTCAATAGATGGGGCCTGAATTTATTATCACCGAATGTTATCGACTCAGAATGCGAACTCAAGTCTTGAACACACTTTTATCGTGCTAGAGCAAGATTTGTCGGTACATATTATTGGGTGTTCTTGCGACCACAGCAAGAAAAATTCAAAATATAGAACACTGGAAAACGCGCACTTTCAGGAGCAAGATTATTGAGGACGTTTGAAAACAGGTTATGTGTTGGTACCTTTCGCTGTTTAGGGAAATGCTCTAATTTGGATAATTATTTTCGCATTTACACGGCTGCTGACAATGGAATGTTTGTAGCTACTGATGAGGTGATGTCATATCAGTTTCCAACTTGCGTATAACGTCTATCTTCTTGGCCCTGCAGTACGAGACAATTGAACTTTTTCGGATGAAAATTGAAACTATGTACGTATGGAGCGCAGAAAGCCACCTTTAGCAAAAAAATGTGATCTGTTGACTGTCAGAAGACCTCACGATTGGACGCTTGCGCATAGCAACAATAGAGTCAACAAACGTGCTACCAACGAATGATCGAAGCTGCAGGAAGACCTGAGGCCAAAATAGGTTCTAACAACTGCCGATAGACCAAAGAGAAAGCTCTTTGCCGATACACACTGCCTGTTTAAGCAGTGAAGCCAGTGTAAAGAAGTGAATAATGAAGTCATTTGAAACAGTTTAATGAATGTAATGTTCGCCTTATCCCAATCTTCATACGTTATGCGATGCGCGTGGTTGGTTTTTAGTTTCTCCTCAGCGAGCTACGTGAGGCACGTTATCTGTATTTAATTCCTATAGGAACTACGTTTTCAGTGATGAATGATAACTGTTGAATTTGTATAGGTTTGTGTGAGCTTTTGTAGAAAATTACTTAATCATTCAATCCCAACTGTCATACTGCGGTTATTCGCAATATTCTTCGAAGTATTAAACAACTGAACAAGAAGCCAATGTCGAGTTTCATGAAACAAGGAGGAAGTTTGCTTAATGTGTGTCGAATCTTTCCAGTTCCTGCCTTAACCAGTAAAGCTGTAAATACTACTGAACCTTTGTTGTTGTTATGCGGTACAGGAGATTTGTAGTCGGTTTTCCCACTTTCTTCGGTGAACTATACTAAGGCACCTTGTTTATAAGAGGCGAAAATTAAGGACACTGCATAGGTTCTGTGAAGGCGAAGGTCAAAGTGCGTGGGTTATTGTGGCTTTAATATATCAGATATGAAAGTGTTCTGGAATGTTGAAAGCGTGTTCTATGAGCGTCGCGACATTTAGCGCGCCTCCCTAGCATATATACAATTGCCACCGAGACAAAATATAGTGAAAATAAGAACACTATGGCAATTTGTGTGCGAAATTCCATGCGATACAAATGCAGACTGTATAAAACTTCATTGGAGCGAGTGGTGATGAAACACAACTTCCAGAAAAAAATATTTCAGCAAGTGTTTGAGAGTGTCTTGCTGCCGTTATCAGCTATGTTCGATAATGTCACGAGTTAGCTTGGTCTTACACAAAGTTCATGTTTGGTAGATGTGGGGACATAAGATATACTGCTCTGGCGAAGTGAAATGCGTGCAAATGAATGAGTACCTCTTTAAAATTCCTTAATGCGAGCTCAGAAGCGCTGCATGCAGGCAAACTGTCAAACGCGCCAGCGATATATATATATATATATATATATATATATATGCGGCTCTCTCCGCACATTAACCTTCACAATAAACTTCAAACTGATACGATATGTTTATATAACTCCAAATGTTTTGATAAATTTCCTCGCCACCGCTTTCTACGACCATTATTTCGATGGAACTTATACTCGAAGAATATTGCGAATAACCGCAGTATGACAGTTGGGATTGAATGATATTAGATATAAAAGTAATTGATATAAAAGTAATTTATTCACAGAAAATTGAAATTCTTATTGCAACTGCGGGGTAACGGCAGCCTTGCTGAAAATCGGTTTGTTATTCTGCAAAGTTGGCGAAGACTGCAGGAGATTAAAAAAGAGTTATTTATAAGAAAATGGGGGATTACATTTATATATTCTCATAGCAATACCTTCTTAGACACTGTAAGTTTCTTTCACAGTTCTCAAGACGGTTTTCGTAAAAGACCCTAATGCGAATACAACTAGCAATACACCTCGATGACCCGCACATTAACCTTCACAATAAACTTCAAACTGATACTATGTATTTATATAACTCCAAATGTTTTGATAAATTTCCTCGCCACCGCTTTCTACGACAATTATTTCGATTGACCTTATACTCTCATATAGTGAAATCAATAAAAAATCGCAGTTTTGCCCGAAAGGCGAAGCATCCATTGGGATAGCAAAATTAGTAGAAAGTTATAAGAAGTAAATATAGTAGTTTTATTGGCCGTATAAGCTTGAAAACATTCGCTTACTAACTGATTTAGCAAATATGGTGTCAGCGCGCACAAGCAAACATGCACACATCTCACTCGATAAGCGCAGACACTCGCTGTCAAAATGCTGGTGTGAGCAAGCGCGGAAGCAGCAGCGAGCGAACTGACCTTCGTGCGGTCTATCGCTTCCGCGCAGGAGCAGCGAGAATACAGCGCGCACAACGGTACGAGCCGTCAGAAGATACCTTTCAAGATACGCCGTGCTTGACCACACGCAGCCGTTCAAAGTGCGCACTTGTTGTCGGAATCGAAGCAGCCCATCCTCCTTTCCGCTCTGATACCCGCATTCCCGGATTTATGGCGTGCGAGACTGTGTCGCTGATCAGTTCCCCTTTGAGCCCGGTCGCGAAATGCGCTGTTGGCGCCGTAGCACAACGCCACGACCGGCCCTCCCTCCCATCCCACCACGGCCACTCGGGCGACGAAAGACAGTGTGTTTGGTCTCTGCTCTCTTCCTTCGTACGGGCCAGATTCAGCCGGGACGGCCGGCTCTCTCTCGCACGCTTTCAGTCGCGAATATGGCATACGGTGCGGTACGACAATTTTATCGCCATTGTACTTCATACGGAACCTCACGGTGACGGCGACGGCAGAAATGCGCCAGATGTGTTCATATAATTCGTATTGGAATAAAACGATTCCTAAGTATTCGTTTCCATTTCGTGTTTTTCCGTAACCACTCGTAGAAACCCCCTCCTGTTGCTTCAAGTGACCATCAAGGCTGAGCCTTGGGACCGCTTCCTTTAAAGACCATACATTATCTTCCACCGCAACTATGCAATCCTTTTCGCAGTTTCGCTGGTGACTGTGTGATTCACCGCACTATGACGAATATTTCAGACCAAGGATCAAGGACCAAGGTACACAGCTAGTGCTGCCGATCCAATGCTCAAAAAATATGCATTTGTGAATGCCATGGCAAGCCAAAGGCGGCACAGAAGTGGTTCTTGCGGTGGACGGTCTTCTTCGTGGAAGGCGGAGTGGCAGACGTGTATCCAATCTGCGGAGACGTGCTGTTTTTTTTTTCTGCGCCTTATGGCGACAAGTGATCAGAGAAATTAACCACATAACTGCGATGTCAAGCCTTACAACTAAGCTTAATTCCTACAATTGTGTTTGTTTTTTATCAAACACAATGGGTAATCTCACAGAATCTTTATGTTTATGCACTGTACTACTTTTCTTTGTGGACTTATCTTTGTCAAAAGTAGGTACACATATTGAAGTTGCAGCCAGCCGTTGAGTCGGAGGCACACTACCTAGCATCATCCAACATTCACCAATTAGTGGTTACCCAATTTCTTATTTCGGAATTCCCAATTATGTGACAAAAACATCGCAACAGAAGCAACCACAAAACGCACAAGGTCGACCGCTGTATACCGTATTTTGAATGTAAGCGCTATTAGTCAACCTCTAGTAATTTACCTGCATGCTCTTTAAAGCGTGTAACCTGAGTATCCCTCCAACACTGGGCTTCTAAATAAATATGATCGGAATCTGCTTCAAGCTTAGGCATTGACAATGAGAGCAGGCGGCACAACCTCGACATCACACCACTTTCTTCCTGGAAATATTAGTAGCAACCTCTTCAACAGCAGATTTCGACATACATTTACTTTGCATTAAGACGCTAGCATAAAAGATATAAAGGAAGCTTAATTAGCTTACAAGCTCTACCTGCGTATTGAACTTACCTTGAATACTACGTTGAAGCACTTGTAAGAGTTGCACTCCACCCAGAATAAGAATGCAGGCTTGACAAAGTAGCGTATGCCAGAAGTGCCAAAACATTTGGCTCCACTGACAGTGCTGGTGACATGGTGACCGTTGCATACTGAAGCCTATTGGCTTCGAGCTTCACCAGTGGAAGAGCTGGCGCCACCGTCGGCGTGATGTGCTATTAGGGAGCACGTGGATAAACCGTACGCGTCGGCTGCAAATTCCTTGATACGCTGCTGTCCTCATTTAGTGACGAGATTCTGCCGCTTCGAGTGTCTCCTTTACAACGCTTGAAAGCACCACAATAGGTAGTGGCTGCCTTTGAAGGCGCGCAACATGGTAGGCTACTGCTCGGTGCCGCAGTGCCGGACGTACGCAACGGAGCCCGGTGCCAGCCTTATTCACACGTAGCCGCAGGACAAGAGGCTGCGTGAAGCTTGGCTCGCGAAACATAAAACCGGGAAACAGCCGTCGGCTACAACTCGGGTATGCAGCAAGCACAGACGCGAGGAAATTTCTGCTACGGCGCCGGGTCTGTGATGTTCGGAAAACGCGCACTGAGACGTTTGCCCGAGTTCGCTGCGCGACTAATGTCATGACGGTTTGGTCTATGAACTTGTCGATGCTATAGATAGTGGCAAGTTCACTGGAGTGGAAAGGGAGCGGTAATAAGCACATTAAATAAAAAGCATGGCATATGGTTATGTTTGTGTTATGAATTAATGCACTGGGTTACAAAAAAGAAGCAGCGGAAAATCACACGCTGAGAACACCGATAAACATACAGTGCGACGCAACTCGAGCAATAATATTGAAACGTCCAAGAATTTAGAAGAAGAGACAAAAGATTGAATCGTCGCGACGGCACACCACAGTCCACGTCGAAGTCTCTACAATGAAATTATTTTTGAACAACTCTGATAGCGCTCTGGCAACAATGGTTGCTTGTATACTGTCAAATGCTCATATTCTGCGGCCTAAAGCTCATGGCACGGTGCGAAAACGCGCACGCGGTGAAAGCGAAACAGTGCGCGGACAAACATGCAGATGCGCAGTCGGTCGTTGCGAATCTGTGGGATCACTGCATTGAGGCTTCATTCTATTACGCTCCATTTAGTTATACAAACACTACAAGAACATATTTCACGTAGTTTGCTCTCAGCATTTACGTACCTTTCACGCAAGAAGCCGGTTCGGAAGACTTCATCGCGGCGACCGCGCGCAGTGGCGTTCACTGTACGTATTCGGTAAAGAGATAGCGTCTGCAAACGCTTCTGTGCTATCAGTTTGCCCATGATTATTATTTAGACAGTAACAAACTCCTCTCATTTCGAAAGCACTTACAGAAATGTCCGGAAGAGCTCGTGCGTGGTGTTTTCAGTGAGCGCTGACTGCAAAACCTATGAGGAGCGCGCCACGTGATCCCTCATACTAAGCCAGCCAGGCGCTTCCGATAGATGGCGACTCCGTAACTCCTCGCCGCCAATAGCAACGAAGAAGTTATGTATGCGATAACGTTAAACCTTCTTCCTCACTCTGTCGTCAAGCAATAACACCTGCACAATGAAAGTGTGCATGTCCGCCACGCACCAGAAAAAGCGTTGGCCGTAAAACATGTGCAATGGGTCAATAAGTGGTGGCACTGGCCCTGTGTTGAATACAGCAGCCTTACGCTCTTTGCAAACAATACGTGGGGGTTCATGTGCGTGGAGAGTGGCAAAAGTCACCCAGAGCTCCCATCAGGCGCACGTTCGGATATAATGTTGGAAGCGTCCTTCCAGTTTGCGTTCAGTTTCGACTCGTGCAATTGGTCCTTCAGTTTCGCCTCATGGGGGTGGCTAGGCCGAACACGTGGGGCGAAACTGAACGTTAACTGGACGCGCATTTCGTTTGAACGATAATGCAGCCATGCAAGTGAAACGCTTGTTGGGTGCAGCGCGTGTAGGGTACGCGTTGCTTTTGAATGCGTACGCATTCCGCGGCGTGTACCCCAGCTACGTTACTCGAAAACTCGTGCGACAAGTGTAATGCCTTCTGCACAAAAATGCGTAATTCGCGAAGTAAACATTTATTCTCATAACAGTAATTGTAGCTGAGAAGTAATTATCCGCACCAAAAAGAAAATTAATGTGATCAGAGCGAATACATGTATGGATACATAGGGCGAATAGCAAATTAATAGGAAAGCTTATAACAGGGGTCGGCCAACTTGAAATTTGGGGTTCGCCAACTTAAAAATTTGACATGCGCCAGTTTAATTATAGGGGTGGGAAAATTTGAAATTAGGTAGGGGCCCAACATGAGCTTTGTCGGTGGGGAGTGGCCCAGCTTGATTTTGGGGATGGGCCAACTTAAGTTTAGCACTGGGCCGAATTCAATTTTCGGGGGTAGGCAAACTCAAATTCGGGATCGGGCTAAACAAAATTTGGGAGTGGGCCAACTTGAAATTGGTAAGTGGGTCTATTCGAAATTTGGGGATGGGCCAGCTTAAATTTCAGGGTTGCCCAATCTGAAATTTTTGCGTTGGCAAGCTTAACGTTTGCGGGCGTGCTAAACCATAATGGGGGTAAGCCAATTTGACATTGGGAGGTAGGCAAACTTAAATTTTCGCGTATGTCAACCGAAGTTTGAGAGTGGAGTAAGCAAAATTTTGGGGTAGGCCAACTTAAATGTGGGGATGGGAAACCGAAATTTAGAAGTGGGCCGAATTGAAATTTAGGGCGTTGGGATAACTTAAAATTTGGCAGTGGACCAACTTAAATTTGGGGATGAGCCAACTTAAGACGTGGAGTGCCCGAACTTTGAATTTTAGGGAGTGGGACAACACAAATTTGAAGGTGGGTGAACTCGAATTTGGGGGTGGGCGAACTTGAAATCTGAGTGGGCAGCCTAAAATATGGCGGTGCGTCAACCTAATATTGCGGCAGGGCCAACTTAAATTTCAGTGTGGGCGAAGTTAAATTGGAGAGACTGCCAACTTGAAATATGAGGTTCAGATAAATTCAGCCGTGCACTTGGCCAACTTAAATCTGTGGATGGGCAAACCCAAATTTAGATACAGGCAAAATTAAAATTTCGGGATTCGACAACTGAAAATTTGGGGTCAGGCCAGCCTAATTTTGGCGGAGAGCTAATTTGGGTTTATGACAACTTGAAGTATGGCGGTGGGCCAACTTTCCTTCAGGAATGGCATTTCTTGAACTTCGTGGGTGGGCCAACCTGAAATTTGGGCGAGCACTAGGAATTTTGAGGTGTACCAACCTAAGTGTGGGAGTATTCTTATGCATACTTAGACAACACCAGTATAGATTCCGCATTCTTTTTCTCATAGCAACTGTGATAGCGTGTCATTAGCTCACACTACAGTAAGAATGACAAAGGAGCTTCACCCGAGAAAAATGTAGTGGAACTGCTCTTCAGCTCTGAATGAGAGGTGAACGAGCTAGTGTAAATGCGAACCTAATCAGAAAATAAAACCTAGTTGTGTCAAGCTGAAATATTACCTTTGACTGAGTAGTGACGTCAGGACGCCCAATGAATATGCACCAAATTGAGGTTTGATACTCAAACCAGTGACACAACAACCGATCCATATGAATAAAATGGTTACTTGAAGGGCGCCAAACCGCAGGACGGAAGGTATAAGGGAACTTAATTAGTTAGCTAATATATGCCAATCCTGTCTTAGTTCGAAAATGTACATATCACGTTGTAATTACTAAGCTGTCACTGACTATACATATTGGTGCTGGCTCGTCTCGGTGGTAACTATGTCCATGTTTGTATGCATTGAAGCATTCGTGAAAATGTCGCAGGGAACAAGGCTCCGGGCGATATTGATTACGGGAAGAGTGGCTTACAAATTGCGCGTATTTAATTTCATGGCTTGCTGTAAAATGCTCCCAATACACATGCATTCCATTTGCTTATTTTCAGCGATAACTAGGACAAAGCGGCGGATTGCATTTCTGCAGCATCTATGCAATGACCCAGCTAACGTTAGCGAAGCTGTTCGACAAGAAAATGAAGATTTTAAGTACACGGTTCGAGTTACGATTTGAGGACCTGCAGTGTGCGGTAGCCAGAGGTTGGACAACGAGATATATAATAACTCATATAATTGTACCTTGTACCGCATTTTTCATTAACTGTTTTGTGTCTGAACGCCTTGGCTTACATTTGCTGGGGCACATGGTATAGCATGCAGTGTTCCAGCCTCGTGTCATGCATACATGCGTCGGTCTGCTTGATTACGCAAATACACGCACACGTACACTCATGAATGATGCTAGTATTGGCTGCGCTAATTGGAATGATCAAACCACTCCACAACAAAGGCCCCGACTTGCAGATTTAGGCGTCATTTAGCGCTTTGCTCACAAGTTGACGACACTGTTCTAAAAAAAAAATCATGTTTCAAGCATTTTAGCTCTCACGCCAACGCATGGCTAAACGTTGATAATGAAGCAGAATCTACCGGGGTGGAGCTCGGGTGCATTCGTTATTACACTAAGTGCTGTGGCAGAGTTTTACGGCGCTTTCGGTTTCTTGTACCAAATATTGAGCTAGCGTAGCTCCTACATGTGAAGGTTAGGCATTTGTCAACATATCTAGTACAAAAGTAAGAGTACAAGGCTTCTTCGGGAAGGTTTGGTGCGAGACAGACTAATATGCCGCAACCACAATTCTCCCTTTCAACAAGGATAATATGCCGAAAATATTCTAATGAATAAAAACTTACAAGCTCACGGTAACTGCAGAATCAGCCGGAGACTCACAGAAACAAAAAGAACGTATTCAGCAAGAGCCGAATAATTTCGAGCTGCATCGTAAGATTTTTTCGGGCATTTCACAAGCAACACACCTAAGTGAAACATCCCAGTGAGACAGTTCTCTTTCTCTGTCTTTGGTCTTTCGTGGAGTTAATGCCAGTTTGGTAAGCAAAAAATTGGTTTGTAACACTAGGCATTACGTTGCATGGGTTAGGTAAGTTCCCGACCACAACAATGGACACTAGAGTATACGTCTTCCGTTCCTCTAAGGCCGCAGTTTTGCGTTTTGCGAAAAAAGACGTAGTCCCGTCTGTCGGGCGCCATTTCACTCGCCGACGGCAGTAAAAGGTAGTGGCAGCTTACGGAACATCACCACTCCCCGCTCGGTGACGGGCGATTTGATTTGCTCTAAAGTTACGCGTACGTTTCAGAAGTGAACACGGATAAAATGCTTAAAACGAGCTGACATACGTTTGCGTAAGTGGATGCATGTTTTTTTTTTTTTTTTTTTTCCAGAACTGGGTACACATATTGAAGGGAAAGCCAGCCGCCAAGCGGAGGCACACTACCCTGGATCATCCATATTTCACCAAAGAGCCCATACACAATTTTTTTGTTTCGGTATCCTAATTATGTTACCGGAAATTGGCTGCGGCTTAGCTCAGCTAACCATGGATATGCAAAGCAAAAGCTTGGTTTAGCCTGGTTAAGTCTTGATTTCACTTGGTAAATGTTTGATTTAGCTGTAGTTATTATACTTTGGTATACAGTCACCGTTAAGCCAGGTATGATGGCTGTGCTTAGGTCGGTGGCTAGACATGACTGTGACCAGGCTTGGATAGACACGTATCCTTCGATGGTGCGACCTCTGTTGTGCCACAGATAAAGCGCAAGTGTTAGACATGCAAAGAGACGCCGCGAACATGCGCAGCGTCGAAGCAGAGACGGACAGGGCGCAAACGCGGTCGCTTCACCGATTTCGACGGTGGGACGCCTGTTGCATTCCGGACCCTCTTCAGTGAAGCAGCTCGCCGGGCGATATCCGCGAGGTGGTCACACGCCGCTTAGCGATTACAGCTCAAAGCCTCCCGCTCCCGCCCGCGCAGCACTAAAGGAAGGCGGCCTGACCTCGCACTTATCCATGGCTAAGCTCGCACTTACTAGGCGAGCGCGGGGGTCTTCGTAGCAAGCAAGCGGGGAGTGACGTGTACAGGCGCCTATGCTCGGCGCGGCAGGTCACGTGATGCGTTGCCAAGGCTACGGCGCAGCTGCAATCAAATGAAGGTCGAATTCGTGGCGTCGGTGAAGCTCGGTTCGACGAGGTTAGTAAAGCTTTCGCTTTAAGACACCAGAGCAGACACAAACAGAAAACACGTAAGGTCGACCGCTATCTACCGTATATTGAATGCAAGAGCAATAATTCAACCCCTAATAATTTATATACATGGTCTTTATCACGCGTAGCCTGAGTACCCCGCTAAATCTGCGCTTCGAAATAAATGATCGTTGATTCAAGTTTTGGCGCCTAGGCAGTAACCTCGATATCACGCCAGCTTCTTTCTGACCGCATTAGTAGCAAACACTTGGTTGCTCAGTGGCTATGGTGTTGGGCTGCTAGCACGAGGTCGGGGGATCGAATCCCGGCTGCGGCGGCGGCATTTCGATGGGGGCGAAAACAGCGTTGTACTTAGATTTAGGTGCACGTTGAAGACCCCCGGGTGGTGAAAATTTCCGGAGTCCTCCACTACGGCACGCCTCACAATCAGAAAGTGGTTTTGGCACGCAAAGCTCCATAATTTCACTTGAACCGCAAATTTTTGGGCGTGCATTAATTTTCATTAAGACATCAGCTCAAAAAATTTGAAGCTAGGCTGAGGAACTTCACAGCTTAAACTGCGTGTTAAACTAGCCCTTAGCAGTATTTGGATAGACGTGGAAAACTTGCAAGTAAGCGGAATAAGCATGATAGTTTTTTGACGTAGCGTACGTTACCAGTGCGAGAGTACATCTGCTCCATTGGCGGTGTCGACCAAGCGAACTAAATCAGAGTACTGCTGCTCGTGTTGGTATGTGTTAATTATTTTCCCTTTGTGTAGTGAGTGGGGACTCGGACACTTTTTTGAAAATGGACCGTGTATACAATCCTTCGTACTTTGTATATGTAATCGCCCGGGTGGGTTTCTGATTGTGTTCTCTGAATAGTGTGAGGCTGCTAAGCACGAGGCAGCGGAATCGAGTCCCGGCCACGGCGGCCGCATATCGATGGGCGCGAAATGCGAAGCCACCCTTACCTAGATTTAGGTGCACTTTCAGAATCAGAATCAAAAATTTATTATTAGAAGTTGGGTCACGTTACAAGTACTTAGTATGCAGAAGGAGGTCCCATAGTCAAAGACTGTATCGGGACCTTCACCAGTTAGGTGCACCCTAAAGAACTGCGGGTGGACCAAATTTCCGGAGTCCACCACTACGGCATGCCTCATAATCAGATAGTGGTTTTGTCACGTAAAAGCCAATGATTTACTTAAATTTGAAAACTCTGAGATCTTCGCAGTATAGGCTGCTGGCATATGGTGCCACAAATCTATTATTTACGCTGCAATGAAACTTATTCTCATTTATTGTCAAAAGAAGACATGGATACTGTATTTATACATAGAACGAAGCACTACCCGCTGACGAATACCGTGCCTAAATATGGTTTACGGCGAGTGATCGAGTTTAGCGATACTTAAACGTCTGGCTTCCTGAGTGACATCGCGTGCTCTAGTACGTTATATCTCCTGTGAAAAGGAAGAAAGCCATCGCACTTTTGTTTCAATTTCATCTTTGATAGTGTATGGTCGCCGACGTAATGCACTAGAAAATTACATAAAAAATATTTGAATTTTGAAGCAGTGGTTATTCGATTGCGTGACCTAATGGAATAGTGACTATTCGAATGGGGACTGAACACAATAGAGAAATATTCCATTGGTTAATCGAAAGCTTGCAATATTCGCGCATCATAAATAAAAGAAATATACGTGCCGGAATATGTAATAAATACTGTAAGAATCCAGAAGTGACACTCTATATAGACTAAATTATCGATGAAAACGATGAGGATGAAGATTATTTTAATAAGGGATGGCTCGAAGGCGTATTATGTGATATAGCAATGTAAGTATCAATAAAACGCACGTTTTCACGTCTTCAAAGTTTTACAGAGAAATACAGTAAAAATGTGAAGTAATACCACTAGTTAAATGCCCTTTTTATTAACCTACAGAGTTCTGTGCCAGAACCCCAGCATCAAAGTCGGCCAGAAATAACGAATAAAAGAGCCTTTCATATCGTTCCCCTTTAAAATTTTTTTCATGCACTTTACCTCTCGATGCGACGTACATTCACTCTACTAAATCCTGTGCATTACTTTTATTTGCGCCATAGGACCTTTTCGGCAGCTGCCAGTGGGCGTCTCCGCGATATTGCACCGCCAAAAGAGCTCCCAAACACCGTTGCTAAGTTGAGACCGCTGGTCGCTCATGCGGACGCACACGCACCAGACGCGAACGCCGATGGCCGAAGCCGTGCTTGTATGCAAAAAACAGGTGCGGCTTTTACCGACTGCACGGCTGCGCCTAGTGGAACTGATGAGCGCGGGCCTGCACCACAAGGGTGTGCGGCTCTGCGGAAAATCGCTAAGGGAGCGTCTTTTTAAATTTCCGGTTTGCTCCATTTCCGGTGGCTTTAAATGCGCACGAACTCCGTTGGCTCGCGTTCTCTTTCTGTCGTGCAGCTCATAAAGTGGTAGCCCCTTTCCCAACAGAAACACTTATTCCTCTTTTCGTTTTCCTATCCACTTATTGCGAACGGTATTCTCTTCAGTACACTGAGGTGCATACGACTAAGCTTATTTGGTTCCAGTAATACGTCTTAATATATGTGCATACGTAGAATGTTCTCTATTTCTTTCTTATCGTTTGTTAATTTAAGTTCATGAGTTTCTTAGGGAAATGCGAAGCTCTATGACGGAAGACCACAGAATGGCTAGCTGAATGCTGCGTTATGTAACTCGAGGGTGAGGACGAGATTTGATAGTACTTTCCGACAAATACAACCATGCGCGTTGCTGCGATTGTGGCAATTGACAGAGTGTGAACGCACACTTACGCGAAACAAACAACCTTTCAAATTTCGTGTCCACCACCCACTCTTAGGCGCCGTGACATGGGCTTGGTAACATCACTGAATGATTAATCGAATAATTGATTAAATTTATCTCGCAAAGAGATTAATGTTCACCTTTGATTCAATTATACACGTTCAATTATTCGTTTTCGAGAGTTTCACTGGAGGGGCGCAAAAAGTTTGAAATCGTACTGTAATGCCGGCGCACGAGCAGTGACTGTGGCACGGCAGTGATAGAGCGACTGTTGACTGCTTTTCCAAGTTCCGGTATGTCCGCAAACAGTCTGCGGCTTCCGTTCTGACTCGCCCTGACAGAAACGAGAGTCACAGTCACGTGATCTAGCTGCCGTGGACTGTCCGAGATTTTCTTCTAAAGCATCACGACCGGAAGTCACTCTCCTGGCTGCTAAGGTTGCCCTCACAAATTATAAAGCTGAGCAATGCAGCCCAATGAAAGGAGAGGTAGGAAGCGTTTCCTGGAAAGCAGTCGCTTAGCGAGTTTCACGCCATAGTGGAAGACTGCTCGACTGTGCCGACAACGCGAGGGTTATGCGGCCGTTCACGAAGCTGATCATGCCGCAACGGACCGCGGCTACCTACCTAAGGCCGCACATTTGCAGCCGACCAGATCGATGCGACAAGAAGAAAAAGTAGCGACAGACGCTGAGCGCGCTGCATTGTTGGAAGAACAAAAGCCGTTGGAGGCGGCGGCACCACAGGCAGCAAAAGACACCATATGGGCGAGTTCACAGCATGACGTAGTGCGGTGTGGCGTGGTGGGGTGTGCTGTTGCGCACGTGCGCTACGCCAATTTTAATGCTGTCGCTAGTATCATCTCCAACGAACCTGCTTTGCCGGTAGCCATTTCATGCTTGCATCTACTCTCGATTATGGGAGAGCCAGCAGGTTTTCTCTCCGACTGTTCGTTTTGCCTTGTTCTTCGCAGTTCGTAGTTGCTTGCCTTCACTTTTAATGTTTCAGGGATAGTCGACAGTCAGTATGGTAGCCCATCTTAAAAGGCTCCCATTATTTAATAGACAGGAACAACGTAACAAGTTGTTATTTAGTATTCTAAAGCATTCACCTTTGATAAATATTTTCTTAACTATGTTTGCAGAAATCAGCTTGTGGACAAACATGCTTATTGCATGTATGGTCAGGACCACGTCGTGCAGGCTAATTTAACGTGCTGCGAAGTCACAGAGTTCTGCTAATAAAAATAAAAATAGTGAACTCACTCAGGTGCTCGCGTAAATTGCTCTGCACCATTTGTGAACAAACTTTAAATACAATGTTTGATAATCCAATATCACCATTTGCTGCGCCTATATTCATTTTAACCATTTGTCCGGTTCTTTTTTAAAGACATCGCATTCTTATGCCACATTTCTGAATAAGATGCCTAGAAACCGTGATATGTCAGTCGCAGAACGACCTCCGAGCGGTAGTAGCTAGGCTACGCTAGTCACGGGTTTCATGCGGAAATGGACCGCATGAAACCAGACTCACCTTTTGATCTACAAATGGAACGTCGGGTGAAGCCGGGAAATCGACAGCTCGGAAATAAATAGAAAACAATGCCAAGTAATTACAGCGTGTCATAACGCAAATCTCAGCCACATATTTCTTATCAAAAGGTGCCCTACACACGTACTATGTTTTACTTCCACGATGCTCCTAAAAGAAACAGTTCTGTTGTGTATGATTCAACTTTTGTATCTTCCTGTCCACAGCAAAGATAATCAGTGCCCAAGCCCAAAGATCTGCAAGAAATGAAAAGGAGATAAGAAGGGGATGAGGGAGAGAGATGGGAAAGAAGTGGAAAGAAAATAGGCCTCAATATAAGTAGCCGAACGGCAGTGCCTGCGGCGTCGAGATGCAAGAAAGGAAACGGTTACCAAGGCAACAAAACGATTTTGCTATTCAGAATTGCACTTGGTTTATCGTTTTGCAAGGGAAACCTCTCCGCGAGCACCACTTTGGAAAAGCGCGCAGAGCCTCTGCCTGTTACGCGCTCCCTTTTCACCCTCCCTTTATTTCGCTCTCTCTCTCACGCACACACGCACCATGAAACATCCAGCTTGTGACGCGTGTAATGAGGCATTTTCCGACCTCTATTGCCCGTTCCCCTAAATTCCGCTTCTTTTTGGCCGAGGATGACTTTCTGATGTCAAGGCATATTTGTTTACAACAAAGCCCGCTTTGTAATTCTTTTATTACTGCATTTGCTGGAATGACTTTCCCTTCCTCCCCACAGCAATAATTCCTCCCTTCCCTATTCCCGGCACTTTCTGGAGCCTAATTTGCATTTCCCGTCTTTAAAAGACAAAGCAGCAGCCGACACGCACTGTGACTTCAGACGAGGCATGGATGTCGAGACGGAAAACGTGCACCTCTATATGGACGAGAAAAACAGGGTGCTGGCGCTGAAGGAAACGTTGTTCCTTTATTGATGGATGAAGCGGAAACAAGCCCTATTTTGGAATTTGCATATAGATCGGGCCCTTCTCTGTGATGCCTAATGTGGTGTCGTTCTCCTCTTATCTAACCCTTACCGCCAGGACGTTTTTTTTAGTTGCAAACCTCTTTCCATTGCCATGGTGTTATTTATCAAGGCAATCATTTTTGTTTCAATTCCGGAATATATAGACAAGCGTCCTAGAAAATGTGTGTATTGCGGTGCCAAAACCAAAGTGAGCTGAGCGAATTCCTCAATTCAGATAAGGTGCCAAGTGGGAGAATATCAGGCGCAACATTGAATAAATTTGTACAAACGACATGCTCCCGTTTGATGCATATTTTTTTTTCCTCAAGCTTGTATGGACCATGGTGTTAAATTCCGGCAGCGCGAAGCACTGAAATGCGGAAAAAAAGGACAAAAACTCACGAAATATTTGAACAAATCATGGAAGCGGAATTCCATTTCTTCTTTTCGTGACCTGTAGGTATCCTCTCTGTTTACAAAGTGGCCACTCAAGATGACAAAACATTAAAAAATAGGGGCGGGGGGTGACCAAAGCAACTCATTATCATTTTCGAATTGAATGCGTATGGAGCGTGCGGTGGACCGCAGTCATCGCCTGCAGGCCTCAGTCGTAGCAAGCAGCGCCTATAGCCACGGCTCGCACCCCGGCTCGCACCCCGGCTCGCACCCCGGCTCGCGACATCTCGCCCCCTTCTACTCTATGGAAGCCTCAACGTCGCGCACAAAGGCTGCAGTTCCCACGAGTCAGAAAGCCCGACTGTCGGAACACTTCCGCCAAAAAGTGCAGCCACAGCACGACACTAGAACTATACGCTGCTCAATGACAACACAACCGACAGCGCAGTATAACCGTACGGGAAGATAGATCACACTTCGGCAAGCTATATACACTAGGAAGGACATCCCTAAAGTCCGCGTTAGCTGTACGTTTAAAATAGTACTTCTTCCATCTACTACCCGTGCTCGGCCCGTTGACTAACACTGCCAGTGAATTTGGCGCAACGAAGATACAGTTAACCTTCATTAGATACACCGGTTTCGATGAGGCACTTTAGCTTGTTGAGTGTTGTGGTTGTTTTGAAGTACGCTGTGTATCTTCGACGTGCACTGTGCATACCACCTCATTTTTTCCTCGTTCCAAATTGGAGTAGGATGTTAGGCGAGTTGTCAGGCAAATTTCTCCAGAATTCATGGAAGAGCTGTCTCTTTCTTTGTACGTTCTGACCTCGTACACCACTACAATTGTTACCCTTCAAAAGAAGTTGTTCATGGGCTTAGCTCGCACAATATCTTTGTAAACAAGAGTTTACGCAGCGCCGACAGGACATCAAGAAACACTAACAATGGAAATCGGCGTTGTCTACGTCATGTGTGTTCCTTTATGCCATGGCTAATCGCACTCCTAAAACTCAGTTTCCTCTTGATTCTGGCTGTGTATTCGCGAGACACCTCGACGCGTACTGTCAATTCTCCTCAGAGTCGCGGCAATAATAAATGCGCGAGCAATATCACTCCTCACGTAAAGCAACAGAGGCAACCTCTTTTTGTATCGCTCTCCGTCCCTCCGGTATAAACGGAGATAGTTATTTTTGTACGCGCCGCTGACACGAATCTCCTTAACGGCTCGAAAGTTTCCTTGTCGCCCTTTTAAAGCTACGTTTATCTCTTTCTCCGGAATGAACAGTCATTAGGAGCGTAAAGCTTGCAGCACCAATGTCGTTTTGCTTCCGAAAGCGCACTATTGGGGAATGAAGGGAAATAAAAAGAAAGAAAGGCGGAAACGGATATTCATGAGAGTGCCTGTTCTTACCCTAGAAAAACGGACAATGTTGGCGGCAAGCAATGTTCGTGTAGTGCGGGTCGTTCCCAAGCTCCTCCACCGAGCTCAAGTTCCTCCTCTCTGTATGGCAGCCGCAGAAGGACCATCTCACGGACAAGGACAGTCGCATTCAGACATTATAAGCAACGGGAACTTTCCCGCTCTCGAAAGAACGCGAATGGGACCTTTTTCAGAAGCGCGCTCACTTTACGAAGATTACAGTTCTTCGTCTCAACTGCGCTGCTCCTTGTACGTTCCCGCTAACTCAGAGACTGTTTTTCGTTCTAGCCTTTTCTCTGTGACTTCAATCGAGAGTGTCGCCTTTAGGTTCTGCCATGGCCATTTATATAAAACGGCATACGCGTTTCCGCATCAAGACTACCAACGCAATGTGCGCATAAATTGATGTGAGAATGGTACGTGAAGTGTTTTAAGTACAGTTTTGTAACACTGCTACGCCGCTTCTTAAAGGTTTTTCTTACAAATTATAAGCATACTGAAATGTTATTGCGCACGTAACATTCTAGTTTGTCATCTTGTTTTCTTGCGTATTCTACCGCTTTATTGTAGCGTTCTCGTTAATAATCTCCAGCTTTCCTTATTTCTATTCTTTGCGTCGATACGTGACAGTTCATTTTTTTTTCCGGTATGAGAGACAGTTATGGTGGTTGCGACCATTCCCTTCCCAGTTTAATTTACTAATCAAAACCTTCAAACTACTGCTTTACTAATAATATTGCTCTTTGCCGAAAAGCATCACCATATTTTGCAGGGAACGATGGAGCGTGTCGTAATCAATGCTTGCCGCACTATTTTGTTATTTTCTGCAATAAATTCCCATAACACTTTCTTTTTTTGACAAAGTGAAGCATGTTTTAAAAGACATATATAGCGAATTGAATATATGCTTAACAAGCAGCTATGTATTGCAAATAGCAAGCCGCAAGAACAGCGCAAAAAACGTGTTTTTGAGACATCATTCGTGTGGGAGCGCTCCGGAAACACACCTAACGCGGTCAGTGCGTACGCTTTCAATATTATTCGTGCTGCAGTATGGGATTGTGCCAATGGTACCTTCTTGAAATGTGGCTTAATTTTCTTCCTCGAGTCACGTTCAGCAATATAGATCTATAGAATATGTAGAATATATCACTTATACGCAACCTCACTACGAAGCCCACGCCGATGGCGACGGCATCAATGCGCCTGGAGTGTCGATATAATTGCTATTGCAACAATACTTATCAGTCCAAAACAACAGTATGCGTCAGCCACATAGTCCACGCATCAAGTATGCCTCGCAAATGACCTCGAAGCGATATGAAATCGTGCTTTAAGACTCACTGATTCAACAAAAGCTCACGAAGTCTGGGTTACGACCCTCAAAGCGGAATCTCGGTTGCGAACATTATCTTTCCGTCTACGCACAGCATCAATTTACCTATTGCACATACTTTTGTATTTGTCACTGAATAGCACTTCTTAAATCACCATACCGGCACACATATCGCATTCCAGTGATTAGCAACAGCATACTTTTATTTTTAGCATACTTCTTTCGTTATGCATCCAAAAAGTGGAACGGCCTTCCTCACAATATCGACACTGTCACCTGCCCACGATCTTTGCTAATGTGACTGAGTACCCATTGACGCAACGTTGGGTGTTTACTGGTTTCTTTATGTTGACCCAACTCTTATCTAATATCCCCTCGTAGGGTCATTAGGGCAACGAAATGAACATGAAACAATGGTTGTATGCTGAAAGCCTTGGTGCGGCTAGAGAGAGCGAGTGTACAAGTCGTGGAGTACAAGTCGTACTCCGTGCGAGCGACGATTTTGAGGGACATCTGCCCCCTGTTACCGTGATGAGGGCTGCAAATACCCAATAGTTTGTCGCAAGCAATGAAAGTAATGAAAATACCGTGCAGTAGGGTACCACCCTATGGCTAGGAACACTGGCGTGTACATGAACCTGATAACGTCTTATTGACCAAAAAAGGTGACTCTACCCGGTGTTACCGGGTTCATGTAAGCGGAGCTACTCGTTGCTCTGCGCTAAAGAAAGAGGGTGGAGTTCACAAAGCTTATCGCCCATAAGTGTTCTTTGTCATTAGCCGGCCGTCTGTGCTAATAATATCTCTAACATCCAGATTGGCTGGAAGTTGGTATAGTTAACGATTCTAGCGTAAGATTTCTTTTTTTTTTTTTGGAATACAGGTCTTGTTGCGTAGTGCGGATATACCAAACTCAAATATTTACTGCGTGTGCTTGTCGCAGGCAATGGCTTCGTCCGCAGCGAGACTGTGGGCGCTTTCTTTCTCCAGAGGTCGTCCGACGCCCGCCGGGTGTACTCCAAGGTCGTCAATGTCCAAACCAACGCGGACGGATACAAAGTTGAAGGATGAGCTTGTTCAGTTTCCTCCCCAAAGAAGCGCCATCGCATTGCTAACCCGCGTTTCACGAGACACTTCTCTTGCCAATGCCATCTGCATTAAAGGATGTTTAAAGGATCTTTCGCTAAAGAGCCCCCCGCTATTTAGCGAAAGCTGGAGTCGCTGGCCTGTCGGCACGCCTACCGCGCTCCTCCTGGCATGACACACACACGACGTGCCAACACCCTAATTGGAAAGCACATCAACTTATGTGCTCAAGTAAGCGCGATTACGCTCAGCGTATGGTAAACTTGAGAAAAAGCTTCTTTCAACAATAGTCGATACGAATGCCAAGTCACATCGATGGCACAATTCCACCAAGACAATCACATATACCAAGTAGGAAGCTTTGTACATGGCAGATTTTGAAAGAAGTGTGCGAGTCCACACTCACTGCCACATAACCACACAGGCCCACGGAAATGCACACTTACGCATAATGTAACTGTCACATTACGCAAAATGTTTATTATATACAGCGCACACAACGGTTTTGTTGAATAATGATGCGAGTTTACATAGTTTTGTAGCGCTACTACGAGGTCGTTGAAGCAGAGTGCGCCAGTGCAGCCAGAAATACACTCGCAGTGCTAACACACGCTACCTTCCCAAGCCTCCGTAGTTGCTCTGGCTAGACTGCAAATTTCTTCCCCCTATCGAGTAAGCCATAAGGGCAACCGAAAAATTAACACCAACTTTTGAAATCATTTTTCGCGTGCTCATAGCCTTTATGCAAACAGCTTAATATAAGGTGAATAGCTGTCAGTATCTGTGCGGTTTAAATATTTTCTACTAAAGTATAATGAACGAAGATGTCGATGTTGACACTATACCTTATTTCACAAGTAAATTGCAGCAGTGCCAAATGTACGAGGTCTACACAGGCAACATCCTTCCGCAGTGGAAAATAATTAAGGGCGTAACAGTCTCCTGACTGGAGCAATTGGACCCTTTTATTTTTTCTTTAGAACATGATACTTTCTCAATCTTAACACATTATAGTCAATACAAATAAATTGGTGTTAACCTCACTTCTCGTCTGTCGTGGTCAACGCACATTGCATACATACGCGCAAATTCTTCGAGATCATTAGGTTACGTACCAGGGAGGTTACATAATTCTACAACGGAAAACGCAGAGAAGGCGGGAGATGGAAATTCAAGAGGATGAGCAAAGCGAGAACAAGGTACAAGCGGCCCTGAAAAAGAAAAGTTCACTTATGGAAAAACTGGCTCCCGCTGTTAACCTGCTCTCCTTTTGCTCATCGCCTCCAATTCTACTAAAGATATCCGGAAACTAGCTTACCTAGCATTTGTTCGACCTCAGCTTGAATAAGCTGCATCAGTCTGGTATCCCTATCAGAAATAACTGATCGAAAAATATGAAGTTCATCAGTATAGCGGTGCTCGTTTAATTCACGTTGTTATGACTACAACAAAAGCTTAACACAGATTAAACTCGATCTCTCACTACAGCCCTTGCATAATCGTCGTCATATAGCCCCATAATCGTTATTTCATAAATACGTCCATAATACAGCGCCATAAGTTCCGCCTCTTAAAACTCCTCATTACAAGTCACAACGGTTGTACAATCGGTGCTTCTTTTATTCAAGTACCCTAAAGGCCCACGCGGGCATTACATAGGGGTGTTACAATAAATTTGTGATACATCCAGTATACGCATTTAAACATATAATGCATGCTGAAATAAACAGAACGCTAGCGGAAAAACAGGAACACAAACAAAAAACTGTAAGAGCAATGCAATGACACATCCTAAACGTGTTACACAAGATCAACGTAACTTCGTCAGTTCATGCAAGGAAAAATGCCTGCTAAAAAAGTGCACAGCAGCAGATACTGTTCAATTTCATACGCACCTACGGAAAGACTAATTCATTTACCTACTCCCCACTTTCAAGAGCAATTCGGCTTTTGAACAACCTTCCTAACACCATAGCATGTGAAAGCGACCAAGAAAAATTCCGGCTTCTTGTAAACACACGTTTTTCAAGCTCTACATAACCTAACGTACTATTTTTGTAATTGCCGTTCCCGTTATTAATCTTCGTCTATCCGTTAAATACTGTTTTGTTACAGCCTAATGATGTCCCGCTTGCTTTGTAATTCTATTGATTACAGTTTACTGCGTGAAGTTTTATTGTTCAATGAGCTGCCACGTTCAAAAGTATTCGGTTCGTTCCTTGTGTATATTGCAAAAGTAGATTACTGTATGTTATCGCACTTCTTGCCCTGTATTTTTTCTATGTGTATTCACACATGCGTTTTAATTATGGTACGTTATACTCGTTGAACGCACTTTTCCCACTCACAAAATTCCTCTAGGGGTCTTGTAAGGTAACGGTAAATAAATAAAAATAAATAAATAAATTCATTCATTCATTTGTTGCATTTCTTCCCTAGTGTTCGTGAAGAGAACAATGCCGTTTACAAACCGAAGGTTCTTGAGATATTCGCGTTGATTTTCCCTCATAAGCCATCGCAGTTTAACAGCCTTTTTTAATGATTGATGATTATAGTGTTTTCCTGGCGCAAAGGCTGTTCTGGAGCAAGTGCGCAAAAGGCATCCTGCGACTAGTGGACGATGCACATGGTGTCAAGGATGCAAGATGGCTGGAAAGGGGCCTAGAATCATTCGAAGTATATGTGTATAAAACATGACAATGAAGAAGAAGGTGAGCTATGGTGACTTAAATTATGTTGGCAAGCGATAATAAAAGAAAAAATTACCGACGATTATGTTACTTCCTAATGCGAAATTTGAGCGCAGCAAATAAGCTGTTTCACCTTTTCGATAGATTGAGGCAAAGAAATCGAGCAACACATGTATGCGCTATCACAGAATTTTTTTTTTTTATTTTTCACACGTATTCCTTTAACAAAGACTCCACTAACAGTTCTTGACAGTCATGAAGGAAGCTTTGTGGTCGGAGAAATAGACTGATATATGTTCGACTTGGTACACCAATGCTTGATTCTCAAAGACGAGATGTATACAAGTGCCTCGCGAGGTTGTCACAGCCGTGGGACGCGTTACGAGCGAGAGGAACGGGATGAACGGGACGGCGATGAGCTTCTGCTTCAGCCTCGCTTACTGCTGGTTGCTCTCGACGGCGGCGATGAGCCTCCGCTTCGGCGGCGCGAACGGCAGGGTCTTCCCGGCGGCGGCGCTTAGCCTCTGCTTCGGCGACGCGTACTCCTGGATCATCTCGACGGCGGCGACGGTAAGCTTCTGCTTCGGCGCCACGCACCTCTGGATTCTGACGGCGACGGCGCTGGGCCTCTGCTCTGGCAGCTCGTTTAGCAGCAGCAGCAGCAGCAGCAGACGGAGGACTTCCATCGGTCGTCTCGCTCATGGCTCAGAAAGAACTGGCAGATAATTTCGCAGTGGCGAACGGCAGCGGCAATTTCGGCTCGGGCGGTGCACATATACAGATCCGCCGCCACCGATCTGGCTCTCTGATTGCCACCGCACAGGGCGAACGGCAGCGGCAATTTCGGCTCGGGCGGTGCACATATACAGATCCGCCGCCACCGATCTGGCTCTCTGATTGCCACCGCACAGGGGTTGCATTGGAGGAGGAGCGAAGAAAGGAATTAAGTTCGAGCCGGCGCTTTGACAACCGGAGACTCGCAGGAAGAGGGGGGAGGGGGGCGGCGTGTACACCCAGCGGCAAACGATGGGGGCAGAAGCGCGCGCAGCAAGCGGACAACACGATAAAGGGAGGAGGGAAGAGATAGCAGCGACTGACTGATGCCGCTGACGCCGATAGTGAGTCAACCCCAGCTGCGGAGTTGGTTTCAGGGACAACGCCGCCGATGCCGACACAAACAATATGATACCCTCGCTTCCGCTGCGCTAAGAACCAGGTCTAGCCGTGGGAAGGCGGTCACGTATTCGTCGACGTGCCGGGGCCTACGTGAAATAACCGGCGCGTCGGCAACTGAAGAGCACCCTATCCGCCACACAAGAACAGGGGGGGGGGGGGACCCTTTCCTCCTCTTTCTGCATGGCGGCGACGGTGTTCTATGCAGTCACGTTATCTTGACTCTCTAGCGGCGTCAGCGGCATCCAGCGGTATCAGTCGGTCGCTGCAAGCGCTGGGGGGATGAAAGGGGGGCGGAGCTGGTTACGAGGCCGACGACAATGCCGACGACGACGCGAAACCCAGGAACGGACGCCAAAGAGCTGCGCTCTAAAAAAAAACTGAGAATGTGCAAGCAGCACTAATGCCTCACCGGGGCTATTGAGCGCAAGAACCGGCAAGCACGTGCTCTAGCTACTACTAATGCCGCAACTGAATCCGATAACAGGCCATGCTATGGATCACTTGCGTGTACAACATGCAGTACGCGTAAATCTTTTATAGAAGCTAACAATATTTACTATCAAAGATCGGGTTATGGCATTGGAACCTTGCTGGATGTAGTGGAACTTCTGGACGGTGTTCAGCATCATCGAAGGCGTCCTCACGGAAGGACTTGGGCATTCGCGGCTGGTTAAGGATCACCTCGGTCAGTGCGGTTGAGGAAAAAAGAAGGAACTGATATAGTCATCCTTCGGCCGGCTTTGGATAGAAGCTCATCCTCAGGTTGTAGTCCTTGCGTGTCCATACGTCAAGAGGAGTGAGCGTAACCGGACTTCGTACTCGGCTTGAAGATGAGTGTTCACGTCGGAGTGGCAAGATTTACTTAGCACCTCCACCATAAAAAATGTAAGGTAGATTGAAGAAGGTGACTGGCAAAATAGACGTGGTCTCTTTAATGGTGATCCTTAAAACGGTGACGATTATGACGATTATTACCTCAACGTCATTGGCAGATACCCACTCAGGGGTTTGGCCATAATTCGGCCACATTTGAGATACGTGTACAGAGTAAGTTCAGAAATCAATAAAAGCGTGCAGCCAACGAGCTTCATTGGTTATCATGGCGCCAGCCTTTGCGCTTGCCTTGGTGCGGCGTGGAGGCCCCACATCCTTGTGTCAGAATACGCGCCTTCGCAGGTGTAATTCTTCTAGATAAAGTGTCGGTTCGGCTAGTTTCTAGGAGTGCAACTTGATCACGTGGGTCGTGTAGCGTGCGTTTCCACGTGTTGCTCATTTGCCAAACATTCACGCGAACTCTCGCTGCAAAATGTGTGTTGCATGAGATGAGTGGTTCTATAGGCTTTAAAAAACAGTTTCACGACGGGTTCGTTTTACATGGAGTTTAAAACGTCCACTGGATGGCGCTAACGTTTTTCTTCCATAATGGCAGTGGAGCGCCGTACGTCCACGATAGCGTTTCCATCAACAGTCCCCTCTGTACTTGAAATTTAGCGCAGAAAGAAATTTTTAGGCCGCTTAATCACATTCCGTGGGCATTGACTCCATGTTTGCCGTCCTCCACAGTTGTACAGCTGAATTATTAGATTTATTATTTGCATGTTTATCGCCCCCGGTGTCACACTGAATTTAACAAATATAGGGCTATTCCATTTGTGAACCAGACTATAGTCGGCTGCAAGTTTAGAAAAAAAGTGGAGGCCCCGCCCAGATTACCGAAGCGCGACAGCCGATTGCCTCCGCAACTAAAATAGTCCTGCTCCCAAATGCGTGCTTCTAAAAGGCGTAATTCTGGGTATAAATAAAGACTTTTGCATAATTTGATGACTGGTTTGATAGAGCTCTCGTGATCGGAAAGCTACAGCACATACTAGATCGCGAGAGAAATATAACCCCGTGCCTTCTACAACGCTGCGCGTCGTCTGGTTTTTACCTTCATTGAAAGGGGAAAATAATAGAAAGAGCAGCTCTGCATGTCTTTTTCGCTGGTTTACACGTGCATGGCTCATTTGTTACTCGTTTTCCGAGCTTAAAATAAATCAGTTGGTATTTAACAAGCACTCTAAAATACACTCATCGAAACTTGGGGCGAGAAGACGACCGAGGCAACAAAGGCAGAAGAAATGCTTCATTCATCATTTTAAATAAGTACTCTTGCTTTTAAAAAGCATAACACTTATATATTTATCAATTTTCACAAGCTTATTGTCAAGAATGTGATATATTTTTATTTTCGTTCCTTCTAGCGGTTTCCTTTGTTTTTTACAAGGACACAATACACGAACACGCCTGCCGCTGACCATAGGCACCAGGCTTCGGCAAACCTCTCTTGTCATCACTTTTCATTGGCGCAAAAGAAAGCACCATGGAACAAACACGCAGGATGTTTGTAGCGGTATGTGGCCGCCGGATCCTGTTCTCAGACGAAGCGTAGAGAAGCGTCAGCGATGTTTGCTGCAATTTTTCGTCACTGGATCACGGCTCAGAATAAACGCAAGCGGCACGATTGGTGCATCGTAAGCTCGCTATAATATTTCCAGCATCGTAGATCACCACAAAATTTTGGCAATTCACTCTGACGAGGGGCTGATGCAAACGACTGACTCGAGTCGGCCCCGCTCGAAGCGCGGGAGGCCCGCATCTCCATTGGCGGCGTCACGGGCCGTCCGGCTCGTGACGTCAGCCTAGAGTGCGCACCCATTGGTGGAGGCTCGTATGCATACACCTTGGAGGAGTAAACGCTCCTTTTTTTCTAAATTTGTACTCGCTGATAAGTTACTACTAAAGCTACAGTCTAGAAACTAGGGAGAGTATCGCAGGAGTGAAGCGGCCGATTTGCTCTTCAAAGCGTTGTTTTACTCTCGCAAAATGTCGGGTGTAGTGAAATGCATTCTTCACTCCGTCACCAAGGAGAGAGTGAAATGCGCTGTTCACTCTGCCCTTTAGAGAGAAAGTATAATGCCTGTTCTACTCTTGCAGCAATACACAACAAAACGTAGCGTAATCTTCTGCTTTTAGCTGTAGGAGGCTGGCCCCGAACATGGCGATGTATCACTCATGCAAGCTGAGAAAAGAACACATCGTTTTGCTTCTAAGAGAACAGGCAGCCACAGTTCAAACGAACGCGGAGCTAGCGCTCTACGTTTTGACTAGGAATTGCTCCCCCACGCGCGCGCTCAACATCGCTGAACAGAACAGCACCGGAGAAAGGTGATGCGCCCAGCTAGCAGCAACGGAAGTCATCCAATGGAGATCGTGTGTCAGTGATCTCGCGTCGCCTCGAAAACACGACAGTCGTTTGACATTCATTGGATATAACAACACATCATCCACGGTAAGTGAATTCTAACTTAGGTGCACATTCTGCGAATATGACATGCTATCCCCAGGAAGTCGTCGCCGCGCCGACGCGATTGACAACGAACTAGGTAAGCGCGCTGTGTCTCTCGATGTCAATCGAAAAAGCCAGTCATCGCGATAACTGCATGTGATTTTATCACTTGCCGCTGTCCGTAAGAGCTTTGAAAATCGCAAACGCTGCCAGAACCATGGTGTGTTCAAGAAGACGTGAGGCGAGAGGACAATTAAAATGGTTTGTTCACCAGCCCGTGACTCCGAGCCTATGAGGAGCGTGCTTAGCGTGAGTTTTGTGTGTTTGAATTTATTAAGTTTGGCAGTCTAATGTGTACGGATTGCTGTTGAAATATGGAGTCACATAACAAAAGGCGTCATTTTGCTGTGGCATGCTTTCCTTATAAATAAGCCGCGCGCTTGACGGTGTCTCGCCCATGGGTAATCTGCGACCACTCAAGTTACGTGCCGCACTAGTGTAGATGGAAACTTTGCCACAGGCATTCAGCTGCATGCTGCAAGACGTCAAAGGGGTGCGTTATCTTGAACTTACTGAAAACACATGAGGCATCTATGTTTTATGCTGAATAAAGTATAAACCACATACAAGCGATCTTGCGCGCGACCGCTACAAGCAATGCGATGGAGATGGCTGTCCCGTTCGCTCGTCGAGTACAAGTCGTACTCCGTGCGAGCGACGATTTTGAGGGACAGCTCCCAGGTGTTACCGGTATGAGGGCTGCAAATGCGCGTCGAAACTAGCGTGACGCGTGCTTTAGTAATTTAAGTTGATGTGTTTTACTGTAAAAAGTAGCATAAAATATTTCCGAAGGTCTTGCAGTAGGTTGTTATCCTTGCACGTATAAAAATTCAATCGTTAGCTCGTTCCGCGCGACAATCGGTTGTATTTGAGCGATGTACATCCAGTTCCGGCTTCGCGCTATTGGCTAGTCGCTCATAGCACTTTCGGGTGACGAGCGACGATTTCTAGATTTCCAGAACCGAGCGATCTGTTCAAGCGACGGCCCGTTTTGTCGCTTGAAGCCGTTGCTCGTTGCCGTCGCGCTCTAAATCGCTGTCATGGTGTTTAGCCCTAAGACTGAACTGTTTTTGCTCATGTATTGAAATGGTGCAATTATATGTCTGATTTTATGTCTCCTGTTGCGGTTTTCCAGCATGGTACGAATCTGAAAGGGTGCTTATGCCTACGAACTCGGCGAATTGTCAAGCAGCGAGATGTGCATCAGCATCTAATATATCGGCTGCTGTGTGGAATTACAGTTGCAGGGGAGCTTTGCATACGTTTTTTGTTTTGGGCATGCTTGTGCATTTGCATCGGCATCTAATGCAACGGCTGTTCCTTGGAATTACAATTGCAGGGACGCTTTGCATACGTTTATTGTTTTGGACATGCCTGCGAATTTGCTAATATCGGTTGGCGTTTCAGAGTTATGTTATTTGAACAGCTAAATCACACTTCCTCCGAGAGTTATTAGCGTAATGTGTGCAGCTTGCTACTGCATGGCAGATCAAATTGTGTTTATCGCTTTAATTTTTTTAGTGGAGAAATAAAGTATCAAAAAAGCCGCTTTAATTCCGTGTTAGCAGTCGCGTGTCCAACACAAAACAAAGAGTTGGTCTAATAAACTAATAACTGCAGTCTAACTGCAACTTTTACATGCCTTCAAGAGTGCAAAATGCTAGATTTCAAAGTCCAACAGTAGTCGAGCCTGTCAAAAATGAACTCCTTTGCGCACCTCATAAATGAAAATAAGTTCACGCGTTTTAGTAAGCTTAGATGCAGGCCGCAGTGAACTTTCTTGATATTAATGAAATGTGGGTAAGCTTGCCATAACAAGCCTTGTTGCAATTTCTTATAGGCAGATCCAATCATATCCATTGAACTGGAGTGCCATATATTCATCCCTTCTGAACATCATGTTTGCAGATATGATCCTCAAATTATGGCTTGAGGAGTGGCACAACCACAGATGGTGTGGGGAGCACACTGGGCACGTGCTTAGGATGTGTCGCAAGTGCTAGTTGCGACACACGAGAATATGACAGACTTAAGACGTCTGACAGTGACCATTATTCTATTTATTAGTAGGAGTGTGTTAACATTGGAGCTCAACGAGGATGAACTGTCGGTTATTTCTTTTTTGTTCAAATCTAAAATTGAAGTTAGTTTAGCAGTTGACTGCTGCAGTCATTTAGATGTTTCGCATGCATTTGAGTAGGAAGACTAAGAGCTAAGACTTTCTTTTATTGCCATGACCTTGACTGTCTTGATGCTGTTTTACACCATGTCCTCGTGTTGACTTTTGCACACTATATTTTTCAGGCACCCGCTTTATATAACGCAAGAAGGCAGCTGCAGGGACACAAGGATGTCAAAGAGGCAGCCGAGCGCGACTCCACGTAGTGCAGAGGAGCGCACGCCAAAGAATCAAAATACATTGCCTTGCAATTTGGACAAGAAACTAGAATGGGGGTATATTGGGTGCACCATATGACTAAATGTCAACAAAATCGAAATACAGTATGCCACACCAAGATGAAAATTCTCGCGTGCTCTAGGCAGTCATGTTAACTTGGTACATTTGTGTAATATCTCTGACGGGAAATTCAATATCAAGTGTGCCCTCTGGAGACAAGCACATAGGAGCAAGTGTCATTCAAAAGTTACAAATGTGTTTAAAAAAAAGCTGATTCGTTGTGAGAAGTGACTGCTTTTTGTATGGCCTCTCAACAGATATATCCATGTGACAAAAAATAGTGGTACGATGAAATTGCATATTTACTTAGTGATATGCTACATACATGCAATGAGCATTGTGCCTGTGTCCACTATAAAAAGCAACAGCTCATGCTTTGTTAGGTGCTTACATACATTTAACATTTAACAGAGTTATAGCTTACATCTAACACTACGTGAATGCGAGGCTGCAAATACAAAGCACTGTAATACTGTATTTTAAATGCTGACATGAAGCACGCAGATTTTCATGCCTTCCCTTTGATCTATTTTTACACCCAATTTTAGAACTATGGCTTCCTTTTAGGTTCCAGAATGGGGAAGCATTGGGGGAAGAAAATCCCAGGTTTAAGAAGTCATTATCGTTGACTTGCATGCTCGCGAAACCAGTTCATTAGAACCGCTCGTGCCTCCCGAAGCGAAAGCAAGGAGCAATTAAGGCCTTTAACTGTGTACACCGTGGCGCAAACCTTACGTATTAGAAACCGGAGAGCCAGTTGGAATTGAAAATCATTTTAAAAATACAAAGTTGTGGTTTCTCCTTCTGTTAAATAGTCATATCATAGCTTCTGGCAGGTATTTGATATTTTGATTAGGGTGACTCAATCTACTTGCCATCAAAGTATGCTACTGGAGGTAGAGATGCGTTCAATGCGAAAAACTGAGAGCATCTGAGCAGAACACTTGTTCATCGATTGGCGGATGTGAACATATAGTGTCAAGCAAAAGCCTCTAATTGCATGACTCCTGTAGACATAATTTTTATAAGGCAAAATAAAATTAAAACATTGTTGCACATGGTAAATGTCTGGACTTAAGATAGAGTGCACAGTGAAGCGATGTATTAATCTTAGACACATATGTACTTGTTTTGAGACAAAGATTCTGTCAAGTACGATAAATTTTCTTACTTTAGCGCATCTTAACCACTTCGCTAGGACAATAAGCTTTGGTTTGAGGTAGTTTGTTCATTGTGCAAGTATATGCATAGTCGCATGCAAAATCCACGTGCATGGAAGGGATATGTGAAAAAGGATGGTGCCATTCTCAATTTATGATTTTGCTTATTTGTTTGGCTTTTTCGTGCACTTCACTGCCTGTACTTAGGCGTATGTCTCCTTTGATGCATCATATTCATCACATCTGATTTTTGGTTCACATCTGAAGCAATGCTATACTTTGGTTAGATTGCATATTAAATGAGTCATAATAATTGATCATGTAATTATACAAGCTGCTCATCAGAAGTATAGAATTCTTACCGCAATGGGAATGAAAAGTTACCATATATGACAAGAAAGTTGATGCGCAAGATTTTAATGCCAATGCTCCTTGCAGTTTTATGCTTATCTGCTACACACTAGGTAATATTGTAAATTTAATTTATTTATTTGTGAGAAAGTGTAACGGATGAATCCCAACAGCTCCAGGAAACTACTTTCGTGATGAGGCCAGCCGAATGAGAAATATAGTAAGCCTCTGTACCGGTTTGAGACCAGGCAGGATCTTGCTGCACAACTACAATAACACACTTAGAAACAATGGCGTGCAGCGCATACATGAATAAGTTTATGTGAAATATAAGCGAAGCTTGCTAGACCTGCGGCCTCACATGAGAATGAAAAACACATTGCTAAATGCACTGTACTCTCAGTCGGGAGTATCCATACGCCGTACAGGACGTTATCAAATGAGCTGTTGTCTTAGAATTAGCCCACATAAAAAAAGTTTCATGCCAGATTTATCTACATTACCAGTCCCATGCTTAGCAGCTCATCTGGTAACCACTGCCATATAAGTGCGCACGTTTTGTGCGAGAAATGCATTTGCTGGCCAGTAATGTGGCGCATATTTCTCTTCGATCATAGTGTCAATACTTTGTGAGTTTGCATACGTTTGTTCTATGTTTAACTTTCCATTGTATAATTTACTTTTAAAATTAAAAAAATTATGGGGTTTTACGTGCCAGAACCACTTTCTGATTATGAGGCACGCCGTAGTGGAGGACTCCGGAAATTTCGACCACCTGGGGTTCTTTAACGTGCGCCTAAATCTAAGCACACGGGTGTTTTCGCATTTCGCTATAATTTACTTTTGAAAAGAAGGAACCAACTGAAATTAAAGGATATTTCTACACTGTAATAATGATCAAACTTTACAGAATATACTTATGTTTTATTATAATATGTGTTCTAAAGTTCACGGACATTATTGTAATCTGATTTTATGTGTTTGTCAATATGTTTCTCAAATTATTATTCAGTTTGTCTTGTGACTGATCAATAAAGATGTTGACATTTTAAGAGAGAAAATGCTTCATTTGAGTAACTCGGCAACTACAGATGACATCACATTCACCAAGCATAAGTGCAGGAGCTGCTTATAAAGGAATCGAATATTCCCCACATGTAAGTATTCCGAATCCCTTCTAACGTGACCATGGTTTACATCGTGCTTTCACACTACTAGCACTCTGTTCTAAAGGAGTACAAGCACTTTGTTTGGGGGAGTAGAAACCCGCGGTTTGGAAAATGGAAGTACTCGGTTTGCAGGAGGAGAAGCACTCGGTCGGGGGGAGTACTATTACAGCTGTGGGCAGAGTATTAGTACTCTGCCGAACAGTGCTAGCACTCCTATGCGGTGGACTAACAAAGCTTTGTCAGGAGGAGTTCACCTACTCTCTCTCAAAGGGCGTCGATCTACTCTCGAAAAGATAGTGATATATGGGACAAGCATATACTCCTTCAAAGAGAGTGCCCGGAATTCTTTGTTTTTAGAGTGCAGGTCTAGTAAGCACTGCAGAAAAAAAACGAATAACCTAGTCGTGCACAAGTACCACATGGTTCGCGATAGTCTCAGTCCGCTTAATTAGCGCGCTTGTCGTTTATTGATGCGATAGTAATTACACGGACTTACACGGATTACACGGATAGTAATCACAGCGTGTTTACAGGAGGTATTCAGAGACCTGGATTGGGAAGAATTGGGGTTAAGAGTTAATGGAGAATACCTTAGTAACTTGAGATTCGCTGATGATATTGCCTTGCTTAGTAACTCAGGGGACCGATTGCAAGGCATGCTCACTGACCTGGAGAGGCAAAGCAGAATGGCGGGTTTAAGAGTTAATCTGCAGAAAACTAAAGCAATGTTTAACAGCCACGGAAGAGAACAGCAGTTTACGATAGGTAGCGTGGCACTGGAAGTGGTAAGGGAATATATCTACTTAGGGCAGGTAGTGACCGCGGATCCGGATCATGAGACTGAAATAATCAGAAGAATAATAATGGGCTGGGGTGCGTTTGGCAGGCATTCGCAGATCATGAACAGCAGGTTGCCATTATCCCTCAAGAGAAAAGTGTATAACAGCTGTGTCTTACCAGTACTAACGTACGGGGCAGAAACATGGAGGCTTACGAAAAGAGTTCTACTTAAATTGAGGACGACGGAACGAGCTATGGAAAGACGAAAGGTGTAACATGAAGGGATAAGAAAAGAGCAGATTGGGTGAGGGAACAAACGCGAGTTAGTGACATCTTAGTTGAAATCAAGAAAAAGAAATGGGCATGTGCAGGACATGTAATGAGGAGGGAAGTTAACCGATGGTCAATAAGGGTTACGGACTGGATTCCAAGGGGAAGGGAAGCGTAGCAGGGGGCGGCAGAAAGTTAGGTAGGCGGATGGGCGGATGAGATTAAGAAGTTTGCAGGGACGACATGGGCACAATTAGTACATTACCGGGGTAGTTGGAGAAGTATGGGAGAGGCCATTGCCCTTCAGTGGGCTTAACCAGGCTGCTGCTGCTGCTGCTGCTGATGATGATGATGCATTACAAGGACGACTTCTGCGCGCTCGCATACCCGTTGGCGTTGTCGTGCTGTCCCAGTATTGAAGCGCATGCGTAGCCTACGGCTGGGGAGTTAGGTCTCCAGAGGCACGTAGCCATTTGGCCCACAACGGAGACAAATTCTAAGCCACACACCGGTCTGCAGGATTCAGGGCAACATTCTGGCTTCCACTGCTGGCGTAATCGCTGTGTGAACACGCACTAGCTTTCCTGCTGAGCAGCTGCGGAAAAACCACACCGTGGCATGTACATTTCATAAAGACGAGCGTCAAAGCAACGTTTTTCTAATCGTATCCTGCGGCAGTGACTAACGCCTGTTTATTTTTCCTGCATAATCTGTTGCACGAAACAATATGGGATGCCTACAACGGTGCTTGCGGTGCTTATCATCACCCCAGCTTTCTGAGACGCCTTCAATCAAAAGCTAGGACTTAATAATGCTTTTAAAGGGGAAACCACATGCACGCGATTTTCGATCAACGGCCACGAGCGATTGGGTTTTGTCGTCAAGGAGGGCGATCTCGGCCTTGCCGCTTGTCATGTCACCGGTCTCTGGTAAGGCCAAAATACTCGTTTGTGTACCTGAAATTTCCGCCAAGAATCCTGACGCGGCCAGCGTGACAGCCTAACATGACAGCAGACCTGCGTTACCCACGAACAGACCAAGGCCTCTCCCTTCTCCAACTAATGTTACTGACGTATATGTAGGTGGCGTCGCTGCACTCGCCCCCGTTCACACTGGTGCCGCAGTTTCAGTTATTGTGTCAAACTCTGCCGTTCGCTCAGAAAAGTTACGACGACACTGTACAACGTGTCACTTCGAACTGCCAGCGCAGACCGCATCATGCCTGCAGCTGCGTGTACTGCTCGCGTTGTGATCAACGGCCTCCTCTACGCCGTCGAATTTTGGTGCTGTGTTTTTGCCCCCCCGATCTTATTTTGGGCTGGGACTTCCTTCCGCTAATAAGGCCGTCATCGACTGTTCTCGTACTGAAGTGGAATTTCAAATGCTGTGTAATGCCCCACTCCTTGACGCTCGTCAACCGCAAGATAAAGTATTCGTTGCCGAAGACGCTACAATTCCACCACACTCATCTGCCCTTGCCACAGTGTCATGCAACATTGTTGCTACTGTCAGCGCACTTTTTACGCCATCTGCAATTTTCGATTGTCGCAGATGTTCCCCGCTGCCTTTCGCTCTTTTGGACGTTCATGCCGGTGTCAGCAGACTGCTCGTCGCCAACCGATTGTCCAGTCCTCTCACTTTGCTTCGTGGGGAGTGCGTTGGCCATGTCCAGTGTGTCGACGCTGCTGCCATCATTGACATGCCAATTGGTTCCATTGCCACTCATGAGGTCGCCGGAGTGACCTGTAACCCCGCGCAGGAGGCGAGTTCGCCCGATGTTTTACATAGCTCCATCGCCGACACGTTGACTGTTTTTCAACGCGCCCAGCTTTTACGCCTTCTCGACAAGTTCCGTTCGTCTTCCGACTGCCAACATGTTCTCTTGGGCCGGACGTCCACTGTTTGTCATCGCATCGACACGGGTACCAGTGCGCCACTGCGACAAAGACCATATCATGTATCCGCGACAGAGCGCCGTGTTATCGACGACCAAGTAGCTGACATGCTCAAGCGCGGCGTCATTCAGCCTTCGGATAGCCCCTGGGCATCTCCCGTTGTTCTTGTTAAAAAGAAGGATGGATCAATTCGATTCTGTGTCAATTACGGTCATCTTAACAAAATCACTCGTAAAGATGTTTACCATCTTCCGAGAATTGACGACGCCCTTGACTGTCTCCAAGGCGCGGAGTTCTTCTCTTCTATCGACCTACGCAGCGGCTATTGGCAAGTCCCCATGGCGCCAAAAGACCACCCTAAAACAGCCTTTGTAACACCAGATGGCCTATATGAATTTCGTGTCATGCGTTTCGGGCTTTGCAACGGCCCCGCAACATTTGAGCGTATGATGGACAACCTTTTGCGTGGTCTCAAGTGGAAAACGTTCCTGTGCTACTTAGATGATGTGGTTATTTTTTCGCCCGATTTTCCCACCCATCTCTGCAGGCTGGAAGAAGTGTTACAGTGCCTAACTGCCGCCGGCCTTCAGTTCAACCTGAAGGAATGCAACTTTGGCGTAAGTCAGCTCACCATCCTTGGCCATGTAGTATCTAAACGCACGCCGCGAAGCTCCGTGCAGTTGCTGATTTCCCGAAACCTTCCTCCGTAAGAGAACTTCGCAGATTCCTTGGTCTGTGTTCTTACTTTCGCCGCGTTATTCGGAATTTTTCGTTCAGCACCGCTCACTTGAATCAGCTTCTACAGAGCGACTGGAACGACTACGCATGGTCGTCCGCTTGTGACGATGCCTTTCAAGAGTTGCGTCGTCTACTCACCTCGCCGCCTATACTGCGTCACTTCGACCCGACAGCTTCGACCGAAGTGTACATCGACGCCAGCGATGTTGGACTCGGCGCTCTGCTAGCGCAGCGCAATTCTGGATTCGACGAGTACGTCGTTGCATACGCAAGCCGCACCCTCACCAAAACCGAGAAGGATTATTCCGCTACGGAGAAGGAATGTGTGGCCATAATTTGGGCACTTGGTAAATTTCGACCCTACCTCTATGGCCGCCCCTTCGATGTCATTACAGACCACCACGCATTTTGTTGGCTGTCCACGTTGAAGGATCCCTTAGGTCGATTAGCTCGCTGGGCTTTGCGGTTGCAGGATTTCAACGTGTGCGTTGTATACAGGTCTGGCCGCCGCCACACCGATGCCGACGCGCTTTCCCGTTCGCCGGTGTCAACCGAAAGCGATGCCTGCCTCCCTACCGTTGACCAAGTACTTTCGTTCCCAGCAGGCTGCGACATGGCTTCGGAGCAACGCAAGAGTGCCTGGATCCGCTTCCTTTCAAACCCGTCGACTGTTTATTCACCCTCTCGAGCTTTGCGCCGTCAAGCATCTCACTTCGAAATTCGGGATGGACTTCTCTATCGCCGGAATTACGTCTCTGACGTCCGCAAGTGGTTGCTGGTCATACCTCGACATCTTCGTGGTGAAATATGTTCCGCCTTCCATACTGACCCGTAGTGTGCACATGCGGGTGTCTTCAAGACGTACACCCGGCTTCGCTCCAGTTATTATTGGCGTGGCATGTACACCTTTGTGTGCAGGTACATTCGGTCATGCCCTCAGTGCCAACGCCGCAAGGTTCCTGCTCATCATGTCTCTGGTCCACTCTAGCCAATCCCGTGTCCGGCCATGCCTTTCAATTGCATTGGCAATGACCTGTATGGACCCCTTCCGAGCACGGCTTCTGGAAACCGCTGGATAGTCGTCGCCATCGACCATTTGATGCGATACGCAGAAACAGCCGCTCTGCCTGCTGCCAGAGCTCATGATATAGCATCCATCCTCCTGAAAAACTTTATTTTCCGTCACGGTGCGCCTCGCGAACTTTTGAGTGATAAAGCACGTGTCACCCTCTCCAAAGTCATAAACGCGCTCCTTGCTGAATGTCGCATCGTTCATCGCCGTCCCCTTCGATCAGTCCGTCCCCTTCGATCCGAATTCGCTCTTTCACTTGCTCTCTGCCGTGACAGCGAAGTAGAAATACTAAAATAGGGCGTGGTTTTCTCTCAACTCCCGCTCAAAACAAATTATCAACCCTGTCTGGTCCATATAATTAACGGAAAAGCATTATTTGCCCCATTGCCCAAAAATCCGATGTTTTCATTAGTGGCGTCCCCGAAAGATGTTACCAAAAATGGCCAGTGCTGCGACGAGTAAAAACACGTGAGAAATGCACGGATTTACACCAAAATTGTCAGGCAGGTTTTGTAAACAAAGTAAAAAATGAAATCGTAAAGGAAATTTGACACACTTCATTCTGAGTGGGAATCGAACCCAAGCTACCGGGGTGAGTGCACCCGCGCCGCCGTCTGTACCCTTTCTGTCGCCACAACGCTATCTTTTGTACTGGCCTCATCAAGTTTCATAACAGTGTTAATGACACCGGGCTGTGTCGAGATGAGCAAGTGGCGTAACGCTTACGCCTACTTAGACAACTCCTGGAGGGGTTTCAGCGTGAAATTTGCTAGAAAAACAAGGCCGCATCTAGAATATCTTGGAACTACGCCAACGTATTAGCAGGAATTCTGGAGCAAACCTAGACGAAGAAGTAAACAAACTGGAAAGGCACGGAGTAGTAAAATACCACCGAAAAATAACGGCGGAATCATTTGAAGGCAAGGATGAGGAGGTTCTTAAAAAAAAACACGATATAGCACGAGTGGCAACCAGACGGGAAAGGTGCTTGTGCTTAGAAGTTTGAACTGCAAGAAAGCCGACGGGAAAATTTCTAAACACACAGCCACAGGGACAGACACGAGGTTTCTTTTAGACTGATTATTGACCTAGGACCAAAGAGTAACGAAGCTCTGTTGACATCAGCAAGAGAAAGCTTACAAAATAAAGGAATACCAGACAGCTGGCTACAGTGCATAATGAATTTTATTTTCAAATGTTAAGGCAAGAAAAAAGATAATTCACTCATAACCAATACGCCGGTAATTTACGCATTGACAAGGAAGGCGGGTAAATTAAATCTGCAATCATGGGCAGCAGATAATGCCATTTTACGTGAACATCAGTACGACTCAGAATTGGTCGGCGACTGCATGGCACTTAATTTTTTCTTACTCTGCGGTTTGAAATATCCACAGAATTATGGACGCCGTTATATTTGGCTGGTCTAGACATTGCGGCAAGGTATGACAACGTCAACCGATACTGTTTGTAGAATGTTATGGATGGAGAAGGCTTGGAAAATGACAGTACAGATCTTGTGACGCATATTTATCCAGAAAATACCATTTGGGTTCAATACGAAGGGAAGGAAAGCAAGGAGAAAGTTGATATCTGCAAAAGGTTAACAAGGGTAGACTTTATTCCCGCTTTTGTTCATAATGTACATCGTAAAGATGAAAACCGCGCTAGAGGGAATCAGTATCAGGTTTCAGCTGTCATACAAAAATGCGGGCAAGATAGTGAATCAGCAGCTCGCAGGTTTGTATTATGCGGAGAGTAATGCTCTGCTGCCTTAAAGGCAAAGTGGAAAGTAAAGTCAGGCTAATCTGCGCTCAGGAAGAATAGAAATGAGGATTAAAATTTAGCGTTAAATACCAGGTGTTGCGGTATTCAGTGAAGACCGTGAAGAAACAGTGTCATTACAAGGAAAGGAAACGTCTCCAGTAAGACAATAAGTGCAAGTAGCTTTTGTGCATGGGTCATAGAAGGCAATAGCTATACGGAAACACCAAGATATATATAGGGAGGGCAGGGATGTTAACCAGTAAAGAGTCGGGCTGGCTACCTTGCGCTTGGGACAGGGAGTAAGGGGATACAAACAAGGGAGGGAAAGAAGCAGATGCAGGTAGAGAGACGTTCTCATAAAGAACAGAACTGCCGTTAGTGCCTTCTGAGCCGATGACCAGTGCGGACGGAGTTCTAGCATTCTCTGTTCACTCACAAAGCGATCATCCAGTCTCCTGAATGCGTTGGTCATAGATTGTCTTTGTGCTTCAAACTGAGGTCACTGGCACAATTGGTGGTGAATGCTCTAGTCACAGCCACAGACATCCCATGAAGGACTGTCGGTCATTCCAACGAGTCTGAATAAGCGTCGTGAAAGTCACTCCCAACCACAATGCACACAAAAGAACAAACCATGATAGCCAAGAGTAAGAGAAATGCGGCCATAATGAAACACACAGCACTATGGAGACGCATGGAGTGTTGGAAATATGGTTATAGCTGCGTTGTGCGGAAGGGTTATAGCTCCGTTGTATCTGCCTTCTACCGATCCATGCCACCTAACATATTTCTTATCTCCCATTCAGTCGTTAATATCACTTCTTGCCCTTCAAATTTATAATGGCTTTTATGATCCATTGGAATTGCAGAGGTCTCTTACATAACTTAGGTGACATAAAAGACCTGTTATTTAACTTCTCTCCCGTAGCATTATGCTTACAGGAAACAAACCTTGGTGAAAAGCACAAAAACATTTGATCAAAGGCGTCTGATACGGTGTCCACGATTTGCGAGGTCAACGCAATAGTCGACGTCGGGGTTGTGTCCACTCTGTACGAAGCGGCAGGCGAGGAGTACATCGAGGCACCCTAGCAGCCGCTAGAGAAGAACGTCCCTCCTCCCTCGCCTGACTCCAATGCCTCGCGCGTGACAAGGGAGGGCACGCGAGATTGAACCGCGTCCGACGGTTCATCCTCATAGGCTTTCGCTCACACGGAACCTCAATGGGACGCCCACGCCCCTCGCGACGGCAGAAATGCACTTCAGTGTACATATAATTGCTATCGCAATAATACTTATCAGTCTAAAAACATAGTATGCATCCGACGCATAGTCCACGCATGAAGTATGCCTCGTAAATCACCTCGAAGCGGTATAAAATCGTGCTGATAGCTCATTGACTTATCAAAATCTCACGAAGTCAGTCTTACCACCCTCAAAGCGCAATCTGCGAACATTACCTTTCCGTCTACGCATAGCATCAATTTACCTATTGCATAAACTTTTCTTTTTGTCACATAATAGCACTCCTTAAAATACCACACCGGCACACATATCTCATTCCACTGATTACCAAGAGCGAGTTTCTCGTACACCTGTTAGAAGTTTTATATTTTAGCATCCTTCTATCCTGATGCGTCCAAAGAGTGGAACAGCCTTCCTCACAATATCGACACTGTGACCTTCCCATGATCTTTGCTGATGTGACTGAGTACCTGCTGACGCAACGTTGAGTGTTTCTTAATGAACACCCACTTCCTTTCTAATGCCCTCTGGTAGTGTCATTGGGCTAAGCAAATGAAAATGAAACAATTTTTGCATGCTTATGGCCTTTGTGCGGCCAGAGAGCGAGAGAGAGATGGGGGGGGGGGGGGGTCTTTAGCAAAAGCTGGAGTTGCCGGCCTTTCGGCACGCCTACGACGCTCCCCATGGCATGATAAACACATGACGTGCCAACACCTTAATTGCGAAGCCCATAAACTTATGTGCCCAAGTAAGCATGATGACGCTCATCGTATCGTCAACTTGAGAAAATGCTTATTTCCACAAAAGACGGTACAAACACTCAGTCCCACCGAAAGCACAATTCCACCAGGACAATACCATATACCAAGTACGAACCATTGTAGACGGTAGATTTTGAGAGAAGTGTCCGAGTCCACGCTCCCTTACACATCACATAGACCCATGGATATGCACACTTACACATAAAGTAACTGCCACATTACACAAAATGACGTTCATTACATACTGGGTACACAATAGTTGTGTTTATGAGTTTACACAGTTTCGTAGTGATGTTATGAGATTATCTTTTACAGAACTGACCACTCACGGAACGAAACTGTGCAAATGGAGCCGAAAATACGCTCGCAGTGCTAACATACGCTACCTTCAAAAGCCACCGTAGTTACTCTAGATGGACTGCAAATTTCTTCCGCATATCCAATAAGTTCTATGGGCAACCGAACTAGTGAATTCAGCTTTTAAAACAATTGCTCGTCTGTTTACGCCCTTTATGCAAACAGCTTAATATACAGGGTGAATAGCTGTCTCTGTCTGTCCGATTTAAATATTTACTACTAAAGGATAAAGAAAAAAGATGCCGAGGTTGTTGGGATTTGGGGAACTCGACGCGCCAATGCGCGGGCGCATTTCACCTGTGTCTGCAACCTCTACACCTCACTGCCTTCTTGCTCCGAACCAATTGTAAGCGGCGGCGCTCCACTCGAGATGGTTCGCGATGAGGGCGGAGCTATGACGTCACGAAGTGGCCCCTAATGGCTACTGTCTTGATGGTACCATGTCTCTTTCTACTTAGGGCTGTGCAGCGTGCGTTCATTTACCTACTCCACTCTTTCGAGAGTGATTCGCCTTTGAACAACCTTCGTAACACCATAGCTTATGAGAGTGACCAAGAAAATTTTCGGCTTTTTCTAACAACGAATTTTTCAAACGCTACATATCCTAACCTATTATTTTTGTCATTGGCGGTCCCGTTATTATTGTGCGACTATCTGTTAAATACTGTTTTGTTCTAGCATAATTATGTCCCCCTTGCTCAGTAATTCTGTTGATTACAGTTTACTGTGCGAAGTTTTATTGGTCAATGCCCTGTTGCGTTCAAAAGTACTCGGTTTGCTCGTTGTGTACATTGCCAAAGCAGATTACTATATGTTACCGCACTTCTTGCCCTGCATTTTTTCAATGTGTATTCACATAGGTATTATAATTATTGCTCGTTATAATCGTTGAGCATACTTTCCCCCCATACACAATGCCTCTAGGGGTCTTGCATGGTATCGTTAAATAAAAGAAATATTAAAAATATTAAATAAATAGATGACAGTTGATTAGTTGCATTTCATCCCTATTGCTCGTGAAGAGAACAATGCCATTTACAAGGCGATGGTTCTTGAGATATTTGCGTTTATTGTCCCTCATACGCATTCCCAGTTTAACAGTTTTTTCTAATGATTGATGAAGAATAACGTGCTTTCGTGGCGCGACGGCAGTTGTGGCCAAAACGCGCAAAACGCGTCCTGCGACGAGTGGACAACGCACATCGTGTCAAGGAGGCAAGATGGCTGCAAAAGGGCCTAGAATCAGTCAAAGTATACGTGTATAAAATATGATAATGAGGAGGGAGGTGAGACTTCGCCATTAAGTATATATTGTGAAGTGATAATGCCAGAAAAAAAACTGAGAGAATATGCAAGCGGCACTAATGCCTTACCCAGGCTATTGAAAGCAAGCGCCGGTAAGCACGTGCTCAAAATATTACTATCGCAACAACTCACTCTGTTAACAGGCCGTGCTATGGATCACGTGAATGTATAAGATGCAGTACGGGTAAATATTAAAAAGAAGCTAACAATATTTGAGTATCAACTAGCAGGTCATTGAATTGAACCATTGCTTGATGTAGTGAAACTTCCGGACGGTGTACAGCGTCATCGAAAGCGTCCCCACGCAGGACTTGGGGATGCGCGACTGGTTAAGGACCACCTCGGTCAGTGCGGTTGAGGAAAAAAAAAAGGAACTGATATACTCATCCTTCTGACGTGGTTGTATAGAAGCTCGTCCTCAGGTTGTAGTCCTTGCGTGCCCGTACGAGAAGAGAAGTGAGCGTAACCGGACTTCGTACTGGGCTTGAAGATGGAGTTTCATGTAGGAGTGGCAAGATTTGCCTTGCACCTCCACCAGAAAAATGTAAGGTGGATTGAAGAAGAGGACTGGGAAAATAGACGCTGTCTCGTTAATAGTGAGCCTGAAAACAGTAACGATTATGATGATGAATACCTTAATGTCATTGGCAGATACCCACTCAAGAGTTTGCCCATGAGTCGGCCATATTTTGGTTATGCGTTAGGGGAAGAAGTTTAGAAATCAATAAAGCGTGCAACCAACGCGATTCGTTAGTTATCATGGCGCCAACATATGCGGGCACGTTCATGCGGTGTGCAAGCCCCACACCTTTGTGTCAAAATATACGCTTTAAGTAGTGTAACTCTTTTAGATAAGGATGACGGTTCAGCAAGTTCCTTACAGTGTAACTTGGTCACGTGTGTCGTGGGGCGGGCGTTTTCGTGTTGTTCTCATTTGCCAAACATGCACGCGATCTCTAGCTGCAAAATGTGTTGCATGAGATGAGTGGTTTGATAGGCTTTAATGAAGAGCTTCATGACAGGTTCGCTTTACATTAGGTCTAAAGAGTGCACTGCATGTCGGCAACATTTTTTTTTTCTAGAAGAGCAGCGGAACGCGGTACGTCCATAATAAGGTTGCCATCAACTCTACCTTCTGTACTTGAAGTTGAGCATCGAAATATATTTTTAGGCCGTTTAATCACATTCCCTTGGAATTGACTCCATGTATTCCGTCCTCCTCAGTTGTACATCTTAATTATTAGGTCTGTTATTTGCAAGTTTGTCGCACCCAGTGTCACATTGAATTTAACAAATGTAAGGCTGTTCTAGTTATGAACCACAATATAACAGGGTATAACATTAGAAAAAAAGGGGAAGCTCCGCCCAGTTGACCGAAACGCAACAGCCGATTGCCTCCGCGACTAAAATAGTCCTGCTCAAAAATCGGAGTTTCTAAAACGCGTAATTCTGGGTATCAATAAAGACGTCTGTATAATTTGATGACTGCTTTGGTTCAGTTCTCGTGACTGGAATGCTACAGCACATGCCAGATCGCGAGAGAAAAGTAACCCAGTGCCTTTACAACGCTGCCCGTCGTCTGGTATTTAGCTTCATTGAAAGGGGGAAAAAAAAAAACAGCAGTTCTGCATGGCGTTTGCGCTGGTTTAAAAGTACACGGTTCATTGGCTACTCGTTTTCCGAACTTAAAATCAATGAGTTGGCATTTAACAAGTACGTAAAAAATGCATTTATCGACACCTGGGCAAGAAGACGACCGAGGCACGAAAGGTACAAGGAATGCTTCACTCATCGTTTTAAATAAGTACTCCTGGCATTAAATAGCATAACATTAATTTTTTTCTGCTTTCACAAGCTCATTGGCAAGGTGATATATTTTTTTCGTTCCTGCTGACGGTTTCTTTTTTTTTTTAGAGGGACACCGTACACGAAGACGCCCTCCGCTAAGAGTAGGCACCAGTCTTTGGCAAACTTCTCTCGTTGTAACTTTGGCGCAAAAGAAAACGCCATGGAACAAATCCGCAGGATGTTTGTTTTTTGTACAGGTGTGTCGCCGGCACACCTCTACCTATTTCCAGCATCGCAGACCACCACAAACAGTTTGGAAATTCACTCTGACGAGGGTCAAACGCATACTACTCACGCGACTCAGCCCAGTTTGAAGCGCGGCCAGCCATCTCCTCCATCGGTGCGGTCACCGGACGTCCGGCTGGTAACGTCAGCCCACAGTGCGCGCCGTTCGATGGAGGCTCGTATGAGTCCACCTTGGAGGAGAAAACGCCCCTATTTTTAAGTTGTACTAGACTATAAGTTACTGCTAAAGCTATGTCTACGGAGAACTGCAGAAAAGAAGGTAATAACCAAGTCGTGCACAAGTCTCGCATAATTTTCGATAGTCTCAGTCCACTCGATTTCCACTTGTTTAGGGCGGTTGTCGTTTATTGTTGCGATATTATTTAGATGGGCGCTTTATGTGCGCTGGCATCACCGTTGGCGTTGTCGTGCTGTCCCAGTATTGAAGCGCATGCGCAACGGCGGCTGTGGGGTTAGGTCTCCAGAGAAGCGTAGTCAGGTTGGCCGTAAAGGCGACAAATTCTAGTGCACGCAGCGTTCTGCAGGATCCAGTTAAACATTCTGCCTTCCACTGCTGGCATAATCTCTGTGTGAACACGGACTAGCTTTCCTGCTGAGCAGCTGCGGGCTAACAACACCGTTGTATATACGTTCCATAACAAATAGCGTCAAGGCAAATTTGTCTAATCGTATCCGGCGGCAGTGACAAACGCCTATGATTTTCTTCTGTGTAATCTTTTGCACGAATGAATATGCGATGCCTGGAGCGTCGCTTGCGGTGCTCATCATCACCCAAGCTTTCTGAGACGCCTTCAGCCAAACGCTAGGCCTTCAAATTCCTTTTAAAGGCGAAACCACATGCACGCAATTTTCGGTCGAGGGCGACGAGCGATAGGGTTTTGTCGTCGAGGAGAGCGGTCCTTCCTTGCTGCTTGTCATGTATCCGGTCTTTGGAGAGCCCAAAATACTCGCTTGTCTACCCAAAATCCACGCCAATACTCCTGACGCGGCCAGCACGATCGTGTAAAATGAATGCGTCCAGTCCGCCTCCTTCGATCCGAATTCGCTCTTTCAACTTGCTCTCTGCCGTGACAGCAAACTAGAAATACTAAAATCAGCCGTGGCTTTGTCTCAACTTACGCTGAAAGAAATTATCAGCGCTTCTTGTCCTGATTATTAATATAAAAGCATTAGTTGCCCAATTACGCGAAAATCCGGTGGCGTCATCAGTGGCGTCACCGAAAGATGGTACGAGTAAAAAGGTGTGAAAAATGCTCCGATTGACGTCAAATTTATCAGGCAGGCTTCTGTAACCGAAGTAAATTGTTAGAATTGATAAGAAAATTTGGCACACTTAAGTTTGGGTCCGAATCAAACGCAGGCAACCGGGGCGCAAGAAGGGAAGGCTTGCCCAACGCCACACTGGCTCCACGGTGACGGTTGACTAAACTTGCGCCTAGAGGGCGTGTCATTGCACACGTTGAGTCACGACCTCCGTCGCTGCCTCCCATGTGTCCCTTACTCTTCGAATTAAATCGCTGATGTGTCTACTGCGATACACTCTCGATGCCAGATCATGAGTGTTTAAAATTGAGGTGTATGTATAATCGTTGCATGGCGTGCATCACTTTCTCTTCGGACTTTATTGGTGCTGTGTCAACTGGGATGCACTTTGAAGCCTCTACCTCGGCGGCATCTCTGAAACGTGATAGCCCGTGGAAACAGGCCGCAGAAGAAGAAGCAAGGGAGTACAAAAATGAATGCTGTGCACGTTTACAAAGCGCACGACGAAATGCGGTTGAATAATTAAGCGAAAACGTTTTCCCAAAGCAACCCTAATGTTTTTACATTCCCACACATAAGCAGCCCTAAGTGTATCTGCCGAACTTTTGGGATAGGTTGCTTCTTTATACCTATGAGACGCCACCGATAGCCGCGAGTTGGCAGCCAAGGCATCTCACGCTCTTTTAAATGCGTAAGCATTCCTATGCTTAACAAACACGAAAACCGTCAGTCTGTCTGTTCGGTGGGTCAACCGCTTTCCACATAGCGCCCACAGCAGCGATCGGGTTCACCTTCGTGCAGCCTCTTGTCTAAACGCCAGTGAAGCGGCGAGAACACAGCACTCACGAAGCCATTCAGTACATGTCTCACTCTATCACTTTCCCAAATCGCTTTCAAAATACGGGCCCCCGCATCTCTCTCCAACGCTAAGCGGTGAGATTGTAGCGCGGGAGGCTGTCAGCAGTCAACAATCTTTGTAGGCATTGCTGATCGCTTACAAGGAGCGGCGCACATTGACGTGCCATGTATACGAAGCAACCGCCCGAGTACGTTTGGTCAATGGTTCGACGCGTATAGATCAAGCGATAAAGAGCGACAACGGCTTATAATGATCGGAACGTCAACAGCGCATCAGTGCCGCCGTCCGTACCCTTTCTGTCGCCTCAACGCTATCGTTTGTACTCGCCTTATCAAGTTTCATAATATTCATAGTGTCAACGCGCTGTGTGGAGATGAGCAAGTGGCGTAATGCTGACGCATAGTTAGACAACTCCTAGAGGAGTTTCTGCGCAAGAGTTTCTAGAAGAACAAGGCCGCATCTAGTATATATTGGAACCACATCAACGTGTTTCCAGGAATCCATATCCTACCTACTTATTCGATGTGATTGAATCAGTGCAGGAGCGACCTGCCCGTTTTATCTCATGTAATTATAGCCACCACTCCAGCATAACGCAAATCAAAGTCGATCATTCCCTCCAGCCTTTGGTTCTTCGCTGTAATATCGCTCTGTTATCCTTGTTTCACAAATATGTTTATAATGCCACACAATCCACACTGCATATCCAGGTCACCTCAAACACGTCTCGCCGATTAATTAAGCACTTAAGTTTCGCGCGCATGTACGGTACAACACACGCTTTTAACTTTTTCCGCACTCCCTACGGCCATTCGCTTGTGGAACAATCTTCCTGATAACATCGTTTCCGAGTCAGATCAAGAAAAAATTTTCGTCATCTCCTACACGAGCATTTTTCATAAAATCACTTACAAATCATTTTATCTTGTTTCTTGTACTTGGCAATGGGCTTCGCACTTCTTGCGATGTTTTTATTTCTATTGATGCCTTGCTGTCTAATTCTTATCAATTGGTATTTTATGCTACGTCACATGTTCACTTGCATGCGCTGCATATATGACTGCTTTTTGGGTCTTTATCCCGAAATATTGTATTCGTTGATCTATTCATTTTTCCTGTATCGTACTCTCTATTATTGGTGCCTTACGGTAATTCTACTGGTGCTTTTTCCTTGTAGTGTGCATTTGTGGCGTTTTATTACTTCAGTTTTACAATTTCATGTTTTGATCTTTCTAGCAATCTTGAAGAGCCCTGCATTGGGACGTATCTTTTATACCAGAGTACAGAAGGCTGCTTACTCTTTTTTTTATAATTCCTTTGGTTTTGTAACCGCCTTACACAGTGCCCCCATAGGGCATGTAAGGTATATTAAATAAAAAAGTAAATGAATTTTGGAGCAATCTTAGACGCTCAAACAAATGTACACCCTTTCGGGTGTATATTTGCCACACAACAATAATCGTCATGTGTCTTGTTTGCGTTTACTTCCTTGAAAACGCTGCGCTCGCTACATTCCTGTCGAGAATGCTCTGTCATGTTGATAACGGGCATGCCGTTCGTGACTTGGAAATACCAGGCTCACCGTGTTAAAGAAAGGAAATGCGGACAAGATGGATGACAATTATTGTTGTGTGGCAAAAGGGTGTAATTTTGCTTAAGAGTGCAGAGTAAGATAGAAACAAACTGGAGGTGGACGGAGCAGTAAAGTATCTCGGAAAATAACGACGGAATCATTTGAAGACATAGACTAGGGGGTTCTTGAAAAAAATAAACAAACAGCATGAGTGGCAACCAGAAGGAAGAGGTGCTTGTGCGTAGAAATTTGAACTACAAGAAAGCCGGCGGGACAATTCCTACACGCACAACCACTGGGTTTGGCAGGGTTCCTGCTAGGCTGATAAATGAACTAGGACTAAAAAGTAAGGAAGCTCTGTCGAAATCAGTAAGAAAATGCTTACAAAAGAAAAGAATACGAGACAGGTGGCGAAAGTGCATAATGAATTTTATTTTAAAATGTTAAGGCAAGGAAAAGAAAAGAATTCACTCATACGAACCGTTCACCATTACGCCGGTAATATACAGGTTGGCAATGCAGGCGGTTAAATTAAAACTGCAGTCATGGGCAGCGCATAATGCCATTTTGCGTGAACATCAGTACAACTCAGAATCGGTCGGCCAATCCATTATACTTTATTTTTTTTTTACTCCGTGAGTCGTAATATACATAGAATAATGGACGCCGTTATATGTGGCTTTTTTATACATTCCGGGATGGTATGACAACGTGAATCGATACTGTTTGTGAAATATTATGGAAGGAGAACCCTTGGGCAAGGACTGTATGAATCTTTTGACGCATATTTATCCAGGAAATACCGTTTGTGCTCAATGCGAGAGGCAGAAAAGCGAGGAGAAACTTCATATCTTCAAAATTTAAACAAGGGTGCACTTTATCCCCGCTTTTGTTCATAATGTACATCGTCAAGAGGAAAACCGCACTAGAAGGAATCAGTATCAGGTTTCAGCTGCCACACAAAAATGCGGGCACGATAGTAAATCAGCAGCACGAAGGTTTGTACCTTGCGGAGATAAATGATCTGCTTGCTAAAAGGCAAAGTGGTAAGTTAAGTCAGGCAAATCTGTGCTCAGGAAGGTTAGAAATGAAGATTCAAATTTAGGGTTAAACACCAGGTGTTGCGGTATTCAATGAAGACCGTAAACATAAAGTGTCAGTACAAGGAAAGGAAATGTCTCGAGTAAGACAATACGTTCAAGTACCTTTTTATGTATGGGTAAACGAAGGCAATTGATATATGGACACCAATGGATATATATATATATATATATATATATATCATCATCAGCCTAGTTACGCCCACTGCAGGGCAAAGGCCTCTCCCATACTTCTCCAACTACCCCGGTCATGTACTAATTGTGGCCATGTTGTCCCTGCAAACGTCTTAATGTCATCCGCCCACCTAACTTTCTGCCGCCCCCTACTACGCTTTCCTTCCCTTGGAATCCAGTCCGTAACCCTTAATGACCATCGGTTATCTTCCCTCCTCATTACATGTCCGACCCGTGCCCATTTCTTTTTCTTGATTTCAACTAAGATGTCATTTACCCGCGTTTGTTCCCTCACCCAATCTGCTCTTTTCTTATCCCTTAACGTTACACCTATCATTCTTCTTTCCATGGCTCGCTGCGTCGCCCTCAGTTTCAGCAGAACCCTTTTCGTAAGCCTCCAGGTTTCTGCCCCGTAGGTGAGTACTCGTAAGACACAGCTGTTATACACTTTCCTCTTGAGGGATAGTGGCAACCTGTGTTCATGACTTGAGAATGCCTGCCAAACGCCCCCCAGCCCATTATTCTTCTTCTGATTATTTCAGTCTCATGATCCGGATCCGTGGTCACTACCTGCCCTAAGTAGATGTATTCCCTTACCACTTCCAGTGCCTCGCTACCTATCGTAAACTGCTGTTGTCTTCCGAGACTGTTAAACATTACTTTAGTTTTCTGTAGATTAATTTTCAGACTCACCCTTCTGCTTTGCCTCTCCAGGTCAGTGAGCATGCATTGCAATTGGTCTCCTGAGTTACTAAGCAAGGCAATATCATCAGCGAATCGCAAGTTGCTAAGGTATTCTCCATCAACTTTTATCCCCAATTCTTCCCACTCCAGGTCTCTGAATACCTCCTGTAAACACGCTGTGAATAGCATTGGAGATATCGTATCTCCCTGTCTGACGCCTTTCTTTATTGGGATTTTGTTGCTTTCTTTGTGGAGGATTACGGTGGCTGTGGAACCGCTATAGATAGCTTCCAGTATCTTTACATATGGCTCATCTACACCCTGATTCCGTAGTGCCTCCATGACTGCTGAGGTTTCGACTGAATGAAATGCTTTTTCGTAATCAATGAAGGCTATATATAAGGGTTGGTTATATTCCGCACATTTCTCTATCACCTGATTGATAGTGTGAATATGGTCTATTGTTGAGTATCCTTTACGGAATCCTGCCTGGTCCTTTGGTTGACAGAAGTCTAAGGTATTCCTGATTCTATTTGCGATTACCTTAGTAAATACTTTGTAGGCAACGGACAGTAAGCTGATCGGTCTATAATTTTTCAAGTCTTTGGCGTCCCCTTTCTTATGGATTAGGATTATTTTAGCGTTCTTTCAAGATTCCGGTACGTTCGAGGTCATGAGGCATTGTGTATATAGGGCGGCCAACCTTTCTAGGACAGTGTTCCCACCATCCTTCAACAAATCTGCTGTTACCTGATCCTCCCCAGCTGCCTTCCCCCTTTGCATAGCTCCCAAGGCGTTCTTTACCTCTTCCGGTGTTACTTGTGGGATTTCAAGTTCCTCTAGACTATTCTCTCTCACCTTATCGTCGTGGGTGTTACTGGTACTGTATAAATCTCTATAAAACTCTTCAGCCACTTGAACTATCTCATCCATATTAGTAACGATGTTGCCGGCTTTGTCTCTTAACGCACACATCTGATTCTTGCCTATTCCTAGTTTCTTCTCTACTGCTTTTAGGCTTCCTCCGCTCCTGAGAGCCTGTTCAATTCTATCCATATTATAGTTCCTTATGTCCGCGGTCTTACGCTTGTTGATTAACTTAGAAAGTTCTGCCAGTTCTATTCTAGCTGTAGGGTTAGAGGCTTTCATACATTGGCGTTTCTTGATCAGATCTTTCGTCTCCTGCGATAGCTTACTGGTTGCCTGTTTAACGGCGTTATTACCGACTTCTATTGCGCACTCCTTAATGATGCCCATAAGATTGTCGTTCATTGCTTCAACGCTATGGTCCTCTTCCTGGGTTAAAGCCGAATACCTGTTCTGTAGCTTGATCCGGAATTCCTCTAGTTTCCCTCTTACCGCTAACTCATTGATTGGTTTCTTATGTACCAGTTTCTTCTGTTCCCTCCTCAAGTCAAGGCTAATTCGAGTTCTTACCATCCTATGGTCACTGCAGCGCACCTTGCCGAGCACGTCTACATCTTGTATGATGCCAGGGTTCGCGCAGAGTATAAAGTCGATTTCATTTCTAGTCTCACCATTCGGGCTCCTCCATGTCCACTTTCGGCTAACCCACTTGCGGAAAAAGGTATTCATTATCCGCATATTATTCTGTTCTGCAAACTCTACTAATAACTCTCCTCTGCTATTCCTAGAGCCTATGCCATATTCCCCCACTGACTTGTCTCCAGCCTGCTTCTTGCCTACCCTGGCATTGAAATTCCCCATCAGTATACTGTATTTTGTTTTGACTTTACCCATCGCCGATTCCACGTCTTCATAGAAGCTTTCGACTTCCTGGTCATCATGACTAGATGTAGGGGCGTAGACCTGTATAACCTTCATTTTGTACCTCTTATTAAGTTTCACAACAAGACATGCCACCCTCTCGTTAATGCTATAGAATTCCTGTATGTTACCAGCTATGTTCTTATTAATCAGGAATCCGACTCCTAGTTCTCGTCTCTCTGCTAAGCCCCGGTAGCACAAGACGTGCCCGCTTTTTAGTACTGTATATGCTTCTTTTGGCCTCCTAACTTCACTGAGCCCTATTATATCCCATTTACTGCCCTCAAATTCCTCCAATAGCACTGCTAGACTCGCCTCACTAGATAACGTTCTAGCGTTAAACGTTGCCAGGTTCATATTCCAATGGCGGCCTGTCCGGAGCCAGGCATTCTTAGCACCCTCTGCAGCGTCGCAGGTCTGACCGCCGCCGTGGTCAGTTGCTTCGCAGCTGCTGGGGACTGAGGGCCGGGGTTTGATTGTTGTGTTCATATAGGAGGTTGTGGCCAAGTACTGCACCAGGGTGGCCAATCCTGCTCTGGTGAAAGAGTGCGTTACCGGTTCTGGTCCCCGGGATCAGGCCGCACTCCAGGCCTGTTTGTGCAATTTTCTCAACACACGGTTTTTTTTTCTGGTATTTTCCGGTGGAGAATTCTGCGGTCCGGGATTTGAATCACGGTCCTCTTGCACGGGAGGCGGATACTGTACCGTCCGCGTAGGAGCTAAATTTAAAATAAATTGTGGGCTTTTACGTGACAAAACCACTTTCTGATTATGAGGCACGCCGTAGTGGAGGACTCCGGAAATTTCGTCCACCTGGGGTTCTTTAACGTGCACCTAAATCTAAGTACACGGGTGTTTTCGCATTTCGCCCCCATCGAAATGCGGCCGCCGTGGACGGGATCCGATCCCGCGACCTCGTGCTCAGCAGTCTAACACCATAGCCACTAAGTAACCACAACGGGTCCCGCAGGAGTTGTACGCCTCATTTAATATACAGTGGTGCCCTATTTGATCAGTCGAGGTGTACCAATCTGAGCTCGGATATACCGCACGGATGGCACTCAGCTAGAGAACCTGGTATTTATGACCTGCACATGTGAGCTCATACATATTTGAAGATATATATCTTTCTTTTTTTTTAATTTAGGAGGGTTCCCGTACAGTGATAAAATAAAGGAAAAGACATTAAAGGAAAGAAAAAAAAGAAAGGAAAAGGGGCGAAAAAAAAAGGAACATAACAGGCGATTTGAACTCGTGACCCTTCGATGTTGCCCGAAAAGATAGCTCAGTCGGTTGGTTCGTAAGGCCCTAGGCTACTTTCAAGCGCCACAGCTCCTGCTCCGAGCCTCACACTTACGTGGAAAGGGACTAATGTTGTCCGCGATAGTCGGTTGGAAGGCATACTTTCTTGGAAAAATGGCTGCCCTAGGAGAAGAGCGAACTCGAGCGGCTTTAGAGACAAGGAAAACTGCCTTGAAATATTTAGACTTGAGGGAAAGCTTCGTTAATAAACTGTAACACGGCAATCAGAACTCGAATATGACGAGAGAAATTATTGAGACGTGGAAAATTTCCTTGAAATAAATATGGTTTGCGAGACAAATGCTTGTAAGTATTGAACCTCTTAAAAGATGAGGGGGCACCCAGAGGGCATCGTCCGTACGAGACCACCACAAGGCACCTTACTGAGACGTGGGGAGCTTCGCGGCCTGAACGAAGCCTCCCGTCCCAACCGGCCAAGAGGGGGAAACGCGCTTTCCGATCGCTCAAGGTTGCGCGGACATAGTGTAACTCTAGCGTCTAGGAGAAGCTTAACCAGGTGCGATGGCGGCACGCATAGCGTGGGAAGCTAGCCGCCAGAATAACAATCTCAAGGACTGCTGCTGACGAGGGCGAAATACCTTCGTGTAATTATAATAACCCTAATAGGACTACTTCCGAAAGAAAAAAAAAGAAAAAAGAAGAAAAAAAAGGACACGGCCCAGAGGGCTATACTACGAGAGCTATGACTGATAGTTCTCTCTCTCTCTATATATATATATATATATATTCATCTCATCTATGGGATCTAATGCGCGCGCTGTTGCTTTGTCTCTGCGTGTAGTAGTTAAGAGAGCCAGTTTAAGGGCGGTGAAGAAGGAAGGAAAGGAAAGTCTATGAAGCAGAATTGCAGTGCCGTGGTTTTAAAGCGCACCCGTGGTAGAGAAACGGAAGGCGATATAAGCGTGCGTGGCCATATAGACTTGAGGGAAAGCTTCGTTAACAATCTATAACACGGCAATCAGAACTCGAATATGACGAGAGAAATTATTGAGACGTGGAAAATTTCGTTGAAATAAATATGGTTTGCGAGACAAATGCTTGTAAGTATTGAACCTCTTAAAAGATGAGGGGAAATTTGCGCTCACCGAGAGGGCATCGTCCGTACGAGACCACCACAAGGCACCTTATATATATAAGGAAGACAGGGACCTGAAGCAGTAAATAGTCCGGTTGGCTACCCTGCGCTCGAGGAAGAGAGTGGGGGAATACAAAGAAGTTCACGAACAGCACTGAAGAGTCAAAGGCGCTCTCACTGGCCAGAGATTCTACGATCATCTAGTCTCCTGAATATGTTGGTCACAGATTGGCTTTGTGCTTCAAGCTGAGGACAATGGCACAATAGGGGGTGAATGCTCTAGTCGCAGCCACAGACACCACATGAAGGGCTGTAAGCTATTCCAATGAGGGCTGAATAAGTTTCGTGAAGGCAATTCCCAACCACAATGGGATCAAATGAACAAACCATAATAGCAAAGGGGAAGAGAAATGTGGCCATAATGAAACCCGGAGCACTATGGGGGTACTTGAGGTGTTGTAAATGCGCTTGTTTGTTTCAATCGAGTTGTACAATTAGGCCTTGATGGCCAGGAAAGTTCAGTGCGACGCCTTGCATCGGACGCTCACGGGAGGGATAGTGATGAAGCTTTATAGGGTGATATCGGCTGAAGAACGCTGAAACGAGGTAAGCTCCGAGTACAATTCATTTCCAAGAACAACTGAGAAACATAAAAGGAGGTATGTGGTTGGCGAGAGCGCTCGAGTATTTGTACTCGACGAATATTGATTCACAGTGGAGATATAGAACTAGGAAGCTTACCAGAAAGTATTTGATTGGTATGGTAAACAATATGGCAAATAAGAACGCTAAACGTAATGTCAGAGAGGCAGCTACACTCTCCTCTGTTGTGGCATATGAAAGGAAACCGGCTAAGAATCCTCACTTAAGTGATAAAAACAAAATCAGAAAGAAATTTACAATAAATCAAACTGAAGCTTCTTGTATCAATATCAATATACCTTTGAACGCCTAGTTATAAAGCGAACCAAACCAGAAAAGGAGAATCGTCTGCTTGCTTCGGTAAAGCTAGAGAAATGATGGAATATGTTTTATTAGAATGTGAAGACGTCTACGCAGCTGTTACTTCAGCGTGCGCTGGCCGCTGTACTGTACTGTAGGCCTGTTCACGCCTATACAAGCGAGGGCACACAAGGATGAAGGATTTCATGTTAATGAAGAACAAAGAAAAAAGCATGATACAATTTAAGCATAGAGGACCACAAGCATAAAGCAAAAACAAAGGACTCTACAGCTGAATATTTCTGTGGGCATATCAGAATTCATAAATATGTTTAGGATAAGATAAGGGTGCAGTAGTAAAGGTTATTCATTAGTGTGCGAAACTGGTAATGTGAAGTGAGGCAACACATAAGATGGAAAAGAAAAATTTCTTTGAACAGAAGAGCGGGTAAACACATGCGCAATGCATTGTTTTCGCTTTTCCTTGAACAGCAAACACAAGCAGCTTAGTGCAGTAACTCAATATAATATTCCAGGAGTGGTGAGAATGCGTCAAGAGATTTTGCATTGACAGCAGCATTTGCCAGGTCATTCCACTGTTGGATACCTAAAGGAAAGAATGAATGCATAAACGTGTTACACCGTGGGAGCAAGGGGCAAGTACACTTGTCGTGGTTATTTCTACTGGAATGACGGTTCAGCGTTTTCAAGTATTCGTCCTTATTTATGTTTACTAAATTGTGGGAGAGTAGAAAAATAAACTTTAGGGAGGTTTGCTTACGCCAGCTAACCAGCGTTGCGACACGAGTTCGCATGTGGAGCGCAGTAACGCTCTCTTCCCTTGCATACTTTGCAAGTGCCGCATTCTGGATTTTTTCTAACATGTTGGCCAAGTGCTTTTGGTGTGGGTTCAAAACTATTCCCCCACATTATAAGATGGGTTGAATTTGTGTTTTGTAGGCTGTTTGTTTCACTTGGTGGACGTATTAACTAGTTCCTGCCTTAAAAGACCTACTTGCCTAAATGCTCGTCGAGAAATATGATCGATACGAACATCCCACTTTAAAGACGTCGTTAACGTGACCCCCAAGTACTTTGCGGCATTCACCCGCTTGATGTCTCTACCAACAAGCGTGCACTCAAAATGGAGAGCTGTCTTTCTATGAGTAATCGTTTTGCGCATTGTTTTATCGATGGTAATTTGCAAGCAATATTTGTTAGACCAGCTGCCGATATTCTGTAAGGATACATGAAACCTTACTTGGTAGTACATTGATGTACCCTAGCAGACGCCGGAGAAGAACGTCCCTCCTCCCTCGTCTGACCCCACTGCCTCGTGCGCGATAAGGGAGGGCACGCATCCGGGCCGCGTTCCTCGTTTGCGCACGCGAGATTGAGCAACGTTCGTCGGTTCATCCTCAGAGGCTTTCATTCATACAGAACCTCACTGCGACGCCCACGCTGATGGCGACGGCAGAAGTGCACCTGAGTGCCCATATAATTGCTATCGAAATAATACTTATCAGTCCAAAACAACAGTATGCGTCAGCCACACTGTCCACGCATCAAGTATACCTCGCCAATGACCTCGAAGCCGTGTGCATCCTGCTGTAAGATCAGTGACTCATCAAAATCTAACATCAAAGTCAGTGTTACCACCCTCAAAGCGAAATCTCGGTGGCGAGCATTATATTTCCGTCTACTCATAACATCAGTTTACCTATTACATAAACTTTTGTATTTATCACTTAAGAGACCTCCTCAAATCACGACACCGGCACACGTATCTCATTCCACTGATCACCAACAGCGAGTTTCTTGCACACCTGTTAGAATTGTTATTTTTAGCATACTTCTTTTCTCATGCATCCTAGGAGTGGAATGGCCTTCCTCACGATATTGATACATGCATGTTGCGTGTTTATTGTGGCCGATGCGCACGGACGCCCCGACGAAGACGACTAGCACTCTCTGGCTCTCGACCTGTCGGCTGAACTGGCCAGCGCTGCAGTATCGATACTATCACCTGCCTACGATCTTTGCTAATGTGTCTGACTACCTGTTGACACAGCGTTGAGTGTTTACTTTTCTTTATGTACTCCCACCTCTTATCTCATAACCCCTCGTAGGTTCGTTAGGCCAAAGAAATGAAAACGAAACAATTCTTGCATGCTTAAAGGTTTGGCGCGGCCAGAGACAGCGAGATAGAGATGGGGGGAGGGGGACTCTTTAGAGAAAGCAGGGGTTGCCGACCTGTCGGCACACCTAGCATGTTCCTCCTGGCATGATACACACACTACGTGCCTACACCATAATTTTCGAAGCACATCAATTTCTGTGCCTAAATAAACGTGATGACGCTGAGCCTATGATAAACTTGACGAAAACCATATTTCAACAAAAGACGCCACGAACGCTGAGTCACATCGACAGCACAGAATAATCACATCAAGCACAGCATAAGCACAGCACATCAACCACTAGAATAATAACATATACCAAATAGGAAGCATTGCGTACATGGCAGATTTTGAAAGAAGTGGCCGAGTCGACACTCACTAACACATAACCACATAGACCCATGGAAATGCACAGTTACACATATGGTAACTGCCACATTACACAAAACTATGTTCATTATATGCAGCGTACAGGATGTTTATGTGGAATGTTTGCATATTATTGTAGCAATGCTATGAGACTTCGATATAAACAAGAGTGACAATCGAAACGGCACATTGCGCTAATGGAGCCAGAATTACGGCCGCAGTGCTAACATATGCTACCTTCCAAAGCCTCCGCAATTGCCCTGGCTGGACTGCAAATTTTCCCCCCTATCCAATAAGATATAAGGGCGCCCAAAATATTAGGATAAGTTTTTGAAATCATTTTATGTCCGTTTACAGCCTTTTTATGCAAACGACTTAAAATAAGGTGAATAGCTGTCTTTGTCTGTGCGGTTTAAATATTTACTACTACAGGATAAAGAAAGAAGATGTCGAGGTTTACACTGTAGACCAGAACACGATAATCTGGAGCCAGATGGGTTGAGCGCATACTCCGGAACCCAGATCCGGCCGCTACCTCCCCTGAGCTGCCAAGACGCGTTCGCGTGTATGTAGCGTCTGTGTGTTACGGGGTATTCAGTGCGTAAATATGTGTGTGCCCGCAGCATCTAAGTACAGAACATCATCGGGGCGTCACTGCGTCATATATGGTTGTGCAAATAAGCAGCGAAAACGAAGCAGATTGCAGAGAACCGCTTGCGACGAGCACGATCTACGTCGAGAGCTGTACGGCTGTGGCATATTCAGTCGTGCATGCTGTATTGTCTATGTATGTGTGTATCTGTGCGTGTCTCTCTATGCGTGTGTGTCTGTCTACGGGCCTCGGTTACACAAAGCCTTGAGGTGGGCTTCGTATAGCGGATGCCGCGAAATTGTTCGCGCGGCTACAAAGTTCTGACGCTCATGACAATCGAGCTCATCCGTAACAGATTTAGTTCCGTGCACTGGCGTTAGTGGCCACGAAATTATTCAATACATTTCAGGAAATATTCGAAACCTTTGCATGTGAAAGCTGGTTTGTGTTGCTTGTGATTACTCGCAAGAGGGCAAGAACAGCGACGTTTCTTAATATGTATGCCTACATTGCACAGTAGATCCGCATGGCTGAACTCATGTTAATTCATTCTTCCGCCGTCCCGAGATAAAAAACAGACACATCTCGGTGTCCGCGCTCTAACTTACGGCATGCCGCCTGTTTTCAAGGTGCGGGTCGCGAGTATTTTCCAGGCAATACAACGCAGAGGTAAAGTATATCGCGCACTGCAAGGCTTTTACTACTTCATGCCGTATTGTCAGACGTGCCAATCAAAGTGGGATAGCCACAGAACCAATGTTACCGCATGCACAGGTAACACGGACTTATCCGAACGATCTGCTCCGCCTGTGGACACTGCGCTAGTCCCAGTCATTCCGATTTGCAATCTTGCCGAGAAGCTGAAGATTATTAACTAAATTGGCTAGCTACAATTCCAAATCCCATTATTCGTGAGAACTTCAAAAAAATGGCAAAGCGCAAGCACTGCGTCTACCTGCGACGCCTCGCTTTGCAGCTCGGAGCCGTTGGAGCAGCAGGTGGCGCCACCGCGCTTGAAAATGGCGCCACTCATTTTTTCTGTGTTCTGGTGTATACGCTCTTTCGCAAGTAATTTGCAGCACTGGCGAAGGCGTAACGTCTACACAGGCGTAATTATAATTCAGGGCGTAACAATCTCCTGACTAGAGTGATTGGGCGATTTCTTTTTTTCTTTTGCACATGATACTTTCTCGGTCAAGCACATTACCCTCAATAAAAATATCTTGGTGTTAACGTAACTTCGACTCTGTCAGGTCAACGCACATTGCATACATACGCACCAATTCTTCGAAATCATTTGGGTACATATGACGGAAGTTAAGTAATTCTACTAAAAAAAACGCTGGAACGGCGCGAGATGGAAATCCAAGACGATGAGCAAAACGAGAACAAAGTAAAAGGGGCTTTGAAAAAGAAAAGTTCACCTGTGGAAACGTTGGCTGCCGCTTTTAGCTTCCTCAGCTTTTACCCATCGTCTCTAATTCTATTAAAGATGTTCGTAAGTTAGCTTACGAAACATTTGTTCGTTCTCAGCTTGAATGCGCTGCATCCGTCTGGTATCCCTATAAGAAATAACTGATAGAAAAACACGAAGCTATTCAGGATAGGGGTGCGCTTTTATTTCATGTTGTTATGACTATAACATAAGCATAACAAAAACTAAACTTGATCACTCACTAAAAGCCTTGCATAATCGTCATCATATAGCCCTTCTATCCGTATTTCATAAATCCGTCCACAATACAGCGCCGTAAGTTCTGCGTCTTGAAACGCCTCATTACAAGCTACAACGGTTGTACAATTGGCTCAATTTCATAAGCATCTACGGAAATACTTCAGTCCAATCTTTCCAGAGCGATTCAGCTTTTGAACAACCTAACTAGCACCAAAGCTTATGAGTGTGACCAAAAAAATTTGCAGCTTTTTCTATGAATGCACTTTTCAAACTCTACATAACTTAACGTATTTTTTTTTTTGTCATTGCCGTTCCCGTTATTTATGTACCACTATCCGTTAAATACTGTATTGTTATAGCCTAATTATGTCGCGCTTGCTCTGTAATTATATTGAATATAGCTTCCTCTGTGAAGTTTTATTCTTCAATGACCTGTCGCGTTCAAAAGTATTCGGTCTGTTTGTTGTACATATTGCAAAGTAGATTACTGTATGTTAGCGCACTTCTTACCCCGTATTTCTTCTATGTGTAGTCACATATGTATATGAATGATTGCATGTTGTAATCGCTGAGAGTACTTTTGCCCCTTACACAATTCCTCTAAGGGTCTTGTACGGTATAGGTAAATAAATATATAAAGATATATTTGTTTCATTTCATCCCGGGTGTTGGTGAAGAGAAGAATGCCATTTACAAACCAAAGGTTCTTGAAATATTCTCGTTGATTGTCCGTCAGAATCCTTCGCCGTTTAACAGCTTTTTTATTATTGATGATCATTATAGTGTTCTTCTGGCGCGAGGGCGGTTCTGGCCAACGTCCGCAAAACGCATCTTGCGACGAATGGACAATGCACATTGTGTCAAGGGCTGGAAAGATGGCTGGAAATGGTCCTAGAATCATATATGTATAAAACATGACAATGAAGAGGGAGGTGAGCTGTGGCCATAAAATATATATTGGGATGGTATAAGAAAAGAAAAAAAAAAGCTGGTTTAATATGTAAGCAGCCCTAATGCCTCGAACAGGGCCCTTGAAAGCAGGCACCGGGAAGCACGTAGTTTAAACAATACTAATGGAGACACTCTGACAACAGGCCGCGCAATGAATCACTTGCGTGTATAACATGCAGTACATGTAAATCTTTTAAAAAATCTAACAATATTTTACCAGAAAAGAGCGGGTCATTGGTTTGGAATATTCCTGCTTGTAGTGGAACTTCTCGATGGTGTTCAGCATCCCCGAAAGCGTACCCACTGAAGGACTTGGGGATTCGCGACTGGTTAAGGATCACCTCGGTCAGTTCGGTTGAGGAAAGAAGAAGGAACTCAGAAGACGCTGTCTATTGGAACGCTGTGCCTCTGGTCGCGGACCCTACACGGGGTTTTGAACTGGACCTTGAGCAAGTAAATCTCCAAGTGCCATGGTTGGCTCCCGCCTAACGGTAAGGCACAGCGGTAAAAGGTGCGCGAGCAATAACACATAATGCAACATAATACCACGAATAACCTCCTTTCTAAGTCATGATAAACGCACTTATTCACAACAACCTAGGGTGGTTCTTCGTGTTTTTTTTTTTATAGAATGGGGCCTAAACTGTAATTGCCTGCAAATTTTCTTCATGACTTGCATGTTAGCCTTCACACCAACACATAACTTGACGCCATTTTCTTAGATTACGCAAAAGCGTTTGATAAAGTGCCACGTTAACGATTGCTAATAAAATTAAGCCAGTAAAACTTAAATCGCCACGTTCTAGTTTGGATCGAAGAATTCTTGTTTAACCAATATCAAGAGGTTCTTGTCAATAATCGTGCCTCTGATAATGTTCCTATAGGGTTTTTTTCTCGGATCTCTGCTATTCCTAATATAGATTACCTACTTGAATCCACATTTATTTTTCCAAATCTGAATGTTCGCGGAGGGTTTTGCAATTTACATATCAGTTTCTAACGACTCAGACGAAGTAACACTTCAGCATTATCTAGATGGTTACCAGCAATCGTGGGACGGGTGGCTATAATTTTTTTATTTATTTATTTATAAAAACTTCAGGCCTGAGAAGGCCCAGGCAGGATGGAAAAGGTACATACAAAAAAGAAAACACAATAGATTGAAGAAACAGTAGAAAAAGCTCCGGAAAAAATGAGTTAGAAAGGAGGAATGCGTGATGAGTAAAGCACCTAGATTATGCATAGAGAGTGGCAAATACAAATTGAAGCACTATTTCATAAGCATAATTACGAAGCAATGGAAATATAATACAGAAAAAGAAGAGTGTATGATTTAAAATTATTACAACGCGTAAATCAATAAAAATTGAACAACGATACAAATTGAAACAATAATTCGTAGAAGTAAGCACCAATTTTAGACAGTAATAGACGCTATTGAGTAAGTGTTTACAAGTTTGCTATAAGGTACGCTGTTCCATTCACTTACTGTGCGAGGAAAAAAGGAATACATAAAGACGTTGGTTCAGCCATTATAAGGCGTTAATGAGGCCGCGTGGCGATGTCTTGTTCGGCGGGCATTAAGGGGTGTTATTTGAGGTTCGGGTGAGAGACATAGTTCATTCTTACTCAGTAATAGAAATTTAAGCCTGTAGATTTTTCTCCTTAGTTGCAAAGACTGAATATTGTGTTCAGCCATTAACTGATATGGGGAATCATTTGAGTGATATTTAGAGAAGATGAACCTTACTCCTTTTTGTTGTATCATTTCCAACGCATCGATGTTAACTTTAGTATAGGGACCCCATACAATAGCTGCATACTCGAGTTTAGGACGGATAAGACAGGTGTAGGCGATAAGACTGGTTTCAGAAGGATAGTGTTTTAATTTATGCCTGAAGTAGCAAAGCTTTTGAAAAGCTGAGTCGCAAAGATGAGAGATGAGCGAGTTCCAACTAAGCTTACTGGCTTACTGTAACACCGCGGTACCTATATTCATTCACCACCGTAAGAAGTTTGGACGCTAGGCTATAGGTAAACGACAATTTATTAATTTTTCTAGTGATCTTAATAAATACTGTTTTATCAATGTTAAGCTGCATATCTCAGGGTGCACAGCAAGGTAGTACGTCTTGAAGGTTAGAGCCTAGAGTAACATGATTTTTTTGGCAGGTGATTTCATTAAAGAGGAGACAGTCATCAGCAAAGAATTTCATTTGTACGGGCTGAGTAACAGCGTCTACAATGTCATTAATATATATGTTAACTAATAATGGTCCAAGAAGACTACTCTGGGGAACACCAGAAGTGACAGGAAGGATACTGGAAGAACAATTATGAACTACTTTGAATTGCGTACGGATGGAAAGATAAGCGCGAATGCAATTTACGAGATGTGAAGGAATGTTGAGTTGTTCAAATTTTTCTAATAGCTTTGCGTGTCATACAAGATCAAATGCTTTTCTGAAGTCAAAAAATATGATGTCTGCTTGCCCTGATTTGTCGACAGTGCTAGCGAGACGGTGAATTACAGTGGCGAATTTGGTTTCAGTGTAGAGGCCCTTTCAAAAACCAAGCTGCATAGGAGATATAATGGCTCTCTCATCAAGAAATTTATTGATTTCAGAAGTAATAATGTGTTCTAAAATTTTGCTACAAGATGAGGTTAGTGATATGAGCGGTAGTTTGATACTAGTGATGGATCGCCTGTCTTTAGTATCGAAAAAATACGAGCAAAAAGCCAGTCGTTAGGAAGCACCGCCGATGAAAGGGTTGCACGAAAGACAATTACAAGAAAGCGAGATAGCATTTCGGCGTACCTGCGAAGAAACGCGTTTCTTAGGTTATCAGGCCCTGGAGAGGATTTTCTTTTTATAGTCAGAAGCATACAAAAGTCGCCAGGCAAAGAAATAGAGCTAAAATTGTCATTGTATGCTACGCAATTCACACGAGCGGAAACGGGCGAGTTCAAAAAGACACTGCCGTTGAAGAGATCAGTGATATCTTGTTTAGCGACGACAGGATTGCCCCCATGCATAATATGGTCTAGTGATTTACTTTTTTTACTGAGATAGCTCCAAAACTTGGAAGGAGCAGTTCTGATGAAGTTAGGCAGGGTTAACTGGAAATAGCGAAGTTTAGCAGCACTGATAAACTCTTAATTTTGCTTGGTAGGGTGCTACTAGGTCACGATAAATACCCTGTCGTCTTAGTCGCTTGATCTTTCTCTTCATGTGCACTATGTCACGCGCCATCCAGGGAGTAGCTCTAGATGTTTTCTTCGTGTTTTACGGAATAAAGTTGTCGATAAAGTGCATACAAATATTCTTCAATGCATCCCAAAGTTGAACAGTGATATGTACCCCAAAGCCGCTCAGACGAAAGTCAAGATAATCCAGTAGGCTCTCGTCCTTGGCGCGTGCAAATCTTTTACTGTAATGGTTTTACAATGGGTATATCCGAGAGGATCAAGGTAGCAAGAAAGAGCCACAAGTTCATAATCAGAAATGCCATATTCAACACAGACCGAATGATTATCTGAAGTCCGGCTAATATACACAAAGTCAATTAGTGAGGCAGAAGTATTGCTAATTCTTATTGGGTCAATAACCATTTGCTGAAAGTTGTGCATCAAGATGATGTTACGCAAGTGCTCAGAGAATATTAGCGCGTACGGTAATCCGGATAGCGCGTAGGGTTTGCCGGTTGAGCGGGGGTGTAAACGTGAGCGGCCAGATTGGTGGCGCCACCTGGTGGTGCAAAGCTCAACCACACTAACAGGAAGCGAATAACTATATTCTGGTTAGTTGCTGGTGTAAATTTTTGACACTGGTGTAATCGTGTTCACCATTACGCCGCTGCCAAAAATTTGCACCAGCAGTGCAGCAGGATATAGGGGGGTACTGCAATTTTACCTCCGTGATTGTCTGGTTGAACTCTACGCCACCAGGCAGCTGCACCGCTCTGGCCGTTAACGTTTACGCCCTTGCACATCCGGCAATGCGCCCAAACCACGCCCGTTTGCCGGAATAGCGGACACGCTAAAGGTCTCTATTATTTATGTTAACATCAGCGCTAGGAGTTCCGCGAATCCAGTCAACTCCCGGATGATTGAAATCACCTATTAGAAAAATTTTGTCGTTTACGAAAGACGCCATGTGATCACGCAGATCATTGAGAAACTGCGGAGCGGTATCGGGAGCTCGATAAATAGCAGAAAGCAAAACAAAGGCATTATAGCATAACTTTCTTAAAGAGACCATGTCAAGATTAGCAGGAGAACTGCCGAGATATCTTGTGTTACCAAAATAGCAACAGCGCCACCTCTAGTAGGTCTATCACGACAGAAAGCACGGTAATTAGAGGGAAAGACATCCGTATCTTCTATTTCATCATGCAGCCATGTTTCTGTGATGACAAGAATGCATAGGTTATGCGCAAGAATAATCGCGCCAAGCTGATCATTCTTGTTGATAACACTGCATGCATTGATGTTTAAAATTCGGAATTCTTAAGGAGGAGGAAGTCAGTCCATTTTTGAAGTACTGCGATATTCATGGACTTTAATCCTGATATTCGCGGCATCATTCCATTTAAAGTATTCATTGTTGACTCGCAGTTTCACGTCTATCAAACTAACTTTTTTGCTTTCTCTTTTCTCAGCCTTCGCACTATCCCGAAGTAGTTTAGGTTTCCTGAGGGTTTCACGTAAAATCATTTTGTACACAAATTCTGGTCCCTTTTAGCTTGTGGGCATTTCTTAAGATGGCACGTTTTTATTGAATTCCTGAAAGAACATACCAACGAGTCTTTGTTTACCCGTTTAGCGTACGAGAAAATATTTCAGTCACAATTTTTTGCTTAAGCTCGATTCCTGTTTAAGCAGCTTCCTCCCGAAGGCCAAGAATTATCAAACTGGAACGCCTACTCCTATATTCGAATTCTACTGTTTTGGTTTCTAGAGATTTAGCGGTTTGTTCGAGTTAACCTACACGAGCGACACGTCTTTCCAAAACGGCGTAACGATTGCCACAGTCAGTAAAAAGTTTTTCCATATTGTTCTGTGCCGTTCTAAGCATCGCCATATCTTCAACTAACTTGGTTTGTCCTGACAGTATTTCTTGCTGCAATTTTTCAATATCGGGGCCTGGATTTGTCTCAACGTCACCGCACAGCAAAAATAAACACATACAGTACGTTTTGTAAGCAATAATAGCACAAAGCCGGGGGCACGGCAAGACCAAAAGTCAGCGGCAATCGCTCCTAAATGAGGCATAGTAGTAACTAACCTGAATAAAGGAGAGGAAAGGCTTTTGAGGCAAGAAGCCCGCAGTTGGTCCGCCATGCCCACTGAAATCGCGCAGCTGCAGTCGTCCATTTGTACAGCAGCCCACTGATGTCACGTGATGTGTAGGTGGCGCTAGGGTTGGAGTGCGCGGGAGGAAAGCTGGCGTGACGTGGAAGGAAGTGGTTTCGTGATAAGTCTCCATCGCTGCTGACGTGTTACGTAAACACGTCGAAGGAACAGGCACATTTTGGCAGCTTGAATATCCGGTAGAACTACAGTTTCGCTGATACGTCGCTTCGGTCAAACCATGAACGCGCATCAGCATAAAGCAGAGGAAAGACTTGTGAGGCCACATTCCTGCAGTTTATCCGCCGTGCCTTTAACTCCACTTAATGTTTTTAATTGCACGCAAAATACGTTAGATTACTAACCTAAAAGAAATTCGCTGTTAGGCTTTTAATTAACCGCGAAACACGTTAAATTACCAGCTTAAAAAAGTTCGCACTTCCACCCGAAATGCCAAGCACTGATGTCGATAGCAAATTAGTGGATACCTGTACGAATTCAGGATAGTAGTTTTATCAGCAGTATAAGCTTGGAAACATTCGCTTACTAACTAAACTAACAGTGATAGAATGTGTAAGCGTGACTCAACGAGGACGTAGAAACATACACAGAGACAGCGCTGACTTTGTGTGTGTGCTTCTTTCTACATCCTTGGGCGCTATAACGTAAATCTATTCCAAACTTTTCTATTCCGATTCTACAATCAGCACTTCATGATTGGTCAAAAACTTTTGTGGACCGCCCCCACTTCGCCTGTCTGTCACGCGACATCACGAAAACGGCGATAGTTCCCCATTTGATAGAATGTGTACACACTGATTCTCCATGATTGAACCAAACAAAAGAAAATTAGTTATTCCTGATTCGACGCCTTTTCGCCTTTATTTCTCGGCTACTGGTCGAAAATTTTCGGGCTGCACCCACTTCACCTGCCTGTCACGCAACGTCACAAAACCGGGAAAACTCACCGCGTTAAAGTGATGTGTAGGCGTTAAACGTGCATTAATATGCCGAACAAAACTTAATTTTCTTCTTAATAGCCACAGGCTGCCCCGTTCCGAAAGGAATAAAAGATAGCTGCCACCGATCGCTCAGGCACTGGCTACTCGGAGCTACTGGAGAGCATTGGTTTATTTGCGTATAATAAGGGAGACGACGACGAAGTGTTTCTATCATAGAACGCTTGTACCTTTGTCTCGCTTTATTTCTTTACAAACTCTGGGAGCTGCCGCTCCCGTGTTGCGGCAATGGACGAAGAAGCCCTCGAAGACCATCCTGGAGCCAAGCCATCACGTGCGGTCACGTCCAGGAAACGTGGAAATGCGTCGAGTGACACGGACAGCGAGGCAACCGAGTTGTACTCGGACAGCGTCGACTCCTCGGACGACGATTTCACGCTTGTCATGAGCCGAACGACAAAAAGAAGGCTGCTACGGAGGTCATCGTCGCCAAGTGTCTCCACCGTGAAGACAACACCACAGCGCTGGCCGTACACTATGCTCTTCATGCCTGTGGACCCAGTGTCAAATCTGCGACTCCTAAACAGGCAAGTCCTTTCTGCGTTTCTTGAGGGAATCGCGCCAAACGAGATAAAGGACGTGAGAATAAACGCACGGAAGAATGTCCTTGCAGTAGATGTTCTACACCGTAGTGCACTGCAAAGCCTGCGGCACATAACGGAGATCGACAAAGTGCAAGTGCGATCCATGATACCTACTGGTGGCAATGGCACTATCGGTGTCATTTATGATGTCGATATTTCTATTCCAACCGACGACTTACCAATATTAATAAAGCCAACTACAGAAGGCACTCTCATCACGCACATCACAAGACTTGGCAACACCCGTTGCCTGAAGCTGTGGTTTGATGGAGACAGCCTCCCCTCACACGTCAAAGTTGGTCACGTCCGCCATCCAGTCCGCCCATACGTACCGAAGCCCCTGCAATGCTACAAATGCTGCAAGATGGGACACGTAAAAGGTGTCTGCAGGAATAACCTCGTGTGCCCACGGTGCGCCGAATCTCATTCAGCAGATGCCTGCCGCGCAACTGTGTTAAAGTGCCCTAACTGCCATGGTACTCATGAGGCCTCATCCAATGATTGCCCGCGGGTGAGGAACGAGCGAGCAGTACTCAAACGTATGGTACGGGACCATTCAACACACAGAGAGGCTGCCGCTACTCTCAGGCGACGACGACATCGGCACCGAAGAGCAGCACGAAGAGTTACGTCTACTGAAAGATATACGCCACCTTCCGGCAAAGCGGCTACCGTATCAACGCCAACTTCCACAAAGACCGGCAGTGCGAAAACGAAGACTGGGGCAATACTCTCACCTCCCGAAGAGTGGCCTACACTTCCACGAGCACAACCTGCCTCGGAGTCACATCAAATTGCGCCGCCCGCAATGACCTCACGAACCGCGCATGGGACGACGACTGAGAATCGCCAAGTCATAGTGATGCTGAAATCACTTATGGACGCCATGCGCATTCTACTGAGCAGCATAAAAACCCCGTCGGCACAGAGCGCACTGCAGGTGCTGGACACCTTGAGTCCGGTGATCGCGGCTCTAGGGTAAAACCACGGCCCGAGAATTACCGTCATTTCAAGAGGAGGTCAAGAATGCATTTGTATTTCAGTGGAACGCCAGAGGGCTTAAGTCACGCATGTCCGACTTCAGACAGTTTGTCTTTGCGCACCAGTTCCCCATTATCGTGATTTGCGAGCCCAACCTGTCAGCTCCAATCAGACTGTCCGGGTATGAGTGCTTCATGTCCTCTACCCACGGAGAGTGCAGCAAGGTTGTTGTGTTTATACGCCGTGACTTGACCTATATACATCACCCAGTGCCTCCTGACGAAGCAAATCAATACGTTTGCTTAACAGTGAAGAAGAAAAAGCTCACTTTCACAATTCTTGGAGCCTATTTATCTCCAGCAAGCCGCCTAGATTGTGAGCGCCTACGAGGAATTTTAACATCGACTCCACAGCCGTGGGTGCTCACTGGTGACTTTAACGCCCACCATTACCTATGGGGAAGCTCCAAAGTTAACTCTAGAGGCAGAACATTGGTGTCCTTTGCCTCTGAACGCGAATTTTGCTTGTCAAATGATGGAAGCCCTACTTATCTTCGTGGATCAGCGTATAGCAGCTGCTTGGACTTAACCTTCGTTTCACGTTCGCTTTCGAGAAGAGTGCACTGGTTTTCGGATTTAGAAACACGGGGTAGCGACCACATCCCAACCTATTTGAAGATCGAAGGTTTGACTAGCTCCAAGTCCTCCAGAACCGTCCAGTGCACCGATTGGCCTAAATACAAAATAATAATGGAAGACTGTTGTCCTGACGGCACCTCCTATAACCTACAGGGCGCCATAAAGGATGCCATACAAACAACCACGCATTCGCTTTCGAGGAGTTCTTCCCGCACCGATTTCGACATCCAACTAGCAAAACTTCGAGCAATTCGCCGTCGTGCGGAGCGAAGATATAGACGCACGAAGTCCAATCATGACTTGAGATTGGCTAGACGAACACAAAAGAAAATACAGCGTCACATGAACAAGCTGGCTTCACGACAATGGGCATCCTTTTGCGAGTCCCTGGATCCGCGAAAACCTTTGTCGCTTATATGGAGGACTGTTCGTGGCCTTCGCACAACCTCTGGTCAGCGCCACCCGTTTAAATCTCTGGCACTTTATCTACAATGTAGAGATATTGATGTCGCTGATTCTTTCTGCAGAAAGATTGCTGGCGAGGCAAATTCCGATGAAACGGGTACAGAAACGCTCGACCACCCACTGTTCTCACGCGATCCCCGCATCGAATGCCCTTTTTCTATGGAAGAACTAGAAGCTGCGCTGGCTTCGTGCAGGCGTTCTTCAGCGCCAGGACCTGACGGCACTACATACCGTGCTCTGTGTAACCTAGGAGATCAAGCTCGGAAGGCACTCTTGCTCCTCTACAACGACTCCTGGCAGACGGGCACGGTTCCGAAAGAGTGGAAGTCAACTCGCCTCATTCCACTTCTCAAAGCTGGCAAGTCGCCTTTGGACATTTCCTCATACCGTCCGATCGCACTTGCCAGCTGTGTCGGAAAAACAATGGAAAGAATGATTTTAACACGTCTAGAATGGTACTTAGAGTACTATGAAATCTATCCACATGCCATGGCCGGATTCAGACGGGGCCGTTCGTCAACAGACAGCGTTGTTGACTTGATAACATTTGTGCAAAACCAAAAGGCCTGTAAGCGACTATCTGCTGCTCTGTTTCTAGACGTTAAAGGAGCTTATGATAATGTCACCCATGAAGCCATCCTTAGCACGTTAGAAGCCGTCGGACTGGGTGGTAAGGTGTATATGTGGGTGCGCAACTACTTACAGAGGAGACCATTCTACGTGCACACAGACATTGGCCCGACGTCTGAGCATTACGGTAGCCGAGGAGTCCCACAAGGAGGAGTGCTTAGCCCGACTCTTTTCAATCTCACCCTCAGCGGATTAGTTTACAACCTGCCAAGCACCGTACGACTTTCCATCTATGCGGACGACATCTGCATTTGGGCATCAGGTGTGACACGACTTCAGCTTCGTGCTCGGCTTCAGAAGGCAGCCACAATGACATCTTGCTACCTTCGTGAACAAGGACTTGAAATTTCATGCGGAAAGTGCGCAATGGTGGCATTCAAGAGGAAGCCAATGTCTGGTTACGGCGTATCTATAAACGGACTACCTATACCATACAGCAAATGTCACAGATTTTTGGGAGTCGTAATTGACAGAGACCTGTCTTGGACTCCGCATGTCAATTACGTGAAAAAGCGGCTAACTGCTATCTGTCACCTATTCAGGTTCCTTGCAGGAAAAAGTTGGGGAGTATCTATACAGGCAATGTTACAGCTTTACATGGCGTTGTTCGTTGGATTCCTGCGATACAGCCTGCCTGCAATATCCAACACCTGCAAGACTAACCTGCGTACGATTCAGAGTATTCAAGCCCAAGCCCTTAAGATATGTCTTGGCTTACCACGCAGTGCATCAACGGCTGAAACCATTGCCCTTGCGCAGGATTACCCAATCACGACGCACATTACCGTTGAGACAATGCGTATGCATCTCAGACATTATGCTAGGACCCCTTCCCATCACTTGGCGAGCCTCACTGCTGAAAGGCCCTGCTCGACATTTAGTGGCATTGTCAGTGCACATCGTGCGTCGTTTACTTCAGGGTACGCACCTGCGGCCAAGCCAGCATTTCCTCCGTGGTGTTTGAGCCGTCCACAAGTACGTATCATGATCCCGGGACTACAGAAGAAGACAGATCTACCGGCCCCTGCTCTAAAACAGCTGAGCTTACTTCTTCTGCATGAAAAGTACAGCAACCACGTGCACATCTATACCGATGGATCGACTACGTCGTGCAGTTCTTCTGGTGCCGTGGTTATACCAACGCGAGGAATGACACTGCGGTTCAAGACATCGCATGTCACGACCTCAACGGCGGCAGAACTAACGGCCCTGCGTCGAGCACTGGAATTCATTGATTCTGAAAGACCTAGAAAATGGGCTGTGTTCTGCGATTCGAAACCGGCATTACAGTGCACGCAGTCAGTTCTCCGACACGGCTGTCATGACCAATTGACATACGAAGTCGTGAAACTTTACCATGATGTCCAACAAAAAGGTCACGAGGTCGTTTTTCAATGTGTACCTGGTCATTGTGGCATCAGTGGCAATGATTCTGCCGATAACGCTGCTCGCACAGCACATCGAGAAGAACACAGCGTTCCAATTCCGCTTTCGAGGACTGACGCTGCAAGGCAGCTTAGACACCTGACACACAGTCTCACACTGACCTATTGGAACTCGCCAAACTTACGACTAACGCGACTGCATCGACTAAACCCCTCCCTGCAACTCCGACCTCCACTCGGACTTCCTCGACGTGAAGCTACGCTTCTCTGTCGCCTTTGGTTAGGAGTTGCCTTCACAAAGGCATACTCGAAATTAATTGGAGTGACTGACAGTGGAGCATGCGAGGTCTGTGGCACGGAAGAAAACATCGACCACCTGCTGTGCCATTGTCCCCGATACACTCCTGAGAGACAAGAACTTACGAAAGCTTTTCAAAAACTGGACAATCGGCCGCTTTCTGTGCAAGTGCTGCTGGAACACCGCCCCCATCGCCCGTCGGCCCATAAAGCGGTGAAGGCGCTTTTGTGTTTCTTAAGGACGACGGGTTTGTGCGACCATCTGTGACTTTTAATGCATTTTCTGTAAGACCACCCGCGTCAGCGAACTCGCCGCAATTTCCTTCTTTCCTTCCCTCCTCTCTCTCCCTGTGATCTTTGTTTTCCCCTTTCCCATTCCCCCGGTGTAGGGTAGCCAACCGGACGTTATTCTGGTTAACCTCCCTGCCTTCTACTTTTCTCTTCCCTCCTCCTGCGTGTAATAAAATGCTTTGCGTGGCCGTTTAACGTTTTCGTGCACCTTACGCACGTTTACGGCCTCGTTCTGCCAGCTCTTCTTTGCTGCGGATCCGTTTTAGCCTCATTCTTAAGCTTCCGTTTGATGCCGCATAACCCTCTTCATCGGGTTATCGATTTTCAGTGCACTGGCTCGGCCCCATCGAATCTCAACTTAAGCGTGCTCCTCGCCTCTTGTCAGCCAATTAGACAAGACAAGTCGCTCAGTGCAGGCAGCGTTATTCATTTTTAAAGCAAACAAAAGTCACCTCCTATGAACGAGGTGAGCGTTTGATTGGTCCGTTCAGACTACCCTGTGTGTCAACGCCCGATGCTTGGGTCGGTGGTTACGCAAAGTCGACCTCAGAATATAAGAATAAAAGGAATATTGGAATAGTTTTACGTTTAGCTTAAGGGCACTTGATCCGTCGAGCTTACACATTCTAACATGGATTTAAACCAACTAGCCCGTCAACGTGTTTTAACTAAATTATTCAGCACGGATTCGTGTGCGACAAGTAAACATGAACACATCTCGCTCAATGAGCGCGGACAGCCGCTATAAAAATTCTGGAGTGCGGAATCGCGGAAGCAGCACGCGAACTGGCCTCCATGCAGGTTCCGCCTCAGAGCGAACGAAACTTCGAAAGCCCAGCGCATATGAAGCTACCGGCACTGCACGCACCCTGCAAACATCGCAAATCGCTTTGAAGATGAGGCCCGCGCTGGCGCGCACGTTATCCACGTCGCAGATCAATCAGTCAATAAATAAATAAATAAATAAATCAATCAATAATCAATCAATCAATCAATCAATCAATCAATCAATCAATCAATCAATTATTATTATTATACATTATAACAAGTACGAAGGAAATGTAACAGAAGGAGGTCCCAAAGTTAAGACTGTCAGGGGGACCTCCTGTTATAACATGTACAAAAATATAAAATATGGATTAGCAACGAAGGTAAGAACAGCGTAAAACTACAATCGACATATTAGAAGTAATTAATGAAACATCAGGTAGTTGAGCTTTATAAAGAAATCAGCAAGCATTCCATCTATAAATACACATAAAACTATGAACAATACAGTAGTCGAATAGGAGTATAATGATTATCTAACAAGAGTGCGCAATCCAAAAATGCCACAAAACTAATTTGCAAACCGCTAATAACCGCTAATAATCTATGAACATAAAACCAGGAAAACAAAGCATGACTACACAGCTATGAATGCACACACACACACACACACCTGCCCATATAAACATATATACAGTTATTTATAATTCAGGTAAAATATGTTGTTAGTAAGAACTGTTTTACAAGCCGCCGGGAACAGTGTAGTGAAGAGTAGGATTTGTTATTTCATGGCAGTGAATTCCAAAACAAAATTGCAGGAAAGAAGGCTGTCATTTTACCGTAGTTAGTGTTTATTTCAGGAAACAAGATATTATTATTTTCAGAAAATCGCGGGTTATTTCTATTCAAAAGTTACGTTAGAGGAAGAAATTCATTTGTAATGTCACTGTTTCTACTTCGATACAATATAAGGCCTAGTTTGAGTTAAAATGTGCAGTTTAAGAGGAGAATTTCAAGAGTGAGAAGTAGGCGCTGCTGATGCAGTGTATGAACTGTGGGTAATTATTCGGACCGCCTGGTTCTGAAGGTAAATGAGGGATGTCAAGGATGCTGTCAAAACACGCGAGCGCCGGCAACGCGACCCTACGGCGTCCGGCAAAGGCATCTACTACGGTGTCCATGATTTGCGAGGTCAACGCAATAGTCGACGTCGTGGTTGTGTCCCCCCTGCACGGAGCGGCAGGCGAGGAGTACATCGAGGCACTCTAGCAGCCGCTAAAGAAGAACGTCCCTCATTCCTCGCCTGACGCCACTGCCTCGCGCGCGACAAGGGAGGGCACGCATCTGGGCCGCGTTCCTCGCTCGCCCACGGGAGATTGAACCGCGTGCGATGGTTCATCCTCAGAGGCTTTCACTCATACGCAACCTCACTGCGACGCCCATGCCGATGGTGACGACAAATGCGCCTGTAGTATCCTTTTAATTGCTGTCGCAATAATACGTATGTGTCCAAAACAACAGTGTGCGTCAGCCACATTGTCCACGCATCAAGTATCCCTCGCAAGTGACCTCGAAGCAGTATAAAATCGTGCTATAAGACTCATTGACTTATCAAAATCACACGAAGTCAGTCTTACCACCCTCAAAACGGAACCTGCCAACATTATCTTTCCGTCTACGCATAGCATCAATTTACCTATTGCACAAACTTTTCTTTTTGTCACCTAATAGCACTCCTTAAATCACCACACCGGCACACATATCTCATTCCACTGATTACCGACAGCGAGTTTCTCGTACACAGTTTTATTTTTACCATCATTCTTTCCTCATGCATCCAAAGAATGGAACAGCCTTTCTCACAATATCGACACTGTCACCTGCCCATGATCTTTGCTGATGTGACTGAGTACCTGTTGACACTACGTTGAGTGTTTCTTTATGTACACCCACGTCTTATCTAATACCCTCTTGTAGGGCCATTAGGGTAAGTAAATGAAAATTAAACAATTTTTGCATGCTTATAGTATTGGTGCAGCCAGAGAGAGCGAAAGAGAGATGGGAGAGGGGGGCGCTCTTTAGCGAAAGCAGGAGTTGCCGGCCTTTCGGCACGCCTACCACGCTCCTCCAGGCATGATGCACACATGACGTGCCAACACCTTAATTGCCAAGCACATACACTTATGTGCTCAAGTCAGCTTGATGGCGCTGAGCCTATGGTCAACTTCAGACTAAGCTTATTTCAATAAAAGACGGTACAAACTCTTAGTCACATCGACAGCATAATTTCACCAGGACAATAACATATACCAAGTACGAAGCATTGTAGACATGGGAGATTTTGAGAGAAGTGTCCGAGTCCACACTCACTAACACATCACATAGACCCATGGAAATGCACACTTACACATAAAGTAACTGCCACATTACACAAAATAATGTTCACTACATACTGCGTGCACAGTGGTTATGTTGGAGTTCCGACTTGACACAGTTTCGTGGCGATGCTATGAGATTTTTATTAACACAAGCACGGATTGGAGCCGAAAATGGGCTCGCAGTGCTAACATACGCCACCTTCAGAAGCCTCCGTATTTGCTCTGGTTGGACTGCAAATTTCTTCCGCTTATCCAATAAGCTATACAGGCAACCGAAACATTAAATTCACATTTTGAAATAATTTCAAATCTGTTTACTGCCTTTATGCAAACAGCTTAATATAAGGTGAATAGCTGTCTCTATCTGTGCGGTTTAATTATGCACTTCTTTGGGATAAAGAAAGAAGATGTCGAGGTTGTTGGGATTTGGGGAACTCGACGCGCCAATGCGCGGGCGCATTTCACCTGTGTCTGCAATCTCTACACCTCACTGCCTTCTTGCTCCGAACCAATTGTAAGCGGTGGCGCTCCACTCGAGATGGTTCGCGGTGAGGGCGGAGCTAAGGCGTCACGAAGCGGCCCCTAATGGCCAGTGCCGTGAGGGTACCCTATCTCTTTCTACTTGGGGCTGTGCAGCGTACGTACATGCTTCCTCTCGTCCGCCGACACCTTTGTGACTACAGGACTGTGCTCACGCACGGTGCCTTGGCCCTTACGGGGATCGCGTACCTCGTGTTGATCCTGTCATGACGCTAAGCCGAAGAACGGGTGCCTAGTGCTCGCGCGAGGTCGTACCTCGCCGAGCCGCACTCATCGGAGGCCCAAGCCGAAGGAGATTGCCTGAGATCTCGGGAGTTGGCCCATTCGTTGTCGCGAGACCAAGTAACATAGCCACCGGCACTTTTCCTAGCGGCGTCTCCCAGCTTGAGCCAGTGCTCTCGCAGCAACGTGCTAAAGGCGCCTCTGACTGTATTTTCCCCCCTTGTTGCCTCGCCACCCCGGGACCGCACGTTTGTGCAGTGTCGGGTGCCGTAGGATGCAATAAACGGTATGAGTTAACCTAACTTTTACTCTGTAGTGGTCAAAGCACATTGCATACATACGAGCTAATAAGTCTTCGAGACCATTAGGTTACATACGACGCAAGTTACACAATTCTACTACGGAAAACGGAAGGAAGGCGGGAAATGGAAATTGAAGAAGACGAGCAAAGCGAGAACAATGTAAAAGCGGCCTTCAATTACAAAAGTTCACTCGTGAGCACGCTGGCTCCCTCTCTTGCTCTCCTTTTTCTCATAGTCTCGAATTCTACTAAATATATTCGTAAGCTAGCTTACATAACATTCGCTGCACCGCAGCTTGAATACACTGCATCCGTCTGGTATCCCTATGAGAAATAACTGATCGAGAAACACGAAGCTATTAAGTATAGGGGTGCTCGTATAATTCATGTAATGACTACAGCAAAAGCATAACACAGATTAAACTCGATCTCTTAGTACAGCCCTTCCATAGTCGTCGTCATATAGCCCTGCTATCGTTGTTTCATAAATGCGTCCATAACACAAAGCGCCGTAAGTTCTGCCTATTGAAACTGCTGATTGCAAGTCACAACTGTTGTACAATCGGTTCAATTTCATACGCTTCTACGGAAAGACTAATTCATTTACCTACTCCACGCTTTCGAGAGTTATTCGCCTTTGAACAGCCTTCCTAACAACATAGCTTATGAGAGTGATCAAGAGAATTTCCGGCTTTTTCTAACAACGCATTTTTCAAACGCTACATAACCTAACGTGTTATTTTGTCATTGCCGTTCCCGTTATTAATGTGCGACTATCTTTTAAATAAAGTTTTGTTATAACATTATTATGTCCCGCTTGCTCAGTAATTCTATTCATTATAGTTTACTGTGTTAATTTATATTGTTCAGTGACCCGTCTCGTTCAAAATTACTCGAACTGTTTGTTGTGTATATTGCAAAAGTGCATTACTGTATGTTATCGCACTTCTTGCCCAGCATTTTTTCTGTGTATTCACATATGTACTTTGATTATTGCACGTTATGATCGTTGCGCGTACTTTGCCCCCATACACAATTCCTCTAGGGGTCTTGCAAGGTATCGTTAAATAAAAGAAAATATTTAAAAAATAATAAATAAATAAATAAATAAATAAATAAATAAATAAATGTAAATGAATAAATTTGTTGCATTTCATCCCTATTGCTGGAGAAGAGAACAATGCCATTTACAAACCGATGGTTCTTGAGATATTTGCGTTGATTGTCCCTCAAAAGCATTCCCAATTTAAGTTTTTTGTTATCATTGATGAAGAATAATGTGTTTTCGTGGCGCGAGGGCAGTTGTGGCCAAAACGCGCAAAACGCGTCCTGAGACGAGTGGGCAATGCACATCGTGTCAAGGACGCAAGATGGCTGCAAAGGGGCCTAGAATCAGTCGATGTATAAAATATGACAATGAGGAGGAAGGTGAGACTTGGGCAATTAATATATATTGTGAAGTGATAATGCCAGAAAAAAAAAACTGAGAGAATATGCAAGCGGCACTAATGCCTCACCCAGGCTATTGAAAGCAAGCGCCGGTAAGCACCTGCTCTAAAATTTACTATCGCACCAACTTACTCTGTTAACAGGCCGTGCTATCGATCACGTGAGTGTATGAGATGCAGGACGGGTAAATATTTAAAAGAAGCTAACAATATTTGAGTATCAAATAGCAGGTCATTCAATTGAAACATTGCTTGATGTATTGGAACTTCCGGACGGTGTTCAGCGTCATCGAAAGCGTCCCCACGCAAGGACTTGGGGATGCGCGACTGGTTAAGGATCACCTCGGTCAGTGCGGTTGAGGAAAAATAAAGGAAGTGATATACTCATCCTTCTGACGTGGTTGGATAGAAGCTCGTCCTCAGGTTGTAGTCCTTGTGTGTCCGTACGACAAGAGTAGTGAGCGTAACCGGACTTCATACTGGGCTTGAAGATGGAGTTTCACGTAGGAGTGGCAAGATTTGCCTTGCACCTCCACCAGAAAAATGTAAGGTAGATTGAAGAAGAGGACTAGGAAAATAGACGCTGTCTCGTTAATAGTGAGCATGAAAACAGTAACGATTATGATGATGATTACCTTAACGTCATTGGCAGATACCCACTCAAGAGTTTGGCCATGAGCCGGCCATATTTTGGATATGCGTTTCGGGAACAAGTTTGGAAATCAATAAAGCGTGCAAGCAAGGCGATTCATTAGTTATCATGGCGCCAACAGTTGCGGGCACGTTCATGCAGTGTGGAAGCCCCGCACCTTTGTGGCAAAATATGCGCCTTAAGTAGTGTAACACTTTTAGATTAGATGACGGTTCAGCAAGTTCCTTGCAGTGTAACTTGATCACGTGGGTTGTGTGGCGGTTGTTTCCGCGTCTTTCTCATTCGCCAAACACGCACGCGATCTCTAGCTGCAAAATGTGTTGCATAATATGAGTGGTTTGATAGGCTTTAATGAACAGCTTCATGACAGATTCACTTTACATTAGGTCTAAAGAGTACACTGCATTTCGGCAACTTTTTTCCTTCCAGAACGGCAGCGGAACGTGGTACGTCAATGATAAGGTTTCTATCAACTGTCCCCTCTGTACTTGAAGTTGAGCATCGAAATAAATTTTTAGGCCGCTTAATCACATTCCCTTGGCTTTGACTCCATGTTTTCCGTCCTCCACAGTTGTACATCTGAATTATTAGTTCTGTTATTTGCAAGTTTGTCGCACCCAGTGTCAGATTGAATTTAACAAATGTTGGGCTATTCTATTCCTGAACCACAATATAGTCGGGTATAACGTTAGAAAGAAAGGGGAGTCCCCGCCCAGATGACTGAAGCACGACAGCCGATTGCCTCCGCGATTAAAGTAGTCCTGCTCAAAAATTAGTGCTTCTAAAACGCGTAATTCGGGGTACTAATAAGAACTTTTGTATAATCTGATGACTGGTTTGGCAGAGTTCTCGTGACTGGAATTCTAGTGGAGAGTTCTGGTGCCAGATTGGAAGAGAAAAGTAACCCAGTACCTTCTACAACGCTGCCCGTCGTCTGGTTTTTAGCTTCATTTAAAGGGGGAAAAAAATTAGAAACAGCACCTCTGCATGGCGTTTACGCTGGTTTACAAGTACACGGTTCATTTGTTACTCGTCTTCCAAATTAAAATCAATCACTTGGCATTTAACAAGTACTTAAAAAATGCATTTTATGAAACCTGGGCAAGAAGACGATCGAGGCACGAAATGTACAAAAAATGCTTCACTCATTGTTTTGAATAAATACTCTTGCCATTAAATAGCATAACTATAATCTTCTTTTCTGCTTTCGCAAGCTCATTGTAAAGAATGTGATATATTTTTTTTTCGTTCCTTTTGACGGTTTCTTTTCTGTTTTAGAGGGAAACAGTACACGAACACGCCGCCGCTAATAGTAGGCACCAGACTTTGGCAATCTACTCTCTTCGTAACTTTGGCGGAAAAGAAAACACCATGGAACAAACACGCAGGATTTTTTTTTTTTTGTGTAGGTGTGTCGCCGCCGGGATCCTGTTTTCAGATGAAGCTGTAGCGATGCTCGCTGCAATCTTTCGTCGCCGGATCACGGCTCAGAATAAACGCATGCGGCACGAATGGTGCTAAGTAACCTCGCAATAATATTTCCGGCAGCGCAGACCACCACAAACAGTTTGGGAATTCACTCTGACGAGAGGCAAACGCACACTACTCACGCGACTCAGCCCAGTTTGAAGCGCGGGCAGCCATCTTCTCCATCGGCGAGGTCACCGGCCGTCCGGCTGGTGACATAAGCCTACAGTGCGCGCCCAATGGTGGAGGCTCGTATGCGTCCACCTTGGAGGAGAAAATGCCCATTTTTTAAAAGTTGTACTAGACTATAAGTTACTGCTAAAGCTAAGTCTAGTGAGTAGCGCAGAAAGATAAAAGTAATAACCAAGTTGTGCACAAGTATCGCATAGTTTTCGGTAGTCTCAGTCCACTTGTTTAGGGCGATTGTCGTTTATTGTTGCGATAGTAATTAGACGGACGCCTTATGCGCGTTCGCATCGGCGTTGGCGTTGTCGTAGTGTACCAGTATCGAAGCGCATGCGCAACTGAGAATGTGGAGTTAGGTCTCCAGAGACGCGTAGTCTGTTTGGCCGTAAAGGCGACAAATTCTAGGGCACGCACCGTTCTGCAAGATCCAGGGCAACATTCTGGATTCCACGGCTGGCATAATCGCTGTGTGAACAAGGACTAGCTTTCGCGCTAAGCAGCTGCGGGCTAACCACACCGTGGCATATACGTTCCATAACAAAGAACGTCAAGGTAAATTTATGTTATCGTACCCTGCGGCAGTGACAAACGCCTATGATTTTCTTCTGTATAATCTCTTGCACGAATCAATATGCGATGCCTGCAACGTGGCTTGCAGTGCTGATCATCCCCAAAGCATTCTGAGTCACCTTCAGCCAAACGCTAGGCCTTGATAATGCTTTTGAAGGCGAAACCACATGCACGCGATTTTCGACCGACGGCGACGAGCTAGAGGGTTTTGTCGTCGAGGAGAGCGATCCTTCCTTGCCGCTTGTCGTGTCACCGGCATTTGGAGAGTCCAAAACACTCGCTTGTCTACCTGAAATCCACGCCAATACTCCTGACGCGGCCAGCGCGATCGCGTAACGTGAATGCAACCAGTCCGTCCCCTTCAATCCGAATTCGCTCTTTCAACTTGATCTCTGCAGGGACAGCAAACTAGACATACTAAAATTAGCCTTCGCTACGTCTCAACTCACGCTGAAAACAAATTATCAGCGTTGTCTTGTCCCGATTATTAATGCGAAATCATTCTTTGCCCCATTACGCGAGAATCCGGTGTTTTCATCAGAGGCGTCACCAAAAGATGGAACGAGTAAAAGAATGTGGAAAATACTCGGATTTACGCCAAATTTGTCAGGAAGGCTTCTGTAACCAAAGTAAATTATTGGAATTGAAAAGAAAATTTTTTACGCTTTAGTCTGGGTCGGAATCAAACGCCGGCTAGTGGGGTGCAAGACGGATAGGCTTACCCGACGCCACAGTGTCTCCACGGTTACGGTTGACTAAACTTGTACCTTGAGCGTCTGTCATTGCACACGTTGCGTCACGGCATCCGTGACTGCCTGCCTTCCCCGCGTCACATACTCTTCGAATTACATCGCTGATGTGTCTACTGCGCTGCACTCTTGACGCCAGATGATGAGTGCTTAAAATGAGGTGTGCCTAGTGCGTGCGTCATTGCAGAATTCACATCGCTGCATGGCGCGCGTCACTTTCTCTTCGGACTTTATTGGTGCTGTGTCTACTGGAATGCACTTTGAAACGCCTACCTCGGCGGCATCTATGAAACGTGATCGCCCGCGGAAACACGCCGCAGAAAAAGCAAGGGGCAAAAAAAGTAACGCTGTGCAAGTTTACAAAGTACAAGACGAAATGCGGTTGAATAATCAAGTGAAAACGTTTTCCCATAGCAACCACAAAGTTTTTGTATTCCCAAACATCCGCAGGGCTAAGTGTATCTGCCGAACTTTTGGGATAGGTTGGTTCTGTTTACGCCTGAGACGCCACCGAGAGTCGCGAGTGATTTAAGCTTTGCTCAGCAGTTGGCAGGCAAGGCATCTCACGCTCTTTTAAATGCGTAAGCATTCCTATGCTTAGCCAACACGAAAACCGCCAGTCCGTCTGTGCCGTGGGACAACCGCTTTTCACATAGCGCCCACAGCAGCGAGCGGGTTCACCTTCCTGCAGCCTCTCGTCTCAACGCCAACGAAGCGTCGAGAACACAACACTCACGTAGCATTGAGTACACGTCTCACTCTACCACTTTCCCAGATCGCTTTCAAAATACAGCCCCCCGCATCTCTCTCAAACGCTAAGCGGCGACATTGCAGCGCGGGAAGCTGTAAGCAGTCGACACTCTTTGTAGGCATTGATGATCGCTTACAAGGAGCGGCGCACATGGAGGTGCCATGTATACGAGTTCGCCTGCCAAGTACGTTTGTCCAATGGTTTGACGCGTATAGAAGAAGAAGTGTATCTGTTCGGTCGCTGTTTTTATGTGGTGCTCTGAGTTTTCTGGTTTTTTGGATAGGTACGGTTACCTTTGACAACGATTGATTAACAAGACATCGGGTGAAGATGCAACGAGCCAGGCGCCTTACAGGTACGACATTTCTTTTTTGAAGACCTGACTATTACCCTGCCGCTACGGTGGTCGGAAGCCGAGAACATCGTCACGAGCCTTATGCTCGTCCAAACGTAACAAGCCATATGAATGACGCTACGGGCCGTAATGAAAAGCCTGGAGCCTTGCAAGCGTCACAAAGTTTCATAAATCCGGCACGTTTGGTTCTCCCCAACTCAGAATCAACTTCAGCGAATTCAGGAATGATGGCTGATGGTGAAGCCGAGACCAAGAAACCTCGCCTAGAAGACGGCAAGTACGATGATAGAACATCGACTTATGAGCTAAGTGATGAAGAAGAGATGGGTGAAGATGCACCATTTACTGTGGTCACGTCTAAGAAAAAGCGAGCCGAAGGCATTCCGGTTGTCTTTCGCCCAACAAGTGAAGGTAATACTTTTTGACAAGTAAATCCAAACCGAGTGTCTGCCGAAATAGTTTCTGCTGCCAAAGAAAAAGTACAGTCTTTCAGGACGACCAGAGATAGAAGTTTCAGTGTCAGCGTTGCTTCCTTAGCATCGGCGACACGCCTTTTGATGCTCTCAAGTGTAGGTGGCCTGGAAGTCAAGCCATTCATCCCAGAGTCGTACACGCGAAACGTTGGGAAAGTAAAACATGTGCCTCTGCAGTACACAGACGATCAACTCCTATACTTCTTGAAAGACGCAGGAGTTATATCGGCACGCAGACAGATAAGGTATTCCCGCCAGGAAGATGGAGCAGTGAAGTCATATCCACTTCACACGGTAATCCTGACTTTCAGAGACGACCGCCCTATTCCTGGAAGAATTTACTTGGGTTGCACCAGTCACCCTGTCGAGGAATACCTAGGACCCGCACTTCGCTGCTATAATTGCCAGAGATTTGGGCACATGGCGAAAACCTGCCGTAGCACACGTAGATGCAAAATCTGCTCAGAAGACCATGACCACAAGGAGTGCAAGTCACTTCTTCAGCCTAAATGTGCAAACTGTGCGGGGAATCATGCCACCTCCTTCTCAGGCTGCCCACAGAAAAAAGCAGCGGCACAAATGCGTCGACATGAACTAATTCATGGAAGACAACTGCGACGCAATGAACCCGCACCACACCTCGAGATTGTTCATCCAGTGCCATATCACCCACCTCAGCGGGCACCGGAACCACCACAGCCAAGAGCACCAACAAGATATCCCTCCTCTAGAGAACAACCAACAGTGCAATCAACAGACCAATCAAGAGGATCACAGTCAAGCGCCCAGTCTTATGCATCAGTGCTACGGAAACCCAGAGGACAACAGGCAGAAAGTAATACACAAGAAAGCTCCTGTACTCGCACACATTTCTCTCAGCGACCTTACGCATCTACTGCAGAAGTAACACCAGCTAATAGCGAACATACCACGGCATCGGTGACACAACTGATTTTGCCAATGCTTTTCGCAGCTCTTAAGGCAATCCTATCTGCTTTGCCGGAAGCAAACAACCTACCAGAAGTAAAAGCCTTGTTGCCTCTGGAAGCACTGTTGTGTCAACAATCCGGGCCGAAACTGCGGCAGGCACTACATGAATAACCGCTACAAAATGTCTCCATATTTCAGTGGAATGCCAACACTCTTCGAAGAAAGTGCGCTGACTTTCGTAAACTGCTTGTGCAATACAACTTCCCAATACTTTGCATTCAAGAGGCGGGAATCACTGACGACTTTCGCCTCTCGAATTATGTGATATATAAGACTTCTCGTCAAGGTGCTGCTAGCAGAGTGCTCCTGAGCGTCAGAAAGGACCTATCATCTTATCGAATTCAGTCCAGTGATTCAGACTTCCCGGAATTCATCGCATGTAAAGTATCCTTTGGCAAGCTCTGTATAACAGTGATTAATCTATATCTACAACCTTCAAACCGGATTTCAGTAGAAGCGCTAGTGGATATCTTCAAAATAGCTCATTTTAATGTATTTATGTGTGGCGACTTCAACGCACACAACATCATCTGGAGCAGTGATCACTGTGATGCACGGGGTAATGTTATTGAGTGCGCCATAGATAAATGCAACTTGACTGTTTTAAACGATGGGTCGCTAACATTCCTTCGTGGATATAATTACTCAAGCTGCATAGTAACATGGCACAACACGGGCGTCGACCTGGGCAGTGACCACTACATCCTCGAAATTACGATACCCAACCAATTACGGAGCAATACCATTATGCATAAGTGGACGGACTGGGACGAATTCCGTAAGGGGCGCCTCACCACAGCGCAAGACATCACAGAGATCGAAACCTGGACGGCGGAACTCCGCGATGCAGTGCGCTCAGCCACAAAGACTATAGAAACAGACGAGGACGTCATCATCATGGACAGCCGCCTGGCCCATCTGATAGAGGCCAAACGTTCGATACAGGCGCGTTGGAAGCAGCACCGGCTGAATCGCAAATTGAGGAAGAAGGTGGCTGACTTAAATAGGGCCATTGAACAACATTGCAGGCTCCTGTGCCGTCAACAGTGGAACGAGATCTGCAACCGAGCTGACAGGGAATTGCATCGCAGTTGTACATGGAATCTATTTCGGCACCTCCTAGACGACACAAAGACCAAGTCAAGCCAGCGCGACCGCCTGGCCCGCCTCATGCACACCATCACACAACAGCAAGGAAAAGACGCTGTTATCAGAAGCCTGGAAGCCAAGTATCTGCCAGACACGCCAACGGAAACCCACCCGCCGTACGGAGGGCTGCCCAACGCGTGGCTCGACCGAGACATTACCATATCAGAGGTACGGGTAGCGCTGCACGAGCTCAACACCCGCTCAGCAGCCGGCCCAGATCTCGTTACAAACAAGATGCTACGCAACCTGGACGACGCTTCGATAGAAGCCCTAACCGATTACTTCAATGAATGCTGGCATTCGGGCAAGCTCCCCCGACAGTGGAAAACGGCAAGAACGATCCTGATTCCGAAACCGGGCAAACCACTGGACATCGGCAACCTGCGTCCCATCTCGCTGACGTCCTGCGTGGGCAAGGTGCTGGAGCACGTGGTCGCCAACCGGTGGCAGGAATACCTAGAGAAGGAAGGCCTCTATCCTGACACGATGATCGGCTTCCGACGCAGACTCAGCACACAAGATGCCATGTTACAACTCAAACAAGAAATCGTCGACAACAAGACACAAGACAGCAAAGTAATTCTGGGTCTCGATTTACAAAGTGCATTCGACAAAGTTAAACACTCAGCCATATTAGGACAAGTATCAAGACTCAACATGGGGGTAACGAGCTACAATTATATTCTAGACTTCTTGACCAACCGCACGGTAGAACTGCACGCCGGAGACCTCAAGCTCCCCGAACACAAGCTCGGCAGTACGGGTACTCCACAGGGTTCGGTCATATCGCCGTTGCTCTTTAACCTCGTCATGATCGGGGTAGCGAGGGCAGTAGCGGGGACCGGCGTCCGGCATACTATCTACGCCGACGACATTACCCTGTGGGCGGTCGGTGGCACCGACGCCAGCATCGAGCAACAGCTGCAAGCGGCGGTTACCGCCATCGAGCAGCACCTTGATGGCACAGGCCTAATGTGCTCGCCCGCCAAGTCCGAGCTGTTCGTCCTCACACCGCTTCGACCGGGACGGAAGCGCGCTCCTCTTCGGGAGTGTGATCACATCAAAATTGTGACTGCATCGGGGCAACGCATCCCCGAGGTGCCCAAGATCAGAGTACTGGGCCTGCTGCTCAACAAGAGCGGCCGCAACGACGAGACCATCAACAAGCTTACCACCAAGGCAATGGACGCCATCCGGCTCATACATCGAGTCTCTACACGACGGGCGGGCATGCGTGAAGACAGTCTCGTGCGCCTTGTCCAGTCGTTCGTGATCAGTCACATTGCCTACGTTGCGGCCTACCTTAATTGGCACGTCACTGACAGGACCAAGATCAACACGCTGATCAGACGGGCTTACAAGACGGCGCTGGGTTTAATGGAGACCACGAGTACGGCTCGGCTCTTGCAGCTCGGCGTCCATAACACCCTAGAAGAAATAGCCGAGGCGCAGCTCACCGCGCAATTCGAGCGCCTCTCTACCACCAAGACGGGACGCAGTATACTGACGTCCCTGGGTTACAACCCCCAAGCTCCCAGCCGGCAACCGTGCGAGATCACAGATGAGGCGCGGGCCCACATTTACGTGGACCCCATCCCGAAGAACATGCACCCAGAATACAACCAAGAACGGCGGCAGGCGCGGGCCAAGGCCCTCACCGAACAACACGCCCAAGACCCGCACGCCCGGTATGTGGACGCCGCGGAATACAAGCGGGAAGGCTTCGCAGCAGTGGTCGTTGCGGCGGCTAACGGCACCAAGACAACGGCAGCGAGCGTGCGGTGCACGAACGCCACAGACGCTGAGGAGGTTGCCATCGCTCTGGCGATCACCGAGGCCGAGTGTCGCACCGTGCTCAGCGACTCGAGGAATGCCGTGCGCAATTTTGCCAAGGGGCGAATATGCGCGCCGGCGGCCGCCATCATCGGCAAGCTCCAATTTCAAGACCGCGGCAGCACCGTCCGTATCAAGTGGTTCCCGGCGCACGCCGGCGAGTGTGCTTCCTCACCGAACCACAACGAGACGGCCCATTCGGCGGCGCGAGCGCTTACCTTCCGCGCCCCCGAGAGTGACCGTTCCGTGTGGTGGTTCGAAACCAAGGACAGATTGACTAGTTATGCCGAAGTAACCAAGTGTTACCGCTTAGCTCGACGGACAATGCCGCCTCCCCACCCAGCACTCAGTCGGGAGGAGGCCGTAATCCTAAGACAAATACAGACCGCGTCACTCCTCGCCCCCGCAATGCTGCACGTGCTTCACCCAGAGCTCTATCCGAGTGGGCTGTGTGGTGTTTGTGCAGCGGGTCCGGCGGACCAATGGCACATCATGTGGGACTGTGCCAGGTTCCCGACGGCAGCTACCTCCAAGACTTACCCGCCAGAACTTCAAAGTGCACTGCAGTCTACAGACAAGGACTCACAACTATGGGCCGTCCAGCAGGCCCGGGGTGCGCTCGAAAAGCACAAGCCTCGTGACCCACTACAAACGGGCCCAACGGGGCTAGTGCAGAGTAGAGTATAACCCCGGGTCGACGCTTGGCCAGCGTCACGACTCGTTAAATCGTCGTTTGCCGGCACTTTATTAAAGTTATTCCTATCCTATCCTTACCCTGTGTTCACATGATCTAGTGAATGGTGTGGGATGGACAACAGATATGGAAACGCGCGGAAGCGATCATTTTCCCATTCTTGTTAACCACCCTAGCATGCACTATGATATCAGGCGTTACAGCAGACTAACCAACTGGCAAGCTTTTCGGTACCGCCTAACGGATCAAATTAACCAACATGCAACAGTGGAAAAATTTACAGAATTTTTGCAGGATAATATGAACATATGCACAAAGAAGGTCCCAATACCAAAATATTATGCTGCAGTTGACGGAGAATATGAACACCTAAGAGCCATCCGACGCCGATCCGAAAGAGCTTACCAACGGAGCGGAAGTTTAGAAGCATACAGAAACGCTCAGAAAATACACAATGTAATGCGCAGACGAATGGAAAGCTTAGGCAAACGGCGCTGGCGCGATTTCTGCGGCACGCTGTCTCCTCACACGGCTGTCCCACGAATTTTTCTAGTAATTCGTTCTTTAAGCGGACCTCTAACACAAAGCTTCCCATTTCGTGCTCTCGCTGTAGCCCGGGACACGTGTGAAATAATAGTTGCAGATGAATTTTGTGAGCTTATTTCCAGATCTGCTTTTTCATCACAATGTGCAGAATTTGATATTTCAGTAGAGTTGGCTAAGCGAAAAATTACTGCTTGCTACTGGGCCCAACATCCTCAATTAGATCAAACTTTCACATTAAGCGAGCTCCAATGTGCAATTGCATCATGTCGCCAAAAGTCCGCTGCTGGGCCGGACGGCATTACGTAAAATATGCTAAGAAACCTCGGACTGACAGGTACAAATGCGCTCTTAGACATCTATAATAACTTATGGATAGAGGAAACTGTACCTGACTCTTGGAAATTCGCTCGAATCATACCAATTTTAATACCTGGTAAGACGCCCTTGTGCCTTGAATCCTTCCGCGCCGTTAGTTTGACAAGTTGTTTATGCAAAGTAACGGAGAAAATGATTGACGCGCGACTTCAATGGTGGTGTAATGAAACGAAGGTGTTGTCCAACTACTTAGTAGGTTTTAGAAAACATAGATGCACAATGGATGCAATATTAGACATAGTAACCTGTGTGGAGCACGAGCGTGCACGTGGAAACATGACTATAGCAGTATTCCTAGACATCAAGAGGGCATTTGACACCGTTAGTCACGTTCATGTTCTGCTAAGCATGTTGGAACTTGGACTGTCTGGCAGGTCCTTGCGATGGATTTCTGAATTTTTATCAGGTCGCAAAATATTTGTTCAGACGGGTGAAGGAAAGAGTGCTGAACATATTGTCAAACAGGGAGTACCACAGGGAAGCGTACTCAGCCCCTTCCTTTTTAACTGCGTCATGGCTGATTTAACGCGAAGACTGCCATCACAGTTAAAGTTTTCACTGTATGCAGATGATGTGTGTATTTGGACATCTGGGTCTAAAGCTCAACTACTCCAGATGGCATTGCAAGACGGCATAAATATCATCAACCAATTTTTTAGAGAAAGAGGAATGGTACTATCACACGCAACGACTGCTGTATTGTCCTTCACTCGGAGGCAGTTCAAAAATTTAATCTGGAAGGACACCCTCTAATGATTGTCACACAGCATCGATTTCTTGGCATAATACTTGATAGGCAGCTATCCTGGGCACCCCACTTAAAAAAACTCGAAAACGAGGTCAATGCCATAGCGACTGTACTTCGCAGACTTGCAGGCACATCATGGGGCGGATCAGTATCGTCCATGCTGACTGCTTACAATGCATTAATACGACAAAAAATTGAATATTCCGCGCCCATCTTACACGGACTTTCCCACACGTCAGAAGAAAGACTTCAAAGACTTTTAGATAGAGGACTACGCCTATGTCTAGGAGTTCCACGAGCGACTTCGAGTTTTCTTGTAATAGCTGAGGCTCGCCAATCACCATTTCCAGTTATGCGAACTACAGAAACATGCCGGCATTATTTCCGTCTTCAAACCAAGCATAAAAACCATAGACATAATGAAACGAGATAGAAGTTATGTTCATATAGAAATTCAAAAAAATCTTCACATATTGCCAGGAAATGAATTTTGGAACTCAGACATCGAATATCCTCCATGGCTGCTTACAGTTCCAAAAATCGAATTGCCAGTAGAAGGGATATTCAGCAAAAGAGACATGTTCATTCAAGCTGCTCAACAACTAGCACTATACCAGATATATATGCGGTATTCAGGATACACACACGTCTATACAGACGGCTCCAGTACAGCAACCTCTTCAACTTCATCATTCATTATACCGCACCTCAACAAACAAGAATCATTTAAGTTATCTCGTGCGACTTCGTCCACGACAGCTGAACTGTTCGCAATCCTATGTGCGGTAAAATTTATATTGTCAGTAACAGAAGCGCAAAAATGGGTAATTTTCAGCGATTCACAGGCGGCTCTAGCATCACTCTGCAGCACAAAGGGGAAAACATTCAGCGACAGTATAATATATGAAACACTTAAAAACCTCACAAAGGCAAGCGAAGCGAAACATGCAATAACATTCCAGTGGATACCAGGGCATTGCAACATTCCTGCCAACACAGCAGCCGATGAAGCAGCACGACAAGCGCACCTGAAAGATGATACGGCTCCGCTCCCAATATCAAAGAATGAATTACGCTGCATTATAAGGGCGACGTCTTTCAACATGTCTAGAAACACTTGGTTTGACCAGAACTCTAAGAGCTCTGACTTATATCATATTGATCCATTTATTGAATTCAAATTTTCATTGTCATTAGAACTATGGAAACGCTTATTCATCGATTAAGGCTAGGCACTGCCTACACAAAGCATTTCTTACACAGAATTGGCCGAGCGGAAACCCCCGAATGTGATTGTGGATTTGTAGATGAAGATATATATCACCTCCTTCTAGATTGCCCACATCACGACACACCAAGATACCGACTTAAATCAGCGCTAAGTAAATTAGACCGCAGACCTTTCAGTTTAAGGAAACTTTTGGGCCCTTGGCCAACAACGGCCTTGCAGAAGGGTGCTTTAAAAGCACTAAAGACTTTTTTTGAAAACAGCGGCATCGCTGGACGTTATTAGTGCTTTCATTGTTCTGTTCATTTCAATGTGACTCTATATATCCATCTGTTTGGGAATTATGTTATGTTGACTGCTCTGTTGTGACTGTATGTGCTAATATATTTACACGATGTATATACCACCCGCTGACTAGACAATGTGTTATTAGGCGACAGTATCGTTTGTACTTTTGAGACTTTCGACTTCATAAGTGTGGAGACATTTGCCATGTATATTGTATGTACCCGCTGACCCGCTGACTACAAAATGTGTTATTAGGCGACAGTATTGTTTCTACTTCTGAGACTTTCGACTACATAGGTGTGGAGACATTTGCCATAGTCTTCCTGTGGAAACGTTGCTTTATAAGTCCTGGTGCTTGTGTGAAATGATTATTTGATATGTAACTATGAACCCTGAATAATGTATGACGGAACCACCCAAGAGATAAGGAGTAGCCGGCGCCTTAAATTGCGCGCCAACATCTCCTTATATCATATCAATAAAAAAAAGGCGCTAAGGAGCGACTACGGCTTATATTGATGGAAACGTCAACAGCGCATCCGCCCCGCCGTCCGTACGCTTTCTGTCGCCACAGCGCTATCGTGTGTACTGACCTGATCAAATTTCATAACATTGGTAATGACACCGGACTGCGAGGAGATGAGCAAGTGGCGCAATGCTTACGCATACTTAGACAACTCCTAGAGGAGCTTCTGCGCGAAATTTTCTAGAAAAACAAGACCACATCTAGAATATATTGGAACCAGATCACCGTATTAGCAGGAATCCATACCTGCATATTCGATATGATTTAATCAGTCCAAAACCGACCTGTCCGTTTCATCTCACGTAATTATAGTCACAATTTCAGCGTAACGCAAATGAAATTTGATCATTCCCTCCAGCCTTTGCTTCTTCGCCGTAATATTTCCCTGTTATCTTTGATTCTCAAATATGATCGTAATGCCACAGAATACACACTGCATATCCAGATTGCCTCAAACATGTCTCGCCGATGAAATAACCATTTATGTTTTGCGCGAATGTATGGTACTACACATGCTATTAACTTTTCCGCACTCCCTACGGCCATTCGCTTGTGAAACAATCTTCCTCATAACGTTGCTTCCGACTCATATCAAGAAAAATTTCGTCATCTCCTACTCGAGCATTTTTCATAAATGCGCTTACGAATCACTTTATCTTCTTTCTTGCACTTGCCTATGTGCTTCGAACTTCTTGCGATGCTTTTATTTCTGTCGATGAATTGTTATCACGCTATCAAGTGTGCTTTTATGGCATTTTATTACTTGTGTTTTTTTTTTCATGTTTTCATATTTCTAGTAATGTTGAAGAGCCATGCATTGGGACGTATCTTTTATACTAGACTTCAGAATTCTGCATGCTTACTCATTGCTTTTCTTATTCCTTTGATTTTGTAGCCCCCTTACGTAATGCCCCCATAGGGCCTCTAATGTATTTTAAATAAATAAATAAAGGAACTCTGGAGCAATCCTACACACTTAAACAAATTTACACCTTTTGAGGTGTATATTTGCCACGAAACAATAATCTTGATCTGCCTTGCTTGCGTTTCCTTCTTTGAAAACGCTGCACTCGCTACCTTCCATTCGAGAATGCCCTGTCACGCTGATAACGGGCATACCGTTCATGACTTGGGAGTACCGGATTCGCCGTGTTAAAGAAAGGAAATGCGGACAAGACGGATGACGATTATTGTTGTGTGGCAAAAGGGTGTAATTTTGCTCAAGAGTGTAGATTAAGTTGGAAACAAACTGGAGGAGGACGGAGCAGTAAAGTACCTCCAAAAAATAAAACCCATTCATTTGAAAGCAAAGACTAGGGGGTTCTTGAAAAAAAATAAAGAAAAAGCATGAGTACCAACCAGAATGAAAAGGTGCTAGTGCTTAGAAATTTGAACTGCAAGAAAGCCGGCGGGAGAATTCCTACACGCACAACCACTGGGTTAGGCGGGGTTGCTGTTCGGCTTATTGATTAACTAGGACCAAAAAGTAAGGAAGCTCTGTTGAAATCAGTAAGAAAAAGCTGACAAAATGAAGCAATACCAGACAGCTGGTGACAGTGTATAATGAATTTTAGTTAAAAATGTTAAGGCAAGAAAAAGAATTCCCTCATATTTGCAGATTTAATTTTACAGCCTGCATTGCCAATGCGTAAAATGCGTTGGTCACAGATTGTCTTTGTGCTTCAAACTGAGGACAATAGCACATATATGTGGTGAGTGCTCTAGTCGCAGCCAAAGACATCCCATGCAGGGCTGTAAGCTATTCCAATGAGGGCTGAATAAGTTTCTGGAAAGCAATTTCCAACCACAATGGGCACAAAGGAACAAACCATAATAGCAAAGGGGAGGAGAAATGTGGAAATAATGAAACCCGTAGCATTATGGGGGTACATGAGGTGTTGTAAATGCGTTTGTTTGTTTCAATCGAGTTGTACAATTAGGGCTTGATTGCCAGGAAAGTTCAGTGCGACGCCTTGCATCGGACACTCACGGGAGGGATAGTGATGAAGCTGTATAGGGTGATATCGGCTGAAGAATGCTGAAACGAGGCAAGCTCAGAGTATAATTCATTTCCAAGAAAAACTGAGGAACATAAAAGGCAGTATGTGGGTGGCGAGAGCGTTCGAGTATTTGTACTGTACGAATATTGACTCACAGTGGAGATATAGAACTAGGAAGCCTACCAGAAAGTATGCGATTGGTATGGTAAGCAATACGACAGAGAAGAACACTAAATGTAAAGTCAGAGAGGCAGCTGCAATCTCCTCTGTTGTGGCAGTTGAAAGAAAACCGGCTATGAATCCCCACTTAAGTGATAAAAACAAAATCAGAAAAAAATTTATAATAAATCAAATTGAAGCATTTTGCGAAATGAGATCAACATACCTTAGAACGCATAGTTATAAAGCGAACCAAACCAGAAAAGAAGAATCATGTGCTTGCTTCGGTAAAGCTAGAGAAATGATAGAATACATTTTATCAGAATCTGAAGACTTCTACGCAGCTGTCACTTCAGCGTCGGCTGGCCTCTTTCAAGCGCTTGGGCTCAAGGATAGTAAGGTGAAAGCAAACTTCTCTGCAGTAGACAGTAGTAAGAGGCGATTGTAGGCTTGGTGGCAGAAAGTAGGGAAACCACAAACAACGGAGGCGCACAAGAACAATGTTCCCAATAACTGTTCCGAATGTTAAATGCTGGCAATCTTCTGGACTGTTTAAAAAAATGACATAGCTAGGACCTTTGGCTACGTAAGAAAAAAGAAGTGACGACGCAAATCACCGCCACGTTTTAAAAGGGATGCTAATAGCATGCATCTATCGAGGTGACGAAAGGGAACGGATTGCCACTGACGATAACAACATGCGACCGCTAGATCTACTGCAGCGTGGTTAAAATAATAACCTCGTGCTACGTTTGAGATTTCTTTGTGAGCGCACGATAATATTTATTTGTACAGCAATGTAAACTTGTCGGTACGCTTTGCCGAAAATAGCATCCATGCGAGTGCTCGACACCACGACGCGACAGCAGGACATGTTGTGTCTATCTAGTCGCTGGTTGATCTCTTGAGTAAAGTTCGCACGTGGCGACAACCTAAGGCTTCGCCTCGGGCGAAACTGCGGATTTTCGCTGCGTTGCAATTGTCCTCCACTTGACGCTTGCTTTACCATCGTTACCTCACTCGGTATACGTTCAGCCTGTCGTTGACACAGCGCCTTTTCTTGTTATTCATCGATGGCATTTTTTTCAATGATGGGAGTTTACGTGGCAAAACCACGATCTGATTATGAGGCATGCCTTTGTTGGGAACTACGGAAATTTCGACCACCTGGGGTTCTTTATCGTGCGCCTAAATTGAGAACACGAGTGTTTTCGCATTTCGCCCCCATCGACATGCAATCGCCGTGGCCGGGATTCGATGCCGTGGCCTCGTGCTTAGCAGCCCGACACCATAGCAACTAAGCAACCACGGCGGGTATCCATGGCATATTGTGGTGAAACATTTGTAAGGGCTCAATCACACCGGCGAATCGCAGAGATCCGGTGAACAAGTTGGCCGGAAAGCGATCATTCACAAGTAATTTTGCTTACCTATTTATTCAATACTGTAGGCCTCTTCACGCCCATACAAGCGAGGGCACACGAGGATGAAGGATTTCATGTTAATGAAGAACAAAGAAAAAAGCATGATACAATGTAAGCATAGAGGACCACAAGCATAAAGCAAAAACAAAGGACTATACAGCTGCATATTTCTGTGGGCATATCAGGATTCATAAATATGTTTAGGATAAGATAAGAGTGCAGTAGTAAAAGGTTATGCAATGTGCGAAATTGGTAATGTGAAGTGAGGCAATACGAAAGATGGAAAAGAAAAATTCGTTTGAACAGACGAGCGGGTAAACACATGCGCGATGCATTGTTTTCGCTTTTCTTTGAACAGCAAACACAAGCAGCTTAGTGCAGTAACTCAATATAAGATTGCAGAAGTGGCGAGAATGCGTCAAGTGATTTAGCACTGAGAAAACCACTTGGCAGGTCATTGCGCAGTTAGATAGCTAAAGGAAAGAATGAATACTTAGACATGTTACAGAGTGGGAGCAAGGGGCAAGTACATTTGTCGTGGTTATTTCTACTGGAATGGCGGTTCAGTGTTTTCAAGTATTCGTCCTTATTTATGTTTACTAAATTGTGGGAGAGAAGAAAAATAAACTTTGGGCAGGTTAGCTTACGCCAGCTAACCAGCGTTGCGACACGAGTTTGCATGTGGAGCGCAGTAACGCTCTCTTCCCTTGCATACTTTGCTTAAACCAATCTAAGTGCCGCATTCTGGATTTTTTCTACCGTGTCGGCCAAGTGCTTTTGGTGTGGGTTCAAAACTATTGCCCCGCATTATAAGATGGATTTAATTAGTGTTTTCTAGGCAGTTAGTTTCACTTGGTGGACGTATTAACTAGTTTCTGCCTTAAAAGACCTGCTTGCCTAAATGCTCGTCGAGAAATATGATCGATATGAACATCCCACTTTAAAGACTGCGTTAACGCGCAACCCCAAGTACTTTGTGGTATTCGCCCGCTTGATGTCTGTACCAAAAAGCGTGTACTCAAAACGGAGATTTCTCTTTCTATGTGTAATCGTAATGCTTACTGTTTTATCGGTGTTAATTTGCAAGCCATATTTGTTACACCAGCTTCCGCTATTATGTAAGGGTATTTATAAGGATACTTGGTCTTCCGCTTCATTAGCCGTAGTGTAACACCTGGTTACATGCAATTTTATATGTCGTTAACCTAAATCATGAACAGTGTTGGTCCTTGTACAGATCCCTGTAGTACACCAGAAAATGCTTTAACACAGTCAGATTCAGCATCATGAATGCTGACATACTTCATGAGGTTGGCGATATAAGCCGTAATCCCAGAGACAATTCTTCAATTCCCATCAAATGATTGTATCTTTTTTTTTTAATAAGTCACGAGTCGCGAGGGAACAACGGACGGCACGGACGATGAGCCGTTTCAAATAAAGTCTTATTCATTAATTCATTCATTCGCGACGGCTAGCGTTCTGAGACGTTGTCGTTGAGACGCTGCTCCTATTGTTGAAGACGTAGACGCCGCCTTTTGAAACGCTGCGCTTTGAAACGCTGCGCTTAAGGCTTACTTGCGCTTAAACGCTGCAAGTAAATCTCGAAGTACTGGTTGGCTGCCTCGCAACGGTAAGGCACCGTGGTAAAAGGTGCGCGAACCACAACACATAATGCAACATAATACCACGAATAACCGCCGTTTTAAGTCGTGATAAACGCACTTATTATTAACAACATAGTGTTGTTGTTGGTTTTTTTTTTCTTTTTATAGAATGCGGCCTAAAGTGGTATTACCTGGAAATCCGGGACCACCGCCCGGGCGGTGGTCCCGGGTTCGAGTCCCGGACCAGGACGAATTTTTTTCGAGGAACCCGTATGGGTTTCCTTTGTAGCAATTGCTACGAACGGGTGGATGTCTGATTTTCCCTTCATTCATTACTTCTCTCCACCTTGCGGGTTTCCGCAGAACTACTACGTCATACAGAAAATGATGTTCAATGTACACAGCGAACACAACGCTAATGTCACTTTATATGGTTTCGTAGAGATTCACCGTTCACGCAGCTCCACTGTACGAATGGAGCCAGAATTACGATCTCAGCGCTAACATACGCTACCTTTAAAAGCCTCCGTAGTTGCTCTGGTGAGATTGCAAATTTCGGCCCCGTATCTAACAAGCGCAGCATTAGGATCAATTTCTAAAATCACTTTACGTTTGTTCATAGCATTTACTTTAACAATTCAATACAAAGTCAACAGGTGTCTGTATCTGTAGGATATAAATAACAACTACTAACGGATACAGAAAGATGATGTCGAGGTTGACACTATACCGTATCTCGCAAATAGCTTGCTTCACTCCCAAATACGCGATGTCTACATAGGCAACATCCTTCCGCAGCAATATTTCAGGGTGTAACAGTCTTCTGACTATAGCGATTGTGCCGTTTTATTTTTTCTTTCGCACATGATACTTTCTTAATCTTAGCACATGATACGCATTGTAAATATCTTGGTGTTAGCCTAAATCCGACTCTTTCGTGGTCAACGCATGTGTGAATATATAAGCGCCACTTTTTCGAGATCATTAGGGCACATACGACGCAAGTTCCATATTTTGCTGGGGAAAGCGCGGGGAAGGAGGGTGTTAGAAATTAGATACGATGAGCAAAACGAGAACGAAGTAAAAGCGACCTTGAAAAACAGAAGTCCACAAGTCGAAATGTTAGCTCCTGCTTTTACCTTGTTCTCGCTCTGCTCATCGTCTCTCATTCCACTAAAAACATTCGTAAGGCAGCTTACCTAATATTCGCTCGACTTCAGCTAGAATACGCTGCATGCGTCTGGTCTCCCCATCAGAAATATATGATAAAAAACTCGAATCTATACAGAATAGGGGTGCGCGTTTAATTCATGTTGTTAAGACGATAACAAAAGCATAACACCAGTTAAACTCGTTCTCTCACTACAGCCCTTACATAATCGTCGTGATTCAACTCTGCTATCATTATTTAATTAATGCATCCATATTACAACGCAATCAGTTCTGTTTCTTGCAAGTCCTCATTACGGGTTACAATGGTTGTACAATGAGTTCAATTTCACACGGATCTTCGAAAAGACCAATACATTTGACTACTCCGCTCTTACAAGAGCCATTCGACTTTGGAACGACCTTCCTAACGGCATAGCTTATGAGAGTGACCAAAAAAATTTCCGCTTTCTTCTAACAACGCATTTTTCAAAGATTACATAATCTAACGTACTATTTTGGCCATTGCCGTTCCAGTTATAATGTGCAAGTATACGTAAATACTGTTCTGCTATAGCCTAATTATGTACCGCTCGCTCTGTAATTCTATTGGCTATTTTACGGTGTGAAAGTTTATGGTTCACTGACCTGTTACTTTCAAAAGCATTTGGTTTGTTCGTTCTACATAGTACATTACTGCATGTCAGCGCATTTCTTACCTTGTATCTTTTGGATCTGTATTCACATATGTATTCTAAAAATTGTACGTTATAACCTTTAACTGTCGTTTCCCAGCTTACACAATTCCTCAAGGGGCCTGTAAGGTACAGGGAAATAAATAAATAAATAAATAAATAAATAAATAAATAAATAAATAAATTAAATGACAGAAATTTCTAGCAAGACATCGCCACTGTAGATGAACAGAACACTGCCATTTTCAAACCGAAGGTTCTTGAGATATTCGCCGTTGATTGTACCTCATAAGCATTCGCGCTTTAACAGATCTTTAGCGAATGATGATGATTAATGAGTTTTCGTGGTGAAAGGGCAGTTCTAGCCTAAGTGCGGCAAATGCATCTTACGACGGGTGGACAATGTACATGGTTTCAAGGATGCAAGATGGCCGCAAGGAGGCCTAGAATCAGTCGAATTATATGTGTATAATATATGACAATGAAGAGGAAGGTGAGCTATGGTCATTAACTATATATTCGGTAGTGACAATAACAGAAAACTACTGAGAATATGCAAGCGGCAGTAATGCCTCACCCAGGCATTTGACAGCAAGCGTCGGGATGCGCGTGTTCTAAATCTTACTACTGACTCTGATAGCAACTGACTCTGATAACAGGCCGTGCTATGGATCACGTGAGTGCATCACATTCAGTACACGTAAAGCTGTTAAAAAAGCTAACGATATTTTGCTATCTTAGAGCGGGCCATTGCAATGGAACATTGCTGGATGTAGCGCAACTTCCTGACGGTGTTCAGCATCCTGGAAAGCGTCCCTATGGAAGGACACGATGCGACAAGGGCACGACGCGCCCGCACGACATACTGTGCCAATCTAATCGCTGGTTGCTGTCTCGAGTGTAGCGTGCGCTTGGCCACAACCAAATGCTTTGCCTGGGGTGAAACTGCGAATTTTCGCTGCGTTTCGATTGTTCTCCGCTTGACGCTTCCTTTGCCATCGTTACCAAACTCGGTGCGCTCACCCTGTCGTTGCTTCAGCGCTTTCTGTCGTCATTCACCCACGGAACTTCTTTTTTTTTTAATAGGGGAGTTTACGAGCGGAAACCACAATCTGATTATGAGGCACGCTGTGGTGGGGGACTACGCAAATTTGGACCACCTGGGGTTCTTTACCGTGCGCCTAAATCTATGTACATGGGTGTTTTTGCATTTCGCTCCTATAGAAATGCGGCCGCCGTGGCCGGGATTTGACCCCGCGACCTCGTGCTGAGCAGCCCAACACCATTGCCACTAAGTAACCACGGCGACTACTGCTGTTTTTCGTGGGCCGATGCCGAAAATAGTGCAGTCTAACACATTGGGAGAAACCAGACTGTGGTGAGGTACCACTATGCAGTGGTACCGGTGGTGCGGTATCACCAATAGTAGTCATCATCATCATTAGCCTAGTTACGCCCACTGCAGGGCAAAGGCCTCTCCCATACTTCTCCAACTACCCCGGTCATGTACTAATTGTGGCCATGTTGTCCCTGCAAACGTCTTAATGTCATCTGCCCACCTAACTCTCTGCCGCCCCCTGCTACGCTTCCCTTCTCTTGGAATCCAGTCCGTAGCTCTTAGTGACCATCGGTTATCTTCCCTCCTCATTACATGTCCGGCCCATGCCCATTTCTTTTTCTTGATTTCAACTAAGATGTCGTTTACCCGCGTTTGTTGCCTCACCCAATCTGCTCTTTTCTTATCCCTTAACGTTACACCCATCATTCTTCTTTCCATAGCTCGTTGCGTCGTTCTCAATTTCAGCAGAACCCTTTTCGTAAGCCTCCAGGTTTCTGCCCCATATGTGAGTACTGGTAACACACAGCTGTTGTAGACTTTCCTTTTGAGGGATAGTGGCAACCTACTGTTCATGATTTGAGAATGCCTGCCAAACGCACCCCAACCCATTCGTATTCTTCTGGTTATTTCAGTCTCATGATCCGGATCCGTGGTCACTACCTGCCCTAAGTAGATGTATTCCCTTACCACTTCCAGTGTTTCGCTACCTATCGTAAACTGCTGTTCTCTTCCGAGACTGTTAAACAGTACTTTAGTTTTCTGCAGATTAATTTTCAGACCCACCCTTCTGCTTTGCCTCTCCAGGTCAGTGAGCATGCATTGCAATTGGTCTCCTGAGTTACTAAGCAAGGCAATATCATCAGCGAATCGCAAGTTGCTAAGGTATTCTCCATCAACTTTTATCCCCAATTCTTCCCACTCCAGGCCTCTGAATACCTCCTGTAAACATGCTGTGAATAGCATTGGAGATATCGTATCTCCCTGTCTGACGCCTTTCTTTATAGGGATTTTGTTGCTTTCTTTGTGGAGGACTACGGTGGCTGTGGAGCCGCTATAGATATCTTCCAGTATTTTTACATATGGCTCATCTACACCCTGATTCCGTAATGCCTCCATGACTGCTGCGGTTTCGACTGAATCAAACGCTTTCTCGTAATCAATGAAAGCTATATATAAGGGTTGGTTATATTCTGCACATTTCTCTATCACTTGATTGATAGTGTGAATATGGTCTATTGTTGAGTAGCCTTTACGGAATCCTGCCTGGTCCTTTGGTTGACAGAAGTCTAAGGTGTTCCTGATTCTATTTGCGATTACCTTAGTAAATACTTTGTAGGCAACGGACAGTAAGCTGATCGGTCTATAATTTTTCAAGTCTTTGGCGTCCCCTTTCTTATGGATTAGGATTATGTTAGCGTTCTTCCAAGATTCCGGTACGCTCGAGGTTATGAGGCATTGCGTATACAGGGTGGCCAGTTTCTCTAGAACAATCTGACCACCATCCTTCAACAAATCTGCTGTTACCTGATCCTCCCCAGCTGCCTTCCCCCTTTGCATAGCTCCTAAGGCTTTCTTTACTTCTTCTGGCGTTACCTGTGGGATGTCGAATTCCCCTAGGCTATTCTCTCTTCCACTATCGTCGTGGGTGCCACTGGTACTGTATAAATCTCTATAGAACTCCTCAGCCACTTGAACTATCTCGTCCATATTAGTAACGATATTGCCGGCTTTGTCTCTTAACGCACACATCTGATTCTTGCCTATTCCTAGTTTCTTCTTCACTGTTTTTAGGCTTCCTCCGTCCCTGAGAGCCTGTTCAATTCTATACATATTATAGTTCCTGATGTCCGCTGTCTTACGCTTGTTGATTAACTTAGAAAGTTCTGCCAGTTCTATTCTAGCTTTAGGATTAGAGGCTTTCATACATTGGCGTTTCTTGATCAGATCTTTCGTCTCCTGCGATAGCTTACTGGTTTCCTGTCTAACGGCGTTACCACCGACTTCTATTGCGCACTCCTTGATGATGCCCATGAGATTGTCGTTCATTGCTTCAACACTAAGGTCCTCTTCCTGAGTTAAAGCCGAATACCTGTTCTGTAGTTTGATCCGGAATTCCTCTAGTTTCCCTCTTACCGCTAACTCATTGATTGGCTTCTTGTGTACCAGTTTCTTTCGTTCCCTCCTCAAGTCTAGGCTAATTCGAGTTCTTACCATCCTGTGGTCACTGCAGCGTACCTTGCCGAGCACGTCTACATCTTGAATGATGCCAGGGTTCGCGCAGAGTATGAAGTCGATTTCATTTCTAGTCTCACCATTCGGGCTCCTCCACGTCCACTTTCGGCTAACCCGCTTGCGGAAAAAGGTATTCATTATACGCATATTATTCTGTTCTGCAAACTCTACTAATAATTCTCCTCTGCTATTCCTAGAGCCTATGCCATATTCCCCCACTGACTTGTCTCCAGCCTGCTTCTTGCCTACCCTGGCATTGAAGTCGCCCATCAGTATAGTGTATCTTGTTTTGACTTTACCCATCGCCGATTCTACGTCTTCATAAAAGCTTTCGACTTCCTGGTCATCATGACTAGATGTAGGAGCGTAGACCTGTACAACCTTCATTTTGTACCTCTTATTAAGTTTCACAACAAGACATGCCACCCTCTCGTTAATGCTATAGAATTCCTGTATGTTACCAGCTATTTCCTTATTAATCAGGAATCCGACTCCTAGTTCTCGTCTCTCCGCTAAGCCCCGGTAACACAGTACATGCCCGCTTTTTAGCACTGTATATGCTTCTTTTGTCCTCCTAACCTCACTGAGCCCTATTATATCCCATTTACTACCCTCTAGTTCCTCCAATAACACTGCTAGACTCGCCTCACTAGATAGCGTTCTAACGTTAAACGTTGCCAGGTTCAGATTCCAATGGCGGCCTGTCCGGAGCCAGGTATTCTTAGCACCCTCTGCAGCGTCACAGATCTGACCGCCGCCGTGGTCAGTTGCTTCGCGGCTGCTGGGGACTGAGGGCCGGGGTTCGATTGTTGTATTCATATAGGATGTTGTGGCCAGGTACTGCACCAGGGTGGCCAATCCTGCTCTGGTGAGAGAGTGCGTTACCGGTTCTGGTCACCGGGATCAGGCCGCACTCCAGGCCTGTTTGTGCAATTTTCTCAACACACGGTTTTTTTTTTTTTTTTGTATTTTCCGGTGGAGAATAGCGCGGCACCGGGATTTGAATCAGGGTCCTCTTGCACTGGAGACGGATACTCTACCGTCCCCGTAGGAGTAGTAGTACTGCTGCGCTACTGTTGGTGAAGGTGGTAAGAGGAGCGTTCTCGCATGCTTCCTCGCGACAACGGACGACACGAAGAGCCGTTCCAAATAAAGTTTCATTGACACATTTATTCGCGACGGCTAGCGTTCTGAGACGTTGTCGTTGAGACGCTGTCTATTCGAACGCTGCGCTTCTGGTCGCGGATGCTGCACGGGCTTCCGAACTGAGCCTTGATCAAGCTAATTTCGAAGTACAGGTTGGATGCCGCGTAAAGGTAAGGCACAATGGTAAAAGGAGTACCAACCACAACGTATATATAGTACAACACAATACCACGAATAACCGCCTGCTAATGCTAAACGCATTCACTGATAACAACCTAGAGTGGCTCTTCATGAGTTTTTATTCAGAACCCGCCTAAGCGGTGACTGCCAGCTTGTCAATAACCATATCTCCGATCCAGTACCTGTGTACCTGTAAGGTTTTATTGTCGGCTCTTTCCTATTCCTAATACATTACTTGCCTCTACGTTTATTTAGCCAAATCCGAATGTTCGCGCACGATTGTGTAATTTACCGATCAGCTTCTAACGATTGCGACGCAGTAACACTTCAGCATTATCTAGACGGTTACCAGCAACGGTGCGACCGGTGGTTAGTGGCCCTTAATCCGACTAAATGTAACCAGCTTTCCATTAACCGCCAAAATTGTGTCGTTACATTCCCGTATGCAATTGCTAAGGAGCATATACAACCAGTCACATCATTCGCAAACTTAAACTTTATCCAGTTATCTAAAATGGAATAATTAAGTTAAGAACACCATATCATCGCAATATAGACTTCTCGATTTTCTGAAATACCACCTTTGTCACACGTCCATACAAGTGAAATTACTGGCTTATAATGTACTCACCCGTACAGAACCACAGTACGCATCAGCCACATGGTCCGCCCATCAAGTATGCCTCCTAGATGACCTTAAATCGTACGTGCTGCAAGGTTCATTCACACGTCTTATTCGCCCAACATCAGTGTTACCACCTTCAAAGTGGACTCTTGGTTGCGATCATTATCTTTCGGTGGACACATAGCGCTACTTTGTCTTTTCCAAACACTTTTCTATTCCTCTCATAATAGTGCTACTTACATCGCCCCCCTCGCATACATATCTCGTCCCATCAACTGTAAGTTTATCGCGCACATTTAAGTGCTGTAATTTTTTCAGCAGCTTTCTTTCGTCTTGCAACAAAAGACCGTTGACGCAATGTTGAGTGTTTTATTGTTTCTTAATGTACACCTACCCCGATGTAATACCCCTTCGTGGAGATATAAGGTAAATAAATGAAAATGAAATGATGGTTGCATGTTTAAACGCTTCGTGTAGCCAGAGAGACCGAGAGAGAGAGAAGGGGGAGGGGGAGGAGCTGTTTAGCGAAACTTGGAGTTGTTGGCCTGGCGGCAAACCTAGCATGCTCCTCCAGGCGTGTGCATCAATGAATGAAATGATATACATAGAACGCACCTACAATATAATTTGCGAAGCTCATGAACTTCGGTGTTGAAGCAAGCGTGATGACTCTCAGCGTAAATTCAGCTCATTAGATGGCGTAGCGTTACCCAAATGGTGCTAGAATTATGATGGCAGTGCTAACATATGCTACCTTTAAAACCCAAGCACGGTTGTTCTGCTTAGACTGAAGCTTTCGCCCCGTATCTAAGTAGCTATAAGGGCTATCGAAACATTAAGGTCAAGTTTTAATATCATTTTACGTGAGTTATTATTCTTTAGGCTAATAGCTTAATACAAGGTGAATATTTGCCTGAATCTGTGCTGATTAAATGTTTCCTAAAGAATAATAGAGAAATTTGTCGATGCTGTCACTATACCCTATACCACGAGTAACTTGCAGCGCTACCTAATGTACGAGGTGTACACAGGCAACATCCTTGTGCAACAGAATACAGTTCCGGGTGTAACAGTCTACTTACCGGCGGGATTAGCTGTTTTATTTTTGCTTAGCACATGACGCCTTCTGAATAATTACTTCAAATTTATTCGCAGTGTTGGTGAGTCGGACAATGTTGCCTGCAAACCAAAGGCTCTTCAGATATTCGCCGTTGATTCTTCCTCATAAGCCTTCGCAGTTTAACAGCTCCATAAAAATGATGATGATGATTAATGTATTTTTGTGGCGCAATGCCCACTACTGGTGATACTACGCCAAACGCATCTTGCGACGAGTGGCAATCTAGATGTCAAGGACGTAACGTGGCAGGAAAAGGGCCTAAAATCAGTCAGTGTATATGCGTGTAATATATGACAATGAACAGTGGGGTGTGCTATGACCGTTAAATATATGTTGGGAAGTGATCACAAAAAGAAATGTAAGAATATGCAACCAGCACTAGTACTTCACTCGGACCCCTGAAAGTAAGCGAGGAGAAGCACGTGCTCTAAATACTAGTAACGCAGCAACTGACTGATAAGGTGCCGTACTATGGACCTCTTGCGCGTGTAAGTTGCGGTTTAAAATGCGGTATGTTTCAGATGCAGTCATTTTAAAAATGTGCAGCCAATCCATAAATGCTCCTTAGGTGTCTCTCTCATGCTTGTTGACTTCATACATGGCCTAATTAGTATACCCTGCGCCATTTCATTAACCAGTTATTCTGTTTCATCTATTCTATACAATATTGTCAATAACAGGAGGCCGCTTCCAATTTCGTAGGTGTGTTTCGGCCAAGGCGTACACCCAAAGAGTTTCGTGATTGAGCTGCGTTCGAATTTCCTGCCGTCTATTCTGTTTGCGACCATTCTGCATGTTTCGGTAACAAATCTAACGGATTTCCCAACTCCTTGTGGTTTTATTCTGCCCCTTGTTGGTGTGTTGCTACATTCACTACCTAATCCACCTTTCTCTGCGCCTACGGGCCGCATAAAGAAGCTACTGCGAGTGCTGCGAACTCAGGTCCCAGAGGTGCATCTACCGACTCGCTAAAATGTATCCCGTCAAGCACAAAAGCACCGTCGCAGGCCATTCGGTGCACTTTCGTGTTGATTTCAACGACTGTAAAATGATTTGTCTGAGCTAGCATCAAGATCTCCCTGTTTACTGCAAGCACTATCCGTTCAAGTTCACACCCCTTCCTTTCCACCTCTGGCACCATGCACACTGAGATCTGCGTATCCTCATAAACATTTCCGAGTTCGCCGACCACTTTTTCGGGATCGTTTCGTGATCCCCTCCCAATCTTTGCATTACGCCAATTACTCATCCTATTGTGACTACAAGGTGCTGATCCTTCACTGTATCCCGCACATGTTGATTAGTTGTAGCCATGGCTTCCCTCACCGGTATCTCCCGAAGCGCGCTAACCTATACTCGCGCGTCTGTACCTACTTTCGCACTTATCTCTATATATTATCTCTTTCGCACATTCTAGACGTCATTTCTAGACGTCATTCTAGACGTCATTCTAGACGTCCTATTGTCCAAGACGAATGTGCTGTCTATTGAAACGCTGTGCCTCTGGTCGCGGTCACTGCTCGTGGCTGTGAACTGGACCTTGAGCAAGTGAACCTCGAAGAACGAGTTTGCTGCCGCCCGAGTGTAAGACACAGCCATAAAAGGTGCGCGAACGATGACATGCAATGCAGCATAATGCCAAGAATGTCCCCCTCCTAACTCGTGAGAAACGCGGTTATGTATAGCAACCTCGGGTGATCTTTAGAATTCGGGGAAACTGCGACAGCCCGGAAAATTTCGTAAAGACTTGCATGCTAACCTCGACGGCAACATACAAACTAACATCATATTCATTGATTACGCAAAAGCGTTTGATAAAGTGCCACATCAACAATCGCTAATACTTGGCTAATGATCCTTAACGTAAATAAATGTATGGCAATCTCGCGTTCTAACACTTCTGAACCTTTTGCGTACACCTTGAACGAAGCTAAATTAGAGCAGGTTAGTACATACAAATATCTTGGTGTTTACATATCGAACGATTTATCATGGCACTCTCACATTAACTACATTACTAACAACGCTTGTCGTACGCTTGGTTACCTTCGCCGAAACTTTCGCCAAGCGCCAGCACACCTTCAACTACAGCTATATCAAACATTAATCCGTCCAAAGCTCGAGTACACTTCAGCTGTCTGGGATCCAGCTCAATCAGCGCTAATTGACACCTTAGAATCGTTCCAGAACCGTACAGCTCGATTTATACTCCATAATTTTGCTCGTACTGCCAGTGTCACCTTGATGAAATCCACTCTTAACCTTCCAGACCTGGTGATGAGAAGAACGATTTCACGCATCTTGCTTTTTCATAAAATTTTCTTTCATAATCAAGTACTTCGACAGGAACTCATCTCAGAACCACCTTACTTTTCATCACGTATTGACCACCCAAATAATGTAGCCGTCCCTTTGTGCCGCACTAATCTCTCTTTACATTCTTTTCTTCCGAAGACAAGTAGAGAGTGGGATCACCTTCCCCCCTCCATCGCTGCCACTGAGGACCAAGCGTTGTTTAAGTCTGCAGTGACTCAACACTAACTGGTGTAGCTGCGAACTGTTGTTTTCTCTCGTAAATTCCTTTTATTGTTTTGTTTTGTATTTGCATTGTACCCACCCACTCTGCAATGCCCTCTGGGTCTTGAGGGTATACTAATAAATAATAAATAAATAAATAAATAAATAAATAAATAAATAAATAAATAAAGCTAACCCAGTGGAATTTGCCCCACAACGCTATGCTGTGGATTTAGGAATTCTTGTTTAACAAATCTCAACCCGTTCTTGTTAATAACCATACCTCCGAAGCTGTTGCTGTAAGATATGGCGTACCCCAAGGTTGTGCTCTCGGCTCTATCCTATCGATAATATATCTTAACTACTTGCCACAACATTTAGCTTGCCAAATCCGCATGTTCGCGGACGATTGTGTAATTTACCGATCAGTTTCTAACCAATTCAACGCAATAGCTCTTCACCATTATCTGGATGGTTACCAGGAATGGTGCGACCGGTGGCTAATGACCCTTAACCAGACTAAATGTAAACAGCTTTCCATTACCCGCCGAAGTTGTCCCATTACATTGCCGCATGCAATTGCTAAGGAACTTGTACAACCAGTCACATCGCTCAAATATTTCGACTTTCTCCAATGATCTATGATGCCATACTTAAGTTAGAAACGTCATATTATTGTAAACTAGGCTTCTCAGTTGTCTGAAACGCTACCTTCGTTACGCGTCCAAGCAAATTAAATTGCTAGCCTGCAAAATACTTATCAGTCCAAAACTACGGTATGTCTCAGCCACATAGTCCCCTCATCAAGTAGGCCTGGCAGATGACCTTGAAGCGTTACGAAATCATGCTGCAAGACTCATTCACTCCTCAAAATCTCGCGAAGTCAGTGTTACCACCATCAAAGCGGAATCTGGGTTGCGAACATTATCTTTCCGCCGGCACATAGCATAAGTTTACCTATTGCACAAGCTTCTGTACTTCTGTCACTTAAGAGCACTCCTTAAATCACCACACCAGCACACACATCTCATTCCACTGATCACCAACAGTGAGTTTCTCGAACACCTGTTAGAAGTTTTATTTTTAGCATCCTTTTTTCCTCATCCAAATATTGGAACGTCCTTGCTCACATTATCGACAGTATCAACAGCTCATGACCTTTTTGTGCTAGTGTGACTGAGTACCTCTGGACTCAACGTTTAGTGTTTACTTGTTTCTTTATGTACACCTACCCCGTATCTATTACCCCCGCGTGGGGTCATTAAGGTAAAAAATGAAAATAAAACTACGATTGAATGCTTTAAGGCATGGTGTGGCCAGAGAAAATGAGAGAGGGGGGGGGGCGCTCTTTCGTGAAAGCTCGAGTTGCCAGCCTGGCAGTGGCAGCACGCCTAGAACGCTCCTCTAGGCATGACACACACATGACGTGCCTACACCATAATTTGCGAAGCACATGAACTGCTTGTGCTAAAGTAAGGGTGATGACGTCAGCCTATGGTCAACTTCCGAGAAGTGTATTTAAAGAAAAGACGATACGAAAACCGAGTCCCATCGAGGGCACGATTCCACCAGGACAATAACATATGCAAAGTGCCAAGCATTGTATACATGGCACGTTTTGAAAGAAGTGTCCGGTTCCACACTCACTGACCTATAACCATATAAACAAGCGAAAATGCGCACACCTAAATTGTCACATTACACAAAATTGTGTTGCTTATATACAGCGTACACAACGGTTATGCACAATAATGATGTCACTCTGCATGGTTTCTTCCTAGAGAAAAAATTCAACAAGAGGGGAGACTCGGCGAAAACTCGCCAGAGCAAACACGTCACGGCAAGTGTTAGTCCCATCCGATAGTTGAATCGAGCATCGGAAAAAAAGAATGCGAAATGAATTTACAGACAACGTTTTATTTTATTCTTTTCCGCTCAAACTAAAAAGGTCTTCGTGTCAATGAACTTATAATTTGCGTCTTATTTTTCTTGCGTTACTTAGAAACATGCTAGCGGCACGCCAGACGCGTGAGATGCATGCGTCATGCGCCAGACACGTCACGGAGGCCAGCGAGGCCGGTCGCGCATGTGGAGTTCGTCTGTTCGGCTGCCCGTCTCTTTGGATGTAGCGTATTTGTTGGGCGCCCTTCGTATTCTTGCGTTCCTTCTGCACTTCGACACGGCACTACCGCAGTCTTGGACTACGGCAATGTGAGGAACTTTGTTGGACAGTGTGCGAGGTGCTTTAAGGACATCTAGGCTTACTGACTTTTACGCAACCTATATAATGACGCAGTTAGCGAAAAACAGCTCCGCTTTCCAGGCCTAGTTAATTCGAGTTAATTAATCGTACTGAGAGATGTTTGCGACGCTTCCTATGAGCCCCAGCATTATCATATCTTATTCCGGTATACTCTTTCGGCACACTTGCCCCACCTGGCTTTGTGACGAAAAGCACCTCGGCCGTGTGACGTCGTTTCGCGCGTACTGAATCTTACCGGGATAAGTTTGTCGCCTTTTCTGACCCAGGACATTATTGTAACTGATTTCGTTAATTTCGGCGCATGATGGCCTTAGTTGCCTATGTGCCATAAAACACAACACAACACACACAACACACTTATCAAGCACAGTATCCGCACCCGGCATTGTGGCGCTGTTAGGGAAAAGCAGCTCGGCTTTGTGCTGCAGTCAGTTTCGCGTGTACTGAATTTTACTGGAACAAGTTACTGGGACAAGAAGAAGACGACGGAAAGCGGATGCGTTTCACATCGGCTCCGTAAACTTCATTTCATTTCATTTTATTTATTGTACCCTCAGGGCCGAAGCATTACAGAGGGGAGTGGCAAAAAAAAAAACATTTCTGTGAAAAGATACTTATACATGGAGTTATATAATGTACCAATGCAAATACAAATACTCTAATTAACAAATCAAATCAATACAAATCACCAAACTTCGAATGATTGCCGGCGTTCTTTCGGCTGGAACTACGAAATTCACATCTCAGAAGAAGCAGGAAGACCCAAAAATCACCTGGGCACCTAATCAACCAGGTGGGCCATTCCCAGAAATCATTTCAAACAGTTTTCTACGCCGACCGGGATGCCTAAGCCTAGCGAAAGCATCCCCGTCGCCACGTATCACCAGCCACGGCGACTGACGTGCTGAGCCTAACACCGCGATCAGAGCCGGGGAAAACTCCTCTACCTGGCTTTCGACGACCAATACGGTTAACATGGAGGTGGTAGGCGTAGACCATTGGTTAGAAATTAAAAGAAATCATCGAAGTGATAAAACATCACTTCAGCGAGCTCACGAAGCTACTTGGAACATGAAAAAGGGGCAATCGGCAGATCCGACAATTAATCGTCGCAAGCCGCATGCCACACTTGCCAGCGGACGACTACAGGATCATTGTTAGACCAAGAGGTGGACTCAACGTGACCGAACACGGTACAGACCGCATCTACCACAGCGTACGACGTGCTGCGAATGTTGACCGCGCAGCGGATGAAGAAGATATTCTTTGGCTCAACCATAAGCAGGACATTAGAGTCCTCAGCACACCATCGAAAGAAAGAGCCCAAAAATACGTCGCAATAACCAGTCTAAGCATTGGCAGCAAGGAATATGAAGTCTGTGCCTATCGCGCAGCACCGGAGAACACCTCGAAAGAAGTCATCCGAGGTATCTCTACCAATGAAAGCCCGGGAGAAATCATTAGGAAGCTGGTCACTCCACGCAACCCCAGCGTCTTCTACGCCTCTGCGTCCTCTACGTTCGGCAGAGAAATCTGAGCTCCTCATTCATGTACCGTCGCGACGTGGCCGTAAACCACGTAACTACGAGGAACGAAACAATCCGGAAATTCACCCAACTACAGCAGAAGGTGCGCCCATACCCAAGGTTGACAAGATCAGAGTATTGGGCCTCATCATTGAAAGTAACGGCTACAATGGAGAGACCATACGTAAATTAGACAATACACCATCTCAAATCAAGCGGCTACTTAAACGAATATCCAACAAACAGTGGAATGAAAGAAGGCAATCTGATTCAACTAGTCCAAGCGTTCGTAATAAGCAGAATAGTATACGTCGCACCGCGCCTACTATGGTACTCGTCAGAAAAATACAAATTAGACTGCTTAATCAGAAAAAATCTACAAGCAAGCAATCGCACTCGCCATCACCACAAGCAACGATAGACTACTGCAGCTAGGTCTCCACAATACACTGGATGAGCTAATCGAGGCACAACGAATAGCACAATACGAACGCCTGTCCAAAACTAAAACAGGTAGGCTAATATTGGATCGCCTAGGTATAAGGTATCATACCCAACATGGCATCTAAGCAGATATGCCCAGACACACCAGATACATGATAACCATCCCTCCAATACCCTAGAGTATGCATCCTACCCACCATCAGGGCAGACGGGAAAGCAGAGCACGCAATATACAGAAGAAATTCAGTACCAGCAAGGATACCACATTTGTAGACGCAGCTAGATATAGACACAAGCGCGCCTACACAGCAGTGGTGATAAATTGCGAGGGAAAATGCACGACGAGCGCTGCAGTTAACACGCTACATGCAGAAACTGCAGAGGAAATAGCTATTGCGCTAGCCATAGCGCAAACACCAGCAGGCGTAATTATCAGTGATTCCCAGACGGCCATACGAAACTTCGCCAACGGTCGAATCTCCCCAGAGGCACTACGACTCCTAAAATTAGCTAATAACCGCGACAAAAGTGTCGATCTCATCTGGACACCCGCTCACACACTACCAGACGGTAGCAATGAGGTGGCGCACCGCATGGCTCGAGAACTTACGGACCGAGCCTCGGTTAACCCCGCCTCAGCGACTACAGATGAGTGGGAGTGGGAAGATCGAATGACCAGATTTCACGAAATTACACAACACCATAGATTGCAGAGGTGTACTTTTCCGCCGCCGCACACAAAATTAAGCAAAAACCAGTCTGTAAAATGGCGGAAGTTACAGATCAGATCCTATCCGAGTCCAGTTATTAGGCACCTAATACACCCAGATTTATACCCAACGGACAAGTGCAGACATTGCAACTATAGAGCCACCCTGGAGCATATCCTATGGGAATGTACGGCTGTAATACAAGGTAACGGTGATACAGCCTCAAACAGCGACACCCTCCACGCATCTGGGAGTCTGCTTTGCTCAGCTCGGACCTGCAGCACCAACTCTGGGCCGTCCAGCTAGCCGCGGAAGCTGCCTAGGGCCAACAACCCTTGGCTGAAACATAGGCGGGGTCCAGGCCCACCCCACCAAATCGCAGGGCACTGAATAAAGTTATTTGAATGAATGAAGTTCGTGACCCATTCTCCAAACCCAAGAATTATTGTAATTAATTAACTTATTGGGTTACTTTTGAGGCACACTCGCCGCCCCTAGGGTTGTGAGGCAGTTAGCGAAGAAGAAAGCTGGCCGTGGGGATAGTTATTTCGACGTGTATGAGCGTCACAAACTTGTTAGAACAAGTTTGTGACGCTTTCTACGGCCTCGCATGATATACCTTCTTTCGGTACTCACGCGACGAGCGATCGCCAAGAGTGATAACACTGTAGTGTGTTGCTTACGCAGGCAGAACGCGCAAAACATAACGCAGAGCAGCTCAAAAGCCAATAACTCGAAAATTCTGTCTTCTGAACGACTGAAAGCAGGCTTTAGACCCACGTATTTGTCTTGATTACGAGTAGAAGGCCTTCTCCGAGCGTCTAGCATGGTCTGGCTGAGAGTCAGTGCTGTGGCCCCCTATGTGTATGTAGCGTTCAATCGCATCGGCTGAGGCCAAGTTGTTCTGGCCCGTGCATTTTGTGCTCCTAAAGTGCAGGAAATAATCTCCGGGAAGGGGCGAATGCTTGGCAATCACATGTTTTCTTCATAATATATTGTGCGGCTTGGAAAGAGTCGGCCATTTCCGACGCCATGTATGTAAAAGCGAATTGCTTTTGTTTGTAATGTCGCCTGCTCACCATTTTCACGTTTTCCCTCTACACACAGTATTCCTACAAGGGCTAAATACCAAAATGACAGACGCTTGTAATTTACTTTTTTCAGCTGATGCCGTCCAGTGGAGGTTCCTAAGGTGGAGCGTACAAGGTGGAACTTATCTGGGGCCACAACGTTGGATGGACGCACAAAAAGCTCGGAACGAGCATCAATATAGAGCGAAACATACATTTCCTGACTTCACAACATGTTTTGAGTCTACTTTATGAAATTGCACGTCGCACAGATTCGATTGAGGTCTGTAAACATTGTCTGCGATCGTCTTGATTAAATAAACGATTTCCCACTAAGATGGCGCGTGATTAAGCAGCAGAAGGTAAAAAAGAGAGAGAGAGCAAAAAAGAACGCCGAGTGTGCAGCCGGCGTAGCGCGTGCTTCAGCCAGCGTTCAAAACTCGCGCGCCCAGAACCAAAACCGCAACGAGTTACTCCCATCCGCCTGGTGCGCTACAGAGAATTCGGCCGCTAGGCCGTATGGTGACAAGGAAATTTATTGACCCGTAGGCACGCTTACAACTGTGGTATGAACGAAAAGTACAATATAAAGTACATCACATGTAATACATCATAGTTGATGTAAACAAAACAGATTAACAAATGAAATAATAAATGGTGTCTACTTGACACTGGCTTTGCCACACACAACAACAACAACAACAACAACAAAACTCATTACGGCATCCATGCAAAAGCATTATTGTCAGCCTCGAATTTATGAAAGGCACCCGGGGCACATACAGATACAGTCTGAACTCAGGCAACAGAATTGAGCATTATTCTGGTTGTAGAAAGACTTTGCCTCGGGAGACGGTTATGTACCGCGTAGACCAGCGGCGAAGAAACTCGGCTTCACCGAGTTTGAACAACTGTTCTTCAAGGTGACCCCATATTATCACCCGTAGTTTCCGCATTCTGGGGTACATTGCTCTATTTGACTGCCGAGATCGTTCTGCGATGTTACGGAAGCACCACAAGATGTAGCTAGCGCTGTAGTAGACGAGACTCGCAAACCGATCTCGGCGCTGCGGTGGCCGCACGATGGATATTCCGAACATTCTTGCAACTAGCTTCCAAAAGGTGCGTGCTACAACGCAGTCCTTTACTACATGCGCGTTGGTCTCTGTTTGTGCGCAATATATGCATTTATCATTCGCTACCATACGCCAGCGTTCAAGCCTGTCCCTTGTAGGTAGAATGCCCCACTGATATTGCCAATGAAAATCCTTCACTGGAGAGGGCAAATCAGGTGAAAGCACAGCTGTCCATGTTTGTGTAGTAGCTGTCCGTGGAGGTACAGCTGTCTCACACAACATTTCACAAAGCCTGGAAACTGGTGTCGCACGCCACTTTGTAATTCTTAGTTGTACAAGCTGGCTTTGCAAGCGCGCAGCAGCCGCATACTGCGGTGCTGGCGTTACCACCGTCGGAAGCATGTTGCCTGTACTCAGCGGCATAAGCGTTCGACGGTAATGGCCCAGCCAATAAAGGAGCAGTGGCCTACCAGGGTACTCACCATCATCAAGTAGATCACATGTACTCTTAGTGCACAACAGCCTACCGAATGTAACTATGCACGGCAAGCTCCATCCTCCGCTGGATTTTGGCAGACGCAAAAATTGCTGCGCTACGTATTGCGACTTGTTTAGCCAGAACCACGAGAAAATAAGTGAGTTTACTACTCGTACTGTTGGTGACGGCGGGAGAGCTACCCTTGCAGCAAACCACAGTTTACTGCACAATACGTTCTTAATGAAGAAAGCCCTTTCTGAAGCGGCAGTAGCGACGCAGTCACTGCTTCTGACTGTTCTTTAATGGAGCTGACAATGTCTCGCCACGTGTGAGGTGAAACACCACTTGTACAAAATTTGATACCTAGTATTTGCATATGCTCGGTCTGTTTAATGTCCCCTGGTAGCGTTATTTCGCCGCGACCTAAATTTAATGCTTCACATTTTCTCATATTTATTTTGCCCCTGACATTGAAGCATATTGATTATAAATACGAAATACCTCTACAAGACTGTCCCCATCCCGTAAAAGCAAAGTGATGTCATCTGCATACGCCGATACTTTTATGCACCCGGGTCCCGGCATAGGAAGACCTCTTATGAGCGGGCTCTCGCTAAACTGCCTTAACAACGGGTCAATCGCAAGCACAAACAATATGGGTGACAAAGGACAACCCTGCCGCACTCCCCTTGTCACATCAAATCTAGGTGTTAAAATGCTGTTAAGCAGTAGCTCAGCTGTTGTTCGCGAATACAACATCCGCAGGATGTCTACAAACTCTTCAGGGAAGTTATAGCATCGTAAAACCTCAAATAAGTACTGGTGTTCTAAGCGGTCGAACGCTTTGGCTTGGTCCAAGCTTACTAATACTCCTGAAGCTTCACGCGCTGTTGTGTATTGTAGGATATCACGTGTTAAGTTGAGAGACGAAAATATACTCCCACCCGGCACGGAACATGTTTGATGTACACTGACTATTTTAGGCAATAATATCTTCATGCGATTTACAAGAAGAATTCTCACTCCAACTGGACACCGTTCCGAATGGAGCCAGATTTGCGCTCCCAGTGCTACCTGCGCTACTTCCAAAAGCCTTCATGGTTGCTCTGGCTAGAGAGCATATTTAGTCATTATATCTAATAGGCTGTAATGGCAATCATAACATTAAGATCAATTTATAAAACCATTCTATGTCTGCTCATAACCTTTAGGCTAACACCTTAATACAAGGCGAATAGGTGCCTGCATCTGTGTAATTTCAATATTTAGTACTAACGGCTACAGAAAGAATATGTGGAGTTTTTACACTATATCCTATCTCTCAAGTTACTTGCAGCACTACGAAATGCGCGAGGTTTACACAGGCAATATTCTTCCGCATCGGAATATTGTTCAGAGCGTAACAGTCTCCTGACTGGAGGGATTGGGCCGTTTTATTTTTAAAGCGAAAGCTTTACTGGCCACGAACTTGCGATTTAGCCGTAGCCGTGCTTCGAGGAGGCACATGACGTCACACCGCGTTCCTCGTCGTTGCGCTCACCACCGCTCGCTTCGCCAGCTACATCGCATGCCTGATAACATGTCGGAGGATTGAAAAGAGAGCTCGCGTGCGCCGCAACCACAGTTGAGACGGCAGTATGGAAGGCGACAATTCTGATAACCAGGAGGAGGCCTGGAATCGACATCAGAACGAGATGAAGAGGAAACGAATCGCCCAGGAAACAGACGAACAGCGCGCCGAATGACTGGCTGAACGCCGTAACATAGCTAGACAACCAGATTAACCTGGACTGGCAATCACGATTAACCAAGGCTAACCATTCTATGTCTTAGCTTTCGCTACGTATACCCTGGCATAGCCGAGCTAAACCACCACCAATTTTCGCTTATCGCATGACACTTTTTCAATCTTAGCACATGATACTCAATAAAATTATCTTGGTGTTAACCTAACTTCAAATCTTTCGTGGTCAACGCATATTGAATGCATACGCGCCAATTCTTCGAGATCATTAGGTTACATATGACGCAAGTTACATAATTCTGCTAGGCAAAACACGAGAAAGGCAGGCGATGGAAATTCAAGACGATGAGCAAAACGAGCACAAGGTGAAAGCGTCCTTAAAGAAGACAAGCCAATTTGTCGAAACGTTGTCTCCCGCTTTTACCTCATTCTCCTTTTGCTCATCGTCTCTAATTGTACTGACGATATTCGTAAACTAGCTCAACTAACGTTTGTTCGCGAACATTGTTTAACTGCGCGAACAAACGGACCACAGAGACAGCATGGCACAAGCACGGGCGCAGTCCTTGTCCATTTGGTCGACGTCAGCTTGAATACGCTGCATCAGTCTGTTCTCCCCATGAGAAATTTTTGGTCGAAAAAGATGAATCTATTCAGAATAGGGGTGCGCGTTTAATTTCATGTTGTTATGGCGATAACAATGACATAACACAACTTAAACTCGATATTCCATTACATCCCATGCACAATCGTCGTGATATAGCCCTACTACCATTATTTCATGAATACGTCCATAATATAGCGCCATCAGTTCCATCTCCTGATAGTCCTCGTTACATATCACAACGGTTGTACAGTCGGTTCGATTTCATGTGCGTCTAGGGAAACACTAATTCTTTTAACTACGGCACTCTTCCAAGAGCCATTCGCCTTTGGAACGATCTTCCTAAAGCCATAACTTGTGAGAGTGGCCTGTATATTTCCGGCTTCTTCTAACAACGCCTTTTTCAAACTCCACATAAGTTGACGTATTATTTTTGTCATTGCCGTTCCCGTTATTAATGTACAACTATCCGTTAAACACTGTTTTGTTATAGCCTAATTATGTCCTGCTTGGTCTGTAATTCTATTTAATATATTTTACTGTGCTAAATTTCGTTGCTCAATGACCTGTTGCGTTCAAAATCATTCGGTTTGTTCGACGTTAGCGAATTTCTTCCCCTTTATGAGTATACTCTCCCCCTGTACACAACTTCTCTAAGGGCCTATACGGTATAGTTAAATAAAATAAATAAATACACAAGCAAATAAATAAAAATAAATTTGTCGCAATTAATCTCTCAGATGGCAGAGCGGCTGCCTCGGAAAGGCGGTGGTCCGGGTTTTGAGTCCCAGGACAGGACGAATTTTTCTTCAACTGCGAGGCTTTTCTTTCGAGGAACCCGTATGGGTTTCCTTTGTAGCAATTGTTACGAACGGTCGGATGTCTGATTTTCCCTTTATTAAGAACAATGCGATTTACAAACCGAACGTTCTTGAGACATCTGCCGTTGATTCTCTCGCATAAGGCTACAAAGGTTAACAGCTTTTTCAATTATTGATGATGATAACTTGCTTTCCTGGCGAATGGGCAGTTCTGGCCAAAGCGCGTAAATCGCATTCTTCAACGAGTGGACAATGTACATGGTGTCAAGGATGGCTGGAAAGGGGCCTAGAATGAGTGGAAGTATATGTGTATAAAATATGACAATGAAGAGGGAGGTGAGCTATGGCCCTGAAATATATTGCTACGGAACAATATGTGCGATCACGAAAAGGCGAGCAGCGTGAAGACGACGACGACGATTAGAAGCTAGCGCGGGCTGTTGCCTTTTGGCCAAGCGCACCATATTTTCTTGTAAATATACTTGTACATAGCTTTTCGTCTGCGTCTTCCTACGTAACATATCTGGTGGAGGTGGACGTTCCCTGTACCTCGTCACGGAGCTTCGCAGTGGACGGTACGTCGAGCCTTCCTTCATGGCTCCCGGTGACGACAACCCGACTCCGCCGGCTCCGACACCTGCTGCCACTTCGACGACCTACATCAATTTCCCCGCTCCCCGTGATCCTGGCGTATTCTCGGGCAAAGATGGGGAAGACGTCGATGACTGGATCAGCCTGTATGAACACGTCAGTCGCAATAACCGGTGGGACCCTACTATTATGCTCGCCAACGTAGTCTTTTAACTCGGTGGCACACCTAGAGTTTGGCATCGCACGCACGAAGATGAGCTCACCAGTTGGGATTCACTTAAGACACAGCTTCGAGAGTTGTTCGGCAACCCCTACGATCACCAACTTGCCGCGCAGAAGGCGCTTCCCGGCCGTGTGCAGACGTCAACAGAGCCCTATGTCACATACATTCCGGACGTCTTGGCTCTGTGCCGCAAAGTTGACACCCACATGACTGAGTCAGACAAGGTTGCCCACATCCTCAAAGGCATTGCCGATAAAGCCTTCAACTTGCTAGTTTGCAACAACGTAGCGACGGTGTATGCTGTTATAAAAGAGTGCCGCCGCCTGGAACTCGCCAAAAGCCGACGTATTGACCAGCAGTTTGCCCGTCTGACCAACACCCCAGCGACATCTTCCTGTGCCGACACTCCTCGTCCCAACAACACTGCCGATGTTACCAGGATCGTCCGGCGTGAGATCGTGGCCGCCCATCCGGCTGCCTTCGACTCCAGTCCTACCAACACATCTGCAGTCACGGTCTCACTGATCCAGGCAGTTGTCCGCCAAGAGTTCGAAAACATGGGTCTTCACACCATCTGCTCGGCCCATCGTCCTGATACCCGCCCGGCTTCTTCAGTTCCGCCCCGTCCCGCATCCTCTTACCCACCACGTTTCCGCAACCCATCTGAATGGCGCACTGCTGACGAGAAGCCCATTTGTTTCCACTGCCATCGAATCGGGCACATTTCTCGGTACTGTCGCAGTCGCTGGAGTTCCCCGACCCGGTCTACTTATACTGCCTACACTCGCCCCCCAGGTGGCCCTTCTCGTCCCTATGCCGCACGCTCCGATAACGCCGCCGCCGATTCTCCTGCACCGAACCGCTCCTATTCTCGTTCGCTTTCGCCCCAACGACGATAATCGCGCTCTCCCCAGCCCCGTCGCTCCTATTCGCCGACTCCCTTCGGACGCCGCTCCCAGCCGGAAAACTAGACGATGCAGCGCCTCGAGGTGACGCTGCATTGCTCCCTACGACGCCAAATCCTCTACTGACGTTGCCCACTTATCTGAACCTTCTTGACGTGCAAGTCGACGGTGTTTCTGTGTCTGCACTCATAGACACTGGGGCGCATTTGTCTGTAATGAGCGCTGACCTTCGTAACCGGCTCAAGAAAATTATCATGCCCGCCACGACGCCTGTTGTCCGTGTCGCCGATGGCGGAACAGCCCCCGTAATTGGTATGTGTACCGCCCGCGTCTCCTTCGCCGATCGCTCAGCAATCGTGCTATTCACAGTCATCGCCCACTGTCCCCACGACATCATCCTTGGCTTAGACTTCCTCTCCGCACATGCTGCTCTCATCGATTGTTTCGCCAGTACTCTCCGCCTTGACCTGCCTGTTCTGAATCCTGCTGAACCACACCCCAGTCGCCTCAGTTCCGTCGACTTCGTTCGCTTGCCACCTTCGGCACTGACCTACGTTGACCTAGTGTCATCCCCACCAGTCCCCGACGGTCACTACATCGCGGCTTCTATGCAAGACGTCCTCCTTACACACGAGATCACAGTACCTCATACAGTTTTATCTATTACGGCGAATTGCGTCTGCCTGCCAGTGGTCAACTTTGGCTTGAAGACACAAGTGCTGCCACGCGGGATGTCTCTGGCCCAGCTTTGCTCATCCGAGGATCACTCAGTAGCATTCATTGCAGTAGACGACACTTCATCCGATACTCCTCTACCATCGCAGTCGGCAAATTGTACCATCGCTGACTTACAGAAAATGATTGCGCCCGACTTGCCGTCCGAGCACGCTCGTGAACTCTACCACGTTCTGTTTTCCTACCACGATATTTTTGACTTTAACGATCGTCCTTTGGCCCAAACAACTGCTGTTAAACATCGCATTAATACCGGCGATGCCCCTCCTATTCATCGCCGCCCGTATCGAGTGTCACCAGCTGAGCGTCAAGTTATTCACGCAGAAGTTCGCAAAATGCTTGCCAAGAACATTATTGAACCATCATATAGTCCATGGGCGTCACCTGTTATACTGGTCAAAACGAAGGATGGCTCATGGCGCTTTTGCGTGGACTATCGGCACCTTAACAAGGTTACCAAAAAGGACGTGTATCGCCTACCTCGGATTGATGACGCCCTTGACAGCCTCCACGGTGCTCGCTATTTCTCCTCTATTGACCTTCGCTCCGGCTACTGGCAGATTGCCGTGGATGATCTCGACCGCGAGAAGACTGCTTTTGTAACACCCGATGGTCTTTATCAATTCAAAGTGATGCCGTTCGGTCTATGTAACGCCCCTGCCACTTTTGAACACATGATGGACTCCCTTCTTCACGGTTTCAAATGGTCCACGTGCCTGTGCTACTTGGACGACATTATCGTATTCTCCCTAACGTTCGCTACGCACCTCGAGCGCCTCTCAGCAGTCCTGGACGTTTTTCGTCGAGGCGGTCTGCAACTCAACGCATCGAAGTGTCAATTCAGCCGTCGCCAGATTACCGTCCTTGGACATCTGGTCGACGCGAACGGAGTGCGACCAGACCCAGGCAAGATCCATGCTGTTGCGCACTTCCCTGTTCCGAAGTGTGTCAAGGATGTGCGCAGCTTCATCGGCCTTTGTTTGTACTTCCGCCGTTTCGTGAGAAATTTCGCCGCCATACACTGTAAACTGAAATAACTCCAAGGTGGGAGTATACTGCTTGTCCTCTAGCGACCCCCCGGTTCGGAGTTTATTATGCTCCGTATGATCGGAGTAGAATTTTTACTTCGTACGAGCGGAATTCTTGCGTGGAATTATGGGAGTTTTGTTTTCTGTCTTTTCTTTATTTTTTGCTTTGCAATTGACGGAGTTTTTTCGAGGTGCAACGGGTGTATAAACAGAGGCATCGCGTGAGTTTGCGCGAACATGTTTACATGCAGGGGCTGCCGGTGAAATTTCGAAATATGCACACGAGACCGCGTCAAATTCGACGAAACAAGTCAATGAAAGCGCATATATCATGACATACATAAACATTTCAGAAAGGCCCAATGCAGAAATTTGAGACATCCCACGTACACGCGATACTCAAGAAGCAACGGAGCCAGTATATATAGCCACGATACTGTGTGTCTCGAAACCGCCTAGGGAGAAGCTGTGCTGTTTTCGGTATTACGACTCACATGCTCGTTCATAGGAGATCTGCCTCTCTGAAATTAACAGAATACCTTAATCAACACAAAAGTGTTAATTCAGAATAGTGAGAGAAATAAAGTTAATGGCGTAATTTTTCAAAATTATCATGCCATTCTGTGAGTGCTGAAGCGACTTCGCACACTGCCGGCGTTCGCGGCCAAAAAGTAGTGCGTTAGTTACAGTAAGCAAGAAAAATGTAAGTGCATGTGCTGCATAGCAAAATTAAATTTTTGCGATATAGTGGTAGTGTAGCAAGAAATTATTACGTGTGAGCATGACCCGCAGCAGCCGACGTAACACCGAAAAATGCGCAGTCATACATTTTATACACCGCACTACTTGCTCTGCGTCCAAGCAATCTGTCTCGGTTGCGAAAAGGAGCTACATCGCTGATCTGTCGAGTGAATCCCTAAACTCGGAGCCAGCAGGCATGCGTCTAAATCAGTGTCTCGGATAGAGCGTAATGTTAATGCAATATCGGAAGCAACGACGTGACCAAAACATATATGCGCGATAACAATTCGATTCACATCGCTCAATAAGAAGCTTTATTTTCAGTACGCATACTTATGTCCTACCGTTTTTCTTTCGGGCGAGGACATCCGTTCACAGATACATAAAAACAGTTGCTTGCACTCCGGTCTTTCTCACAGGCAACACAGCACCGCAACGAACTTGGGTTACGCCATTCATGCGCGACTAGCACGGATGTCGTCGCTCGAACAGTGGCTGCTGTTGCCATTGCTAAGCGGTCCTTTCAAACACTACACTGGACGTTGTCAGCATGTACTCAAAAGGACATAGAAGTCGCATTTCACGTACTGAAGAACACAAGACAGGGTGACGCAGCACGAAAACACAGCCAGAACGTGAGCCGACATCACGAGCCAGTGAGCAGCTTCGAGGTATACCTAAGCCTTTCTCCGCACTTGAAAACGTGGCTCTTGCAATTATCGTTGTCAGCAAAGTGATCACAACTAATGTACTTGAAGCTCAGATACAGTGAGCTTCAGGCATGCCTATAACACTTTCGGGAAGGAAATACGGGAAACAAATTGACGAAACGCTGTCACGGAACGACACTTCACAGACGTAAACAAACCGTCAGCCATGAGCACTGCCCGCTCAACCGAACGCGCCCGGTCGCTGGCGAGGCGCACAGCCTCATAGGAAGCGCCACGTGACCAACCTGTATCGGCAGAGGGGAGTTTTTTAAAACTCCCTGTTGGAGTTTCACGGGAGAACAAGATTTTTAAGTGGACTAAAATACTCCCGCAGCTAGCCAGCGGAGTGAAACGAGGGAATGGCGCTGTTTTGCTCCCATACATCGGAGTAAATATTTGAGGGGAGGTTTTAGGGCACATCACCTCTTACAAACTCCCAGGTGGGTTTATTTTCGTTTACAGTGAACCGAGCTTTTGAAAAAAGACGCCCCTTTCCAGTGGGGTGATAACGAGGCCTCTGCATTCTCACATCTAATCGACATTCTCACAACGCCTCCTGTTCTGGCCCATTTCGATCCTTCTGCGCCTACCGAAGTCCATACTGATGCCAGCGGTCACGGAATTGGCGCAGTACTGGCACAACGCCAGCGTGGCCGCGACCGTGTTATCGCTTACGCCAGCAGGCTCCTCTCACCCGCGGAGCGCAACTATTCCATCACTGAGCGTGAGTGTCTGGCCCTAGTTTGGGCGGTTGCGAAATTCCGCCCATACTTATATGGCTTTAAGGAAATAAAATGAAATGAAATGAAATGGCCGACCCTTTTCCGTTGTCACAGACCATCACGCGCTTTGCTGGTTATGCTCACTGAAAGATCCTACAGGAAGACTTGGTCGCTGGGCCTTACGCCTCCAAGAATATTCGTATACTGTCACCTATAAATCTGGCCGACTACACAAGGACGCTGACTGCCTGTCTCGCTACCCGGTCGACAAGCCTGACGACGCCGACAGTAGCAGCGCCAACGGCATTTTCTCTGTCTGCCTTCGCTAACATCGCCGATGAGCAGTACAAAGACCTATGGCTGCGAGCACTTATCTAGTGTCTGCGCTCTACACCTACCGACGCATAGCCCGCACGTACGACCGCGTCCGCCGTCGCTTCTATTGGCCTGGTCTCGCTCGCTCCGTTCGACGCTATGTTGCTGCCTGTGATCCCTGCCAGCGTCGGAAAACACCTCAGGTGCTACCTGCCTGGTCATCTCCAGCCGATCACCGTTCCTGTGGAATCGTTCTTTCGTGTTGGATTAGACCTGCTTGGTCCCTTTCCCACGTCATCCTCTGGGAACAAATGGGTAGCCGTCGCGACTGATTACGCCACCCGATACGCTATCACTCGGGCTCTCCCTACCAGTTGCGCAACTGACGTCGCGGACTTTCTCTTGCGTGATATTATCTTGCTCCATGGCGCCCCGCGACAGCTGCTTACTGACCGTGGTCGAAACTTCCTCTCGAAAGTTATCGCTGACATTGTGCGTTCCTGCTCCATTCAACACTAACTGACCATCTCATACCATCCTCAAACCAATGGCCTGACAGAGCGGTTAAACCGTACTCTTGCCGATATGCTATCCAAGTACGTTTCCAAAGACCACCACGACTGGGACATTGCCCTTCCTTACGTAACATTTGCGTACAATTCTTCCCGGCACGACACCGCCGGATTTTCTCCATTTTATCTACTGTACGGTCACGAACCTACCTTGCCCCTAGACACGGCACTTCCTCTTGCTGCGATCTCAACAAGCGAGTATGCGCGCGACGCCATCGCCCTCGCCGACCATGCACGCCAGCTTGCCCGTGCTCGACTGACGGCCTCACAAACCACTCAGCAGTGTCAGTACAACGCCCGCCATCGTGACGTACAGTTTTCGCCTGGTGCGCTCGTGCTCCTGTGGTCGCCCTCTCGTCACGTCGGACTTTCAGAGAAGCTCCTTTCGCGATACACAGGGCCCTACCGCGTGCTGCGCCAGGTGACGCCTGTGACTTACGAAATTGCTCCTGTGGGTTCAACCTCGTCCTCTCCTCTGGCATCTAGTGATGTCGTGCATGTCAGTAGGCTCAAGGCCTACTGCACTGCTTCCGAGTCCGATCTTTAGTCGCTCCGGGACGGCGCTTTTGCAGCCGGGGGTAGTGCTACGGAACAGTATGTGCGATCACGAAAAGGCGAGCAGTGTGAAGACGACGACGACGATTAGAAGCTAGCGCGGGCTGTTGCCTATTGGCCAAGCGCAGCGTATTTTCTTGTAAATATACTTGTACATAGCTTTTCGTCTGCGTCTTCCTACGTAACAATATATTGGGAAATGATAATGAAAGAAAACAGTCAGAATATGCAAGCAGCGCTAATGCGTCATCCTGGCCCTTGAAAGCAAGAATGGACAAGCACGTGCTATAAATACTACTAATGCTGCAACTGACTCTGATAACAGGCCGTGCTATGGATCACTTACGTGCATAACATGCAGTACACGTAAACCTTTTAAAAACCTAACAATATTTTACTATAGAAGAGCGGGCCATTGCACTGGAACATTGCTGGATGTAGTGGAACTTCTTGACGGTGTTCAGCATCCCGGAAAGCGTCCACACGAAAGGACCTGGCGATTCGCGACTGTTTAAGGATCACCTCGGTCAACGCGGTGGAGGAGAAAAGAAGGAATTTATATACGGATCCTTCTGACGTGGCTGCGTAGAAGCTCGTGCTCAGCTGGCAGTCCTTGCTTGTCCGTACGTGAACAGGAGTGAGCGCTACCAAACTGTGTATTGGGCTTGTGGATGGGGTTTCATGTGGGTGTGGTAGGATTTAGCTAGCACCTCCAGCAGAAAAATGTAAGGCACATTGAAGATGGGGATTGGAAAAATGGACGCTGTCTCTTTAATGGTGAGCATGAAGACGGTGCCGATTATGGTGATGATTACCTTAACGTCATTCCCAGATACCCACTGAGGGCTCTAGCCACAAGTCGGCCACATTTTAGATATGTGTTCAGAGAAGTAGTTTAGAAATCAATAAAGCGTGCAGCTAACGCGCTTCATTGGTTATCTTGGCGCTAACTATTGAGCATGCCTTGAGGCCGTGTGGAAGCCCCACGTACTGGTGTCAAAATGTACGCTTTCGAAGGTGTAATTCTTGTAGATAACGTGTCGGTTCGGCCAGGTTCTTGCAGTGTAACTTGAATGGTTCTTGGAGATTGGGCAATATTTCAGGATCATCTGGACCCGCCCACCTTAGTTGTGTGAAAACTTGGCCGATGTCCAAGATAGTGTATTCGTGTTCGCGCCGGTCACAAGGGTCGTGTGGCAGGCGTTTCGGCGTTTTACTCATTTGCCAAACATGCACGTGATCTCTAGCTGCAAAATGTTGCATATGGCCAGTGGTTTGATAGGCTCTAATAAACAGCTTCATGATAGGTTAGGTTCGCTTTATATAGAGTCTAAAACGTGCATTGTATGTCGGTAACTTTTTTTTTCTTGAAGGTGCAGTGGGGCGTGGTGCGTGCATGATAGCGTTTTGATCAGCTCTTCCCTCCTTATATAAAGTTCAGCGTAGAAATACATTTTTAAGCCGCTTAATCACATCCAATGGTCATTGACTCCATCTTTGCCGTCCTCCACAGTCGTACATCTGAATTATTGGTTGAATTCTTTGCAAGAGTATTTCGCCCAGTGTCGCAGTTAAATTAAATGTAGGGCTATTCCATTTCGGAACCAAACTAGGTGATTGCTAAAGCTAAGTGTAGTGAACACTGCAGAACAAAAAACAAAGTAATAACCAAGTCGTGCACAAGTAGCGCATATTTGGCGATAGGCCCTGTCCACAAGACTAGCGCGGTTTCCGTTTATTAATGCGATAGTAATCAGACGGACGCTTCATGTGCGCTCGTATCACTGTTGGCGTTGTCGAGCTATCCCAGCATTGAAGCGCATGCGCAGCCTGCGCCTGGGGAGCTAGGTTAGTGCGTGGACAGTGGGGCTAGTTTCGGTATTGGCAATAAATCGTCGCCATGACACTTGTAGCCAAAGGAAAATTGAATAATTTTTTTTGTATGTGGCTCTATCTTTTTGAACTTCATAACGCTAAAGTGGAGTGATTCAATTATGCGTATGAATAAAGTGTGCTTTTGGCTATTTTGTTTTTGGGAACGTTATATCTTTATTTTGCCGCTTCATTTGTTGCGCCAACGGGGGACGCTATCCCTCTTGTCGCTGCGGCTGCCATTCTCTTCATCTGCTCCTGCCATTTTCTATGCACATCTTTTCGTATACTCTGCAGTTTAAAACTTTCTTTCCGTGCCTGCGAATGTTCTGGCAATGTCTGAAATAGTGAAAAAGCATACAAAGCTTGCTACGCGGGTTTGTGATATGTCAACTCTAGGGGCAACACAAGGGCGAAATGTTTCCATTTCCCAGCGGATAAGAGGTAAACGCACTGTCTGTGCAGTCGTTATGAAGAAACAAGCGCCCTGCTTATCAGAACAACTAAAGGACGAAACGAAAGATCTTCCGCGCTTGTTTTCAAGTGAATGTCTTTTTTGGTTTGGCGCGGCGTATTTTTCTGCGGTGTTGTAAGAAGCTGGAGCTACAGGGTCGATTTATGCTAGCTGACACGCAGACGGAAATTTACCTTCGGTATAGGTTTGGCGTCGCCCTTCATTTTTTCCACGAATACAAAACATACAATTCATATCTGCCGAACTGACGACGCTGCTCAAGAAGCCAAAGTATTATCTTTAGGCCTATTTCTAAATTGTCTGGATTCGAAGCAGAATTGCAGTGGTTTTGAGCGATTTGCCCTCGCGCTGAACGAAGGCACAGGCGCACCAAGTCCATCTACGACCTAAGGGAGGCGTGACGCATACAGAAGATCCAGCGTCGGACCAATTCCCTGCAGTCTCTAAGATGAAAGACTTTCTGTGATTCCTTTGATCCACATCAAACCTTGTCACATCAATGGAGAACGGTGCGCGGTGTTTGCACATCAGAGCAACAACGGCGCCCCTTCAAATGTCTGGCTCTCTGCCAAGGTGGCCGAGAGATCGACGTAGCGAAGGACTTCTGTTTGAAGGTTGCTGGTCTACTGTTCTCGTTCCCAGCACGTGATTCCTATGACGGTCCAATGGCACGTGATTGCCGTACGGTCAATCTGTTTTCCATCGAGGAGTCGCAGGCGGCGTTGGCAGCGTGCAGAAATTCCTCATCACCTGGGCCTGACGGGATGACATGCGCAGCTCTTGGCAACCTTGGTCAAACAGCCCGGCATGCTCTTCTAGACGTGCACCATATTTCGTGCCGTGAAGGAGTTGTTCCTGCTGCATGGAAGTCCAGCCGCCTTGTGCCTCTGCTCAATCCAGGTATGGTGCTGGCATGTCTAAAGTGGTATCTGGAACACTACAATATATACCCTGACGCTATGGCAGGCTTCCGACGCTGACGCTCTCCTGCAGACAATGTCATAGATCTTGTCTCGTCTGTTCAGCACGAAAAAAGCCTAAGGAGATTGTCAGCGGAGATTGTCAGCGGCGATGTTCCTGGACGTTAAAGGCGCTTATGACAACGTAAGCCATCGAGCCATCCTGGACGGCTTGGGCGATGTCGGCCTAGGTGGCCTTTTTTGTCGATGAATATTCAGCTACTTTAAAGAAAGGTCACTCTTTGTGCAAACAGAGGATGGTGCGTCATCGCAACAAAACATCTACCGTGGCATACCGCAAGGCGGAGTTTTGGGCCCCACCCTATTTAACCTCGTGCTCATTGACCTGGCTCATACCCTTCAGCAATCCGTCCATGTGCCGATCCATGCAGCCGATATATGCATTTGGTCATCAAGAGCGACACATCCCCAGGTGCGCGCCAGACTTCAAAAAGTGGCCCCACTAACATGAGGTTATCTTCGAGCACGAGCTCTGGAGGTGTCCTCTGAAAAGTGCTTTATGGTCACTTTCACGCGCAAAGCAATGAAAGCGTACGTTGTCAGAATTAATGGACAGGCATTGACTATCATCAGAAATTATTAAAACTTCAGACAAACCGCCAGCTTCAAGAAACACCGGCGGAGGGTTCCATATTTGAGTCCTAACCTATCCAAGGATGTTCTACCATTTATGGCCTCAAACCTTCATGCTAGCATGCGGGATTTGGCCTCCTAGGTACAAAGCTTTAACTCATCAGTTTGAAGGATTCTAAATGACGGCCTTTAACCCATATCCAGGAATTCTGGACATTCTCCTTCGGAACTCACAGCAACGCACAAGTGTAACTCAATGGGAAAATTCTTTTTCTAAATTATATTTCAGAATATCGGGCGAGGGTCAAAAAGTTTCAACTGCCTACCATAAGAGGGTAGTCCCTTCTAGCAACATATGCATTGTGGCACTTAGTCGGACATTGGTGGTGCGTTAACGAAGTTAAAGTTGCTCCGAGAGGGGCGGTGAAGTCCCACGACAGGAGAAAACCGTTTTGCACCCTGCCGCCAGAAGGCACATTGGCTTGAAAAAGCGCCAAATTTAAACCATAAAGCGATTTATTACAGTTGCCATTGAGAAGGTAATGGTAGAGGGAGTGTTATGCAGCCTGTTGGCACACGCAGGTTTTTTAGAGAAGCAGCCGAAATGGTACAGAATGGTTATGCGTGTGCATGTATTGAGCGTGCCTGGGTATGGTTCTATGCGCGTATTCGCTCTGTGTATGAGTGTGCGGGCGTGTGCCTCCGTATTTGCGTTTGCATGCGCTCAAGTGCGTGCATGCGTGTGTCAGCGTTAGCGACGTGTGTGAGCGTTCGCGGCGTGTGTGCGTGCCTGCGTGTGTGTGCGCGTGTGCGCGCCCTTGCGGTGCATGCGTGTGCACGCGTGTCAACGTGTTTTTCGAGTTTCAGCATGCACGATTGCGAACAAATGCGTGCGTGTTTGTATGCACTTGGATATCTGTGCATGCGATGCGCGCGATGAAGAGGCCGTTGAATGCGTGTGAGGAAGAGAGTGTGTGCTCGTGCGAGGGAGAGAGAGTGCGTGTGCGTGCGTGCGTGCGAGGGTGTTTGTGTGTTTGCCGGTGTGAGCGAACATTTTCCTGCTTACACCTACTCTTGGAAACAAACATGATGTGGAGACCATTAAAACCCGTGTTTAAATCCACGAGACAAGAACGAATGACACTGAATTTGTAGCCTTTATCTCTTTCTGACAGACAGACAGACAGACAGACAGACAGACAGACAGACAGACAGACAGACAGACAGACAGACAGACAGACAGACAGAGACAGACAGAGACAGACAGAGACAGACAGACAGACAGACAGACAGACAGACAGACAGACAGACAGACAGGCAGGCAGACAGACAGACAGACAGACAGACAGACAGACAGACAGACAGACAGACAGACAGACAGACAGACAGACAGACAGACAGACAGACAGACAGACAGACAGACAGACAGACAGACAGACAGACAGACAGACAGAGAACTTTAATTACAAGGTCCTGAGAAGCTTTGCCCTAGGGCAGAGCTGCGCGCCGCTCCCACGTGGGGACTGGTAGGCCGAGCCTAAGCGCCGCATCGTGGGCTCTCTGGACAGCCCAAGTCTGACACAAAATTCTTAGCTCTGGATGGCAGAGCTCCATTCTTCTTCTGTGACGCGATTGGGTCCCTGTAACGAAGGGCATCGCCAGAGCATGTGTGCGAGATTGCTAACAGCCCCACAGTCGGGGCAAGTGCACCTAAAAGCCTCTGAAGTGATCGTGTGGAAAAGGGCCAGGTTTGGACAACACTTAGTCTGAAGCATGCGTGGACGCCAGAGGTCTGGCTAGTTTGCTGTGAGGGGAAGGAGGAAGTCCTCCTACCCAGGTGATAGTGCGTAGTAATTTCGCTGAAAGTAGCGAGAGTGTCCCGAAACTCGAGAACCCCGGAGTCTGAGCTCGATCCTGCTCCCGTGCGGTGGATTAGTGCGCGCGCTTGGGAGTGTGCGATATCATTGAGATTGGGAAAGGAGTCAAGCTGGGGGTCGAGGTGATCCGGAAACCACGTGAAGGTGTGCGGAGAGATTATCTTGTTCTTGAGAATCTTGTGAGCCTCTTTAGCGATGGACCCTGAAGCGAAAGCCCTGACCGCCGATCTCGAGTCAGTGAAGATTTGTGATCTGCTGTGGTTTAGGAGTGCTATAGCAACTGCGACCTGTTCCGCTCTGGTTGGTGTTGAGCACTTCAGGCAAGCCGCATTCACTATCTGTCCGTTGTGATCAATGAGGGCAATGGCGAAGTTAGACGACTGTCCATATTGGGCCGCGGCGACCAAACATGCCGAGTAGGGATCGTCCTTGGTACGCTTGAGGAGGGCGAGGGCTCTTGCCCTGCGTCTGCCTACGTTGTGTTGAGGATGAACTTTACGGGGAAACGGCGCAACTAGTATGTTTTTCCTTTGATCTTCTGAAATTTCATATTTCCACTCTTCCGTGAGGATAAGGTTGATCCCACGAACCGCAACGATCTTCTTTCCAGGTGGTCTACAGGATAAACGGGATAGTTGGGCTGACTCCTGGGCCCCGATTATCTCGTCCAATGATTTGTGCACTCCTAGTTGCGTAAGGAGGTCCGTGCTCGCCCGTAACGGAATGCCTAGTACTCTTTTTAACCTTTTTCTGATGAGCGCGTTTAATCGTTTCTTCTCGGAGTTATACCAGTTGTGCATGGCTGCCACATAAACTATATGACTCATGACGAAGGCGGGGAACAACCTGAGGAGGTTGTCTTCCTTTAAGCTTCCACGCCTATTCGAGACTCTGTTGATGAGTCTGATCATGTTCTCAGTCTTGGCTGTGAGCATGTTGAGCGTCGTATTGTTACTGCCATTGGATTCGACGAATATGCCAAAGATCCGAATGGTGTCTACTCTGGGGATGGTACAGCCGCGTTTAGTGTGGAGTTTGATGTTTATTTCAGACAACGGTTTCCAGCCTCTAGGTTTGGGACCTCTCCTGACTGGTCTGTAGAGGAGGAGCTCAGACTTTCTCGGGAAGCATCTAAGCCCCGTATTTTCCAGGTACAGCTCTGTTTGATCTACAGCCTGCTGTAAGCCTAATTCAACAGCTCCTTCGCTTCTTCCGGTGCACCCGATTGTGATGTCATCAGCGTAGGGCGCATAATTGATCCCTTCTATGTTGGAGAGCATTTGCGATAGTTTCTCCATGGTGATGTTAAAAAGCAGTGGTGAGACTACCGCTCCTTGTGGCATGCCTCTGGGGCCCAAACTGAAATTGTCGGACTTGAGGTCACCGATTTTGAGCGTGGCCTTGCGATCCCGCAAGAACGAGCTTATGTATCTGTGGAAGGCGTCTCCCAAATGGAGCTCCGAGATGGAGTCCAGAATGTGAGCATGGGATATATTTGACAACACCACAAGAGATATAAGAGGCATCCTAGGTTTAAACCTGGAGAAGGCCTTTGACAATGTATCCCGTGCTCACATTCTGAACTCCATCTCGGAGTGATTTGATACTTGATGAGGTTCATCGCGTCTTGCGTTGACAGGGCCGGACAAAAGCCGATCATGTTGTACGGGAACAATCCTTGTTTCTCGATGTGCTTAGAAATTCGATTGTGTATGACATGCTCCGCAACTTTCCCCACGCAGGACGTGAGGGAAATGGGTCAGAGGTTTGACAGACTCGGAGGCCTTCCAGACTTTGGAATAATAAGATAACCACATAGATCCACGGAAATGCACAGTTACACTTAAACTAATTGTCACATTACAGAAAATGATGTTCATTATATAAGCGTACACAGTGGTTATGTACAATGATGTGACTTTACATACTTTTGTAGCGATGCTATGAGATGTGTATATGCACAGAAGTCATTTTCGACTGCAATGCTGTGCGACACAACGGTTATCTACATTGATGATGTGACTTTACGTAGTTTTTCCACAGAGAAATAAATGCAACCAGAGGGGACACTCGGCGAAAAGTGGCAACAGGAAACACGTCACGGCTAGCGTTAATGCTATCCATTAGTAGACGCGAGCATCGGAAAAAAAGAATATAAAATGAATTTACAGACCACGTTTTCTTTTTTTTTCCAATAAAACTAAAAACGTTTCACGTATAAATGAACCTATACTTCGCGACTTATTCGTTTTCTTCTTTTGCGACACACGGCAACAAGCTAACGGCACGCCAGGCGCGACAGGTGCATGCGTCATGAGCCAGACAGGCCGCTGAAGCCAGCGAGGCCGGTTGCGCATGTGAAGTTCGCCTGTTCGGCAACCACTCTCCTTTGGATGTAGCGTGTTTGTTGAGCTGCCGGCGTTGTCTTGCGTTCTTTATGCACTTCGACACGACACCAGTGCATTATTGGACTACGGTAATGGGAGAAATTTTGTTTGACAGTCTGCGACGCATTTCAAGCAATTAATGGCGTTTACGGCACGGAACCGATACTTGTGACGCAGTTAGCGAAAAACAGCTCGGCCGTCCTGGCCTAGTTCATTTAAGTTAATTACTTGTACTGGGAGATGTTTGCGACGCCTTTCATAAGCCCTAACATTATCATAACTTATTTCGGTAGTTTTGGGGCACGCTCACCGCACCGGGCTTTGTGACGCAGTTAGCGAAAAGTATCTCGGCCGTGTGACGTAGTTTCGCGTGTACTGAATCTTACTGGGACATGTTTTGGCGCTTTTTCTGAGCCAGAACATTATTGTAACTAATTTCGTTATTTTATCGCGTACTTTTCAAGCACAGTGGCCGCGCCCCGCGTTTTGATGCAGTTAGAGAAGAGCAACTCGGCTGTGTGCCGCATTTAGTTTCGCGTGTACTGAATCTTACTGGGACAAGTTCGTGACGCATTCTCTGGCCCCAGAAATTATTGCAGTTAATTTCGAAATCTTTTGTGACACTATTGAGGCGCACTCCCTACGCCTGGGTTTATGAAGCAGTTGGCAAAAAAAGAAAACCAGCCGTGGTGACAGTTATTTTTGCGTGTACACTCTTAGGCAAAGGTACACCGTTTGGGGTGTATTTCTGCCACAACAATGATCGCCATCTGCCTTGCTTGCGTTTCCTTTCTTGAAAACGCCGCGCCCGCTACTTTCCTGTTGGGAATGCTATATCATGCTGATAACGCGCATGCCATTCGTTACTGGGAAGTACCGGGCTCGCCGCAGTTAAAGTAAATGCGGACAAGACAAATTACGATTATTGTTGTGTGGCAAAAGGGTGTAATATTGCTTAAGAGTGTACTGAATCTTATGGTGCCTTCGACTAGTAGCCTCCATCCCCCGAAGCAGATTCGGGCAGATCAGGCGTTCCCCAACCTCAGAGGTAGAGGACAAGCATGCAAGCCAAACGTACGACTCGCTCTCGGAGGAGGAAATGACAGATGCGAAACCTCGTGACTACTGCCAATGTCCGATGTTTTGTCTATAAACCGGTGGACGCGCCGGTAGAACGAGCGTTCGTCGAGACGTCCGCATGCAGTGGCCTAGGTTGCCTAGGTTACGGTGGGCCGTCGCCATAGAGTTTCTCACTATAGCACCTAGAGGGAAATATGGTGCCACCGTCTATGGAAGTTTCTTAAGGGGCGCTGTGCCGTCATGGGAATGATGGTATATGGGTCTGCGAGGCTTGTGTTGGCTGGTGTTGTAAGAAGATTCGTCTAAAACGTGGATATGACTACGCAAATAACGCATTCTTAAAGTAAAATCTTCATAAAATGTTTCCATTCACGCTTATTGCATCTTTACTCGTCTACAATGCATGACCATGCGAAGAAAAGCAAGAACAGACGACAAACTGTTTCAAAGCGAGCGCGAATCTTGTCGTCTGTTTTCCAACTTTAGCGGCCCGCTGATACTCTTTGCGTAGCATATAATTGTACATGCAATAATAAATTCCATAGTTAAACAAAACATGTTTTTCTGTAATATTAAAGCTAAAATAGCTTCTTACGTGCTGTTTTCGTAGAAAATCGATCATTGTGATCGACCGATCGGCACTTGCCTGGCTTACCGAGAACGATGACAATCCGAAGTCACAATCTATCAGCATTCTCATGCATACCACAGCGCAGCAGCGGTAGATTTACCTCTAGGTAATATAGCGAGAAACTCTATGGCCGTCACCAACGGAAGCGACGCGGCGCTGTGACGACGCTTCACACTCGACGACTGCTCCAACGACAGGGCTCGGATCGCCTCAGAGTGCTCGAAGATGGAGGAAAGCAATCCAGACGAACCAGCCGAATGCATGGCGCGCACCCTCTTTCAACCAGCCGAAGACACCGCCGCTCGCGAGAGCGCTCCAGAGCGCTCAGAAACGACCTGTCGAAGATGGCATTAGTGAGACATGTTTGTGACGCTTTCGACTTCCCCGCAACATATACCTGCTTTCGGTACTCACGCTTGTCGAAGACGCGACAAGCGATTGCCAACAGTGATAACACTGGAGAGTCTTTCTTGCGGCGACATAAGGCGCAAAAGATAACGCTGAGGAGCTCCAAAACCTATTCTTAAGCAAGTGTACACTTTGTCGCGTATATTTGCCACACAACGATAATCGTCATCTGTCTTGCCTGCATTTCCTTTCTTGAAAACGTAGCGCTCGCTACTTTCCTGTCGGGAATGCTATGTCATGCTGATAACGCGCATGCCGTTCGTTACTGGAAAGTACCGTGCTCGCCGCGTTAAAGAAAGGAAATGCGGACAAGACAGATGACGATTGTTGTTGTGCGGCAAATATACACCCGAAAGAGTGCAACAGTATTTAGAGTGAAGTTGTGTGGCAAGAGGGTGTAATTTTGCTTAAGAGTGTAGAACTAAAAAAAATTCTGTCTTCTAAACGACTTTGAACAGGCTTTGCAGCCACGCATGTGAGGGGGAGCAGGGGGAGTATTTTGTCACAGTCCACTGAGTGGACTGTCCATTTCGGCCGTTGCAAATTGGCTAAAGCCCCTCGTATCCTCCTCTCTCGTACAGCTGCATCCAATCAGCAGTGGCCAAAATGGACAGTTCACTAAGTGGACACTTACAGAATAGCCCCTCCCTCCCCCCCCCCCCCCCCCCCCTCCGCCAGAAGGCATTCTGCGAGCGTCCAGCATGTTCTGGCTGAGGGCCTATGTTGTGGCCACCTCTGTGTATGTATTGTACACTATCGCATATGCTGAGCCAAGTTGTTTTGGAAACGTGCAGTCACCCGGTGCGTTTGCGCTGGTAAAGTGCACGAAATATTGCCCGGCAATGAGGGAATGCTTGGAAATCAGGTGTTATAGTACGGCTTGGAATGAGTTGGGTATGTTCGACGCCATGTATGTAAAAGCCAATTGCTTTCGTTTGTAATGTTGCCCATTCACCACTTTCACATCTTTCCCCTCTGCAACAGTATTCCTAAGAGTTCTAATAACCAAAATGACGCATGCTTGTAATTTACTTTTTTCAGCTGATGCCATCTGGTGGAGCTTCGTACGGGAACTACTGCTGCCTACCTAATGTCACAACGTTGGATAAACGCACAAAAAGCCCGGAAAGAGCGTTTATATAGAGCGAAATAAACATTTTCTCATTTACAAGGCGTTTTACGTGTACTTTATGAAATGACACGCGTTATATATTCGATAGAGGGTTGCAGACGCTCAGCTGGTGACACTCGATACGGGCGGCGATGAATAGGAGGCGCATCGCTGGTACTAATGCAATGTTTGACAGCTGTAGTTTGGGCCAAAGGACGATCGTTCAAGTCAAAAATATCGTGGAAGGAAAACAGAACGCGGTAGGGTTCACGAGCGTGCTCGGACGGCAAATCGGGCGCAATCATTTTCTGTAAGTCAGCGATGGTACAATTTGCCGACTGCGATGGTAGAGGAGTATCGGATGAAGTGTCGTTTACTGCAATGGATGCTACTGAGTGATCCTCGAATGAGCAAAGCTGGGCCAGAGACATCCCGCGTGGCAGCACTTGTGTCGTCAAGCCAAAGTTGACCACTGGCAGGCAGACGCAATTCGCCGTAAGAGATAAAACTGTATGAGCTACTGTGATCCCGTGTGTAAGGAGGACGTCTTGCATAAGAGCCGCGATGTAGTGACCGTCGGGGACTGGTGGGGATGACACTAGGTCAACGTAGGTCAGTGCCGAAGGTGGCAAGCAAACGAAGTCGACGGAACTGAGACGACTGGGGTTTGGTTCAGCAGGATCCAGAACAGGCAGGTCAAGGCGGAGAATACTGGCGGAACAATCGATGAGAGCAGAATGTGCGGAGAGGAAGTCTAAGCCGAGGATGATGTCGTGGGGACAGTGGGCGATGACTGTGAATAGCACGATTGTTGAGCGATCGGCGAAGGAGACGCGGGCGGTACACATACCAATTACGGGGGCTGTTCCGCCATCGGCGACACGGACAACAGGCATCGTGGCGGGCGTGATAATTTTCTTGAGCCGGTTACGAAGGTCAGCACTCATTACGGACAAATGCGCCTTAGTGTCTATGAGTGCAGACACAGAAACACCGTCGACTTGCACGTCAAGAAGGTTCAGATGAGTGGGCAACGTCAGTAGAGGATTTGGCGGCGTAGGGAGCAATGCAGCGTCACCTCGAGGTGCTGCATTGTCTAGTTTTCCGGCTGGGAGCGGCGTCCGAAGGGAGTCGGCGAATAGGAGCGACGGGGCTGGGGAGAGCGAGATTGTCGTCGTTGGGGCGAAGGCGAACGAGAATAGGAGCGGTTCGGTGCAGGAGAATCAGCGGCGGCGTTATCGGAGCGTGCGGCATAAGGACGAGAAGGGCCACTTGGGGGGCGAGAGTAGGCAATATATGTAGACCGGGTCGGGGAACTCCAGCGACGGCGACAGTGCCGAGAAATGTGCCCGATTCGATGGCAGTGGAAACAAATGGGCTTGTCAGCAGTGCGCCATTCAGATGGGTTGCGGAAACGTGGTGGGTAAGAAGATGCGGGACGGGACGGAATCGAAGAAGCCGGGCGGGTATCAGGACGATGGGCCGAGCAGATGGTGTGAAGACCCATGTTTTCGAACTCTTGGCGGACAACTAACTGCCTGGATCAGTGAGACCGTGACTGCAGATGTGTTGGTGGGACTGGAGTCGAAGGCAGCCGGATAGGCGGCCTCGATCTCACGCCGGACGATCCTGGTAACATCGGCAGTGTTGTTGGGACGAGGAGTGTCGGCGCAGGATGTCGCTGGGGTGTTGGGCAGACGGGCAACCTGCTGGTCATTACGTCGGCTTTTAGCGAGTTCCAGGCGGCGGCACTCTTTTATAACAGCATCCACTGTCGCTACGTTGTTGCAAACGAGCAAGTTGAAGGCGTCATCGGCAATGCCTTTGAGGATGTGGGCAACCTTGTCTGACTCGGTCATGTGGGTGTACACTTTGTGGCACAGAGCCAAGACGACCTGAATGTACGTGACATAGGGCTCTGTTGACGTCTGCACACGGCCGGAAAGCGCCTTCTGCGCGGCAAGTTGGTGACCGTAGGGGGTTGCCGAAGAAGTCTCGAAGCTGTGCCTTAAGTGAATCCCAACTGGTGAGCTCATCTTCGTGCGTGCGATACCAAACTCGAGGTGTGCCACCGAGGTAAAAGACTACGTTGGCGAGCATAATAGTAGGGTCCCACCGGTTATTGCGGCTGACGTGTTCATACAGGCTGAGCCAGTCATCGACGTCTTCCCCATCTTTGCCCGAGAATACGCCAGGATCACGGGGAGCGGGGAGAGTGATGTAGGTCGTCGAAGCGGCAGCAGGTGTCGGAGTCGGCGGAGTCGGGTTGTCGTCGCCGGGAGCCATGAAGGAAGGCTCGACGTACCGTCCACTGCGAAGCTCCGTGACGAGGTACAGTGAACGTCCACCTCCACCAGATATGTTACGTAGGAAGACGCAGACGAAAAGCTATGTACAAGTATATTTACAAGAAAATACGCTGCGCTTGGCCAAGAGGTAACAGCCCGCGCTAGCTTCTAATCGTCGTTGTCGTCGTCTTCACACTGCTCGCCTTTTCGTGATCGCACATATTGTTCCGTAGCAATATTGTTCGCAATCATTCTAATAAACGATTCCGCACTAAGACCGCATGTGACTGAGCAGCAACAAAATAAAAAAAAAGCGCGAGTAGCGTAGCTGGCGTAGCGCGTGCCAGCTGGCGTTCAAAACACGTGTGCCCAAAACGAAACCGGAAGGAGTTAATCCCATCCGCTTGGTGAACTACAGTAAATTCAGCCCCTGGGCTCTATGGGAGTGACCGCTCTTGTTGACAGTCTTGCTCTATGGTTCTACGAAGTTGCTATGAGATTATCTGGCACTTTGTCGTTACCATAACGCCTGCGCAATTGGAGCCAGATTTACACAAGCAGTGCTGCATACGCTACCTTCAAAAGCCTTCCTGGTTGCTCTGGTTAGACTGCAGATTTCGTCCTCTTGTCTAATAAGCCATAATAGTAATGGCAACATATAGATCAGTTTTTAAAATTATTTTATCTCTATTCATAACCTTTAGGCTAACAGCTTCATGCAAGGTGAATATGTATCTGTATCTGTGCGGCTTAAATATTTACCTTTGTATCTACGACTGCCATGGAGAAGGCGGGTGCCGCCGTCGTCGGCCGGCCATGCCGATGTTGCCGCTGTTGCTGCTGTCGTTTTTGTCGTAATAGTAGTAGTGATGGTGGTCACGGCATCAGCGAGGCTGCCATCGGCCGAAGCAGTGGAAGAGATGGCCATAGCTCTCACGGTACTCCTGATCATCAGCGACTCCAAGTCAGTGATTCGGAACTACACCAAAGGTTGGGTGTCCACGGATGTGGCGCGCATGCTCAACGCCCGGGCCGGGGACTTCAGATCCGGCATGATTACAAACAAGTCCCTCAAGTGGTTCACCGTGCACGTCGGAGAGCTTGGCAATAACAACGCCAACAGCCGCGACAATAATAACGACAACAATGCTAACGGCCGAAGACGGCCCGACACTCCACCCAACCACAACGAGCGCGCCCACCTCGTCGCGAGGCAGCTTACCCGCCGCGACGCGGTCCCCCAGAGGGCAGCCGCTGCCCTTGCTCATCGTCTCTAATTGTACTGAATAAATTCGTAAACTAGCTTACCCAATATTTGTTCGACCTCAGCTTGAATACGCTGCGTCCGTCTGGTCTCCCCACCAGAAAATTTTAATCCAAAACTCGAATCTATTCAGAATAGCGGTTGCACGCTTAATTTCAGGTTCTTATGACTATAACAAAAGCATAACACAAATTAAACTCGATCTCTCACTACAGCCCTTGCATAATCGTCGTGATATAGCACTGCTATCATTATTTCAAAAATACGTCCATAATAGAGCGCCATCAGTTCCGTCTCCTGAAACTCCTCATTGCATACCACAACGGTTGTACAATTGGTTCCATTTATACGCATATATGGCAAGACTAATACATTTAACCACTCCACTGTTGCAAGAGCCATTCGCCTTTGGAACGGCCTTCCTAACGTCATAACTTATGAGAATGACCAAGAAAATCCGGCTTCTTTTGACAACGCCTTTTTCAAACTTTACATAACCTAACGTATTATTTTTGTCCTTACCGTTCCCGTTAATATTGTGCAATTGTCCCTTAAATACTGTTTTGCTATAGCATAATTATGTCCCGCTTGCTCTGTAGCTCTACTGAATATTTTACTCTATGAAATTTTATTGTTCAATAACCTGTTGCGTTCAAGATCATTCGGTTTTTTCTTTGTATATCTTGCACAAGTAGATTACTGTTTCTTGGCGCATTTCTTACTCTATTCGTGTATGTACGTTCAGATATGTATTCAAATTATAGTACGTTATAATCTTTGTGTGTACTTTCCCCCTTTACATAATTCCGCTAAGCGCCTTTGAGGTAATAATTAAATTAGGGGGTTTTACGTGCCAAAACCACTTTCTGATTATGAGGCACGCCGTAGTAGAGGACTCCTTATATTTCGGCCACCTGGGGTTCTTTAACGTGCACCTAAACCTAAGTACCACGGGTGTTTTCGCATTTCGCCCTCATCTAAATGCGGCCACCGTGGCGGGGATTCGATCCCGCGACCTCGTGCTCAGCAGCCCAACACCATAGCCCCTGAGCAACCACGGCGGGTGCGCCTTTAAGGTATCGTTAAATAAATAAATTTGTTGCAATTCATCCCCAGTGTTGGTGAGCAGAACAATGCCATTTACAAACTGAAGGCTCTTGAGAAATTCGCCGTTCATTGTCCCTTATAAGCCTTCAAAGTTTAAACAGCCTTCTAATGATTGATGATGATAATGTGTATTCCTGGCGCATGGGAAATGCTATGCAAAGTGCGCAAAACGCGTCCTGCGACGAGTGGGCAATGCGCGTGGTGTCTGGAGATGGCTGGAGAGGGGCGTAGAATCAGCCGACGTATATGTGCATAAAATATGACATTGAAGAGGGAGGTGAGGTATGGCCATTAAATATACAGGGTTAAAATTAAATTAAATTATGGAGTTCTACGTGCCGAAACCACTTTCTGATTATGACGCACAACGTAGTGGAGGACTCCGGAAATTTTGACCACCTGGAGTTCTTTAACGTGCACCTAAATCTAAGTACACGGGTGTTTTCGCATTTCACCCAAATATACAGGGTGCCCTAGTTAACTTGGACGAAGATTTTAAACATACCCAAGTGCTCTAGAGAAATGTAATGCAAAAGGATAGAAAGTTGGGAGAGTTGGTACGGTAACATTATCTTGGGTTGCAGCACGAAGGGACACGAACACAGACTATAAGCAGACCAGGACGAGCGCTAACTCTCAACTAAAATTTCATTGAAACGCAGAACATATACATGGGTGGTTGCAAAAAACCGCAGCATAAGAACATGACAAGGTATAAAGACATCAGTTAAACATATCAGGAGGTAGGGAAGTAAAAAAAAGGAAACAACAAAAAGATACTACTTCAGATTAACACACGTGTTGTGAAGACACTGAAATTCGCATTCTAACCGAGACAAAGATGCATGGCTAACGCAAGTCCCTCCTAATCTTTTAATATGGAATGCCTCGATTATTTCCCGTGCAGTTTGGCATTTGTGTCTTGAAAAATCTTTGTGTCTTCACACAAAGGTTTATAAGCGCAATTAAAACAATGTGACGCAAGATGTGAAGCATTAGGGTTGTTAAGTTAATGTTTGTGTTCTTTTAGTCTAATATTAATGCACCTGCCGCTCTGCCGGATGTAAGTTTTCCCGCACATGAGTGGAATCTGATAATCTATACCAGTGTTAGAAGGCACGAAAGGGGACACATGTGTAGCGCCGCAACCATCTTTTCTGTTTTTGCCACCCTGTTCAAGTTTCCTATTTATCCTAGGACGCATGATAGACAACTTGCGGGTGGCCGGGAAAACTGTATTGATGTCATATCTATTGGCCACGTTTCGTAGTGCCGGTCACACGTACGGACATGATTCATGATTCGACATGATTCAATCCAGCGTTACTGGCGCACTGTGCGTTAGCAAAATCTCAGTTACATTTCCGACAGCTGATCGCACAGAAGCAAGGTATAAGCAGTAATGCGTTCGTATTCGTACGCTGTCGCTGAGGCCACGTGCGGCTTACAGCCGAAAGCGCCATCTCGTTTCTCTAGAGCAAGCTGCTCCGGAGAAAGAGTCAATAACGCGAAGTACAACAAAGAAGAGAAAGCGTGCGCATGGTGCGGTAAAGCTACGGAAGCGATGGAACATTTGTTTATTTTTTTCTAGAATGTGAATATATCCAGCCAGTGATCAGTTTAGGCTCCTCTAGCCTCCTGGAAGCGCAATTTTCTTCAGTAGAAGTGTACCATGGCTTGATGCCAGTCTGGGACTCTGGCGTTAGGGCACCGTAAAGGCACATTTGGCACGTATTTTGAAAGCGCTGCAGCAGGTTTTCTGAGAGAGTAACCTTTATGCAAGCTTGTGTGGGCTTCAATGGCAATAATAAAGCTAGATTGTGCCTTCAGTGGCCATTGTGAAGCCTAATTGACGCTGCCATACCATCTCATTCAGCTTAGAACTGTATAACTATTTTGACGCACAGTCAGAGTGCTGTAAAGCGACTGATTCAATGTGCCGTAAGTACAAGATCATTATTGCAATACAGATACGACCCGATCAAAATCTGCAAGTCTCAAGAGCCGATAGCACATGAGGAAGATTGAAGCAGCACAACTGATTTCACATCATTGAGACAATAAACGCTAAGGACGCTGTCGTGGCGAGCTGATCCTTTTGATTCAGGAGCATCGGAAGAACAATGGGGCGCTGCCTTCGTGTGTTAGTGCAGTATCACTCACGCCTTGCACATAATTACCAGCGCAAGAATAGCATTGCAGAATTATATAGCAAAGTAAACGCTCTACCGTATGTGACATTATTGGTATACAGGTCGCGCCATCGACTGCAAGAGAAAGTATCATGCAAGCCCATTTAAAGCAGAAATGTAACCAAGCTTCAGCAGTTAGAGCCCTTGTATCCTCATGAATTAGTAGCAGCAATGCAAACTTCGGAGAAAACGCGATCACTAAAAGCTCTGTTGGCATTAGAACCAAGTTATCTTACAGACGGCCGCTATCGGCGCCAGACATGTCGCTCGGTGCTATAGTCTGCGCTACTGCATAAGGCCATGCCGAATTTCTTAATGAGTAAATCAAAGAACTCACCAGATGACGGGATGAATGGTCTGCTTAAAGAGGTGAACGCGGCGCGCAATCCTTGAAGTAGCATTGGCGCTACTGCTGACAGTCCCTCTGCGGTGGGCAGGAAATGTTCAGCGACGAAGGATCTCAAGCGCACACACACGCAGAAGCAGGAGCACCGGCTCGGCCATGTTGCTTTGTTTCGGCTGCTCGAACTCGCGGTGCAGAAAATGTTGTAAAAATGGTAACGGGTGCTCAGGCGCTCAGCTTCTGGTTATTGCATTGTTCTAGAGTGGAAGTGTACCTTCACGAAAAAAAGAAAGCGCTCGCGCCACAGCGATGCGTCTGCTTCTATTAAAGCCGGTAACATTGACTTCGTGGCAAGCTCGGTTCATAGCACAGAATAAATATTGTTCGTGGCTCTGCCGCGTGCATTACTGATAAGGAACAGCATCACACCGAGCAACAAGTTTTACGCATAGACCGCAAGGGTCTACCCTCGTGGACAGCTTCCGCGGCTATGCATGCAAAGCTACTGAACCAAAGATGAAGAGCACAGTTTGAGACCGACGCTATATTGTGCCGAGTTTGATTAGTAGTTTTTTTAAGTGATAATTAGAATCGGTAAATTCATATATTCGTATTTGTTACTTGCGGAAAAAAATGTATGCACATCCTCGATTTTATTTTCGGCCGACACCCAAAGGCACAAAAGAAAAAAAAACGCTCACCTTAAGGGAAAATTATTTCAAAACGTCGTGACCACCTTCTGAAGCCTCAATAAATTTGTTAGCGGGCTGAGACAGTGCATTACGCGCACAGCAAATGAATGGCTCCAAGGCCCTTGGTTCTCACAGTAGAGAGAGAGAGAGAGTGTGTGCGTACATGTGCATGTGCGTGTACGTGCGTGTGCGCGAGCGCGCGTGTGTGCACGTGTGTGTGTGTGTGTGTGTCAACTACATGCTATACAGTCGTACGTGGCATTGGCTATGCCATGCGGTTTATATTAAAGTGACGATGGAATTCGTACAAGAGCAAAGAAATATTAAAACATCATTAACTTGGGCAATCATGAAGTTCGCAGAATATCTTGCTGCTTCTACGTAGCGTAAACTACTACGACGGGAGGGCTGGGGAAAGCCGACTGGTCACGCAGATAGTGCCGCCTGACACGGCGCCTCAAAGCGCAAGATGTATATGAAAGAAGGCGAGAAAGTGGTACATGGGGCACGCTCAGGTTGTTTCAAAGCGCTGGCTGCATTTGGAACTGGAGAGCTATGCGTACGATTGATATAAAAAATTAGGGCCCTGCTCGGACCTGCTGTCAGCCTTATGTTTACCATTTTGCTCTTTTTCTTGTTGAAATGTGCCAAGCTAAGCAAAATAGAAAGAAAAGAAGTCGTGGCGCCGGGTTGCTGTGCATACCGGCAGTGGTTCGATTCCGCCATAGGTCACAGTTTTTATTTTTTTTAATAAAGTAAGGGGAGGCAGGAATCCATCTGTACCTACTGCAAAGTACCAAGAATGAAGCAAGTAATGCTTCGCCATTAAAAGTTGGCATCTGAACTTTTGTGTATCATAAGTTTCATCAGTTCATGACAGCGAACCAAGATTCACACAGAATTCTATGTGTGTGTATGTGTTGCCAAAAAGAAGAGAAATATAAAGTGCTATTATGTAATATATTGCACTTTGTTGTCCTTTTCCGGGTTATAATGCGAAACAACTAAACCTACCACGATCTCAATGGGGGCGAAATGCAAACGGTCGTTGATTGAGAATCAGGTGTAAATTAAAAAGCCTACGTGGTCAGCGTTAATCAGCAGTTGTTTGCTACGACGTCGCTCGTAACCCACCGTGCACTTTATCTAACAGGTTCAATTTCAATACCATTATGAAATTTTTGATGCGATAGCATTTATGTGAACACCCCTAGGGCATTTTTGCCGTCTTTTGTCGCCGTCGCCGTGCTGTTCCGTATAAACTCCAAAGACGATAACACCGTAACCGTGCGCCGTATGCTGTATGTGCGAGTGAAAGCGCGCGTGGGTGATCCGACGATAGTGGCTCAATCTCTCGCGCGCAAAGGAGGAAAGCGGGGAGGAAGTGCGCCGTCGTCCGTCGCGTGCAAGGAACCGGCGGGGAGGGGAGGCAGGGGGGTCACTGGAATTAGGCAGCAACTGCGTATGGCGGGGTCGCGCGGGCTTTATCTTGAAAGCAATCTGCTTTACGGGCAGGTCTAGGTGAGCTGACAGCTCTAAGCTTTTGCGTGCACTGTGTTCTTGCAGCTCAGGTTGCGTCGAAGCGACGAACAAAGGTCACTTCGGTCGCTGCTGCCGCCGCGCTTCCTCACGCCAGCGTTTTGACAGCGAGTGTCTGCAGTCATCGAGCGGGATGTATGCATGTTTGCCTCTGCGCGCTGACACATGTCTTGTTAATTTAGTTAGTAAGCGAGTGGTTACAAGTTTATACGGCAGATAAAACTACTAACGTTACTTATATGGCTGTTAACTACATTGCTATCGCAATCGATGTTTCGCCTTTCGGGCGAAACTGCGACTCTTTTTGCTAACCTCTTTGCATTACAGTTACAGTGCTGCTCTAGTCGGGAATGCCTGAACTATCAAACCGGTCCAGAACACCTGAATCCTAATAAGCGTGCAGGAGCTCCGTCCCGGTAGCTTTTCATGCGACAGCCAATCGTTGGCGGAAGAGACGACCGATGGTACAGTTCAGCCTTTATTCCTGGTCTACAAATCTGTAAACTTATGTGTCTCCGTAAATGTCTTGCGGCTAATCGACCCTAGCATTTTCACGGTTTTATACGGGTGTTAAGAAAAAGATGATTATTGGAAGAAAATATCAAACAGAACAAAGAAAAGAAAGAACGCACCCGATCAAACGCACCAGCTACGCGAGCACGTGTCATGGTTTTGATTTTGCTGTTCTGTTTTGTTTTTTATTCGCTGAAAGGACAATGACACTCCAAGAATTAGCAACACTGTAGCTACTGTGAATCAAACTGTTAGTAGGAATGGCGTTTCCTTGGAAGTCGCGGGTGGTATTCGCACCAATGTTGCGCCTTATAGTACGCACAAATGCGTGTGTGAAAGTTTTTGCGCGCCCATCAAGCTTGAATGTCGTGTTTCCCAGTCTTCGACACATAAATAAATAAGTATTGGTCATTTTTTCCACTCATTGAATAAATGAGGAGTATAATAAAACTTGTTTGTGCGTGAGTTCGTTCATAATGCTGAAGGAAAGGTGCTGCGCGGGAGGCAGACAAGGACGGTATATATCGTATTTATAAGGACAAGAGGACAACGTTTGCGCTTGTGCATGTCGATACCCTCTTGTCCTCTTTTATTTTTCACAGAGTGTCTTCTCTGAAGCAACGGCGAATATTTATTCGATAAATACTGCAGCACAGCAGTACATATAGGCTAACATTTAGGACTGTTCCTTGATGAACGGAGCTTGCTAGAGCGCACAATCTAAGGAGAGATAACACAGCTGCTTGTAGCGACAGAACAAGAATAAAGCCGTTTTAACACGACGATTTTCGTCGCACTGGGTGTGCGATTGCGTTCGCACACGACAGAAATCGCAGTCACAGAACTTTTGCGCCCCCCCCCCCCCCCCCCGCTTGTGCTTTCCCGCCTCTACGGCTGCAACCAACCAGGACCCACGAGCGCTATTTCGCGGCTCGTTTTCGGAAAGGGCATCGGTCGCTCAACACAACGTGTACAGGTAATTTTTTATATATATAAACGTTGGCTCAACAGGCCTTGAACAGTGCAACTAATTGAGTGGAGCCGTAGGTTGCACAAGCTGGAACGTACCATCAGCACTGACACGCGAACAAGGTCGAGAAAGACTCGTCGGTCAGATTCAGTTCTGTGATTTTTAGGCGTTTATTGACACGCTGCGTTGCTAATCAAGCGAAACTTGTTTTTGCTTTTTTTTACGTTGGCTTCGCCTGCTTATAGCACTGACTTTTGCGTGATTTTCCGTTATTCACATGTGCTACGAGTTGTAAGCACTACGAGGTGTCCCGCACGAGAAGACATGGGCTTCGGATGCCGTCCCAATTTTCTTGTTTGTTGCGTACAAGGTACTCGCGGTATACTAAAACACCGCAGTCGTTGCGCTTATGTTTTTACAGATGGGGCAATTTAACGAATATGTAACGGCGGTCAAATGCTGCATCGAGGGGATATGACATGACAGCATAAAATACAACGCTTCAACGTCGCGCTGTACGCGCGACATTTAAGTTGCAGTCTGTCGGCTTCGCCTTTCACGCATGGCTTTCCCGGTGAATTATCTCATTTAAAGGTTCTGTTACTTTCGCTGCGAGACGCCACTGCTGATCAAGCTCGCGAAGCTAACGTGCATACTATACATCGTAATGAATTTTCTACAATAGCTTATTTAACGATTTGACTTGAAAAAAAGGACATTGTCAATTTTCTTTCGATGCCTTAATGCGTGATATGCATTATTTAAACAGCTTTAGCTTTCGTTTTTTACGTATCATTTTTTTCCTGCACAGAAACCAATAAATCTTGAATGCCTTGCAGTCTTTGTATCATTACTGCACCCGTAATAACTCTTTTTTAAAAGATACTTGCATATTTTACTTAATTAGGCAGATTGAATTTTCTTTAACATGCAGATTGTAACATATTGCAGTGCCCTAAGAAACAAATTTTCTATAAATATGCTTGCCATTCCCTGCGTCTCTCACTATACTTTCTGTAAAACACACGCAACAATGTGGAAAGCAGGCACACACCTTGTTTTTGTAAAAGCAAATCACTATCATGCAGTGAAGTCAGCCAGTTGCATCCCGTCTTGCGAATGACAGCATCGTTTTAAGTGCGCATGGTTCTTGCAGGTCCATGGGTAATGTTGCTTGTCCACACCGGAGTTGTTAATGAGTTTGCAATTACATTTATTACTCTGTAAACTCATAACGATATCACGTCTTTACTGCCTGCACAAAATAAGTATCATACAACTTGCACGATATACAAAGACAGCATGGCATTTGTGTATCTCAAGGTTGTTTTTGTTAAATTGTTAGATGTAGCTGCTTATTGTTTTATTCCATGGTGGATTTAATGACATGTATGCGAAGAATCCCCAAATTTCTAGACAGCCGAGCTTGCTCCGACCCCTGTTCACCAAAATTGTACTGAACCAGGCTCACACGATCTCAGCCTCACGGCTGAGATCCAAGTCCAAGTCTTAGTGAGCTGATGTTTGATGGACTTCATCGAACTATGTATGCATCATATGACACTAAACTTGTGACCTGTGCGGTGCATAAGCGAATATTGCATAGCAGACTGTATTGCCCCGGACGAAAATAAGGACAACTGTACATGTTGGTGTTAGTTTTATAGAATATAATTGACCACTGCGTGAAAGCTTCGCCTAATGTCGATTCCAACAAATGCATTGGGTCTGCTTCATATTTTTTGCCGATGCTGCTCGCTATCTTGGCCATAACTGGTTAGCGACATTTTGTACACTTCAACATAAAGTTAAATAAGTGACTGAGGCGCCATGTTTAAAAAGGGCATTTAAGTACATCACTGCAAGTGCAACAATCAGAGCATGTTACAAACACATGCGTATAATAAGATGCACACCAATGCTAAATACATCTACAGACAGAATCGCACTTCGGTCGAGTTGACTGCCATCTATTACAAACAACAAAATAGAGGCCAACATTACAATGAGACCACGCATGATAACATGGGTCCATAGAGTGTGGGCGAAACATACGTGCAGCCTAGCAGTAACCTCGAAGTAGCAGCTACGGACGCTGTTGCATTCCGCAGCCGGTCATTCAACCACTCAAGTGTGTGTAGTCTGTACTTGCACTCAGGCACACTTTTTGTGGTCTGTATCTTAAAAAATTGATATGGACTCCTCAAAAATTTCACAGTGATTCTATTCAAGAATTTGCAAAGGTAAACAGTTTTTCTCCGCAGAAAGCTGCAGAAAGCTCATATAAAAGCTTAAAGCTATTGTCAATGCTTGACACATTCCCTCCGAACAATATGTAATATGCTATCCACATTCGAGCAGCTTTTCAACAGCAACTAAAGGAATCAGTTTGTCCTTTTTTGAACATTCCCCTAATGCAGGCAATTGAAGCAGGCATACATTTTTGCTAATACGATCCGTTCGGGAATACCATATTCGATAGCATCTCGACGCTTTCCTTGCATTTTCTTATTTTGGTCGGATAATCTAGTTTTAAGTGACTCCTAGTAGCATGCTCTAACATTAGTCTAATACAGCTTATGTACGTAGATGACTAGCTTGAGAGATTGAGTGCTTTATTTGGTTTCAACTGACGGAACCATAACATCTTCAGTCGCACGGGTTTTCGTAAATTTGCGGTTTTTAGGCCCACTTTAAGACTATGTGCTGAAGCAAGTCAAAGCGCGCACAAGTCAACGAGATTTGTCGACAGTAACGAAAGCTTCCTACTTTACGGTTGCCACTACAAATAACAAAATTCCATCGCTGAATTTTGTCATTAATCAAACAAATGTACTCGTAACGACGTATTTATTGTCTGCCGTCGAACTACGCAGCCGCGCTACGCACTCTAGCATATTGATTTAAGCTTCTTGATGCAGATTCACAGCGCACTAACAGCGCGAGACACAGTATTAGTATGCTTATGACGCCCATGCCTGTTAGAATGCTATGATGCTACGTAGACAAATGACTGCACCTCCTAAAAAAAACATGCAGTGTCGGCTTTTGCGGATTTCGAAATATTCACAGATCACCTCTACACGCAATTACAGCCCATGCGCTGCAATGGATTAACCAGGACAGAACTGAGATGAAGGTTAATGACAAAAATTTTATTGCAGGTTCAGTAATCACACCAAGACAGATGGCGGTTTCTTTCGGGGCCAGACGTGAACTAGGAGCAGGAACCGTTTAGGCGCAAATGCGAGCAATATACACAAATAATTTCTTGAGAAGACGAGCTAAGGTTCGACGCTAAGCCCCAGGGTCTCTATGCGCTGACATGACGACTTTGCTGCAGCCCAATTCCGAATACTGCATCTGCGACGAGTATAGCTATAAGCGCTTGTTGATAGGTCCTCTTTCAATTCGTTGTGGCGCAGGCAGAACGACACAGACATAGAAGAGACTTACGAGAGCCAAAGCCCCGACTGACCAGTTGGGAACCGCTTCAATGCGTTGCTAAGTGACAAAACATGCGTAATATTTGCTTCAATAATGACAGCTCGATAATATGACAAAGAATACGTTTTTTTTTATTACATTTGAACATTATGCCACATATGCTACAAAATCTGGCAGCAATCAACCCTGGTTGTCGCACCGGCCTCGTAGTGGAACGGCATTTGTGTGCAATAAGCCTCTAAAAATCACATTGCGAGGCTTGCAACGCTTGCGACTCCACCGATTATTTTCAATCCAGTCGCAGCATGCGAAACAGCCTTATGAGTTTTGAGTGCCGATATTCTCAGCAAGAGCGGTATTAATATCAACTGTTGCGTTTGAGTTATCAGTCGCTTTTCGACCATGCGCCAGATAAGAATCCAGCCAAATAAATTAAAAGCAGATTGCGAATAAAGAGACAAGACGCGAGAGGGGGAGGGTGTCGCCCCCGGAAATTTCGCTACATCGCATTGCCATTGCAGCTTGCCGCACCTGGGCATATTTTACGGAATTGCCGACGATAGCAAATGCGGGAGAGGTAGAGTGGGAAAGGTAGGAAAAATTGACGCGGCAGCCCAGGGGAAAGCTTTGCTGTAATACAAAGGCCCTTGCACAAAAACAATAAATATCAAAATAGGTTGTATAGGAAATTCTTTTAGCACCGTTATGCTGGCGAAGCTTTAAATACTCTCTTAACGTTTATCTATAATTCCGCTCTCCGCAGTGTTAATTTCGCTCTGAGAAAAGGGGGAATCTTTCTTGCGTTGCAGCGTATTACACCTTTTTGAAAACTACTTTTAGCATACATATATATTACTGCACAAGCGCCTTGCGCTTTGAGCTGAAGGCTGAATGCTCAGATGACAGTGACAGTGACAAGAACTTTATTAGAGTGTCCTGAGGAACTCGATTGGGGGGACCGAAGGCTCCCCGATCAAGTTGTTGGCTCCGCCCACGATGGGACAGGGAGGTGCTCTGGCTGTGCCCGTACAACGCGGGCTCCGACTTGCTGAAGAGCTCGGAATGCTCAGATGTGTTATTTTGTTCTTGCCATAAGCAAGTGATTATCTTTTTAGCTTACTTGACTTGCTTTTTAAATAGTACTCACCTGTTATTAAAATTTATGGGTTACAAATTATGTGCTTTTTTACTCTTGACGTATATAAGCTATTGTGCCTGCTTCTTTCGTACTTCTTTATATCCAGTTAAATTGTGTTATATTCTGTTATTTTGTGTCTCTTATGGTGCCTAATACTCTTGGGCGTGTAGTTCCGCTTACTCACCCCGCCCCCAAGCCCCACCCGCCCCAATCCAACCCCTTCACTTCTCCCACTATAATGCCAGAGTGGAGCATCGGGTACCTAGATCAATTAAAAATATCCGAGCACACCTAAGCACTTATGAGTTGTGAATGCGAAAGCATTACTGTCCAATTGAACAGCACTGAGAGATCATTCCAGTGTTGCGCCGCGAGTAATGTAGCATAGCGGCACGTGTTACCCGAGCCAGCAAGCTGCCCCATCCTGCTGTGCCAACGCCGCATGCCACCGACGCGGAGATGCCTATCGGGGACGCGCTCTGGCGATGCACCCTCCCGTAATGCAACACCTGACCTGCTATAGCTGCAGCAAGTGTTCACTTCCTCCGATCTGCCAACGCCTCCTACATAGTTCAAGGTCTGTGCACTTCGAACAATGACGTTATGCTGCCTTGCACGACTGCCACACCATCTAGTAGGGATGCTCCCGAGTAGGCCCTGGTGATTCTTGGACTAACTGCCAGAAATTTTTGTTTCAAGCGTAAGTTCCCCGAAGTAGAGTGCAAAAGAGATGGCTGCTGGCTGAGCTTAGCACATAATTCGATTTCAGAAAATGTGACGCAAAGCATATTTCCCGCGCCGCGGAGCGTCTGAATGCAAAGAGTAGATAGCAGCGTTCTCCGAGGCCTGGCACTGCAAATGAAATATGTTCGTCAGGATATCATCGCTCGGGCTCTTCCACAGCGACTGCAGATGTGGCACCTTGCGTTCTCTTCTACACTGCGGTGCGCGCGTTGTTGAAGCGAGCGAACGAGCAGGTGGTCTCTAGACTTTCTGACTCGACTGTACATCCACTATCACCGTTTGAAGTCGAGGCGAATTTCTTTTATTTATTTCGCAGCATGACTCTTGGGCGAGCTGTCCACATAATTTTCGTATCAATGATGGTATGCGATTTCATTTTGCCATTTCTCTTTCTTGATATGCCATCGTATTGACGCCCCACTTCATGTCATAGACAAGATTGCTCGCCGTCGTACGTATAGGTTTGCTCATACGGTAGGCTAAAGAATGAGCAAAACTGTGGGCACGGACACTACGTCACTTCGACTTAGTACCCAATTGAAACCATGAGCTCTACAATAGAAGGTTGAGAGGAATAGAGGGGAAGACGACGGCGAATTGCCCAGCAGCAACAAGCTTTAATTGTTAGAAACATTTAGGTGTGTTTACCTTGTTACATTTTGCATGGAGACTGATAGCCTAAAAAGCGTTAGAAAAATAACCATCAGCAGCGCTAAGAGCAAAAGAAAGCTCAAAATAAAAAAAAGCAATAGAAGTTTTCAATGCACATCAATGACAAACTTGACGCTTGTCAAAGAAGGACACTACCCTTCTATTTGCTAACAAAAAATAGATTGTCATGATGAGTATGAAAAGTCATGCTATTGCGCTCATAAAGAAACACGTTGTATAAGACATTAAGCAGAAGTTCGCAACACAGCACTAATGTTACTACCTTTCACAGCAGCGCACACCCAATGCAATCATGCACCTAAACTGCTGAGTGAACTTTGACATGGCACATCAGAGGACGCCACAGAGATATAACTACGCGCCATCCTCGGCTATTAGTTGTGGCCTCTGGCCAATAGGCCCCAGCACAGCAGCTTTCCCACGCTCAACCACAACAACTCCAGAGGTGCAGACAGACGTAATTATGTTCGTAATACTTCTTGCCCCCTATCGTAGAAATGTCTTCTTAGGTCGGCAGCTGCGACGGCTGCTGAGGCTTTGTGAATTAAGTTACTCCTGCTACTGACTCAAAGACTGAAGCCCGCACTGCCATGACATACAGGCCTTTTTTTCTACTACAGCGCTCGTCCTTGCCGGTGTAGGCAGCGCCAGCTCTGTGATCTTACGAACAGCTTTAGCATTGCGAATACGCTGCGAAAAATTGTTAATAAGTTCGCTTAGCGAATTCCACCCCTGATACGCTATTTTCCCCTCAATTGTACTTTGCCGTAAAACTAATCACAGCAGCCACACCAGCAGACCAACTGTGTATGAAGGCAAGCATATATTGGCGCTGCAAACTTAAGCTATGCTGAAAAGCCCCCTTGCTTGCTCTGGTTGATGATTAGGTTTCTTTAGTATATCAAACTAATCTCGCGAGCAACTTCAGCGTTTACAAGTAAGTGAAAAAATCCTTACCGTGGCTTCATAATCGTAAAGCTAACATAATAATGCAAGGTAATCGTACGATAAAACAGCGATGTTTCAATGTTTGCTGCTAAAGGATACAGCGAGCTAGCTACCGTAAACGTCATCAGCGTCATTCTTTGGAAACAAGAGCTTGGACTAGAATCGCTAGTGCATTTTTATTATAAACCCACGCAGTAGAAATAAACACAAAGCTATCAAAGGGAAGTGAAGAAGAGCAAAGGGGGAACATGAGGAAAATAACGACAATATCACAGTGACATCTTACACAAAGAGGTGCAAGTCCTGTCCATTTGCCTCTTCTTTCTGGTGATGTATATAAATGCATGTATATTATCTCGTACACGGATAGGCAGGTGAAATGAGAAGACACTTCAAACACATAGAGCGATGGTCGATCAGGAACCATTGAAATTATTTCATTCACACACTGGCAAAACTAAGAGGAACCGTATTTTCAGGGTCACACAGCGTGCAACAAGTAGGCATCACCAACAGAAACGCGCAACACATTGTATAATTTACGCTATGTTGCTTTTCGCACCATTTTTCTTCGTACGCCATCCTGCCTGGATGGGTAAATAAGACGAAGGGCTTCTCGATCGCCAACCCAGCATTTTCATTTCTCCTCGCGAAGAAGCCGTGGTCACGAATCGGATTAAAGCGTGTGGTGAACAGCCGCCGTCATGAACCGTATACCATCATTGCTAAGTCCACGTAGACTGTACCGCTGTACTAATGCGGCGGTTATTTCATTAGAAGAAAATAATAAAAAACAAACGGCATAAACGCGGCGAAGCAAGAATGTTTGCTCCGGGTGCTTCCATAACAAGTGCGGGAAAAACAACACTGGCATTAAAAGTGCTTGGCTACAAAGGGTGTTCTATAAATGCCGCAAACCTCTAAAGGCTCACCAGCGGGCTTTCTTGGCCTGACGCTGTACGGAAGTACTTATTTCTTCTTATTTTTTTAAGATGGCGTCGTCTACAAAAGTTACAGTGACTCCTTCTTGCACCCATCTGAAGCGAAATCAACTTTGCCTGTGGGTGTGCACAAGGCAACGATAACTTTGACGTCAGACACGTGGTGAAGGCCAAAATTCTAACCCCCATTATTGCGTCATTTCTCGCCTGCGCTGGAGTGCTCTTACAACAGGTTAAAAGTAGGGTAAGCACTGCGTAAATAAAACAAGGAAAACTTAAACAGCGTCCCATGATAAGACGATTGATATGTCTTGTGTAGCAGGCAGAAGAATAGAACTTATCCAGGAGAGCACAATTATCTTGCACAAAACATGAATGCTAACAAAATTATGCAAAGAAAGCAATGACTTTATGAGAGTCGTAACCACTGAAGCGGAACGTAGAAATGAGTTAGAAACTACCTGAAAAGTTATATTACCAACTTATCCTTGCATTATTTCTAGCGGTTGCTGCTTCTCCTGCTCTGCAGTGAAGTGTCTGACAAATTAGCAGTGGCAAAAGCTCCATTTCGAGCGGTAAAATCAATTTGTGAATAAAGTCGCGGCATGCAGGGTGCAACTACTTATGGTGTTCAAAGAGTGCGAACCCTTTTGTTTTTATATATATTCATTCATTGAATGTGTATACTTAGATCGTTTCTGTGCTCTAGTGGTTATTGGTGGAGGCGTAGTCAAGGCGTGTCAGGTATAGTTCGAAGGTCAAAAGCTGGGTCAGGCGTCCTTGAAAGTGAACGTCAGTTTAAAAATTTACGCAGATCCAAAGCACATTTCACAATCTATGTGAGACGAAAGCTTTCGCGAAGCGGCCTAATAGATGACATAAATTGGCAAATTCTTTTCATGCAGCTTTGGCGTAAAGAGAACTGACACTACGCATGTGACAACTCTTATGTCAGCTTTTATTTCTTAAACATTTCTTATTCATGTTAAATACACCGACCACTTCTCGGCCGATCGCCCGTTTTGCGTATGTGTCATAGTATGTAAATTATCCACACGCGGTGATCATCTGAAAAAGGTAGTTGGCGTTGGCACGAAATGTACCACCCGCGTCTTGGCACCATACCCCATTGTGGGTATGGTGCGACAGTGCTGAAATCAACTTAAATATCATCTCTCGGCGATCATCAGAAAGAAGTAGTTGGTGTTGCAGCGATAGCAGTATACGTGCGATTGTTGGATATACATAATACAAGAAAGCTCCACAAACAAGGACGCTCAGAATATTAGGATTAGACCGCCAGGTTTGGCAAAGCGTTGACTAAATTAAATGAATGAACGGAGTATTGGATGGGAATTGTCACGAAAGAAAAAAAAAATTATAGACTACCTGCCGCTAAAATAGATGCACAATACCAAATCCGCCAGACATGGAATTCTAAAGATATTATGTCACCTAATAGGCTCATAGGGGAAGACCGTATTCACTTCCTCTTGTCTCGGTTTTCTACTGAATGTCCCTACACAGTGTCGAGAAACTGAGAGAATAGAGATTTATTATAGATTACTTTCCAACTTTCCCTTTACCGTTCTACGCTATCTGGTCTGCCGTGGCATGGCGTAATTAAACGGGTCCGAAAGATGCTTCTATCCAAATGCACAAAAACATTTATCTCTTATACTTTCACAGTGAAACACTACCTGTGAGAACTTGGCTGCATAAATACAGGCATTTTTGTATCTGCTTAGAGTTTTCGACTTTATGATTTACCTGAGACTCCAGAACATTGCTTGATACGATGTAAAGATTCAATGTTGTTTTGGAACCTCCTTCAAAGGATTTTAAACAAAAACTTTATTTTCAATCGGCAGGCTGCCCAATACTCTATTGCACCCTACGATGAAGACGTGCCATTTGATACGTCTTTTTTTTAAATTAGATTACAACGCTTGTGGAACACACGAATGTTTCGTCGAAATTTCAACGTAGTCAAATGATTGGAGGTGAAGGAAATGTATGACCTCATAGAGCTTAAACCGGAATGGTGCCAGCTCTTGATAAGTTGCCCATCGTCGCCCCTCTTTTGAGAGAAAAATTTCTTGTAGTTCTTTTGCTTTAGTGAATGTAGGGTTTCTAAGCGTCTTGAATGAAGCGGGAGGGTCCCGACGTTCGCGTAAATGTCTCGAGCACCTTCTTGGCCCAGTTGGGATGGCCAAATACCCTGGCTTTTGCCTTTATTCTACTGAATAACAACCAAAAACCAGATTTATATTTTATAGTGCCAGATTGCTCAGTCGCAGAGCTTTCTCTTTTGTCTTCTATTGTACTGGCATAAATGTAAACGCGATATTGTATTGGTCGCAGTTCTGCTGTCGGCCCTAACCGTTCACGGCACCTCTATCTGAATTGGCAGCCGTGCTAGCCAGGCAAGTACGGCACGCATTTTGTTTAAATGTGACGTGGTAAGACTGAAAAATATTCATTGATGTACGTTTAGACTGGGGCTCCCGATGCTGAAGGATCAGTCATCGCCAGCCGAAGGAAAGCGTAGGGCCGCGCAACATGTGTTCTGCGGCGACGATCGCTACGAGATGTCGCCAGAGTAGCGCACGTTGTCCGTTCACCGACGACGTCATCGATAAGGCCTGTGGCGAGTGTGTCCACCGATAGCATATGTGGAAACATCGCGCTGCGTGAGCGGAAGTCTGTTGGCGCTCCCGTGAATCACGCCCACGCGTCCGTCTTGCGCTGCCTCTCGCGTAGTCCCGATCAGCGAGGCAGTCGCGCCCCGCTTCGCAGAGACGGGCTGTCCGCGCAAGCGAATATATCGCGAGATGAAAACGTGTATAAAGGTGCGCTGAAATTTGGCATTATGGAATATCGTAATCGCTGGTGAATTTTTAGACCTAGTTATTCACCTTCAACAAGGTTTAGCTTGCTCGTGCAATATGCAAATATTTCCCCAAGCGAGCTTCGCGTGACTCTTCATGGCATTTTATTACATGGGCCCGTGTTTGCGCAGCAGGGCTAGCTCTAGGGCTGTCGACAAAGAGACGTGATCGCGAATTACAAAAGACAACATATCACTGTAATGAAAACGATCGCAAGTAATAAAGTATGCTTGCGACGAAAAACATTCACAATCTCGGGTCGTGAACTCGCAACTAGTCAATCAACGTCTGTAATATGATAGGTATACGGTACGCAAAAAATTTTTTAGAAAGAAGAAGCACGCTATTAGCGTCCCGCGAAACAAGCTAAGCATCTGGCAACATGGTGGGAGCCGGTGCAGCAACGTGTAAGACTATAGTTTTCATGTAGTCTAACTACTGTGGAGATTGAACTAGTACTTCTGCTAAAATACGTGGCTTCGTTGCCAAGTGAGCTACACAGCTGCCGTTACCACTGTCATTCAGCAGCTTAGGCCTACCATGTATACTACCAAAGAAAGCATACGGCAGGAATGCAAGGATTGGCAAACGAGCAATAAAGTATAGAGGTAAATTGCGAATACAGCAAGGTGCCATATTTCTGAATGCCTTCCAACGCCTAGTTATATTGCACAAGACCCGACCAGCTGGCATTGTATACTTGTTTATTTGCTGATTACTTCCACCTTTATGCCATATTCTTGTTCATTCAGGCCTTCTCATAATCATCTCCACCCGCTCCCTACAAAATTGACGTCGGGATTGATGAATAGAAATCGCACACTATATGCATGTTGAATGGGCCTCGGCCTCTATCGCGTAGCTGTGCGCCGCAACCATGCGAATTCTGGTTTAGGTTGTCAATATTCGTTCCGATCTAGCACTGGCGCCCACATTCGTTGTGTTTCGATGGAAATACATCCAACGTGTTTGTTTACCGAGCAGGGAACGGTGGCAAAAATTCCGTATTGTCCTCTTTTATCTGGCATCTGCTGAAGCGCCAATACTTTTTTGACTGTTCTGCTTTCTTTCACCCGGCGACCTTAACAAACTCGATCCGCCAGGTACATGCTTATACACCGAGTAACAAGGAAAGAAAACAGTCAATAACCGCTTGAAAAATGCATAGCGCTCCCATTCAGCCTACGAGGTAAGGTTAATCTGCTGGAGTATATATATATATATATATATATATATATATATACATATATATAGATGTAACGCAGTCTGTGAAGCGAAGCTTTCGCGAAGAGGCCAAGGAATTATTTAAATTTGCACATTTCATTCTTGCGTCATCATTAGCGTAAAGCAAGATGGCACGGGCATGAGCTCTCGCGAATTCGTGCTACGCAGTGTGACAAATCTGATATAGGCTTGCATCTTTTTTTCATTTCTTGTTATTTATTTTAGATGTGCCGGCCGCTTTCTCACCGATAGCCTTTTGGCGTTATGTGCCATAGTATATAAAATAGCAATCACCATCGAAGCGTAGCGGTCATCTCAAAGAGCTGGTTTGCGTTGGCGCGACGTGCGCTTCCCGCTACTCAACATCCACTTCAATTTTGTGCTTTACTATGATATTTTGTATCTCTTATTGCGCCTAGCATTTTGGGGTATGTAGTTCTGCTTAATAGCCCCCCCCTTTCACTTCCCCTGCTCCAATGCCAGACGGGTGCGTCGGGTACCTAAATAAAAAAAATTAAATCGGATGACACCTACGCACTCATGAGTTGCGAGTGCGAAAGCATTCATGTCCACCGGAACGGCGCTGAGCGGTCATTCCATTTTTACGCCTCGAGTGATGTAGCATAGCGGTACGTGCTACCCGAGCCAGCAAGCAGCAGCATCCTGCCGTGCCAACGCCGCACGCCATCGACGCGGCGACGCCAATCGGGGTCGCCTCCTGGCGATGCCCTGTCCCTTAATGCAACACCTGACGCAAGTGTTCCCTTCCTCCAAGGGTTCCTCGATGTTGTACGGTGGCGCGCTACATCGAGGCACCCTACATCCCCCGCTCTTCCAACGCCTCCTATATAGTACAAGGTTTGTGCACTTCGATCAATGACGTCACGCTACGTTGCCCGACTGCCATACCGTGTAACAGGGATGCTCCCGGGAAGGCCGTGGTGATTTTTGGAGTGCCACAAAAAATTTCTTCAAAGGTAAGTTCCCCGAAGTAGAGTGCAAAAGACATGGCTGCTGGGGCTGAGCTTATCACATAATTCAATTTCAGAAAAAGTCACACAAAGCATATTTTCAGCGCCGCAGAACGTCTGGATGCAAAGCGTAGAGAGCTCGATCTCCGAGCCCTGGCAGTGCTGATGTTTCTGATGTTCGTCAGGATATCATCGCTCGGGCTCTTCCGCGGCGACTGCAGAAGTCGCACCATGCACTCTCTCCCACACTACGGTGCGCCCGTGTTTGAAGCGAACAAACGAGCAGGCTGGATGGTAAAAAAGGACGCGCCTGCGCACTACGCACTCTCGAACTTAGGCGCGTAGCCGTCAGAAGTCGCAGCGATGCAGTTTTGTCGTCGCTCTCGTGGTCTCTAGACTTTTGCCCTCGACTGCACATCCACTATCACAGGTTGGAAAGGAGGCGGATTTCTTAAAATTTATTTCAAGGTATCACTATCACTCTTGTTCAAACAGTCCACATGATTTTCGTATCAATTGTGGTACGCGATTTTATTTGACATTTCTTCATATGTCATCGTATTGGCGACCCACTTCATATCATAGACGACTGCGGGCCGTCGTACGCATACGCTTGCTGACAGGGTAGGCTACCGAATGAGCAAAACTGTGGGCACAATCAATAGATAACTTCGACTTAGTGCTGAATTGAAACTATGAGCTATAAATAGAAGCCTGAGCCTAACAGCACGGAATACGACAGCGAATTGCGCAACAGCAAAGAGTTTTAATCGTTAAAGTTGTACCGATTCATCCATAGAAACGTTCAGGCGTTTTTACATAGCTACATTCTGCATGGAGACTTAAAACGTAAGAAGCATTAGAAAAAAATAATCATCCGCAGCGCTAAAAGAGAAAGAAAGCACAAATAGAAAAAAGAAACGATAGACGTATTCAATACACAACAATGACAAACTTGGCGCTTGTCAGGGAAGGACACTATACTTCTATTTGCTAGCGCGCAATAGCGTGTCATGGGGTGCATGAAAAGTCAGGTTAATGCACGTAAAGAAATACAGTGTATCAGACATTAGGCAGAAGTTCGCAACACAGCATTAATGTTACTTCCTTTTAGAGAAGCGCACGCCCCATACATTCATGCACCTAAACTATTCAGTGCACGTTCACATGGCAAATAAGAGCGCGCCATAGAGATATAACCATGCGCTATCGGCTATTAGTTGTGACCTCTGGCCAATAGACTCCAGCAGCAGCTTTCCAACGCTTACGCTTGTCAACTCGAGACGTGCAGATAGACATAATTATGCTCGTAAGACTAGTGGCTTCCTATCCTAGAGAGAGAGAGAGAGAGAAAATGATAAATGAAAGGTAGGGAGGTTAACCAGGACTGAGCCCGGTTGGCTACCCTACACTGGGGAAAGGGAAAGGGGGACGGAAAGATTAAAAAAAAAAGGCAAAAGAGAAAGTCCACTAGAGATATCAGTCGGTCACTCAGTCTGGATCACAGACGCTGACTCAATCCGGTCGCTTTCAAATATCGCAGCAGCGCTTTTGTGGCCTTTTGTAGCTGTGATATGCGAGGCCATGATCCCAAGATCTTGTTCAAGGTGAACGGCTTTCCATCTAGCTGATGGAGAGCTGTGCAGAGGTCTTGCCTTTCATTTTCATAAGATTGGCAGTAGCACAGTAGGTGTTCGATGGTTTCCTCGACACCGCAGGCATTGCACTCGGCGCTATCAGCCATTCCAATCAGAAATGCATAAGCATTTGTGAATGCGACGCCCAAACGTAAGCGGCACAGCACTGTTTCCTCATTTCGCGGAAGACCTGGTAACAGCCGCAGTTGCATATAGGGATCGAGGGAATGCAAGGGATGGTGAGTGAATTCAGGTGTGCGCCACTTCTCCAATGTCAAAGAGTGCGCTAGCTTGCCTAAGTGTTGGGCAGCGTCGGTCCGCGATAAAGGTATTGAAACAAGGGTTGCTCCCTCGTGAGCTTTTCGAGCAGCTTCGTCAGCGAGGTCGTTGCCGGAGATACCGCAATGACCAGGCAGCCACTGAAACACGACGTCGTGTCCTTTCGCGATCATGTGATGGTGCATTTCTCGTATCTCCGACACGAGTTGTTCGCATGACCCGCGACGAAGAGATGCCAGAAGACATTGTAAGGCCGCCTTCGAATCGCAGAATATAGCCCACCGATTAGCCGGTTGGTTATTAATATAATCTATCCTAGAAATTTCATCTTAGGTCGGCAGCTGCGACGGCTGCTGAAGGTTTGTGAATTGGCCCTGCTACGGCTCAAGGACTGAAGTCCGCACTGCCATGACATACAGGACTTTTTTCGACTACAGGGCTCGTCCTTGCAGGGGCGGGCATTGCCAGCTCTGTGATTGCCAGCTCTGTGAACAGTTTTAGAATTGTGGATACGCTGCAATTTGTTGGTACGTTCGCTTAGTAAATTCCTCGCCCGCTCAGCCATAGAGAAAGAAAGAAAGCTGCTCGGCGCTACGGAACTGTGTATAGAGCCAAACGTATATTGGCGCTGCTGACAAAAGCCATACTGTAAAACCCCCTTGCTTGCTCTGGCTAAAGTTTAGGTTTTATTAGTATATTAAATTATTTCTGCGAGCAAATTAAATGTACAGTTATAGGTGGAAAAATCCTTAACGTTGCTTGCTAATCTTAAATATAACATCAAAATGCTATGTAAATATACGCTGAAGCAGAGATGTTTAAATTCTTGGTACTAAAGGATACACCGAGAAGATGATGTGATGGCTCGAGCTCGTATTTAAAGCTAGTAGCTTTCGCCCATCTGCTTGCTCTCATTGTCTTTGTGAAGGACAAGACATTAAAATAGTTAATGATGGTATTTATTTAGAATTTTTCGAATATTTTTTAGCAGTCGCCGGGCGCTCAAGCGACGTATAAGAAATAGCATGTAGATGAAGTAATAGGTGGTGTTTGAATACCTCCCTCAGCAACGGCTCCTCCTGAACTACAGAAACTAATCCCGAAGGCCGTGATTTTGCTGCCGTCAAGCAACAAAAGCGATTCGAAAAGGCGGAAACATTGCATGAGTGCCATTGTAGGACATCACTTACTGGAAAGGAATAGATATGTGTTGGTGTTGACTCATAGATGATGTTGAGTTTAAGTATTCAGCACAACGTGAAGAAGATAAAAAATAAGGCAACAGACAAGACAGGACATGGGCTGTACTGGCCAGCTCCCTGAGGGTGTATTGTGTAAGTGTCCACTTAGTGCCTACCTAGTTCTGAATGGCAAAGCTGGGGTACGTGTCAGAAAGAGACAGCCAGCCCCAGCCAATCAGCACATCAGCATCAGCTAAAATTGACATGTCCATCACGTAGACACTTACAAAATAAGCCACCCCCTCTCCCAATATGGTGGCTAAACACTATCAATGCCATTCTTTGGAAACAAGGCGATGGACTGGAATCAAAAGTGCATTTTTATTGGAAGCACAGACAGTACAAGTAAACGCAAGGATATCAAAAGAAAGTTACACAACGAGGAAAGGCGGTACACGAGGAAAATTGCGACAATGAGACGATGACACCTTGCTCAAAGAGGTACACGTCTTGTCCATTCGCCTCTTCTTCCTTGTCATGTGTCGTGGTGGTGGTGGTAAGAACTTTATTGAAAATCCGACAAATTCGTGGCCTCCGCCTAGGCCGCCCCTGAGCAGGTACGGAGATCGTGTCTCCTCGCCGCCTCACGGGCTTGCTGGATGGCCGATAGTTGATCTTGGAGGTTTGAGCTGCGCCGCGCGTCCATCCCCCGCGTCGCAGCTTCATCTGGGGAGACTGCATTTTCTCTGCCTATAGCCTCACATTCCCAGACAATGTGTCTAAAGGCCCGACCACTCACATGCGTTGGTACGCTTCGGCACGCGCCGATAAGCGAACGCGTCGCTTCGCGTCGGTTGGAGGACAAGGGAACACAACCACTGGACAGAAGCTCTGACGCGCGCCGACGCTCGCTCCTCGGCTGCGGCGCACTGCTGCTGGACTACGTTGTTTTCAACCATCCAAATCTGACCTAAAACAGCCTGCTGCAAACTATGCTTGAAACAATAAGTTCTGTATGCTGCATCTGTATGCTTTTTAGACATCAAAAACGCATTTGATTATTGAATGGACGCCTGCCGCAACAGTTTCTTTTTATCTTTGAAGTAACAATAGTGCACAAAATATCGATATCAGCGCTCGCGTTCGCGAGTCGTCTGTCTACAAGGTAGCTTTGCAAACACTTTCACGACCATGCCATGTCGTATTAAAAGCTGTTGTACGTTTTCATTTCTGGTAGCTCATTGCGCAGCCAAATTTGTAAGAATTAGGCCTGCAAAGTGTCACTAAAAATCTTTGTTAGAAATATTGTCACGTAGTAGCGACGGTGAAAAATCATGCAGAGTCAAAACTCGGAGTTAAAAATTTGACTCTCTATTAGGCGAACTTGTGCCCAGCAAAAGCAAGACTCATGCGTAGCGATAGCGGGGCGCAAAGTTGGCGACCGTCTATAATATCATCTGCGGGTCAAGCACGTCGGCTTTCATCTATCAGTCGTCGAAAGTTCCAGCGCATTCGCTGGTGGCCGCGTGCCTTCCAGAAACTGCTACACAATTCGTGTCGCGTATGCAATCTGATTGTACAAAGGTTCACCGACAACAGACAACCGACAGAACCATTGCTAACATTCGTGAAACGTCCGACACATGCAGTCAGGTCCTGCGTCGAGCGATAACGTTTACCATTTGTTAGCCGGTGAAATGCGCTCACCGGATACACATAAAAAAGTATCCGTGTCAATATAAATATGCTTGTTGGTGCACAAAAGAAACGTTAAAAAATTAAATTATGGGGTTTTACGTGCCAAAACCACTTTCTGATTATGAGGCACGCCGTAGTGGAGGACTCCGGAGATTTCGACCACCTGGGGTTTTTTAACGTGCACCTAAATCTAAGTACACGGGTGTTCTCGCATTTCACCCCCATCGAAATGCCGCCACCATGGCCGGTATTCGATCCCGCGACCTCGTGGTCAGCAGCCCAATACCATAGCCACTGAGCAACCACGGCGGGTGAAAGGAACGTGAAAAAGTGGGTTCTGGGAAAATCAGGAAAAAGAGCTGAAACATTTGTAGCACTCACAAAAAACTTCTAGAATAGCTAAAACTTACGTAATTCGTAGCTTGCCTCCTCTCGATTCTTGATTCTGTCAACTCTTGCTCTTGGAGCACCTCATTTAATATTCTAGGTTCTTTGGAAGCGCCAACACCGCATCAGGAGGACTTCACATTGAATGTATTGCCAGAAAAAAATTCACTGTGTAAAGACCATGTTCTATTGTAAGCGGTTTAAACATGTCATGTCTATTGTTCTCCACATTAATGAAATGACATACCGTCTGACAATACATGCTTGAGAATCGGAGGGTTTTAACAGGTGTCTTTCGCTGCACATTGCCAAGTCGCACTATTGCAGTACTTAGTCCAATGTATGAGGGCCGCTCATGTGCACAATATATATATATATATATATATAGGTTATTTTGACAATTTATACACTTCAAGTCACAAAAAAAAAAAGCAGGTCGTTGTTTTCAGACTACTAAGTAAGTAAGTAAGTGCTTTATTTCCCATATACAACATACATTTGTACATGGACAGGTCTTCAGGAAAGAAGCTGCGTCAGCAGCTTGACTAAGTCCTTAAACCCATTTTACTATGATGTTTTGACTGAGAAAGAAATTTAATTTATTCTGTGAGGCACGAAATAATTGCTGTGGCATATTATTTTATTGCACAACACTGGATACAGTAGCTAACCGTTATTAAAACTCAGAAGAAATTAATAGCACAATGCGTATGATCAGACACATAGCCTTTTCTTGCACTTTCTTAATTCATGCCTTATTTTTAGTTGCACAAAAGCTACTTCACTGAAATAATATACTAGAACATACTTAAAGAGCATGATTTTATGGTGAAGTATTAATCAATCAATCAAATGCTTATTATAGTGCCCAGGAACAGCTTGAGAGCCTTCGTACTAGTGCACTTAAAAAGCAATGTGTGAGGCAAAATGTACAGGAAACATGAATTTGGTAGACTAAACAATGCCAGACAGAGAAAAAATAGGGAGAAAGAAAACGAGGAAGGGTAAAGTGCATATAATCATACATGATTATCTACAGGGAACCCTGATCATGAGAAGGAAATTCATAAAATAAAAATGGGTTGGATCGTTTGCAGCAGGCATTGTCAGCTCCTGACTGGAAGCTCACCATTATCATTGAAAAAGAAGGTGTACAATCAGTGCATTTGATCGGTTCTGACATATGGGGCAGAGACTTGGAGACTGACAAAGAAGCTTCAGAACAAGCTAAGGACGACGCAAAGAGCGATGGAACGAATAATGCTAGGCATAACGTGAAGAGACGGCAAGAGAGCGGCCTGGATCAGAGAGCAAACTGGTGTAGCCGATATTCTAATTGACATTAAGAGAAAAAATTGAGCTGGGCAGGACACGTAATGCGCAGGGTAGAGAACCGTTGGACCATTAGGGTTCCAGAATGAGTAGCAAGAGAAGGGAAGCGCAAGCGAGGACGGCAGAAGACGCGGTAGGCTGATGAAATTAGGAAATTCGCGTGCGCTAGTTGGTATCGGTTGGCGCAGGACACGGGTAATTGGAGTTGGCAGAGAGAGGCCTTCGTCCTGCAGTGGACATAAAATGGGCTGATCATGATTATGATTATCTACAGATACATAAAACACAGGAAATGAAATCTGAGATATGTCAATACAGGTACGATTCTTATTACATGATTTTTTTTTTTAGTCCAGTCATATATAGCACAGTCTTCAATGCAACATGGCCAGGTAAAGAATGCGGAATGCTGCCCGGTATGCTGTTAAGGCACGAACAACTGTTTGTGATCAACAATGCTTTGGCGAATCTATAATTCCATGGAACACCTTATACAGGAACAAAACGTATGGTTAATTGAGTCTTGAGTCTAGAGGTGCAAGTTCAGGTATATTTGAGAAGGCTGAACTATGGTCGTCAGAATGGCAAAAGTGGTGCTTGAAGATAAATATAAATTTATTCTGGGTGCGTTCAATGAGGTCGGAATTAGTTTGCCACGTTGCACCGCTATCTACAGAGACATAGTCGTGTAGTGGAAGGCACACAGCAGAATACAATTTCAGAAACAGGTGAGTGGAAATCATGAAATATACGATATACTGTTCAACGAGCGTGAAGGGCACGCTGTATGACTATGTGTGTGAAGAGAAGCTTAGCATTTTGTCGAAATACACGCCAAGATCTTTCATTTCATCGATTCTGGGTAGTGGAGCATCTCGAAGAGTTTATGAAAATTGCGCATGCTGTGATTTCCTCATATAACTTATTGCCTTAGTATTGGAAGCATTTACGAGCACCTTATTGTTTCTGCACCAGATTGAGGCTGGTGCAGTGGTGAACAGTGTTGACAGTCTCAGATAGTTTTAAGTTGTCGGCACACGAAGTGATGCAGTTCATTTATTTAGGTTTTTTAGCACTAACAGAAAGGAAGGAATGCAATACCGATTCAAATACTTTTGATGCACTGCAGACGATAGATATAGGCCGGCAGTTAGTAACTGCAAATGTAGCACCTGATTTATGCATGGGCAATGTCCATGATACCTTCCGTGTGCTAGAAAATGTACGAGACTTTAGGGAACTTGAAGATGCTTGCGAGAGCAGGGAACAAGTATGCTTCCATACGTCTTAACCCTTTCAGACACTGCTTTATCCAGTTGATTGATAACTTGCGTTTGCCACGTCTCTTGCATCTTCGGAATCGTAGAAAGTGTACAGCTGCAGAAAAGATTGGGAATTTCCGATTGTTTAGTGAGTTTTGTCAAGTTTACAGAATTTTGACTCCAAGCGAAAACTCGCTACAAGAAAATAAAATATGAAAACAAACTATTTTGTGTTTTTAAAAGCTTGAAAAGCACTTATCCAGTCACTTGAAAGTTATGTCTGGTGCTTGACATTCTGAAAACCAATGAAACAAGTGAACCCCCTACACAGGACATACTGACACAGTAAAAACACCCAACCATTTACCTTCCCACTCATGTTGCTAAAACATTCTACACGCTATTAAAAATTGGAGCACTGTTCCAATAATAAGTGCTTCAAGATGTATGCAACACACTTTAAACGTAATTACTTTCATCGGTGCTTTCGCTGTTGATGCGTTATCTTGCTGTATACAATTTCGTAGACAGCGTCTGAAAGGGTGAAGCACTGTGGAAAGAATACCATCAGCACCACAAGAAAGGGAAGATTTGAGGCACTTCGTACACTTGAAAGCAAGGTCTTCATTGACTGATAGCATGCACACCGTGGCAGACTGAGAAGGAAGGTTACTTGAAGCACTTTTACACCATATACAGAACATAAGTTTCCGCAAAGCTATCAGCAGTGTGCGAGACAACATCACCATTTTCATGAAGAAGGCATACATCATTGGCTCGCTATTAAGAAGACTGAGAGCGCACGAAGCTCCAGGAATATTTTGAATTATGGGTCACGATTGGTGCCAACAGATTCAATGGGGTCGTAGTAATAATAATAATAATAATAATAATAATAATAATAATAATAATGTTAGTGGTAACATGGCAGTCTAGACAGCTCGCAAGACTAAAGAAAAGGCTGATGCCTGCGCGCTGGAGCGTGTGAAAGCCAGCCATCTAGAGCAGTAATTCGCAGGGTGCAGAATACACACCACACACACACCACACACACACACACACACACACACACACACACACACACACACACACACACACACACACACACACACACACACACACACACACACACACACACACACACACACACACACACACACACACACACACACACACACACACACACACACACACACACACACACACACACACACACACACACACACACACACACACACACACACACACACACACACACACACACACACACACACACACACACACACACACACACACACACACACACACACACACACACACACACACACACACACACACACACACACACACACACACACACACACACACACACACACACACACACACACACACACACACACACACACACACACACACACACACACACACACACACACACACACACACACACACACACACACACACACACACACACACACACACACACACACACACACACACACACACACACACACACACACACACACACACACACACACACACACACACACACACACACACACACACACACACACACACACACACACACACACACACACACACACACACACACACACACACACACACACACACACACACACACACACACACACACACACACACACACACACACACACACACACACACACACACACACACGCACGCACGCACGCACGCACGCACGCACGCACGCACGCACACACACACACACACACTTGTTCAATTGCAGAGCAATACACACGCATGCAGTCGTCGGGTGCACAACACGTAGGAGTACCAATTCAGCCCGGTCACAAGGAAGGTCAGTCTGAATAGCCGGGGGGGGGGGGGGGAAAGCTTTGCATGCCACATATAGGCATGTAGTTCCGGTGTCAGGCTGTACAGGCATGATGGGGCACAGGCTGTGCTGACCGCTTGTTCAGACGGACTGAAGACGAGAGATGAATGTTGCCTACAGAGCCATCAAGCAACCTGCAGAATAGACAGACTAGTGCAATGTCGCGCTGGTATAGCAGGGTGTGCCACTTGAGGGCTTTGAGGCAATTTTCGTTGGCTGGCATCAGCTTGCGACGACTGAACAGAAGGGAGTAGAGGGTGCGTGTTGCCCAGCGCTGAACAAAATCAACTTTGTCAGCGACATGAGTTTGGTACAGGGACTATAGCGATTAACAATACTCAAGCCATGACAGAATGATAGAACTGTAGAGTGCTCGGATAACCCCAGGTCCACAGAGAAGGGAGACACGGGACACAAAACCAAGAATGTGATACAGTGCTGGTGACATATGCAGAAAAGTCGAGAGAAGGGCTGAATGTTACACCCAGAATGAGAAGGGCCCGAGCAGTCTTTATAGAGGTGCCTCCGAGGAAGTAGGTTGCACGCGCAGCAGTTTTGTTGTGGCTGATACGCATGGTAGCACTTTTTGTAGTGCTACTAAAAAGTTTGTTATTGTAGGCCCAGTCGTTCACCTTTACGGAATGTATTCCTTTCAAGGGCATATGCTGTGCACGGCACAATGTTGCAGTGCAAGTGTTAACTTGTTAATAAAACACATTCTGAGAAGATGCATTAAGAACTCGGTTTTGAGTTTCGGTTTTTGAACTCGGTTTTAATGGCGCGAGGGCATTTTTGGACAAAGAGCGTTAAGTCTGTGTTACAGGGCATAGATCAATTTTCTGTGAAATAATAAAGAAACTCATCATTTTCTGCGAAACAAGCTGAGTATCTAGGGCCCGTGGTGGGAAACTGTACAGCAACGTGTGGATAATCAATATGCGGCACGTAATTTTCCACTGGGTCTTATTCCTGTGGATTAAATATACAGTTATATAAAATGCACTACTTCATTTCATAGTGGGCTATACCTCTGCCGCTTCCACGGTCGCTTAGCAGCTTAGTCTTGATACTGTGTATAGGACAAGGATGCTGCCGCCGTGATCCATGGTCTGCCGACACATCGCCGTTACCTGTTATTTGCAAGGCACGCCACCATATATACCCTTCACTTTGAAACAAACTGCATGAATCAATACATGTATGAAAAGGTGAAAGGAAATAAACTACTACAAGAAGTGTTGTAGAAAGGACCAAGTCAAAGGAATCGCCACAAGCCACGAATTATAGAGGCAAATTCTAATTTGCGAGTGTATCCAGGCACCATATTTTTCAGTGGCACCCAGCAGCTCGTTCTTTTCCACCTGTTCCGGCCAGCTCCCATAATAAGTTTGTTCTTTTGCTGATTATTGTCACATTTTTCCTTGTTTTTGCTCTTTCTTTTTCTTTCAGACCTTCTCGTTTCATTCCTCACCCGTTTTCGCAAGAACTGACGCCGGGATGCATGAGACGAAAACACCTGCGCGCACTAAGCGCCTATGCAATCATCCTCGTCATCTATCACGAGACCGTACGGCGCTTG